>NW_024039696.1:0-600000 GCF_016077235.1 Cyprinodon tularosa
TCAGGCGGGCTGAGCCCGCCAATGGTGATTACATCACTGCAATGGCTATTAGAAGGCGGGCGAAGCCCGCCAATGGTGATTTCATGGCTGCAATGGCTCTTAGCAGGCGGGTGGAGCCCGCCAATGGTGATTACATCACTGCAATGGCTCTTAGCAGGCAGGTGGAGCCCGCCAATGGAGATTTCATCACTGCAATGGCTCTTAGAAGGCAGGCGAAGCATGCCAATGGTGATTTCATCGCTACAATGACTCTTATCAGGCGGGTGGAGCCCGCCAATGGTGATTTCATCATTGCAATGGCTCTTACAAGGCGGGCGAAGCCCGCCATTGGTGATTTTTTTCATCGCTACAAGGGCTCCTAGCAGGCGGGCAAAGCCCGCCAACTGAGCTTCACCAACTGCAGTTCAATATGGACAACCCATATTACCCTTGCGCATCATACTCTGTGCACGTCTATTTCCCAGATTTCAGGCAAAGTGGCACACAGCTCTCTTTGCCCATGATGACCTCGCCCTCTTTTCTTCCCTCAGCAGCCCTCAAAGGCGTAAGCAGTTGGTCTGGGGAGCCCCACCATCACTTGCCAGGGCCGTATTGGCCCGGTTTCCCAGACGGGCAGTAGGTGGCCCCCCTCAAAATTTCTTTAGAAATTTTCTAGTTACATACATTCTACAGCAGTTGTTAAGACAGCAGTTATGGTAAGAGATCTAATTTCTATTCCCTTTCACTAATCTAACCTCGTGCTCTGATCTTGATGGCATAGAGGGCCTGATGTTGTGATCTTACTCTGATGAGGGAGTGCAGAAGAAGCGTGAAAGCGATGCAGACAGGAAGTATGTGGAAGGAATAATTATCATAGAGATGATTGGCTGAGGTATGAAACTGCATGGGCTCGGCCCTTGATTGCAGCCCACTCTGTTACATAAGCCTCTTTCCAAGTACTCGCTTCCCCGGGATACTATGATGGGGTCAGCTGGAAGAAGCTGTTTCTGGGCCTATTGATTGGACATTCAGTCTCCTCTGATACTTTTCACCATGTATTAAAGAATTTGCCTGATTTAGACAGAATTATAAATCTTTGCTAAAACCCATGTTTATGAATAAACACTTGCCAGTTTTCCTGAAAAAAACCTTTCCTTATTTTTTTAGTCCTCTGCCTTCTGCTTTTATTTATTGGCTGCATGACTTGGTTACCCAGGTTGCAGTAATGGGTAATAATCTGAAAAGACTAAGAATTAATTGGTCACATAGTTAGAGGGGAAAGAAAGAGGTTGGCGCTTTAAAGAAAAACAAGATGGGTGGAGATTATTTATTAAAGAAGGAAAGAAATAAGAAAATGATCTAATTTTCATCCAGACTATCTCATGCTTTCCAACTAATCATATAAACAAAGAGTAATAAAATTCACAAGTCAATATTTCTATCTATTTTACTATAAAGGTCCACAAGCCACATATTTAACAGTTTTTAAAAAAATTAATAATCAGGGATTTTCCTGCTTAAGGAGGCAAATTGTCAGAGTAAATCTGTTAATTTCTGTTATGTTTTGATTTGGATCAGATTCAGAAATATTGAGATTATGCATAACCATAGAAAAAATTCGTTACTTACAACCAGGGGCAACTGATTAACAGATTTACACCAAAATAGAATGAAATCTTAAATACAGTCCTATATCCAAGAGAGGTTTAAAAGAAGATGTCATGAGAAGGAGCAGGTTTAAATCATACCATCCCTTTATCATAACGAGAAGTGTTATTAGTTTGTCAAACCAGCTAGGTGAACACAACCACTAATAAGGACCAAGGCAATATTATTTGCTTCATCTAGACATGGCTCAAGGATGATATTCCCCACTGAAGGATCCCTCTGCTTGGCTTCCTGTTCATACAAGCAGAGTAGTGGCAAATATAAAGAAGGCCAAGGTTTGCTTATGAAGCACCCTCTCCACTTTGAAAAAAATGCACTGTTTTTTTTTTCTGTTTTTCCTTTCCTGTTCTACTTACATTGCAGTGTCCATATAATCTGTAAAACTCCCTGCATAATTATAATAAAGCAATTTATATGCACAAATCAAACGGAACACTATGGCCATAGCCGTACTGCTCCACTTGTGAAAGTAAAATCTGTTGGGATCTTTTTGGCATCAAGACAATTATTCTTATTGCCTCATTGCCAGACAGTACACTGTATAAATAAAATTAAATAAAAAAAAAAAGACATGCACAACACTACCGTTCCATGCACATGTTTAATAGGGGAGGCCCATGCGAGAGCATGCATGAGTCCATTTCTCCTTGTGCACGCTCTGTTTAAAAATTGCTGTTGTCATAGCTGATACAAGCTTATCGTGTTTGAACGTCCCCCGTAAACCCTAAATCCCTTAATCACTATAGAGCGCAGGGACTATATAGCGGACTTTATAGTGAACTCTGTTAACTTCCCGTTCAGACAGATGATCACTGCTTTTTGCTCCCCGTTGGTCACGTAATTCCTCCTCCACTGCACGGTGCCTGCGCCATCTCTGTTATTAGTCGTTGTTGTCTGGTAGCGACAGCCTATGGCGACAGCAGGGCCGCTGTGACAGCAAATCCCATAATTCTTTGCGAGGAGAGCTCTCCGCGCAAAGCTTTCCTGGATATATCTGCCTCTTCTGAGGCCTTTCTTTTCTTCTCATACACTTTGTAGACACTTTTTTTCTCATGGCCCTCGACCATTTTCAAAGAACCTTGGTGAAAACAGTGAGCTTTAATGACTGTCTGAAACCATAGCTCACCACAAAAAAAGATAGCCAGCAAGGCGAGCACATAGGATGGCCTTAAGTAAAGATATTACCAGAATGATTGACAATTAGGAGTACCACTTATTTAGGTGATCCACCCGGAAATAAAAGATCATCCTCTATACCTATCAGTGTCATCCCTGCAGCTCAGTTAATAAACTTTTAGAAGCAAATCTGTTTCCTTATCAGAGTGTATGAATAATATTTTAGCAGCCACTTTCGGTTCCACTATTAGCTGCTGCCAGCACTGGAAGAGTGTTGGGATCCATGGTTTGCCCTCCAGAGGGCGGTGTGGATCCCATTCTGTAGCTTCTGTTTCTGTTTGTATCCCTTCCTGTGAGCTTCTTTTCCTGTGGGGATCCAGAGGTTGCCCACCAGAGGGCGATGTGGATCCTTCTCCTGGGAGCTGGTTCTCAGCGCACAGCTGTTTCCCATCAGCTCTGCTCATTAACCTCTCCCCATATAAGCTGTGTGACAGCTTCACTCTGGGCCGGATCGTAGCATGTGTTACCCACAGCCATGTTCAGCCATAGCTTTCAAGCCATGGGTTCCCAAGCCTTGTGTTTCCTAGCCATGTGTTCCCAAGCCATGTAGCATGTCTTGCCATGTTAGCCATGTTTTGCCACGCCTTGCCATGTCCGTTACCTGTGCTACTCTGCCTGTCTGAACCAGCGAACCCGTGAGTTTTCAGTTTAGTTTTTGATCCCTGAGTTTAACCTGTTTTCTGTCCTCTCTGCCTTCCAGGGCAGATTACCAGTGTTCATAAATAAATATTGGACTTTATCCTGCCTCTGAGTCTGAGAGTTCTGCATCCTTGGGCTAGCAAACCAACCACGCATCATGACAAAGAGATGCATCAGCTTATCTCTAGAAAAACCATCTCAATGCATTTGTTTCCATAATAGCTGATTTTGTTCCTGACTCACTTTCTTTCTAGATCCTCTACCAGACCTGATTTTATTTATATAAATGCAAGAATTAATATCTCTAAATTAAGATCACCCCATGACATTCCACACGGCAGTCTGGTTTGTCTCTGCTTTGAATGACCCTTTTCACAGGAAAAAACATGAAAGAATGCTCAAAGGATGCTAAGAACTCAGTTTCAGGGTATCATATTATTTACGAATGTAAAACAATAAGTCAATGGTGTGCTGTCATATCCAATGAGGTTGTTATTATTGTTTTATTTTGTGGTTTTCAATGAATACAATTTCAGCAAACCTGTAAGTCACACTGAAGTTTAATGTTTCTTAAATCATAACCTTGCTAACATGAGCGTGCAAACGTTATATGTAGTGTAAATATGACCTACACTATATGAAAAGTGGGATTTTACCGTTGTGTTAATTACCGGGTTTTGGTTCCTTCTGTGATGAGCGAATTTGACATGGCGGTGAAAAAATGCTAGTAATTGCTGCATTGATCGCCACAAATGGCACAGATGGTACTGGAAGGTTTCAGTGTGGAAAATGTACATGCAATTACTGCAGCACAATGGGACCCAATCACCGTGCTTGTGCCTGACTGGTTGCATGCTGGTTTGTTTTTCATCCCTTTTTTTCAATATTTCGTCTGATTAAATTACTGCTGGGTGGCGCTCATCTGAGGAAATGAAGCTGTGATTGTGTCTGTATCTGATAAACACATACAGACTTTGGATGCTGCTGTAAATTTTTGGTCGTGGCTCTTAGAGCTTGAAAGGGAACAATTCAAGAAACAAGTGATGACGCCTAATGTTTTATGATTTCTGAACCTAAGGCTGCAGTCAGAGGAGTTTCTCTGTCTCATGTGGGTTTTAACTGTCATGATAGTTCAGTTTTGTCCATAAATCTGATTTCCTGTCAGCTAATCAGATAAAAGCTCTCTGGTCTGGTCTTTAGGGATCAACCAATCAAACTCTACCTGGTTACTGCCATGGAAATTGCTTGGCTTTTAAACACATTGTTTCCTCTTCATTGTCAGTGGAGAGTTTAATATTAAAGAAAAATGAGAAAATCATCCACTAAGTATTAGGTGTTTGCCTTTGATTTATTGTGTATTTTCTCTGTTCCATGGCACAAATATGTACTAAAATTTGGGCATTGAAGAAGTGTGACCGTTGCATTATTACTAATTTTTTAAATGGGTTAATGTTGCCTACTTTATTTATTTTATAACAGATTTTCTTTTAATAATCTTTAATTCACAGTGCATATATTTACATGCTAATAAAGCTGGTATGTACAAAGATACACAGAAATTGTAAACCAAGGTTTGGCATGGAGTTGCACCGAATCACACTGGGGTACCTTATAGCACAAAATTTAAACACCCTTAATTTCAAATGTCTCAACATATAAAAGTGCCCTTGTGACACGGAGCTGAAATAATGTCCTGAAAGATTGTGCAACATGCAGCCGACAAAAGTAGGACTGCACTGTGTGTCAGCAGGGGCACCCTTTACAAAGATCTGCTCGTCAAATAGTTAAAGGACATGTTTTCTTGTCCAGAGTCCTCCCACTCGCAGCTGCTCCCCAATAATCCGCATGTGTCTCATGTCTTATGTTCATTTTTTGCATTTCTGCCTGCACACATTTTTGCTTTCTGACTAGACTTTACCTATGTTTCTTCCTTTGCTGTATGTGTTTGGTTGAGCTGTTTCACTGCTCTTACCCACAGCTCAGTGCCTGTCTGGTTCTCTTTTCTTTTCCTGTTAAGAGATCTCCACCAAGAGAAGTAGCCTGTTTGCTTGTGCTAGAGATCGCAGTGTCCTGCCAATCTCTATTTCTTTCGGCCAAATTCAAATATTTCTATTCTCGCCACATTGAAATTATCCAGTATCTGACATGGTGAAATGGTAGCAGCTCTGCTATGCTGATCTACCGAAGACACATTTTTCTACGTCTGATTGGTTGATGGTCAGAATAATAAGAGAGCTTCTGTTTAGTAACTTCAGTTTTCAGAAGTATTTTTTTCATTACTTTTGTGAATAAGCCCTAAAAAGAAAGGTCCTTATTTTGTATTTAAAACCATTTTTTTCCACGGAGTTTTCTGCAGGATGATATTTGTGGTTGATGTCGGCCTTTTTTCTTCTATTTCTTGTATTGGTATTGGCCGATATGTTGTACATTGTTAATAATATGTTGTTAAATGTCATTTTTCTGTTGTTTGAATTGCAACATGTAACATTTTTTGTCATTTTGTCATCTTTAGAATTTCAATAGAGGAAGACTGGGCGAAAGAATAAATCTCCAGTAATATTGGGTTTTGGTTTTACTGATGTCAAAATAATCTGTATCCGCATTAGCCTTAAACATTTATTTTTAGATCTATCACTATAAACACTTTTATGCTAAATTCATTCTTATAATTCAATCAAAAATAACTTTATACATCAACTTAAGTATGGTTAGATTTAAGCAGACCATCCGGGCTCATTTGCAATAGTTTTATCCATTGCCCCAATCCACTAAAGTGTTTTCCAGTGCCTTTTCATGAAATAATGAAGCAATGTAAGAAGTCGAGCTCATATTTCAAATATTGGTTTAATCAAAATTTCCATTTTTAATCAATTTTTATATCCCCTGTTGAGCACCGTGGTGGTAGCATCATGCTACACCAACGCTACCAATTCGTAGAGCCTACAAAATTGTTCAGATTGCATATAAATTGTTCTTTTGCATCTGGAATGTTAATGTATTACACATGTGCTGCATTGTTTCTTTCTACACTGAAGAAAAATATAAACTCAACACATTTTGTATTGCTTATATTTTTATTGAAATGAACTCAAAGACCTAAAACTTTTTCCACATGCACTACATAACCATTTCTATCAAATATTGTTCACAACCCAGTCTAAATCTGTGATAGTGAGCACTTCTGTTTTGGTGAAATAATCCATCCCACCTCACAGGTGTACCATATCAAGATTCTGATTAGACACCATGATTAGTGCACAGGTGTGCCTTAAATTGCTCATAATATAAGGCCACTCTGAGAGGTGCAGTTTTGTTTTATTGGGGAGAACGATTTGTTTAGAAAGTAAAGCTTTTTACGGCATTGGGTCTCGCCTGTTTAGTATCATTAGGAATCTGTCAGCTTAGAACAAGAGCTTTAAACGTTCTTGTTTGACCTCTTGTTTGAGCAGATTGTTTTGAAATTAAAGTTGCAGCATCAGAAATTTGATGATAGAGGAGCTCTATAATTGAAAATGTTTGTTTGCATGTGTTAGAAGTCTCATGCTGAAGTTTTATACAGATCCAAATGCAGAGAGGCAGAGACAACAAGTAATCGTATAGTTATTTAATGAAAAAAAAAAAAAATGGACAGAATAAGAGGAAATAAAGGCAGTCAAAGACGAACAAAGGCTGGATTCCACAGAGATGCAGGAGCAGGGAAAATACCGGTTTGACAACAGAAATTGAGGAGAGCAAGAGAAAAGTTTAAATACTGGGAATGTGAAGCTGAAACAATAAGCTGGGGCAGATTGGCTCACTGTTAGCAGGTGTGAGAGGAAATGGCAGCAGGGGGTAAAAGGAGAGTAAACAGGGAAAATCAATCTATCATTAACAAAGAACAAACTAGAGACGGTGAATACATAAACTAGCTTAAGTATAAAAAAAACTAAATAATCAAATAAGGAAACACCTGATGGCAATAATCACAACTAGAATCAAATCCCCAAAATAACCCAAACAAACTAGATCCTGAGGAGAGGAACTCAAAAGAGACTTGAAATGAATCATTTTTAAATATTCAACACAATTTATAACTCGTATACGGAGATACAACGTTTTTATTTGATAGGAAGTTTTTTATTTTCCTACATAGCTAATTTGTTTTTCATTGATAAAGACTATTTTTTACGTAAAAACAACTACCAAAAACAATATATGTGCATCATAAAACCATGTTCACTTTCTGAGGGTTGCATTCTCTCTGTGTAGTGGCAGCATCATGCTCCTTTCCCTTTTGTAGCACCTGTTACAATTTTCAAAAATGAAAAAAATTTAAACATATCTCAAGGGGAAAGTTCAGCTTTTTGCACTATAACAAATCTTGCAACAAATACAACTTCATATGTTTCATCCCATGTGCAGCAAATAAATCTTTAAAAGTAAAACTAAGAGTTAATTTTCTTGTGCATAGTAGTAATGTACCGCAGTCAGCATATTAATTTACTTAATGATGGGGGCAGCACCATGCATTGGAAATGTTCTTTTCTTTTGAAGCAACATCTTGCAATCATTAAAATGATCCTGATCCTCAAATATGTAATAGTAACTACAACCCTAGGAGAGGAAGGGCACATATTAACTGAAATTAAAAAAATTTTTGAATGCCAATTACATAGTAAATAAAGGTTTTCCTGGATGCAGCTGAGATGCAAACCCTTCCTTGTCTCTAGTGAGGCACAACGAGGAAGGCGAGGTGACAGAGGGAGAGAGAAATCTCAGCTAACAGTCTCCAAGATGGAATAAGAGCTTGGTGTGAATTAAAACTCCCACAGCTGAATTAAACTGGAGTCAAAAGTCACACCTCCATCAGATAAAGTGTCCGTGTCGTTTAGCTTTGCTGAGTTGAAATGCATCATATTTGATGAAGCAAAGCCTTTTCAACCTCACACACTTATGTGCAATTTATGAGGCTCAGCTCATTTTAAATTACTTCCAATTATCAGCTATGGTGTTGCTTCATTAAATTGAATTTAAGATGTTAGAACAGATAAAATAGAAGTGTAAGCCTAAAATCCAACTGTATCATTGTTTTTTTTCTGCAATACATCAATATCAGAAAGACAACCAGAAAAAATGCTCATTAAGGGATTTTTTACAAGTTGGGTCGAAAAATGGTAAAGACAGAATTTGAACTGAAAGAAAGTCTATCCATTTTTTTTATATGCACATTGATTGTAAATAAAAAGTATTTTTTCTGACAGTTCTTTTTTTCCCTGAGATCACTACTCCTCGAGTTTCCCTAATGCAGCAGTTTTTCTCTTTGTCTGAGGGGAAGTATTATTGAAAAAAAATCTGCATTAGAGGTTTTTGGTTTATTTTGTTGAGGGGGCAAGGGGGTCATGCTGAGGCGGTAATTAATTTCTGCTGTGTTTTGACTCATGTCTCCAGACGGCCCTGTGATCTGGAGGATGCTGACCTACCCCCCGACTCGGAGAGCTCTAGTGGTGGGATGCGGCCTTCAGATGTTCCAGCAGCTCTCGGGAATCAACACAGTGATGTAAGTATGAATACAAGTCATGGGGGAAATTTGCATAAATTTTGCACTGGTTTGAAAAATAGAATAAGTGAACTCTAACTTAAGTTACTTTATAAGATTGACTGGTGATATAATAAACCAACTTCTATGAATTTGAAAAATAATAATCGGGAGCACAAGTTTGAATTTATTGTGACATTTTCTGACAAATTCAAGTACCTATTTTACAGTATCTGTACTCAATTATTCGACAACTATAGGTGCAAAGATATGTAATTCTTTTAAACATAAAATGAGCAGCTGTTCAATCTCGCCTTTTGTGTCAAAATATGTCACAGGCCTCTTTTCTTCATCAAGCTTCCACGTTAGATGCATAAATTTTAGCTTGCAGAGTCTGAAATCTGTTTCCTTGTTCAGTGAAGGACTGTTCAGAAAGCTGCTGTTATAATTCATCTCCACCCAAGTTAATTTGAATCCTTTTGGAGCCAGATGAACATCACTTTCCCTCTGGTTTCCCTGACTCATCAGCCACCCACATGAATGTACCAAGTTTTTTGCATCAAGGCAATTGTTTGCATTTAATGCATATTTTAAAATAACAAATAGACTACAAGTTGTAAAATTTGACGATGTCAGGACAAACTCTGTTGGGTCGGGGGGAATTTTTGTATAGTAGTCCCAGTATGCAGTGCACATACGAAGAAAGTCCTGATACGCTAATGGGTAAAAATAGATAGCAATGGTACGGTGTACCGCTTTATGTTGGCCCATTTAAAGCACTGCAGATAAGGCAGTAATGGAATACAAATGAGTACTATATTCTGAAAGGAATTTAAAAGTGCTTTGCATATATTCTTATTATTCCACATGTGATTAAAAACATTTTAAGATAGATGATGAAATATACCAAGTAAATGAGATTAATAAAAAACTACATACAGAAATACAGTTTGATTTTATGTGAATGCAGCCAAAGTAGCCCCTGGGACTATGCATACAAGTAATTTTGCTCTAATGGTTAAAAAGCATTGCTTAAACAAAAAATGCTGTATTTATTGTAGTGATCAGCATACTTGGAACTGAAATTGTCATGGTTTTGGTTCTGTTTAGGTTTCCTTTTTGGGTTAATTGTTTTTTGTTTTTGTTTTTTGGTTGTATTGCAGTTTTGATGTATTTCTTGTTTACCATCTTTTGCACTCTTGTGTCAGTCTCCTCTCCCCAGCTCTCTTCTAGATTCTTCTGTCCACACCTGTTCTTAGTCTGCTCATTAGTCCATTGTTTCTGTCTCCTATATATATATATATAGATAGATATATATATATATAGATATATATATATATAGATATATATATATATATATATATAGATATATATATATATATATATATATATACGCCTCCTCTTCAGTTACTTTTTGCTAGTTCCTCTTTATTTTTTTAGGTCTTTTTGTGTTTCCCCTGACGTTCTGTATTTTGTTATCTTTGGATTTTTTGCCTCAGTTGGCACGTTTTGGATCAATAAATCTGCAATTCTCCAAATACCTCCCACAGCATCATATATAATTTTACAGAAATTGTAACAGTTTAACATTTTCTATTTAATTTTGTATCATACTGACAGTAGAAAAACATTTTCTAACATAATCACATCAGAATTTAAGCCATAGGCTTAATCCATGTTAATGGTTGGTGATGTTTCAACTAAACTTCCTCCTGATTATTATTGTCATTTCTTATCGTCCGAGTGGCAGATATGTAGCCTGACGTAGTCCGACTCAATTCTAGTCAGAATATGAGTCTGATACTGCTCAATAGAGCTGTGATTATGGGGCGTGTTTCGAACGAACCAGGAAAAAAAATGCCTCTGCACTCAATTGGATAGATCTACAACCAATAAGAGCAACGGAGTGCGTGACGTATGTTAAGCGAGGCATAGTTGTTGTCCACAAAAATCAAAGCGTGCAGTTTCGCGTTTCTCTGTTCCTCTTTTAAAATTAATTTGCTGTCGATATCTTCTAGAACAGACCTAATAGCAGAATCTACTCACCCAAACTCTCCAGCGGCAGCCATTGTTGTTGTCGCCCATGCGCGCTTTGGTCACGTGGTTGATTACGTTACTGTTGATCATCTGTCCATCATCGTATAAAGTCCGCCCTGACAATTTGATTGGATCGCCTGACAGTGGGCTTTAATACTCGCGCTACTATGGAGCAGAGCCAGACCGAACTTCCCCGAACTCAAACCTTGTGGGCGGGACTAAGTTCTGACTGGCACCCAGGCTAGCAGATATGGGTCAGATGGCTAAAACTATTACACCACGGCGTGTTCAATACAACGATGCCAAATATACATGAGATGAAGCAGGTTAACCTTAATCTTTTGGAAACCCCTGGCCTGTAGGATACTGAAAAGGCCATCTCTGTTAAATCAAGTTACCAAAAATCTCGACTAATTATGCTAATCATCTAACCAAATATCACTCAATATATATTTGAACCTTTATCTGGATATTAGGTTAATTAAAATTTTGCCATTCAGTTGTTCTTCATTACTCTCTTAACTCTTCTATTGTAAAAAAAAGGTCCACCTGGAAAAAGAACAAACTAAATAACCCAAAGCAAAGCTCTAAATAAATTAGCCTCCAGGAATGATTGCATGTAAACTTCTACACGCTGGAACAATAGAGCCCCTCCACAGCAATTTCACTTCCAAATAAAAGAAACAGAGGGTTTATTGTCTTTTTTGGTCCTGGGATTAATCAATGAAAAGCTAAATATGTGTCATCTATCCCTATTCAACACAAGAGATCAAGAAAAAAAAGGTGTGTGCTACAGCAACCCAGTATTAAATCACAAAACATTCCTTTCATCCTTCAAAGCTCGTCACTCACATGGGAGCAATAGCCTCGGTGCATTACTGCCCACTTCGCCACAAATGGACAGAACCCCCCCCCCCCCTTGCCTCTTTTATTCCTCTTTATCGCTACATCTGAGGAGATTGTGTCATCTGTCTGTGTCTCACCCTCCCCACCCCGACAAACTATATTACAAGGCTTTGTAAACAATCGGTGGATGTGCGCTGTTGCTAGGCGACCGGCGGATGGTGAGTGCGCTGAGCATGGATGGGGTGTGTCTGCATGCATGTGCTGGAAATGTGACACCATGCATTATGATGTGTGACATGCAAGATTAGCTGTGTACATTGGACATTGGACAATGTGTGTGAGACCTGGGCTTGACAGGTGAGGAAAGATCTTCAGAGGCTTGGGGCATGCAGAAATTTTGCTTTTATCAGCCCAGGTGGAGCTCAGGATCTGTTACTCCCCCATGTCTCTTAGGGAATGTCTTTCCATTGATTGTCTGTCTCTCAAGGCATGTATTTATCTTCATCTCTTGCTGTCAACTCCCTGAAAAGCAGCCAGAACAAACTGAATCTGACTCTGTCCCTGTCCATCGATCTGTCTCTCATACTTATGCACCTGCCAGTCTCCTGTAGATGGCTTCTAAAGGTCTACCTGCAGGATTAGCTGCATCAAAGCTGACCTGTTTTCTCTAAGCAAAATGACACCTCAGACCAGAATGCTGCAGAGATTAGATAGTATTTTTCTGCACATTAAGATGCAATTTTATAGATTCATTTTTAGATTAGTTCCATAGCTTACTATATTTATTAAAACTTGCTTCAGGAGTACCCTTCACAAGATAGATCATGTTACAAAAAATGGGCCACTGAGAGTGCAGCAAATTTTGCTCCATATTGTGACTAAAGCTCACTCACAATATGGATCATTATCAAATTTTAATGAATTGTTCCTGGGCATGATTCACAAGGTGCACCTTTGGTAGCAATTTCCTTAAACTCCTTTCATAAGTTTATAAATAAGACACAGCATGTGTCTGCAGCCTCTGGTGTTTGTTCTGCTCTCACATTCTTGATTCCCTCTGCTTTCTTATTTTAATCAGCAGATCAAGACTTGGCTCACATTTCCTGTGTTTCTGTCTTCAGTTTAACACTTATGGACTTTTAGAGTTCGATGCTGAAGCTGTCAATAATCAGTGCTGCCACTCTCTGGTTTAGGGAGAAACTGCTTGTTCCGCCAAATAATCTTAAAGAATCCTTTAAAAAAATCCTGCCTCCGGATTATGATGTGGATCATCACCAAAATTTGATGGGTTGTTTCGTGGACAGAGGATTTAAGTAAAAATTTCATATAAATCTGTTCAGAACTTTTCAAATTATGTACACAGACGGACAAACAAAAAAAAAAAAAAAAACATAAACTAGTTTACCTCCTTGGTTAAGATAAAAATAGGAAAAATGTTTGATTATTCATTTCTTTTAAAAAAAAGTCATATTTCAGTCTGATCTACTTCCTTAAAACAAATTGTCCACTTTTTAGCTGAAGTAACTTCATTAAGGTTCTACTTCTAGGAATGTAATAGTGTTTGACACAGTCTGAGAAACATTTGCCCTCACTTCACTGTCAGAAACAGTTTTTCTAGAAGTTTCCTTCATTTTCACCCCCACACTAACTCAGAGAGCTGGGTTTCGACTCTGCCCAGAACCTTCCATCTCTTAATTCTTATTTAATCCCTGGTGCATTTACAGGTCATTGCCATGAGGCAGGGCCCAGTTTTGCTGCAGCTTAAATTCTTTTCAGTCTTAGATCTCCCTCTAACATTTTCTAATAAACTGTTTATTTTATGGTTGATTTTGAAAAGGCTCCTGCAGCTTGGCCTACCTAATCCAGGATATGTTTACTTCCATCCAGGGCAGGTGTAATAAGGTTTTAATCCTTGATTGTTGTAGTTTTAGTTACCATAAACACATCAACTTTTGAAACATCCAAAGATTGTATTTTTAGGATCATGTGTCCAAAGACAATTTTCCAGATCTTCCTGTCTCTGCATATGTTCTCCTTGGCAGTGTTAGGTCTGACCTTCATGTCATTTCTTTTGGTCAAAGTAACATTTAGCCAGAGGCAGTAGGCAACACAAGAAGAAAAATGCCGCAAAAGCAGAGCTGACTGCACGGTACAGAGAGGCATGAATAAATGTAATCCTGTATTAATTATGAATTATGGATTTCATAACAATTTGAATGAACCAATGTGTTTTGCTTTTCTTAAATAATGTACATAAAAAAATTATAATAGTCTTGTTCTGATTAACTGTTCTTTTTCCCAAACTGAAACAGATTGATGTGTCCATCTAAGGGTTGAACATTGTGATGAAAGTTGGTGAGGGCACTAAGCGTGGTGGCTGATGGACATACAGTTCCGCAGCCCGAACACTATCTTTAGTTTTTTATATTTTTTAAAAATTAGCCCAAAAATATATTTATTGAATGCTTTTCTTTAGTAGTCCATGCAAGAGAACGAAAATACAGTGATGTTTGTATTTATAGACAGTTAGACATATACCTATTAGTGCAATATTTATTAAAGGTTGAAAAACATTAATATATAAAAAAAAATTACTAACAGCCGATACCGATGCCAACAGCATTAAATCATGCCAATTCTTTTTACCCATTAATTCACATTCCGCGTGAAAAAATGGATGAATGAATGGGTGGATGGACGAACGGACGGACGAATGGATGGATGGCTGTTGCAGTTTTTTTTTTGAGAAAAGTCTGTATATCAAACAAACTGATTATTTTGATAGCATCTCTTTTTTTTAACAATCCCATCTCCTAACTTTCACTTAAACATTTATCGAGGTAGCTGGTGTTTAAAATTCACTGAATGCTACTGTCTCTCTAACCACATAGCTACTATGTGCACAGTGAATAGTGACCGTAGATAATATTATGTCTCAAAGTGAAAAATCCAATGACGTTCCAACAATTGGTCGGTCAGGTCAGAAATAAGCTGATTTCCTAAAATGTATTTACATGATCCAGTAAAGGTGTTTTAAGCCACAATCAAAGAAAAAAAATACTAACAATAGTAAAAAAAAAAAATGTAGTGGTTACACTGTCAAAACAGGGGAAGCATAATATCCTGCAAAAGGATGTTCCTGCACAAATCTATCAGTAACTGTAGCTGAGTTTTACTCCTAAATGCTAGGTGGACTACTTTTATATTGTTATCCTGTAGACTCCCCACAGGGATTTAGATTACAGCTTTCTACCATTGCTTTTTAAAATTTATTTCATTTTGAAATTTTTAATAAACTAATAAAACACGAAGAACAATTAGTGATTCTTTATCTCATCCCTATGACATGTAGCCTGGATAAGTAGCATAGACTTAGACTCAACTTTATTTATCCCTTGGGCTTACTCTTTCAGAGAAATTCTGTTTTTTGTGTGTTTTTTTTTAGGATCTCAGAACCCTGACCATCCAATTAGTGGTGCTTTTCTGAGCTACAGGGCTACTAGTGCATGAAAACGTCCTCTTTACCAACTTCGAGATACAGTTGTTAATTACTGGCTTATTAAATAAACACTAATAAAGAAATAGAAATAATTGAGACAAAAGATTTGAAGTTTTTCTTCTCATAGCTGCCATGTGTTCAGAGGTGATAGCTGCATTTAGACCTCCTTAGAAATCAGTGTTACTCCTCAAGAATTGCATATTTTAGATTTCACAAATTTTAATGCATCAATTAATTTAACCATCTATATTCCCAGACCTCTGCAGAATTTAAACAGGACATTGGTTCTTAAAGACTGGATTTGCAGATGGTTGCAATGTCTTTCTGTCTTATATGCCTCTTTTTTCGCTCTCAAATCAAAAGCTGTTCTCTGTAAGTTCTGAATCAGCCAGATATCATCAAAAGTGTTTTAGAGTCTCCTAGTATGTATGAACTCCATGTCTGAGGTGTTTCATTAGGCTAAAATCTTTTCTTACAGAGAGACTCAAGCTACTGAATTTGAAAAATGTTACTCAAAATGTGACTTTTATTTGGGGATTAAAGCTCAAGTATTAGCTCAATACAGTATGCATCTCATACTTTAGGCTTAAAGATATACATTTTAGACTTGACACCTAATTTATACATTAAGTCCGGGACTCCAAATGTAGGACTTGAGCCCTAACCTGCACTTAAACTGGGACTAAAGGCTGAACTTGTATCTGTATGTTTGCAGAACTTTGTATTATTTGCTTTATGTTAAGAAGATAAAAGTACTTTAAATTTCATGTTGCTTTAATGTGACAGAAATGAGGTGAGCACCATCTGGACTTAAGCAGTTTGACATGCTACATCAGCTTAAATGCGAAGTGAGAATGAGTCAAAAAGCGAGCAGACATAAGGGCCATCAACTTCAAGACATACCTGCATAATAAAATGAAGTCTGTGATGAAATAGCCCTAATGTCTTGATTTCCTGCCTCAGTAGACACATTCCTAATAAGTTGGTAGCCTCTGTTATTACCTTCATTTTTTCCCCCAGCTTAATGTTGTATTCATTTGCTAAATAACGGTCATATTTGAAAGAAGATAAAGCTTAGGATAATTTACGCTGAAAATTAGGCTATAGATTGACAGATCTTGTACCACCTGGCTTTGATGCACCCATGTGAAGTCGACAGGGAAGCCTTGTTAGTTGGTAAGATACAAACGAGGTCTGAAGTGGCAGTAAGACAGCTTCCCCGGCTGCTTTAGCTGATTAAACCATGAGCCTGGCATAGAGAAAGAATAGAAAAGGGCAGTGAACAAAGGTGGCAGACAGGAAAAATGAAATGCAAACGTCTCTAGAAAGGCATATGTTGTCTGTCACTGTGGTATTACAGAAGGGGATTGACTGAGTTAAGTTTTCTTTTCCTTTTTTTCTTATGAGTTCAATATACTCTAAAAAGGTGGCAATTGAAGTCTTTCAGTGAAGCGAGAAGTATAAATTTGCTTCAATTGAGTCTTCGGTCATGCATATGGAAAAAAAAAAGCAAAATGTCTGCTTCTAATGAAGTAGATCTGCAGGCAGTACGAAGAGTGGCTAATAGTGATGTAGAGGTTGTACAGTACAGATGGTGATGTAGTGAGTGATCATTTCGTAACCATTTTTATGGCACATTTCCTTCCACTTAACATTACTTATATATAAGTGCTATGAAAAAGTATTTCACTACCTTATAGATTTCTTGTTTTTTTTGTTTTTTTATCAAACATCCAGAAGTGAAACTGCCATGCATTGTGCTGCTGCTTGAGCTTCTTTCTAAAGGAGAGCAAGTCTCATTTTTTTCCATCTTTGCCTAATAGTCACTCTGGATGGTAATCAGAAAAGCAGCCCAGGACATCACTACCAGCACAGTGTGTGACTGACTGCCACTATGATTTCCCTTTTTCTGAAATGCTGGTAGCCTCATGCATGAAGGCGAGCACACCTTTCAAAATGTCACCTTATGTCCAAGTATTCCACGGAATGTCATCCTAAAAGTCTTGCAGTTCATTTTCCTTTTTAACAAGTATGAGACCAGCTTTTGTGTGAAATTTCTTTAGTATTTTTTTTTATCTCATTTACTCTGACGAATGAGGCTTGGAGAGCCTTACATGATTTTCTGAGTTGTCTTTAGGCCTCCTGGATTACTAGTTAATGAACACTTGGATTAATTTTATTTTATGTGTTTTCTGTTTATAGATAAATGTCCTCATTGCGGTTTCATGAAGCCTTAAAGCATTAGATGCCATGGTCTCGGTGCTGATGGTTGGAAGTTTCATTTACTCCTGTTCTCCTGTCTAATTGGCCTGGTGGCATTAACTCATACTGTTTCCACCTGATTCCCTCTGCTGTTTATTGTGTTTGTCTGCCTATCATCGGCGTCAGATTATTCAAGTTGTTTGGTGAGAGTAACCCTGCCATTCAAGTAATTTGTTCCGTGATTCTGACCTGTTTTCTGTCTTTGGATATTTGACTTTTTGCCTTACCCTTGTCTGCTTTGTCAGTTCTGTTTTTGGACTGATTTCCTGGATTCTGATGGTTACTGAACTGTGTTACTGAACTCGGCTTGGATTTTCCTTCAGTACCTTTTCGACTCTCTGATCTTTTGGTCCGCCGACATGCTTCGTATTCGACTTCGGCCTCACAGACACTGTTGCCTCCACGGCGTCGGCTGGCGCCAGCTCATCTTCACTCTGAGGTCTGGAAGCGGCTACGACCACAAGCAGTGGACAATCTCTTTCCCGGATTCCTCCCCTTCCTCCGGGAACGGACTGAACTCTTTAACCAAAGAATCCAGCTAATCGCCCGCTGATGACCATTCGCTCAATGTTTTGCGTTAATAAAGTCCGTTTGAAAATTGTTCAGATTTGTCTGGCTAAATACTGGGTCCAAGGTTTTGAGGTACTGACATTAGAAAAGGCCTTTCTGATAGATGAAAATGGCTTTGATTCTCAACTGTTGTTGGTTTTCTATGGTTAGAGCCTGAAATTTGCCCCTTTGACATTTTTTATTTGTTAGCCTCATGTTAGCAGAAACCATTTCAGATTCAAAGATTAGGTTTTAGATTTTTTTAGAAATATATTTGACATCAATTTCATAAATGTCTGACAGTTATCAGGCAAACTTCCAGTCGATCATATCAGCAAATTATTTACCGATAGGATTGGGGCAATTATTTCACCCTTGGCAGGTTGTTGGTTAAGAAAACTTTTTAATTAACTATTAAATAGTAACTATTTATTCAGTCCTCTCATCCTTGTGTAACATAAGAATATGTTTGATAATCTAGCACATTAAAATGTCAAGCTAAAACAGCTCTTTAAAACTGAGGAACAAAAGAAATCCAGAAAAAATTCAAGCCACGCTGTTCAAATTTAAGCATTGAAAAGTAGATCACACAGATTTGCTATTTTTAACCACTAGTTTTCTTCATTCCCACACTGGCATACGGAACGAAATAAGTGCTGGTCATGCATACTGAAACCTAGATTATTCTCCTATCAGTGGCAGTGTGCCAGCTAATTACATGCATTTATGCAAACGTAGACAAAGTTCATTTTGGTAGAGCATTGGTAATCCACTAAAACAAGCACACACAGCACAGCGGCTAACAATGTCTTAAAGAGCCGACAGCTAATTAATGCTAACATGGATAATGTGGTGGTGTCTCCCATTGAAACTCTTGACCCTTTATTACATCAAAATCACAACTCAATGTATTTTATCAGGATTTTATCGACTATACACGAAGTAATGGATTACTTTTAAGTGAAATAAAGGACAAATTGGTTCAGTCCTTACTTTGTGTAGGTGAAGACATACCTATGAAATAATGGATTAATGAAAACCTTCACTTAACCAAATTATTGTTTTCTAATTGCCTGCTTTATAGACCTATTGTACCCTGGTTTGGCACAGAAAGTATATATATATATATATATATATATATATATATATATATATATATATATATATATATATATATGCATTGGTATGCAGCTGCAGTTGCAAACCAATGCATTAAGCTTTAAATTTTGATGTTAAACACATATAGAGCCTGAAATGTTTACCCTGTCTTTGTCACAACATTAGGGATAAAAAAATAATCAGATTAAAAAGATTGATCATGATTAATTGATTATTGAAATAATCATCAACTAATTTAGAAATTGATTCATCTCTAACTGGAGTATGCAAACTCTAAAATGTGCCTTTAGCTGACAGAGCAACCCACTTACTGCAGTGATAATAACAAGATTGGTAATAATAATAATAAATAAATGTTTTGCATTTAAGATAAAAAAACAACAACTTTTTTCTCTGTCAATATGCTCTTTCCAGAACTCCTTCATTGGAATAGTTTGAGTTTCACCTGGTTTAATTTAGTGAAAAATCTTCTTTAAAGAATCTTTGGCTGTCCGATTATTAATCAATTAATCCAAAATAATAATTAATCGATTTGCAAAATAATAATTAAGTTGAACTCCTACATATCATAAGTCTTCATCACTCATCATGTATTCTAAAATTTATGTTACTGCAAGCCAGTGTTGGCAAAGCTCTGACAAACTTAGGATGGTTTAAAGACTGGCATTATAAAGCACTGTGTTCGTTGATGCATTTAATGAGACATTTTGCCTGATCAGCAAACCTGTCTATGTCAGTAAAGTTAGTAACAAGGTAGAAACGGAAAAAACGAAATTAAAGCACATACTTTACACAGAGAGGAAGAATAATAAGGGACACAATCAGGATGGCTTTCATTGATGATTTGATCTGGCACTATTTTGTGGTAAATAGCAGGTCAGATAGAACAAAGGTTAAAAAACTAAAGTGTCTTTGTATTAGATGTACTATCAGGCTGTGTAAAATTATTTGCAGCGCACTGGCTTTGATGCTGTCTATTATTTTACTAATTAATTAAGCAATGCAAGCTTTTTGTTAAGCTGAACATAAGAGGAAAGAAAGACAAAATGTTTGTTACCTTTGTACAAATCAAATTGGTAGCTCCTGTTTATAAGTGTGTACAGCTCCACATAGCAGAGCTGTTCATCTTTTATAGTTTTCAAACACCCTTTTTTAGGTTACTGTGCAAGTTTACCAGAATATCTTAAATAGCTAGAACTATAAGTTATACCGTAGTTTAAAGGTCATTTAAATCAAGGGTAAAACTAATTAAATAGTATTAGTTGATTGATTATAACTGTAATCTTCTTAGTGACCAGGGTTCTTTGTCACTTGCGTAAAGGGATGGACTGGCTGTTTTTTTGTATGTGTAATTTATCACTCAGGCCAAATTGTCCAAAATGTCCATTCGAAGTCTCTGAGTAATGTTCGAGTTTTCAGGCATTGAAAGTGCATTGAAAGTGTTCTTTATAATAGCAGCATATAAATGTCAATTAAACCTGACGCAGAGATGTTAAATGCAGTTAAAACAGTGCAGTTTCATTCAGTTTTATGATGGAAAAATGGACAATGACTCAAGAATGGCTTAAGCTTTGATGGAGCCGAATGAGAATGGGTTGGCATAGCTGGTCCGGACGGGTCCAGGTAAAACAAAGGAAAGGTTAGAACTCACAACGTGGCCTATACAACGTGTCCAGCATGAAGTAGCTGGTGCTACCGATGCTAGACTGTCTACTCTAGTTGTTTCTTCAGACCCACGGTGGTTGTGCAGGGAGCATTGACAATCAGTTAAAACATAAAACCATCAGCAGTGAATCAGAAAGTTTTATTAAAAAAAAAAAAAAATAACAAAAACATGCAAAACCATGTATTCTACCTAGTTCACCCAAGCAGAGCACTTATTTAGCATCAGATAGAAAGAGGAAAGGATGTGTGGGGTGGAAGGGCCTTTCTGGCCCGGTTCATTCGGCTCAAACCCTTTCTTAGGTTCAATCCGTTAGTCAAACAGCAGCTCTTGAAGAGATTTGGATTAATCTCATGAAAAACAAGAAGCAACTTTGCAGGGGATTAATTTTGAAACTCGAAATAGCCCGGGACGTCTCTCTTTAGATACGCTTAGTTGGCGGCTCTCGTGTAGCTCTCGGGCAACGGCTGGACCAGTATGGCCTTCTGAATCGTAGGAAAGGTAGTCTGACTCTGATTGCCTCCCCACTGACAAAATTTAGCCTTTCATTAGTTATCCTTTCAATCAAAATTCCCATATCCACTATTCCTTTCAAATACAAAATCTGGATAAAGTTTTTAAAGATCGAGAGAGACAGATGCTCCTACTATAGAGGGTCGGTTTGGTTGCAAAGAAGCCTCCAGGATTGATTTACAGGAAGTTAAACTAATTGATTCCAAGATTTGACTCTGACTAGGCCATTTTCCTGATGCTTTGATGCAAATGTCATTTTGAAGTTCTGGCTATGCAGAAATGTAGAATTTTTCTTCTATGATTTTGCTGTGCTTACCACCAACCAATTTTCACTTTGACCTTGTTATACCATCTTGCCAAAGAAAGCATCCCCTTATTATGATTGTGCTGAAACCTTGTACAATTATGATCCACTTTTATAAGTGATATGCAGCATTAAATATCCCACACATGGACATCGTCTGTGCACCAATATCAGTGAATTTTATTCTCATCTTAGCGGAGCAACTCCAGATATTTTCCTGTATCCTTTACTGTTTGTAGCAGGCTGTAATTAAGACTTCTCATGGCCTTCATTTGGCAAAGACTTCGCCTTGACACTTTAATAAAGGCCAGATTTTTGGAGTGCAAAGCGAAAATCTGTTTTACCAATAGATTATCGGCCCTGAGCTGTGGATTTCTGCATCTTCTTTAGAATTATCATGGGACTCCATGCTCCTCTTCTAAATCTAGCCATTTTTCCTGTCCTTAGATCAGGCGTCTGCAATCTTCAAAATCCATAGAGTCTGGCTGATTAAAGGTTATTTAGAACCGCAAGTATTAAGCAAGTAAGCAAGTAATAAGCAAGTATTTGAGTGATTATAACCATATGAATAAGAAAAAATATTAACTGTATTATCTTTGTTACATATCTGCTATAGGAAATCTGTTTTCATTGTACTTTGTGTTTTAACACAAAGAACAATGGAAAACCATAAAAACCATAAAAAGCTATATAAAGACTAAGTACAGACTTTCCTCCATAGGATATTATTTGATGGTTAAAAAAAAAACATGATTTACAAGCTAACAACAGTAAAAGTAGATCTACAAACTTATTTGTTGGTATTTAAAATGTAATTATGTTTTGAAAATTCAATAAAATCCTACAAAGCTTCGATGACTTATATGAGTCATTCTACTAGATAATTGTTTTCTTTATATCTTTTTTGTAGAGGTGGGCAAAGAGCCACTTGCGGCTCTGTGTCTTAATTTGAAGGACTGATTTGATCCCGATTGTATATATAACCCTATTTCCAAAGACTTCTGAGAACTGTTTAATCAAACACAGGTGAAGATGCCTAAATCGGATATCTGTGTAAAAGAGGAGATGAATAAAATGTGTGCTCCACTTTTCAGATATTAAACTGTCAAACACTAAAAACAATATGTACTCTTTTCTCCCACTTAATATTTATGCTCTACTTTGTTTGGCTACACGATATGATTGCACTTCGCTGCTTCTTTTTAAAAGGCCTCAGTTGAAAGCTGCTGTGTTAGAGGGTCAATTAGATTACTCAGAACTCTTGAATTACAAGGTATAACATAACATTAACCTACTTCTATTGGTAAGCACTGACATAAGTCATTTAAAAGATATTTTAAAGCAACCTCAGTAGGGTGTTTTAATGACTCAATATCCATTTTAAAATGCAAACAACCACTTTAAAATAAAAAAGATGGATCACTGACGTTTTTTTAAGTCTATTTGTGTTTGGATCAACTTGCAAACCTGCTGTCCAGTTTGTTTTTATGCAGATCAGAATGAAAACAGGAAGCTGCGTGAATGTTGATTGAAACAGCCAGCAGACTGTTCTGACTGAGTGAAGATGCACAGAGTAGCTTGTTCTTGGAACCTGAGGCTAGTCAAAAAAGTATGTTTTAGAGTTTTCCTGTACGGAAAAGTTAGACCACTACCAATGTCTATATGCAACTAAAAACATGTGTAAAGTGCTCGCAAATAATAGGCTGCAGTTTTTAGCTGTTAACTGTCTCCTTAGCAGTGTCTCTGAATCCAACTGGACATTCTAGTTGTGTTTTTTTTTTTTTTACAACTTCTGGCAATGTGGCAATAACAATAATTGTCTTGATGCCAAAAAGAGCCCAACATATTTTTACTTTAACAAGTGGAGCAGTAAGGCTATCGCCATAGTGTTCCGCTTGATTTATGCATATAAATAGTTTTATTATAATTATGCAGGGAGTTTTACAGATTATATGGACACTGCAATATAAGTAGAACAGGAAAGGAAAAACAGAAAGAAAGGAGAAAAGATGAAAGAAAGAGGAGATAAAAGGGAGATAACGATAAAACATTTACAGTCTGCTTCATCACCTGCAAAGAGATGCAAAAGGAACAGCACAACCAACGGACATGGTACAAGACATACAATAAAGTAACACTTAGATACTATCACTGAAGTATAAGTAGTATTATTTAATCTGATATGTATACTGTGTTGCCTGAAGGTAAAATGATTGGCTTTCTGTGTGGAAGTGAATCTCTAAGTACCTGGAACCAAGCACCTGTAGTTGTTTGTGAAAGTGCACTTGTGCATGTAAAGTTTATCCAAAGAAAAAATGCTCAATAGTGGTTGTGATGAGCCGAGGAGGCGTCCCCCTAGTTGTGTTTAAAGCTGACATCACTCCAAATTTAGCTTTGTCTCTCCAGTAGGATTGCCTGTCCAACATCTATTGGACACAGTGGGTACCATAGCCATGAATCAGCCATGATAGCAATAGGTTATCTTAAATATTGATCATAGGAAGATCATGTATAATCAATGGAGTTCAAACATGAGAAACACATTTTTCATTATAGTTTTTTATGTTACATAAAAAAAAATACCTGTTTAATAACCTTGAATCTAAACAGGAGACAAATGTCTCATTCGGGGAGTCATATTCTTTATAAATATTATATATATACATTACAGACTAGAGGAAGTGAGAAACAGTGTTGAACCAGATAAAGGAAGGCTGTATGAAAGGTTTTGAATTCCGTCAAGCATAAATTGTGAGCAGTAGGTGAGGATATAGACATGGTTAATAGCAGGTTCATCTGAACTTTTGTTACACTCTGGGGTCTGGTTGCCATATAAATGAAATTCCCACCCTGGCATGCCAGCACACGATTTAAGATTCATAAACAGTTTTAAAAGCCTGAGGGAGAAGCAGCAGATTGGTCAATAATACATCAGTCAGGGAAAAGAAACATCTTATCTTTCTATCCTTATGTGTTTGTGTCTCAGTGATTCTCCCTGCTCAGTTGTCCCCTAACAAATGAATGGATAGATGGCCGTGTTGAGATAAAAAAAGTCCATATTTTTTGTCTCCAACACTGTTTACACTGAAAGTAAAACAAGAGGATCCAGCAGTAGAGGGAAGTAGATATTATCATTTTAAACTGGTGGCAGGAGGATTTTGGATTCAATTATCCTCATAATCATTCCAGTTAAGGTCACAGTGAGCTGCTGGCTACCGCTGTGCATGATAACAAAGAAAATGATGGTCTTTAATGCAATGAATGCTGGTTATATTCTGGGTCAATCCTGTTGGTTGACAACACCTTAATGCTTTTACAGTTGAATAAGTTTTGTTTTTTTAAGTTACAGTGTGTATTAATTTCAGTGATTTGCTGACGTACGTGGCATATATAATCTATATGTATGTTATTTGTTACCACCTATGAACTGAAAGTCTAAATCTTTATGTTTTCAATGTCTTAGAAATTGCTATTTATAATTACATAGGAGTGGGTTCCCATTTGTAGAGGCAGACTAGAGAGGTGACTATAGAGATCGCCCTGATGCTTGAATGAGACTGCGGCAAGTTATAGACTTGTATAGAGTCATTGACTAATAAAATATTTAATAAAATGATCTATGTAAACTAGAATAAACTGGATGTTTGTAAACTAGACTAAGACCGGCCACAACTTGTTATTATGAAGACAACCGATTTCTATATTTTTATTTTTTTCTGAGTTGACTCGCATCTTTAGCTTGCCCTCAGTCTAAGTTTGTTTTGGTAAGAGTTCCCAAAACATGGGGACGAATCACCTGGATAACAGAGGGAAGGAGAGATGGCATTCGTGAGCTCAAGCAGGGGCAGCGGAGAATCAGCGTGAGAAAAGAGGCTGAGAGAGCTCCAGAACAGGACGAGCTCATCAGTTACATTTACATCCGGGTGAGCCTTGATTTTGATTTGTAAAAAAAAACCTAAATTACATTTTCCCTCCTTAAAAATAGTAAACATACATATAATGTGTTAAAGGTTAATATTATATTTCCTGAAAAAAAAAATGCCTTAAAATCCTTTCTGTTTTATCACTCGTCTGTGCATGATCTGTAATGGAAATGGGATCTATGCTACTTCAGGGGGCTACCTTTTTCAGCTTTGGATTGAAACATAAATCTAGTCTTTTTGAGTTTTATTTTTTCCTTTTGTGTCAACCTTATGGTATATAGTGTGTAATCTAAAGAAAACTGGTGAAGATTCTCAGTCATCCAGGTCTTACTCTTCCCAAAAAAAATTTAAAAAACAATCCACTGGACTTTATTTCCAAGTTTGAGGATGTTTCGCTTCCCATTTAGGAGCCTTTTTCCAATTCAAAATGTAAATGGTAAATGGCATGTACTTATATAGCGCCTTTATTCAAGTCAGAAGACTTGAC
The DNA here is from genome assembly GCF_016077235.1 of Cyprinodon tularosa. Taxonomy (NCBI): domain Eukaryota; kingdom Metazoa; phylum Chordata; class Actinopteri; order Cyprinodontiformes; family Cyprinodontidae; genus Cyprinodon; species Cyprinodon tularosa. The sequence continues at coordinate 26,180 of NW_024039696.1, forward strand.
CAAAGCGCTTTACACTACACTCATTCACACATTCACGCACACACTCACACACTGATGGTGGCAAGCTACATTGTAGCCACAGCTGCCCTGGGGCTCACTGACAGAGGCGGGGCTGCCGTACACTGGTGCCACCAGCCCTCTGACCACCATCAGTAGACAATGCAGGTGAAGTGTCTTGCCCAAGGACACAACGACACTGAAAGTCGGAGCTGAGGTTTGAACCGTCAATCCTTAGATTTCAGGGCAAACTCCTACATCCAACGCCACTGTCGCCCCCCCCCCCCAAAATGTCAGAAATAGCGTAGAGTTCAAGGCCTTATAGAGTTTACCAAACACAAAGCCTTGTTTTTGGCTTAAAAAACATGCAAACTGAACCGGACGAATGGGTCCTTCGCTTAGGAATGAGGGATCGTTTGGCTTCTTTGTTAGCCTGTAATACCCGATAACTGTCTATGTCTCTGAAAGGGGGGTCGTTAAAGGGAATTGTTGACCTGATTGAAGAGGCGAGGAGTTATGTTCTCCTCTACTCAGTGTATTAGTGATTAGAAGGGAACACAGACCAATACAGAAGATGCTTCCTGGCTACAGCTCTCGACGACTACAACTTGATGTAAAAAAACAAACCCCTATGAGTTAGTGCAACATTTCATTTTTCTTTGGGATTGATAAAGTATTTCGATATATTTGTTAAAAAAGAAATGCGGTACGTAGAGTGTTTAACTGCCTTTACTTTGCTTCATTGTGGTGCGGAAAGGGTGCAGATACCTTAAGAAAACTGTTTCTAACCTCCAGCCTTGTTAATGGAGTTTCTGAGAAGTATTTCTCTTATCCCCAGGCAAAAGGAGATGTCGGTGTACTAATTGAGAGGACTTAAACAGAGTTCTGTATTTTTTGTCAAAATGTTGCTGTTGTGTTATTGCTTCAGCTATTAGATTTTATCCAGTATAAAAATATGTACACAGCTTTTAAAAACCTCATCTGCAAATGAATCGCTCCTCACAATATGTGGTATGTTGTGTGACTGCCATGTCTTTCTCTTTGCATTTGATTAGTGCAAAAACATTTTTTGAATGCGTCTCATTAAGGAAGCCATGCTGATAATCTAGTGGGGGAAATGGCAAGAGATGTTTTTCAATTGAGCTGCTTATGAGAACTCTAAAACAAACACAGTGCCAAAAGCATTTTTTTGGTTCTCTTGTGTTCCTAACACAGTGCCAGCTCCCTGTGGGTCATCCAACAGAGTGACCATGTAAAACAGGCTTTGCGTGACATTTCCAACATGACATTTGTCTGGTGACCATCTGTGAAGGCCAACCGGCCGGCATCAAAAACAAAGATGAAGAGTGTAATCATCTACACACCATAGCAGTTCTGTGTGACCCAAGAACAACAATGAAAAGCTTGCCCTATCTAAAGGGAAATATAGTAGTAAAAACAGTTTACACACTTTAAAGTTCAATTCAGTTCGATTGTTTTCTGCATATTTTGTGTTATTTTATTGGTATTTCCCTAAAGCATTTCAATTTTAATTTCCTTTTTTACTTTGAAAAAATAACAATTTCTGTTAGAGATGCCCAATTCTGATGGATATTTGGAAATAGTGATTGTAGCTCACATTTCTGAAAGCTCTGATTAGATATAGTACATCTATTGACCAAAACCTACAAAGATATAATTTAACAACAATCTCACTTTCTCCCCGTCTGGGGCGCTGCAGCCTCCACACCACACAATGAGACAGCTGGTCAGAACGCTCTCTATGGTGCTTCTGTGGAAGATGGTGAGGATGGGTGAGGCCAGGTGGGCTTTCCTCATCCTCCGTAGGAAGTACATGCTCATTTTTGCCCTTTTGACCACTGAGGTGGTGTTTACAGTCCAGGTGAGGTTGTCTTTGATGTGCAAGATTTTGGTGCTGCTGCCCACCTCCACAGCTGAGGTGTGGATGAGCAGTGGAGCGTGGTTAGGCCGGTTCCTTCTGATGTTAACAATGATCTCCATCATCTTCTTTACAGCAGGATCAGGCTGTTATCTCTGCACCAGCCCACCAGTCAGACCTGATCTGCCTTCTTTCCCTAATCAAGGCCCCTGGAAACACAGTTCAGTTCAGGTTAAGCAGAGCACATCATCTCATTTAGCTTGCAGTAAATATCACCATTGCTATTGCTAAATCAGAAGAAGGGAAACCATCATCAAATAAGCTAGTCTTTATACTCACTGATTTTGCAGCTATAATGGTAACAAATATCAGAAAGGCAGCATGCAGGACTTTCACATTTATAAATGCATTTGACCTACATGTTTGGTCTGTCCTGACTTTATCATTTCTGTCCATTGAGGGCAACAATTGCTGCATGCTTGTTTCCAAGATATATTTCTCCTGCAAAAAAAAAAATTGCAGAATGAAATCAAACTGCAAGAACAGGAGAAAAAAGTAAAGTCTGCTTTATTTCAGGACCAAACTAGCTGGTGTGTTTACACCATTAGAAAGAGCTGTGGCACAGTATTCACTGACGAGTTACTGCTTTAGAAAAGCCAGAGCAGGGTGGCTTTGATAAATAATAATGATGCCTCATGGGAGAGTCCCCTTTCTCAGCTGGGAGAGGTGGATGGAGGGACTCTTGGGAGGATGACCAACGAGGACTGCCAAAGGCGATTATCTCTCACACCTGCAAGGCTGTAGCTTTCCCAGCCCGGTATGAATTCCCACCCTATGGAATGAACCAAAAGTCCATCTGAAAAAAATGCTATCCGTTTTTTACTTCTTTTATGACAGACATGAAGAAGCTAAGGTAAGATTTTATTATGTGTTGATGAAAGATAACTTCAGACTGTAAATGATGCTGGTTAAGAATCAGAGCGTTCAGATTTATCCACTTAGGGTGAGGGATTTTTATTGAAGCTTTAACATAATGCAGCTTGGTGTTCATATGCATTCATCTGAAAAATAGGCCACTTCCCAAGATAATCTCCGTCTCTTTATGTTTCACGCACACACTCCTTGCTTCTGACTCCGGCTTTCTTTCTCTCTTGTCTGTTCGCCTTTTCTCCTGGCTGTCCATTTCTTCCTACATTCAACCTTTGTATTTTCTCTATCCGTTTGTTCTTCCTCTCACCTTTCCATCGTTTTCTCACCTCCTGCTCTCTCCCTTAATGACTCCTTTTTTCTCTGCTCTGCATTACTCAGTGTCTTGTTTGCTTACTCAGTGTCTCAATCTCACTGTTACTTAAGAAAAATAAATCTTATAAATAAGTTCTACAACTTTACAGAGATGTAAAACAATATTTTATCTTGCAAAAAAACAACAACAAAAAAAAAACACTGGACTTGAAAACTTAGAGTCTGGAGTAGGGTTGAGTTCCAGGCTAGGGTGGCACAAACAACTTACAAAAGAAATTGAACCAAAAAAAACAGGTCCGCCCCTTAGTAATAGGAAGTCATTGTTGGCCCCCAAATCCAGATACTGGTCTATGCCTCTGAAAAGGGAGTCGTCATGGTCATTGTTGGCCTGGCTGACCAGGCGAGATGTTTTGGTCTCCTGCATGGTGATGAGGATTGAGATGATAGCAGGAAGGAATCAACTCTATCGCTGCGTTGTAGGTTTTTGAAAGCTGAAACCTGAGTCCTCCCCCTCTGTTTAAGGTTGTTTTTTTCTCTCTTATCATAAACCTGTCTTCTTTGTCCAAAATGTGAACATTCTGGTCCTCAAACGAGTGTCCTTAATGTGCAGGTGGAAAGCTGAGTCTTGTCCAGAAGAGGTAGCTCGCCTGTTTTGAGTCATGAGTCTGTGGAGAGGTTGTTTGGTTTCCATAACTAATATCAGAGCATTCCTCATTGCACTCAACTGCATACACCACTCCGCTCATCTTAGGTCTATTTTCTCTTGTTTCTTAACTCTTTTAAAGGGCCGAATAAATTCTATTATCAGATATTTTTTTCTTTTTTATGAAACTTCTTTAATTCAGTCACACTGGATGGTTTTCAAGTATTCGTGCCACTGCATCTCAGTCATGTTTAAGTTTATTATTTGACCAGGTCTTTCCCAAAGAGTATTTTTGACATTTAGAAGGCTCTTCTGGTCTGATTTTAAATATAAACCGGGTGTGTCTTAGCTTAGAATAATAAAAAATATTTATTATATATACTATTATACAGACTTTATTTACTTTAGAAGAACAACATTTATGGTTTCATAGATTGCAGCAAGTCTTCAAGGTGTTGAAATTGCAAAGCTGCTCAATGACACCCACTTAACAAATAGGTAGTTTCACTGCAGGTATGGTTGTTCACTAAAATGCTTTATATTTACACGAGATGCAACAGAAGCTTCAAAAAGGGAAATCCATGTCTGGTTAGTCAAAACAATGTATTCCAAAAAGTTTCAAATATTTGTAAGGTTTTTTGGGAAAATGTGTCCCTCAGATGGTTTTCTTGTCACAGCACCAGATCACTCCTTAACAGTACTTTGTGCTATGCAGAGGTGGAAAGGGTGAACAAAAGGAGAATGACTTTAGACAAAGGACAGTAACTTAGATTTAATCAAATACATTTAAATGTACTTGGGCAAAATCAAATAAAAGGTCAAATTAATTATGCAAAAATTTAACTGTAAACTATCCTTCCGGTCCATCTCATGAAGGAAAAGAGCAGATATTTGCATTAAACTGTTGAACTAGATAAGACGATAAATTAAAAAAAATAAAATAATGACATTTAACTACTCTGTAAAAAACATTTCTTAATTTCACAGATAATATTAAGTACTGTATTTATTTGAAGGAATTCTTTTCAGTAATTTCTTTTTAACGGATCTTTCAACCATATTTATCATTAGGTAAGAGAGTTTTGACAACTCCACTGAGTGTCACTGTAAAGTAATTTACATTAGAGAAACAATTAGAAAAACAAATTCTGTAAAAAAGGCTGTTTCTACAAATTTTTTTACAGAAAATTGAAAAAGGTCCTAGCAGAAATTTACCATGACCTTTTCTGTTTTTTTGCATTTTTTTCTTTGTTTTTTTTTTCACATTGTCACTTTGCACCACCAATGGTTTATATGATAAAATGGCAAATTTCCTCTACTTCTACTTTAGCACTTTATTTTGCTTCTCTGTTTTCAATATATTTTATTAACCTTTAACAAATTACATATTTCATACACTGACATAATGCAATTATTTGTTTTATATTTTTATTTAAAACTGGCCACTGGTTGTATTGCAGCATTCATTTAAACAAAATGCGGCAATCTGTCTTTTCCAAAGTGCTTCCACACTATGCCTGTTGTATTCTGCTTTAAAACTAATTCAATATCTGTTTTTCTAGATCTCAACTGTCTTTTCCATGCTGTCCTCCTATTCAGTAATAGTTTTACTTTAGGTGCATAATGAGACCATGTGCCTTGGAAGTGCCTGAAGCCAGAGTTTACTCCTCTCTACCCTAGGGAGGGGTGAGTGTAGACCATTCATTGCAGTATAAGGGGGATTCTCTAGAGGTCTACTGTGCCATTCTACTGTTTTATGAATCCCACCTGGTTCTGAAGCAGCCAATCTACTTACTGTAAACATATCACTTTCCTGGGTCTATCAAAGATGTTGATATTTCGATATATTTCACAAACAGGTCAGCTAAAGAGTAACCATTTATATATTGAAAAGAAGTAGGTAGAAACACACCTGTTGTTGATGCTCCCGGTGAGTCAGGAAGTTTGTGATCCGCTGACAGGAAAAGGTGTTGTGGCCTAAAATGGACACATTTATTAGAAAGTTCACCGCTCTTCGAGTTTTTTCCTGTTATGGATCAAAGTTTTAAATTATGATTCTCTGGATTTATGAATCTTTCAGATTCGTATTATGCTTGACTGTTGCTGAATAAATTAGCTACATAGGGTTATTAGTAAAGATTAGGGGTGTCCTTTGATTTCTAGATTTGAATCTCCTTCAATAGTTAAAACCTAAGCAGGACTCTGAAAGAGGTATCTCCACCATGTGGAAATCAATTACACTTTTAAAATAAACAGAAATTACAAATAGTCCCCTCTCTTCTTAACTTTCTTTTTTTATTTATCTTTATTGTTTTTGCTTTAATCATCCTGACTTTCTAAAGCATGTGGTCGTTTTTTGATGGATCTTGTTATTCTGATAGTTCTGTGAAATAATTCCTAGCTTACAGTCCAAGTGTTCCAGAACTAGCTGGTGCGGCACTTTAAGAGCTCACCCATCCTCTGGAGACAATCGTGTAAAATGTGCTTGAAAATGCCAACCATGACTCAGCCTTTCACCATGCAGGTAAAATAGGCACACAAAAATACAGTGAGGGGCTATTAAAGGTCATCCCTGTATCTTTATTCGCTGTATTTCCAAGTCAAACCCCTTAATAAAAAAAAATAATAAAGAAATACGTAATTGGATAAAGAAAAAAAAACACTCTCCTCTTGTAAGTGAATCTCCGCCTGGTTCTACTTTTCACACCTTCCACCTTTATCCCATGCTGGAATGCTTTGTAACAGGAAAAAAAAATGTCTAGACTGAAACTTTGATTTTCAAGCCAAGATCAAGGCCAGCCCATGCCTTCTTGTGATCAATGTGCCCTGTCTCCCCAAGGATCTCCCATTTGTAACATATCGGTGGGGTCTGTGGGCAATTATATGTCTGCATGGAGTGCAAACATAAGGAATAGCTTTGTTTGGTTTTTTTTGGCAGAAATAAAAAAATTATGCTCTATAACAACAGACTGTATGTATTAAACTACAGTAAGTTCCAGAATATCAGAAACACAGCTAGATTTAACCATATTTACATCACTGCAGTAATTCTTCTATCAATGGAAAGCCTGCATTGTAAGCAATGCAGCAATGTCTTTGTATGGTAGCCAAAAATGAAAATATAGCATAATTAGTCCATGAACATTTAACCACTGTTGTCCGAAATACTCATGCGATCATGTAAAAAAGTATCTGATGCACACAAGATACTTTCTAGTGTGCATGAGAAACTAACTGGTGCGCATGAGAAAGTTTTTTGGGGGTTTTGTTGTTCAGTATACCTTTAGGGGCTCAGTACATTCCCCACATGCCCAGCCGAGATAAAAAAAAAAAAGAAAAAACTCTCTTTTGTTATTCTGAACAAGGATGCGGATCTCAGTGCACATGTGCATCCTGATTCAACGTCACATATTTCTGCCCTTGTCGACTCAACACTAGCTATGATCCTATCGACTTGTTTATGCCACGCATTTTTTTGCAATGTGATATTTTATTCTGATGATTTATGTACATATAAACAATACAATACAATTATTTTTTTGTTGTTTAATCCAAAAACACTTCACTAAGATCCTGAAATGCATGTGAACACCTCAATGTTTATGCAACCATTTATTTTTTTGTGTCAATAACACAAGATTGGTTTGTCTTAAAAGGCAAACAGATCCAAATAAGGTAGAAACAGAATAAATGGGGGAAAAAACAGTGGTTATCACACAGAGAGAGCTACCTAAGGCTGCTGCTTTATCCATGTCCTCACTGCTGGTTCTCCTGTCATTCAGCAACATGTGTTGACATCTAGTAGGTATTTCAGGCTGAGAGGTGTCGCATACTGTCAGGACTAATGTCTTTAACCTGGAAGGCTTGTGTCACTCAAGTCTAAAAAAAGGAAACACCAAAAAAAGAAACAAATTTATTGCTTCATTTAGCCTCCAAACCCCTGCAGTTATTCTATATTTTACCGTCTAAATTTAAGGAGCCTTAATAAACCAAAACTTCCAATAGATAAATCTAGATTTATGACAACTGAGTTTATTCATTCGGCCTCAGAGCTCCAAGGCCACAACATCTCTAAGGAAGGGAGTCTGTTTATCCGGTTAGGGAGTGTTTGGCCATAATATGAGGTAGCCCTCAAAGCATTTTGACTCTTTCTCCAAACTGTCTGTTTTTTGCTTTGGGTAGAGATTTCTCCACAGCTTTTCTGCAGGGTTAATTAGGGAAGGACAAAGTTTGGCTCATCAGAATTGCCGTGTTGTTCTCTCTTTGCAAGGATGATATAAAATGCAGACTGGGTGAAATCAATTGATCTCCATTCATTTCACTGGAGTGGATAGTTGAATAAATTTTTCCCATGAAAACAGTTAATCACATTTCTTTAATATAAAAACTTAATTTACACTTTTTTTTTGCCCTGCCTATTATTGGATGTAAGTTGATCGTGGGGCAAAAGTAAGATCACTAGTCCTGAAACAGTGGAACACTGAATGATCAATAGGATGCACTGTTAAAGGTAACAGGACTTAATGCATTAAGAGTTTTAGAGGTTTTATTTAATATATGAAAGCAGGCACAATAGGACACAGTGTGACAGCAGCTTTAATATTGTAAAATAATTCTACTTTTTTTCTCCCTTTTAAACATTTTTCAGTCTTTAAATTAATCCCTTGATCAAAGTTTTTTCTGGAACTTATTTCCCTATTTGATGCTCCATCTTAGATAAAAGCAGCGCTCTAAGGCATGCTTATGAGTATATAATATCTGACAGAGGATGCAGGAATAAAGAAGATGCAAAGATATGATAACCTATTAGAATAAAAAAATATTAAGGGAGGGGAATTTCGTAGCATCTGCTGTTGGTGAAGTGGTCAAAAGAGTGGTCAATGGCTTCTTAGGACATTTTGTAAAGTGGCATGCATATGTATATGTGTTTGTGCTGTAATCAGTGAGATTCGGGGTGGAGATGGAACACAGCAGGCTGTAAAGGACTGCTGTGCCTAGAAATGGAGCTTTTACTCCTGCTGCTACTCACTTCTCTGTTCCTGTGCCTGCATCTCTCTGAAAAATGCATATGTAGGCATATAAGTTAAAAGTTTGCATATCTGATCACTCCTTTCCTACCTTTTTATTTCACCATAGAGGACAGTAGGTAACTCTCATACCTACACGTCAGACATTGTTTTTGTTTTGTGTGGCTAAAAATGTAAAGCGCTATGAGAATATGTAAATCTGTCAATTAAAATTCGTGTTTTGGAAAGGAGAGAGGCACAAAACAGAAGCAATGAACGGAGCGAGGACGACAGAGAGAAGGGGCTTTTGAGGAGATGAAAAGCACAAAGCTGAGCTGCCTGTAGAGACACAGAGAGGCAGACAATACAGGAGATACTTTAGTTTGGCTTTTTCTTTAATGAGTATTTCCCTCTTGCGTTGCCGACTTTCACTCTTTTTAGTCCCTTTCCATTATATTCCCATCTTTTCTTATACAGAGAGTTCGTGTGCATGAAAAAAGGCCTCATTTTCCCCATGGTGAAGATTATTCTTTTGCATGTGTGTCCTTCAGTGAGGATGCACAGATTGCTGCTTTTCCAGCTGAAAACCAATACTGGTTCTTTTTAAATTGCTCACCTAACAAGTAGGAATACACATTGATATCAGAACAGCTGACAGCACACAATAAACATAAATATGTGCTTGAATTTAAAAATCTCTTTATTGATGTTGTCAAAGTTATTAGGCCGTTCCCCAAAGCAAAACAGATCCCACCCACCTTACCTAACAACATGTATCTGGTGCTTTTTCTACAAGCTCAAAGCATGCAAACTTCAAAACCTCCAAACAACACGTTGACGTGTCACTAAATGTCTGGTTCCAACTGTCGCAGACTTCTGAATATGAATTCAAATCAAATTTGCTTTAACATGTTTCCTAATTTTTTTTTTGTGGTTCTGTCACGATCCTGGCGCTGATGGCTGTCTTAATTGTTCATTCCATTAACCTGTCTAACTGTGACCAGCTGCTCATTACCGCTCATCTGATCCACCTGCTTCTGCCTCTATTTAATGTACTTGCATCCAGCTATCAGGACCTGATTATCTCGTTCTTGCTGGTCTGTGGTGAGAGTATTTTTTAGCATTCCATAGTGTTTCTGATTTCCTGACCTGATCTGCCTCTCATCCACTGAGCCTGCCTATTCCCGTCTGAATGGATTGCCTGGGCTGTCTGTGGACTCCTGGAACCCTGAACCAGCCTGTTGTTGTTCTGATCTGTTTCCCTGACCTGGTTCCGACTCATGCTTGCCCTCTGGGACAACAGCATCTGGGACACTCTGGCGGCGCCCATCGCATCTCGTTGGCAGCCCTCTGGCTCGATCCTACCTCGTTCTCTTGCGATAGACTGAACTGTTATACCAAGTTTGTGACTCACATGGATAACCATCCTCGGTCAGAGTATTATGGTCACTAACCTGTGTTTCTCTCCAACAGAGTTTCCAGTTATAGACGCCCCAGCCACTGATACCGCGCATCCACAGCCTGCTCTGTCTTGAATAAATGCTTTGAATGATCCTAATGTCTGTCTCGCCTTGAATACTGGGTCCTTCTGTCCTCTGTCGTGACACCATCCAGTTTTCAGATATGACAAAATGGGCTTCTGTGTTACATTAAACTAATAACGCACATAAACAGAAGGTTTCTACAATCCGAAGGTCCTACATCTAATCCTAAAAACATAAAAAATGAATGAAAAATTAACTAAAAGCATATTTTTAAAAAGATACATAAAAGCTTCACCTATCGATATACACTATATTGCCAAAAGTATTTGCTCACCCATCCAAATTATTGGAATCAGGTGTTCCAATCACTTCCATGGCCACAGGTGTATAAATTCAAGCACCTAGGCATGCAGACTGTTTTTACAAACATTTGTGAAAGAATGGGTCGCTCTCAGGAGCTCAGTGAATTCCAGCGTGGAACTGTGATAGGATGCCACCTGTGCAACAAATCCAGTCGTGAAATTTCCTCGCTCCTAAATATTCCACAGTCAACTGTCAGCTGTATTATAAGAAAATGGAAGTGTTTGGGAATGACAGCAACTCAGCCACGAAGTGGTAGGCCACGTAAACTGACGGAGCGGGGTCAGCGGATGCTGACGCGCATAGTGCGAAGAGGTCGCCAACTTTCTGCAGAGTCAATCACTACAGACCTCCAAACTTCATGTGGCCTTCAGATTAGCTCAAGAACAGTGCGCAGAGAGCTTCATGGAATGGGTTTCCATGGTCGAGCAGCTGCATCCAAGCCATACATCACCAAGTGCAATGCAAAGCGTCGGATGCGGTGGTGTAAAGCACGCCGCCACTGGACTCTAGAGCAGTGGAGACGCGTTCTCTGGAGTGACGAATCGCGCTTCTCCATCTGGCAATCTGATGGACGGGTCTGGGTTTGGCGGTTGCCAGGAGAACGGTACTTGTCTGACTGCATTGTGCCAAGTGTAAAGTTTGGTGGAGGGGGGATTATGGTGTGGGGTTGTTTTTCAGGAGCTGGGCTTGGCCCCTTAGTTCCAGTGAAAGGAACTCTGAATGCTTCAGCATACCAAGACATTTTGGACAATTCCATGCTCCCAACTTTGTGGGAACAGTTTGGAGCTGGCCCCTTCCTCTTCCAACATGACTGTGCACCAGTGCACAAAGCAAGGTCCATAAAGACATGGATGACAGAGTCTGGTGTGGATGAACTTGACTGGCCTGCACAGAGTCCTGACCTCAACCCGTTAGAACACCTTTGGGATGAATTAGAGCGGAGACTGAGAGCCAGGCCTTCTCGTCCAACATCAGTGTGCGACCTCACAAATGCGCTTCTGGAAGAATGGTCAAAAATTCCCATAAACACACTCCTAAACCTTGTGGACAGCCTTCCCAGAAGAGTTGAAGCTGTTCTAGCTGCAAAGGGTGGACCGACGTCATATTGAACCCTATGGATTAGGAACGGGATGTCACTTAAGCTCATATGTGAGTCAAGGCAGGTGAGCAAATACTTTTGGCAATATAGTGTATGTACCTACCTTCATCTTAAACTTATGTTAATTAGCCACTAAATTAGCCAGATTAACTGGCTTCTAGCTTTAGGCATACAGTAAAAAAAGGCACATGTCCAGCAACATCAACTTTTTCTTAGTATACGTATGATTTTCCCCTTTGTCTGAGTCTCAGGGCAGATGAGAAGCATGAAACAGAGCCAATGACAGATGTGGGTTTTGTTGACCTGAGCTGCTTTGAGAGGCCTGTTGATGATGATTGGAGGCAATCTGCCTACACGGGGCGACATGGGGCCTGAGTCCCTGGTATAATTATGACACAGTATGAGAGAGGAAGAGCCGTGGAGATTGACTGGGGGCAGACTATTTATAGCTGCCTGGTAACTGTCTGTACATAAGTGGATGGGACTGAAGCAGGGAGGCTGATTGCTGCATAAGTGGCTCACTCCTAAGTGGAGATGTTGCAGTCGGCTTATTTACTTGGCCTCTTCAGTGTAGGGGCGGGTTTAACCGTTGAATTTCAAGTTCGCATTTGATTAAAAAGTAACTGTTTTGTCTTAAACCCATGCAAGATGGCCCCTAAACACATAGTGCAACATAGTGTTGGTACCATCATGCTATGGGGATGTTTTATGTTTTAGATAAGGACCTGCTCATTTATTTGCGTCAAAACATGGTTCAATAAAAGGTTGATTTGGGGTAGTTAAAAATGCATTCACAGATTATCGGTGAATGACTTTTAAAACAATGTATCCTTTCCTTTTTAAATTTATGAGGTACATCGTGTGGTTTTGTTATTTAAAATCCTTATAGTTTTGTTTTGTAGCTGCGTAAAGACAGAATCTAAAAAAAAAAAGATCAGTGAATTGATTCAGTCTGTTTATAATTTCCTCAGGTACTACAGTGCCACTATCCTGCAAATGTCTGGAGTCCGTGACGACAGACTGGCAATCTGGCTAGCGGGGCTGACCACACTTACTAACTTCCTGTTTACCCTTCTGGGCGTGTGGCTCGTGGAGAGGGTAGGCCGTAGGAAGCTCTCTTTGGGCAGCATTCTAGGTGAGACCCCAATAAGTTCCTTTTTTTTTCAGCTGCTACCAGGGTCCGATTTTCATGCCTAATTCATTTACTTATTCCCAACAGGCACATGTTTGAGTTTGAGTCTGCTGGCTGTAGGTTTTCTGATGTCTGCTCAACACAGCCCTCCAGTTACGGTTCACCCTCTGGACCCTATGATGGCTAACTCCACCTGCTCCAAGTACCAGTGAGTAAACACACATTTTCTCTTTTTTATTGGCAGCAATAACCATTTATTATCATCTGTTTTATCCAAACATCAGAATTTTCTGATGTTTCTCGAAATGACTGAGACTTGATCATAAATTGAAGAGGCAAATTGAATATCCTGTTTTTTGCATTGAACTCATTAAGAATCCATTAAACTAATTACGGTAATGAAAAAGACTTTGAAAAGCTGATGGATTCATACTATATATAATTTATGTATAATATGTTTTTATTCTTTACAGATGCTAATATTAAAACATTTTATGTACCTCTAACATCCGCTTAAGCAGGTTTAAACTGGTTATTCAAAAGTAATATATATATATATATGACATTCAGCTAATTTTAGACTTAAATGTGTTATTTCTTCACATGTGAATCAGACTTTTAATGCCTTACATACCTTCATTCAATCATTGTATTTACTATCAAGCCAATATTTGGCATTCTAGATGTTTTACACTTTTCATCTCATACAGGTTTTTACTATATTATGGTTGTACAGAAAAAATGGAAGTCAGTATCTTCACTGCAGCAGATGGTTGTTTGGACTTATGCCTGTTTGATAAAAGAGTTGTGTAAGATTTATGCAGCTTTATGAGTCTGGTTTAAAGAAGGTGTTGAAAGAATTTAAAACCAGCCTTTCGACTTTGCAGAAAGGTGTCTACAGGTGGAGGGAATTCCAAATACCTGCTAATATGGCAAGGTCTATAAATCTGAGCATGTTTACCCCAGGAAAAGACAACAAGATGTTAAAACAAGCTTGAAATCTAAAATGCCGTCATGGGACATACAGGAGACTCTTCCTCTGTTGATTTAAAGCTGCACGTCTGTAGAGATGCACCGATACACATTTTTTTCACTTCAGATTAGATTTGGATACTTGAAATGAAATATCTTTTTCTTTTTTTTTTGCTATACGACTCTGTTTACTTTAGTGCTATCATCATTACTTGTAATTTTTTAAGAGGCTTTCATGAACTCTTCTCTACAAGCAAGTATGATATCACTTTACACATTTTATATCCACAAACTCAACTTGAGATTAGAATGACGTCAAATGAGGAAGTAATTCAACAATAAATCAAGATTTTAGTCTCATGATTTGTTTGGAGGTTTTTGTGAGGACCCAAATGCAGAGGCTGAGAGGCAGGGGCGAGTTCTTTGATTATTTAATGGGATAACACAGGTAGAAAAAACAGGAATTCAAAAATCCAACTTAAAAATGTTAAACAAAAACAGGAATCCAAAAATCCAACATAAAAATTAAACACTAACCAGAACCATGGAGACATCAGCGGAAAACAATCACTAGGAGCCAGGGTGAGACAAAGTAAGACGAGGAACCAGCACTGAGGAACTGCATAAGGAGTGCATTTATCGGAGACTGAAACAAAGAGAGCAGACTGGGAGCAGGTGTGAACAGAGCAGAACAGGAAAGGAGCTAGGGAAAAAGGAGAACACAAGAGGGCAGCAGAGGACAAGCAAAGAAAAACCTAAGAAACTTTAAAAAATCCAGAACATACCAATAAAGCTAGAAAACAAGGAAAAACCTGGATAAACTTGAAACTGAAAACTTAGAGAAAACCAACAGAACCAAGATCTTTACATATAGGGCAGATTAGGTCGGGGGGAAAATATGATAGGGTTCAGATTAACTGGATTTATTAAATTGAAGACAGATGGCTAAAAAGAGCTAAACTTTCCATCTTTTCCAAGGATTTTTAACCCAATTTAAATTTATGATTGAAACAGACTTAATACATCTGTACCTATGGATCAGGCCTATTTTCATCAATACCCAATCCTTGTTTAGTTTTTTTTTTTTTTTTTACTGTTTATAATGTTGAATTGGTGCATCTAAAACAGCAAATTTTCCAAGGACCTGCTGAGAACTAAAAAATGAAATTTTCTGAGTTGGGTTAAAGCCTAAAACTTAATTTTACAGAGATGTGGTGAGTTTACTTTAAGGGGCAGTGCATACCACAAAATCCCCAAATACTCATTAGTCATATTGTCTAACAAGTTAAACCAATAATTCAGAAACAGTAATATCATTTACTAGCTTAAAAAAATGCATTTTTAGTCTTCTACTCCATTATTACTTAAGGAATATAACAAATAAAGCAATACATGAGAAGATATTACTTCAAGTCTGTCTTAATGTGTGGTTCTTATAGCATGGCATGATTGACGAAGGAAATTTGAAATGAACAGACAGAATGTTTTATTTTCAAAATAAAAGATAAACTAAGTAGCTGGGTAGGATAGATGGAAAGCAAACCAGAGGAGTCAATGAACTGAAATGAGAAGCAGCTGTTTGAGAAAGATGGCGGAGTAGCTAAAGTAGGTCAACTAATTAGCCTGAGCATGAACAGATATACAAGAAAATCATGGAAAATATGTAAATCGAACAAAAAGCAGTGGTGGGAAGGACAACACATATAAAATAAATTAATAAGGAATGCTGCTTCACCCAAACACCTCTAGACCTCGAAAGAACCAGAGTCAATAAAAGCTACTAATCACTTTTTTATTATTACTGCTTATGTCACTGTGGTCAACATGGGATTTATTTTTCTTTTCCAAAACGCACACACGTATACATAGAGACAAACTGGTACCTTCAGTATCTCTTCATGCGAGACAGAGATCAGATGCCTCTTTCTTCTAATTTACTCTCACTTACATCGACACAAGACAAAACTCCAGGGTAAAAACACTCATTCTGATGAAAAACAAAGCCTAATGGACTCACTGACCGGGACCAACTCCCTGTAATTCCACCACCCCGACTCAAACACACACACACACACATACAAAAACACCAAAGTAATTTGAAGAGATGAGTGCTTTTACCACTCTCAAATGGCTTTGTTGTGTTCCCACACATGCTCTCAGCAACCACCGCAGTATTAGTACCACCACAGCCTGATTTTTTCTGTTATGGACAGAGCATCTGAATTCATCTCGTTTATCACTACAGTGGTGCGAAAAAGTTTTTGCCCTGTTCAAAATGTCTATTTTCGCTTTATTGATGTCATTCAATGTTTCATATCTGCAAAAACGTGAAGTATCAGATATCAAATAACCTGACTGTAATTATCTTTAATTGCCAATTCTTTCTTAAATCCAAGTTTAATTTCACTATACAACTAAATATTAGCTGTAAAATCAAGAAATCCTTTAAATAGAACCTCTCCGACAACACGAAGTAGGTTAAAAGGTATTTAAACGTGACACATTGGGCTAAGATTTTAAGAAATTAACAAAAGACAAAAGCTTTTCCATTTATTGGTTTGGGATTAACTTATCAGCAAGCAGAAAAGCAGAAATAAACCTTCCCAGGGATAGTTGGACTACCTAAAGTACTCCAAGAGTGCGTCCAGAATATAGCCATGAGGTCACAGAAGATCCTAGAATAACATCTAAATATTGCAAGCCTCCATTCAAATTACAAAAATTAGTCAGCTTTAATAAAGTAAGCCATTATCATGCAAAAACATTTATTTATTTTTTCTCCTTTTCTTCACATTTGTTTTACTGAGGGGCTAATGTGTTTAAATCCCACTATTTGGTTTGCAGGATGTGCGAGCCATGTATGCTGGACCCTCGCTGTGGCTTCTGTTACCGTGAGAACGGCTCAACACTCATTGCCTCCTCCTGCGTGTCGGTCAATAAGGAGTCCACCGAGCACGCAGCATGGGGCAGGTGAGTCACAGGATGCAGAGTAAAGCACCGGCACGCTTGTGGGACTTACTGGGTCGGTTCCAATCACATCCTGTATCCAGCTGAACTTCAGCCAAAGGAATGTGTCTCCTTCTTTCAGATGTTCAAATTCTACCCTCATGAGAGATCAGACTTACTGGGCCTATAACTACTGCCCCACCTCATATTCTTGGCTGGTTTTGTTGGGGCTGGTGCTCTACTTGGCTGCTTTTGCTCCGGGTAAGAGAAAGAAATGTTGTTTTTTGTGTTGGACCTATTAGAAATGTTGGAAGTCAGAAGAATTTGCGGGAGATTTCTCATCTAGAATTCTCTAATCCGTGGACTCTATTTGTAGTCAATGCTTTGGAATGAGATTTTTAAAACTTTGACTGGACTGAGATCTAAACATGTTGCATCTCAACCCTTACCAGGTCTTTCATCCATGGCTGAATTTTAACAGGTGTCAGTAGGTTAAAATTCCTCTAAAGACCAATTATTACCAGTTTATGCTTTCACTCAATGTTAGTCGTTGCTGCAAAAGTTGGCAAAGAAATTAATTTGAAAATGCATGAAGCATTTGGGGGAGTGTTTCTCTAGTGGGTTAGAGCAATGCTGTGCACTGAGAAGGTTGCAAGTACCCGATTCGATCCCCACAGCCTGCACTGGTCCTTGAGCAAAACCCTTAACCCCTCCAGTTACGGTCCCTGGGCGCTGCACAGTGGCACCCCCCTGCTCCCCAAGCAGATGGGTTAAATGCAGAGGTACATTTCTCCAATGTGAGATCATTTAAGTTCAGTAAAGCTAATTTATTATTTACTTAGTTTATTTTTGCCTTATTTCAAGCATTTTGCTGCTCTGATAAAGATTTAAATGTGACAAAACAGCAAAGAGATTAAATCTATAAAGCAGAAAACATCAGTTCAGAGAGTTAATCCCTATATCACAAAAACGTTAAACAAATGCAGAAACTACATTAGTCATCCAATTGCAATCCCTTCAAATGTTTTATGTTAAGTTTTTACGTCTTTAGAATACAAGAATCTCAGTTTTGTCTCCTTTTTACATTAAGTTGTGTTTATTTGAACTGAGACTAAAGAGATTCAAGGTTTTCAGCTATTAATGGAGATTGAATGCACTTTAATTTAATCTTGCTTCAGGCTTTAGTTTGGCTTTAGAAAATTCAATCCGCTGCTGCTGCTGCCGGTGAATAACTTCCCAATAATGGTTGCCTAACACGATATTTGTAAGAATCAAACACTTTAAAATTAAA
Organism: Cyprinodon tularosa; assembly: GCF_016077235.1. Lineage (NCBI taxonomy): Eukaryota > Metazoa > Chordata > Actinopteri > Cyprinodontiformes > Cyprinodontidae > Cyprinodon > Cyprinodon tularosa. Next base: position 44,234 of record NW_024039696.1, read on the forward strand.
TGAAATCAACCATTAAAATAAAATAATTAAAAAGCAATGAGATAATTGCATAAAGATTTAATAGATCAAGACTGCAGTTTAATTGGTGTTGATTATATTCGCTGGTTTTAAATGGTTGATCAGTTTTCATCTGCACGTGTTCATTCTAAGATCATGTCTCTATATACAATAAAGTGCACCAATTAAAGTAAATTCTATTTACCAGGTATGGGACCGATGCCATGGACCATTAACTCAGAGATCTACCCGCTGTGGGCGAGGAGCACAGGGAACGCCTGTGCTGCAGGAGTTAACTGGACCTTCAACATCTTGGTTTCTGTCACCTTCCTCCATCTGGCTCAGTACCTAACTTACTATGGTCAGCATTTTTTTTATTTCAAATATATGTAATAACATAGCATGAACTGTCTTTTCTGGAAATAATAAGGAAGATTAATAGATAACTTGCAGGGTTGTCTTTTGTTTCAGTGGGGATCTCCTCAGACAGGCAGGGGCTGCCCTTTAGTGAAGCTAGAAATCAATCCGAGGTGTTGATTGAGACTTCCTTAGCCAATCATCGATTTGACCTGTTGTTAACCCATTAATCTGTTTTGTTTTTTTTTTAAGAAAAATAAATTATGTTGACATTGAGGTGGTATTTAACCAACAATTATCCCTGGTTGCAGCAAAAATGGAAATGGGAATCATAGGATCCAGGATATCTAAATAAAACTCTTGCACTTTATGCTTTATTTCTTCTGATCCGATGCGTTTTGTGCTCTGTGGAACGCTGACAGAACCTCGTTACGCCACACATCCTTCATCATATCCCCACTGGCAGGCGGAAAGCAATATTTCAGCCTGGTAAAACATTTCTATTCAACAGCTTGTGCTTTAATCTTCTGCTGAAGTGTGTAGGCGATTAGCATCCTGTAATAGCTGCTGTTTGGATTTGCTGTCACAAAGGCTGATTCTTTTCCCAGGGTTCCCGCACATTTTTCCATGTCAAAATTTCCTACTTTTCTACATTTAAAAGGAATAAATTGACATTTTTTTAAAGGAGGAATTCAATTAATTGCAATTAATTGTCATTAATTTAATTACTTAATAATTAAATGTCTGATTGGCTGATCTGCGGCATCGAGCAGCAAGCTGCTGCTTGTGAAGCTCAGAAGGTCATGAGGCGCTGCTTCAGCTTCTTCGATGCATCAATATGCGCTGCTCCTGCTGCTCGAGACACACTGCAGGACCTTTTGATGCTTCTTGATGTGCGCCACCGATAGACTTTGCATGTTAACCAGCTGCTTTAATCACATTATGCTACATTCAGACCGCAAGCACCTGAAGCAGCAAAAAGGCTTCTGCTGCTTCATTTTTTATGCTTGTACACATTAGGTCAGACGCGCCTCAAGTACAAGTCAAGTAAAATGTGTCCAGATGCTTCTGCTGTTCAATGGCAAAGAGTGGCTTTGTTATATTTGCTGTTATAAGTAGTTTTAATATGTTTTTAAGTGGGAAAGTCCACCTGAAAACTTCATCTGGGCGGTCACCTCATCATTATTATGATCCTGCCTTCAAATATTATTTCTCCGTCGGACCAGAATGAAACCCCTGTACACTATCGGTGCTCTGTCACTGGAAATCCCCTTCAACAACAGCCTCTGGCCCGTTTGCCTCTTGGAGGTTTTTCTGCTACTGTTGGCGGCGGCTGGAAGGCATTTGTCATGTACGTAATCCAAACTGTAGGAACCAGAATAATAAAATCGAACATATTTTGCCGGCAGGTTTCAACATTTTAAGGTAGTTTATGCATTAATAAGTGGAGTGAACATAGCCATATGAATAAGCAGTGCTGTGTCTGTCTCCCTGACAACTCCCAGATCAGATCAGCTTCTCTGATTGGTTGATGTAGTGTGTTTAGCAGCAAAAGTTAAAATTTTCCAACTCCAGCACCTGCTGCTTGGGATGCGCGTCATGAGGTGCTGCTTCAGCTGCTCACATGCCTCAAGATACGCTGCTTTTGCTGCTCTACACCCGCTGTAAGACCTTTTGATGCGCCTTGATGCATGTCATCCATTGATCTTGCATGTAAAACAGCTGTTACTGCTGCTTCTGCAGCATGCGGTCAGAATGTAGCATTAGGTGTGAACGTAGCATTAGGCTACCTCTTTTCTAAACCTGGAACATGCTTAAACCAAATTCTAGGCATTCCTTTCTAGACGGTTTTCTGGTAGAAATCCCCCTAAAAGTCTAAAACGTTGCAGTATTAAGTTTCCTCATCATAATGCATAGCCACTCCTGATCAAGCGTTCTTCTGTTTCCCCCAGGAGCTTTCTTTCTGTACTCCAGCATGGCGCTGCTGGGCTTCATCTTCATCTACGGCTGCCTGCCAGAAACCAAAGGCCGGCGCCTGGAGGAGATTGAGGCGCTGTTTGAAAACCAGCTCTGCTCATGCGGTGCCTCTGACTCGGACGAGGGCCGGCAGGTCGAGTATATCCGCGTCAAAGGTTCCAATTACCATCTGTCGGACAACGACGCGTCGGACGTGGACTAAGAAGAGCTTACCCGTTGCTGAAACCTGCTCCGAAAAACCTGAAGAGCGATCCGGTCTATAATATCCATCTCATTTTGTGATCGGTGCCACTGGTTACCCTCACCGTGAGGTTAAGACAGACCTCGATCAGGAGGCGAGACTGTTTCCCCAAACACTCAATGCAAAATAATCTGGTACAACTTTGTTCCTAAAAGGTACAATACATGTGTCGCTTGGAAACCACATCACCTTAGCTGACCTGACAGCTGTCGTCGTGACTTGTTGTATCTCCATAGTGCCGTTATACCTTTCAGTATGAGATACGGTTCCGATTAGTGTTGTTTCAGCTTGTAGCATAAATGCAGTAATTTTAGCTCCCCTAGATGGTAGTCTCCAGTTTGTTGATGGTCTCAAGCGTTTTACGGAAAGGAATAAACAGACATGCACAATGTTACACCTTAGCACACTTGCATTGAGACCCCTTTGGAAGCACAGGAATGTTATGTTAAGGAAGTTTTCTAATGTTGATCCTACTGCCACAAGATGTGCCAACAAACCCCCCCAAGACGAGTCCCACTAACCACTCCTCAGAGGATCTGCTTACTGGACACGCTATAAATCTATTATGTTCTGATGAAGCAGTCAAGTAAAAAGTACTATAATGTACATGGTAATATTAGTGCCTGTGTAATGTGCCTAATGCCTATTTTTTTGTTGCATTCGTTGCATGTTTAAATGGCTTTTTTACGTTCAAATTTGTTATCTTTTTGTCTTCCTTCATAGCCTTACGTACAAACTAGAAGAACATTTTGTTTCAGTCTGCTTTAATATATTTTTGGCAATGTTTTGTATCAACCGGTGTGTAGTTACTGCTTTGCTCTCGACTTCAGGAAGAGGTCCCTTTGTAGCAAAAACCATGGAAGTAAAAATGAATAAGAATAAAACTGTGTAAAAATAACTCATCAATAAAGTAAATATGCCCAAAAGACGGGTTCCCGAAGGCAGATCCAGCATAATTCACGTCTCTATTAAAATATATCTGTTTTAATAAAGATGACCATGAACTCCCATGCTGCATTAATTGTCACTATAAATTCAGGATTTATTTATCAAACTGACACCAGTATGCATAAAAAAACCAGGGGGGATTTATACAAGAGAAGGTAATATTTCAAACAATGTTAAAAAGCAGGAGAGTAGCGCCCTCATGTGGTAAAATATTTAACCAAAAAAGTGATTTAAGGACAGATGTCAGTGAAAAGAGGGGAGTTTCCTGCAGCCAGTCACTAAACCTCACAGTTTTTGCTTTATGTGAAGAGAAAGGTGCCACCTCTAGTCACACTGCTGGAAAAAAGTATAAAGTGCCATCAGAAGTGTTCATCGTCCATTTTTTCCTATTATAAGGATAATGTGTTTTATTGGAATATTATGTGACTGAACAAAAAGAAAAGTAGCCTAAAGAAAAGCATCACCACAGCATAATGGTGCCATTACCATGTATGTGAAGGCTCAGTGTTAGCTGTCTATGACTTTGACTATTCAGTTCAAATCAGATCAACATGCTTGCTTTGTGCTCTAGATTATTCCTTTATTTTCAAGCTATGGACTTCTTTTTTTTATATCAGTCTACCTTAATGACCTAATAAAATACAGTACTTTAGAGTTGAAACAATTAATTAATCCTTATTAATTACTAATTGAAAAAATCATCAACTTATTTAATAATCACTTAATCGGTAACTGGAATATAGACTCTAAAACAGGCCTTTAGCAGACAGAGCAACTCATTTAGTGCAGTAATTATACCTAAACATTTTGCATTTAAGATGGAAAAAAATTTTTTAATCTATCGAGAACACCTTCAGTGGAAAAGTTTTAGTTTCACCTGGTTTAATTTCGTAAAAAACCTTCTTTAAGGAACCTTTGGCTATCCTATTCTTAATCAATCCCAAAAAATAATCGACAAATTAATTGAGTTGCAAACTAATCGTTAGTAGCAGCCCTAAAATACATTCAGGTTTCGCTTTAAAAATAAAATAAAAAAGGATCAAGGAGAATTAATACTTTTCAAAGGCACTGTATACATGGCATCTTTAAAGATATTTGACATGTAGAGTGCCTGTGATGTGTAGTAGTAGGCTAAAAACCTCCCTAAGCTGTCTTGAAACCACACAAACTAATTTTGTACATATATTGCACCACAGAGGATGTGTTGATAAAATATTAAACTCATTGTGTACCTCTAATATGATGTCCATATAGGATACAGTGATGTTAAGCCCTCTACATCCAGATGTTTTAACACCTTTCTGTGGCAGAAGCCATGTAATGTGTACTTCTGGTAAAATTGGTTGCTTTTTTTTTTTTTTTTCCTTATGTGATCTAGTTACATGGTTCTATCTTATTGGGTAATAAGCACCCAGATAAAAAAAATAAATAAATCTCTGTATATTTGATTATTGTTCAAGATGTAAATGTTTTGCTAGAGTTTATATTATATAAGGATGAAAATCTCCATGCAGTTGTATGTAAATGAAGACCGAAATAAACTCGAGAGTCCAAGTGAAAGCTTTTTGTTTTATTATTAGATAACATATATTTGATACAGTTAATTAAATTATGCTTCTTTCAGCTAGAACAATGAATACTTCATGTCAGGTTTCCTATGTCTGCCTCCTTTCCTTCCATCACTCCTGATCATTCCTCCTCTGCTTCATTAGGAGTAAAACGTCGGCTATTTCTCGAAGCGTCTCCTCCTCTTCTGAGAGTGTGTGACCTCTGCTGGCAGATGTGACCTCCTGTCTTCCCCTGTCGAACACCTCTCTTACCAAAGGGTTGTTTTCATCTGGCCCAGTCCGCTCTCTCATTCCCCCGTTTTCCTCTCCTATGTGCGAAACATGAGGGCAGTACAGCTTTTAACGAAGTAGCAGGACTTTAATATCAAATGCACAAAGCTGATAAAAGATTATCCCATTTTTATTACTTGTTTAGTACTATTTCTACATATGCAGGAAACATTTGGGATCTAATGGCAAGAAGTGAGATAAAAACTTCAGGAGGTATGTAAATATATGGTTCCAACTCTGAGTAATACCTTTTAGGCTCCAAATACCAATTACAGGTTTGATGAGTCTCTTTTCTGCAGTGACATTGTTGAAAGCCATGCCTCCTGAGGCATTCTTTGGTTTCTTCCAGCTCAAAAGAGCCACTCCATCTTTACTTCCTGGCCCTTTTGATGAAGCTCTGAGTGTCTGTGGCTCCACTTCGGACTCCCTCTCATGTGCTGGGAACTGTTGAGACGCGTCCACAGCTGGTCGAAGCAAAGGGAAGCCAGAGGCTCTGGTCTTTGTGTTTTCAACAAAGCTGCACTGGGTTGAAGCATCCTGAGTATCAGCTGCGCTGGTGTAGGCTGTCTGAGTCCCTACGTCTTGACTCTCGCTGCACATTTTCTTACATCTACATATTTCTGAGCTCTGAGTTTCAGCTATAGGGCGAGGAGATGAAAACGGAGCATTGAAGGTCCCTGTCTGCTGGCCTCCAGAGGCAGTATCTGTGATGGCCTCATTCAGCGTCATGTTTGGGGTTCCTCTGACATTCGTTTTGGATCTCATTAGTGGGGTGAGAGGCTGCTGCTGCTGGGAGAGGACTGTAATTCTCTGTGAGGCTGATTTACGACCATCAGAACAGCAGGCTTCATCCGAATAAAAAGCAGGTTCTTGGGGACATGACTCGCAGTAGGGTTCATCCTAAATAACATAGGAGTAAAGAACAGTGTTAATAATAGGCTGTTACTAATGTAAAAAAAACAAGTTTGTTCAACAATCCGTTATGAGGTAACGCTGTGGGTCTTTTAGCAGTTCAGTTCCACGCAAACACGCAGAACCAGTTATATCTGATATAATATATCTGATGAAATTGTTTTATAAACTAACTTTTTTTTAAAAAGCATTTTAAATGCCACTATAAGCATATTTAATGAATTTTAATGCCAATTAAGGCCTTCATTTAAAAAATAAAACATTTCAATGACCCGCGGAAACCCTTTAAAGGTGTTTAGGCCAGAACACACCGAATCCATTTTTGCCTCCGATCTGAAAGCAAATTGGAAGCGTTTAGCGCTCATTAAAAAAGTCGATTAGGATGATCCCACCCAACCGGATTTTACGCAAAGGGGGGGCTGCGTAAGTCCGACTGAGATGGACCCCAAGTCTATTTTCGTCAGACTAAAAGAACACTTCAGCAGTAATTTAATGGGTCTGACAGGAAGAGCGACGCAGTTACAGAGTAAAACACATCAACTTTGGGGGAAAATACAAAATAAAATCTGTTAATCAGACGGAGAACGAGTCAGTTTTGGAGTGGCACAAAGCAGACACAGCAAGCAGGACAGGCTCATGCAAAAACAATCAATGAAACATTTTTAAGAGATACTTTATCTATGATAGGAGTTAAGGAGGACTAAAAATGGATAGTGATCCTCTTTAATCCTCACAAAAAACTATATAAAGAGGGTTAGATAATGCAGGTAAGCGCGGCGTATCTCTCTCACCTCTTAATGAAAAAGAGAAAGAAAAACTTCCCTGATTTCTCTCTGAGAATCACCTCTCTTTGCCTCAGTCGGCATATAAAATGCCCCACAGTGTTTATTACTGTTTTCTTTTCTTTAGTCTTAGATCTCATTATATTTTTAATACATGAAAATTTTGTATCTGTTCTGGTTTGAGATGCTGCACAGACTCACCTTGCTTTATAAAATGCACCGCTGTTTTTGAATTTATTTTATGACTTTTCATAATCTGTCCACGTCAAATGTGGGAAAAATTTTCATTTGTGTATAGCACAAGCATAGAGACAGAAAAAAAAAAAAAACATATCTGTACAGATCTTCTCACCCTGCCTAGCCATAGCCTCTCTTTATGGAGTCAGTGTGTTCTGAGGCCAGAACTGGTGTGTTCTGGCCTTTTGTCTGCCAATGCCCTGATCCTACCTGTGATTTTAAGCAAACCACGCATAACAATCTTGTAGGCAAAAAGACTTGCAATAGTCCTTAACAAGACAAAAACACACAGAATGAGCCCATTAACCTACATCACATAGTTAAAGGTCTAGAGACTTAATGATGAATCACAAGAGGTTCCAAATAATTCAGTCTTTAGAGGAGAATTTCATTGATTTCTGTAAAACCTCTTTAACCCAATATGTATGAGGTGAGAGTAGAGCCTCTTTTCACTATTTTCACCAACTATCTAGGTTTAACACAATCCATGACTAAATAAAAGATTTTCATCCAAACTAAGGGATAGAAGCAATCCTTTTAGGAATTAGCACATTCCAGTTCAAGCTATGAATACTATGAGAGTGAAAAAAGAGGGACATCCACACTGATAGTAATTCAGGAAATTGGCGAAGGTTTACAAATGCAAATGAACTTACATCATTGGAGTCTGAACTGGGGTAACCTCCTCTGCATGAGCAACTTGGCGAGTATTCAAAGCTTTCCAAAAGCCCAGCATTCTCTCCCAGACATGCTGTGGGTTTTAAACACACGGCTATTCAGTTCAGGGAGCTTTTTCACTTCCAACATATACACACAATGACTGAGCTCCCTACTTGATGTTCACAAAACTTACAGGAATGTGTGTCACTGCAGTGGAAAAGCTGAGAAAGAAACATACAAATATCTAAAACAGTAAACCCGTCAAATGCTCCAATTTGAAGAAAATAACAGCAACAAAAAAGCTGTGTAAAAATGACACTTTGGACATTTTATCCTCTGCTGGTTTAATAGAACAGTTGCACGCACAGATTCCAACACTAGGTGGAGACAAACTGTTAAGATTAGAGGTCTTACCTCCATTCCAGAAGCCTGAGGATTGGGCACAGTTCTGACAGAAAAAAATAAGGGGAAAAAAAATAAAAATGACACAAAGAAAAACTCAATAAATACATTAAATTATAGACTCCTACTGAGGGGATGGAGGTCTCACTGATGATTCCTCTCTGAGATATTGCATTCCTGCATCCCCAAAGGGAGCACCTGAGATAACACATCCAAAATTAAGCAAAGTAAAGAGATCATAGTGTTTTTGGTAAGGTTTTCAGGAGTTTTTTTTTTTACTTTCTCTCCCATGCTTATCCTCATTAAAAATTGGGAAGTCTTCCTCTTCAAACAGATGGAGGGGTTCAGAATGGCTTCTTGGAAATTCCAGAGTGGGCTGTTCAGGCTCCCGCTGATTTAGAATAAAGGGACCTGAATGTTCACCATAACTTCCTGCTTCAGTTTTACTGTAAAATAAAAAAATACATAGAAATGATCTTAATTCAAAAACAAAAAAATTAATAAAATAAAATCTCCTGAATTGTGTTTTCCTTCCTCACTCTGGTTTTGGGCTTCCAAATAGGAATTGGGATGTGGGGGTTCCCAGCTGGAAAGGGGGTGGGTTGGATCGGACAGACCAGGATATGGGATCCGTCATACTTCTGGGCTGGGAGAAGGGCTGAAACTACAACAGCAGCAAACCCACTTAAACACTCATTTAAACTAAGATGGACAGGCTTTGTTTTAACAGCACAGGTTCCATCATTAACTAAACTAACTAAAGACATTTTCAGGATTCCTACAGAACTTTTAAGCAAAAATTTTCACATGCCTGTGCAATATGACAAATATAACAAAACAAAAAAAGCAATGCTACAGTGTTATGAACAATCAATCACCTCAGCTTGTGGCAAAGTTGATGTGTCCCACTGTGGAGGTGAATAGTGAGGAAGAGGCTGTGTCTGGGCCTGTTTTTGCAGGAAAAATCCTGGAAGAACCAGATTTTCATTAGTCATTACGCCAAATGTGTTCATTTACTGTCTAAATGTACACAGAATATTGCTTCATGGCTGTTTGTTTGGTCAAACCGTGGCCTGAAGGGGAGATGGACGGTGGTGGGTCATTAATGGATGGCAGGTAGTCAGATGCACAGTTCTCTGAAAATACTGACTCCAATACTGGTGATAACTTGTGATTGTTTAAGAAAGAAGCTTATTACTTTGTTAAAAAAATAAAATAATGTATTAAACTTTACAAATGCAGTAACTGACCTGTCTATTTTTGAACCTCTGTGGACTCATTTGTTCCCTGATCTCTTTAACACTAGTTTAAAACAGACAAGAAGTCAAACAGTTTGCTTTGTGCAAATAATCAAAAGGCTTCGATGTTCCTGCCCTGTGGTGTGGATTTCACCAGCTTCACCTGCTCTGAGCGGCTCCCTCCACAAAGTTGAGACGGGATGGAGAACAAGGGCTCATTGGAAGAACAATCTTATGCCTGGATCCTTTAGACCTGCCAAATGTGGCTACTTTTGGAGGTTCTGGGGGAAAACAATGGAAAACCACTTAGTATTTCATTAAATACTACTTAGATTAAATGTTTTATAGAAAAATGATTCTTTTTTTTCTTAAACCCTAACAAACCCATCCTGTTCACTATTTTTTTCTTCTAATTTTACTCTTTAAAAAAAACACTGAAACATGCAGGCTGACATTAATTTATTAAGATTAAGGCATTTTTTTCAGGACACGATTTGCATAAAACAAATTAAAGCATTGGTGAAGCCTTAAAGCTCTATGCTGCATATAATAGTGGTTTGGAAAAGCTATCCTGCCCTGGCTGATGTAATATGACATTGACTGTAGGGTTGCAACTAATGGTTATTTTGCAAATTGATTAATCTGTTGATTATTTTTTTTATTAACAGATTAATAATCAGACAGCAAAAGGTTCCTTAAAGAAGACTTTTTACTAAATTAAACCAGGTGAAACTAAAACGATTCCACATGAGGAGTTCTAGATAGAGCATATTGACAGAAAAAAAAGATTTTTATCTTAGATCCAAAATGTTTACATGTTGTTTTTAACAATTTTGGTACAATTGTTGCTCAAGGGTTAGTTGTTTTGTCAGCTAAAGATACATTTTAGAGTATCTAAACTCCAGTTAACGATTAATCTATTACTAAATTAGTTGATGATTATTTCAATAATCAATTAATCCATTTAATTGTTTCAGTCCTAATTGACTGTAAACATTAAAAAAGATAAAAACAAAATAGAAGGTCCTGGGTTGGGTTAAAGCTCCTCTTGATTTCAATAAAGTGCACTAAGATATTCTACATTTACTATGTAAAACTTGTTATTTTTGCTTATTTAAAAGCAATAAACTAATTTCCAGAGAAAAAAAGCATCATGAGGGAATTTCCTGATACATACTCTAATATTTAACATGATTTCCATTTTTTTCATGGCTGTTTGATTGTAACTTTACCTTGATTAGTTTTTGTGGAAGCTATCTGGTTGACAACAAACAAGGTAAGAAGGTCTGTGCCCCCATTGCTGATGTCTCCTGCAGAGCTAGCAGGAGGAGCTACTCCCAGCTTCTGTAGTTTTTGCTGCAGCTTTTTCTTCGCAAAAAACTCCTTTGACATAAATGGAAAATAATAAATTACACCAAAAAGCGGCTGATTTACGAGCAATTAGTAAAAACCATCAATTAATTTAAAATACATGTCTTACCTTTTGCTTTTTTGCATCATTCTTCATCACCAACCGATTCCTAAAAGAGAGCAGCCATTTTTGCTAGCTAACATGTACATTTCACAAGCTAACATGTACATTTCAGGACTGCACAGCTGAGAAAAATATTTATTCGACTCTTACCTGGAACCCCCGACCCAATTCATTTCTTTGGCAGTTTCGGTCCGATAAAACTATTTAAAACCAACGTTTAACGGTTAATTTTATGACATATATATTTAGCTAATGAGCTTGTCAACGGTGGGTCGCGAGGCGAAGGTTGAACATATCGCACGCGCTGCTAGGTCAGGAAGCTCCTTTGTTTTTATTGGTTGGAAATGGGCGAATTTACTTTAAATTATTTGTCTTTTACATTTTTTTAACGGCAGTATTTTCTTATTATTAATAAAACTTATTGGTGAAGAATTAAATTAGAATCGGGATTTGTTGAAACAGTTCAAGTTATTTTAACTTGAACTTGAATTTTAAAGAAACCAAGGCTGTTTTTTTGTTTTTTTTAGAAACCAAGGCTGTTATAGCTGTGTCATCCATCCATATTATTCTGATCCACACTAGCAGTAGACCAATAAACGTTGTTTGTGTTTTAATTAGGAAATAACCAGTCGAAATAATTACAAAGATACTCCATTAAAATTATATGGCTTTTAATAACCTACCTGTCTTAATAATACATAAATTATTAGCAACAGAAATACAGGTTTGCATTAATTAGGTAGCCAACATGGGTTAGTGGGGATTTGTTTACAGATAATACATTAGTTATAGAGGAAATAAAAAGCAAAAACAAAAACAAAACACAAGGACTTGGGTCATGAACTTATGGAAGATGATTAGGGCCAGTGAAAAAATAAAAAATAAGTTAACTGTTTTTTATTATTATTATTTAATTCATTTTAATATGGGAAAAAATTATTCTGACGTTTTTCTCAGAATTGTGACTTTAATCTCATAATTCTGACTTTTCCTCAAAACTCTGACATTTTTCTTAAAATTCTGACTTTAATCTCAGAATTATTACTTTAATCTCATAATTCTGACTTTCATTCAGAATTCTGACTTTAATCTCCGAATTCTGACTTTAATCTCATATTATACTGAAATAAAATTTAAAAATCAGTTAACCCTTTTGATTTTTTCAGTGGCCCTAATCCTCTTCCATATGAACTAAATGTGGATATGGATGTTATTAACATTTTTCTTTTTTTTCTTTTTGCCCAATTATTTTTTATTACATTTTAACATTCTTATTAACACACACAAAACACAGCACAGTATATAAAAACAAATCCAAACATACACCAAATTAAAATTACAGCACTATAACAGAAAGAACCAAACTATAAATAATAAAATGAAGAATATAATGCTTCTTAGCATACACTTGACATCAAAATACCTCCGTACTCTTCCAGAAAGGATAAGAATGGATACCTTATCTCCTCAAATTTTTTACATTTACCATTCACTATATAATAATTTTTTTCCATGGCCATGTTAGTTACCATTTCTTTCGACCAGTCATTTACATGCGGTGCTTGGACTTTTTTCCAAAACAAAGCTATAAGACGCTTGGCTTATAAGAAACACATGTCAAGGAAAATTTATTCCTTCTTCTCAAAGGCATTTCAGGAGGATATAAGTGCAAAACAACTGTGTTTGCTGATAATTGTAGATTAATACTTGTCATTTTATTGATTATATCCCTCACCCCTTTCCAGAAAAACATTATATGTTCAGACTATCATATGCAATGATAAAAATAACCTTTGAATGTGTTGCATTTTGTGCAGGTATCAGGAAGTTTCATTATACTTGTGCAGAATAGCTGGAGTTATGTAAGTCCGCATCAACCATTTATATTGCAATAATTTCAGTCGTACACTTATTGTTTGTGTCTGAGCTTCCTTACATGCCTCTGTCCAATCACTCTCACATAGATCTTCTTCTAAGATCTGTCTTAGAAGACAGGCTTTTAATTTATTAACTGCCGATTCTTTTGATTCTGATGCTATAATTCTGTATAGGTGTCACATTAAACCTCTTGCATAGCAGTCTTTTACCCTATCTGTCTCTAACCTGTTTAGTACTGGCATGTCTAAACAATTCCTTTGAGCTACAAAAATAAAGTTTCTTATTTGTAAATATTTAAAGAAGTGCTTTGTAAAGGGATTATGTAAATACTTTAAATTTAGAGTATAAAGATAAAGTTTTAACAGCCTTTTTGTTATTGGAAGTGGACAATGTAGACCAGCTCCTGGTTATTAAACAATATTGTTTTATTTATTTTTTTATCTAGAAAACATACATTATTAAAAACACTTTTAAGACAGTTTATATCTTAAGTTAAATTAACTATAAAAATATATCATGACTAGTTGTTATAACAAATTTTTAAATTTAATATATCTACTTTTATTCAGTAACTTTTTGCTTATTTATTCATTAATGTATTACTTTTTGCTAAAACCCCTTGAATTTGTACCTCTTTCTGTACTATAAAGCATTTTCTAATAAAGTTTATACAAAAAAAAAAAAAATAAATAACCAGGAGCTTGGGTTTTATTTGCGGAAGCAGATGAACCAATCAAATTAGCGCTGCAGTGTTCTGTAGGGGGGGTGCGACCAATCGGAAAAGACGTACGCAGCAAAGTAGTGATGTCACCGGAAATCATTCTGCTTTTCAGAATAAAACGTCTAGAAGATGTTTAATTTTGGCAGCAGTACCCGGAAATGGATATTTAGCCTCCATCGTCGCACTTGTCGCAGGTGGGAAAGCAGCAGAATGTAACGGTTCCTCTCCTCACATCTTCACGGAACAACCAAAGCCGACCTCTCCGCCTTTAACTACGGCGAGTTGAATCCGTGTTTTTTTCTTTTTCTTTTTTTCCGGGGGATGGGTGTTGCGCGGACGGCAAACGTTTAAAAAGATGTCCAAGATCCTCGAAGCGGCGGCGAAATGGGACCGAACGGCTGCGGCGAAGAGAGCGTTGATCCTGGCGGCCGCCGCTTACGGCGTTAGGACGCTCTACCCCATCATCTGGAAGCAGCTCTGCGGAAACAAGAAGCCCAAAAGCGACCGGTTATTAGCCTCCAAGCCGGAGAACGGCTCAGCATGTCCGGGGAAAGCTCAGATAGACTCTGCTGGTGACAGGAAAGCATCCCCAGGAGTCAATGCGGAGTTTTTTAAGCAGATCCTGGAACTTGCTAAAATCCTCTTCCCCAAGCTTGTATCTAAAGAGCTAGGATTGCTGTGTTTGCACTCCGTGGCGCTGATCTCCAGGACATTTCTGTCTATTTACGTGGCCAGCCTGGATGGGAAGATAGTGAAGACGATCGTGGAAAAAAAGCCTCGGCACTTCATCATGCAGCTGATGAAATGGCTCCTCATCGCCATCCCGGCCACGTTCGTCAACAGCGCCATCCGGTACCTGGAGTGCAAGCTGGCTCTGGCCTTCCGCACCCGGCTGGTCAAGCACGCTTACCGGACCTACTTCACCGATCAGACCTATTACAGAGTCAGCAACATGGATGGGAGGCTCGCCAACCCGGATCAGTCTCTCACCGAGGATGTGATGATGTTCTCCCAATCTGTGGCTCATCTCTACTCCAACCTCACCAAACCGATCCTGGATGTGGTGCTGACCTCCTACACGTTGATTCAAACCGCCAGGGCGAGGGGAGCCAGCGCCAGCGGGCCCACCCTGCTGGCTGGCCTGGTGGTCTTTGCCACGGCCAAGGTCCTGCGTGCATGCTCCCCTAAGTTTGGCAAACTGGTGGCAGAGGAGGCACACAGAAAGGGTTACCTGCGCTATGTGCACTCCAGGATCATTGCTAATGCAGAGGAAATAGCTTTTTACAGAGGACACAAGGTAATTTATAAAGGCTTTATACAGCTTTATCACATAAATCCCTTTTGCATGCAATGCAGCATTCATCTGAGTATTTCATATAAGTCTTATGAGTGTGCACCATCCTTGCATGGTGGTGGATGCATCATGTTGTGATGGGGTGCTTTTTATCAGCAAGTACAGAGTGCAGAGTTAAATGCAACATACCATTAGGAGAAAAAATACAGCTGGATGATGAAAAGGCCTGAGATAAGATAAAGGTTCACCTTCTAGAATCCAACCCTGCTATGGAATAGTTTAGGCCAACCTACGGCTCCTTAGACACTCCACTTTATCACTTTGGCTAAAAATGATGAAGAGTCGGTTCATTTTTACAATAGATGCATTTTCTCTTTTCTAGTTGCATTGAACAGATGACAAAGATATGTTTTTTAAGCTGGAAAAAGGTTGTTTTTTCAACATGATTTAAAAAAAAATCTAAACTTTTTCTAGATATGTGTGAAAGGTTGGCTTCTTTTAAAGAAAAAAAAAAGCTTATGGAAGCTCAAGTTGAGTTTTATTAGCTAAGCTGAAGTTAAATATTGTTTTAAATTCTCAAAATAGACTGTAATTGATAACATTAGAATTTTTACTTTTATCTTTTTTAAGGGGGAAATCTTTTTTTTTCTTATGCTGATTATCAGCAACCCGTTAAGTGTGTTTATTCCCCTTTTTTTTGCATTTTTCCCCTTTATTTTAGAACCTTTAGATCAGTGGTCTCCAACCCTGGTCCTCAAGATCTACTGTCCTACAGATTTTAGATGCATCCCTGCTTCAACACAGCTGAAACAAATGAATGGCTTGAAAAGGTAATCAATCATTTGATTCAGCTGTGTTGAAGCAAGGATGCATCTTAAATCTGTAGGATAGTAGATCTTGAGGACCAGGGTTGGAGACCACTGCTATAGATGATACTGCATAATGTTTGTTTAAAAATGAAAAATCTCTTGTCATGGATCTTTATAAAATGTAGGTTTCTTTTGGTAAAAAATCGTTCTAAATCATTTTATAAGCTGGAATGAAGTGATAAGGGCTCTTTGCATTGTATAGATTGCAGACCCCTGGCTTACCCCTTAACTTATGGGTTAAAGTGGCCTAGTCAAAGCCCAGAGCTAAATCCGGTGAAGAATATTTGGCAACACTTGGAAAAATCTGGGCTCAAAGACAACTTCTATCCAGATTAAATGTCCTGGAGCTGCTTTGCAGAGACAGACTGCGAAAAGCCTGGAGTTGGAGCAAAAGTTATTTGTTTGTAAAATAAGACTAAAATCTTAACATGAACAGAGTAGATTATAACTCCAAATAAAAAATAAAATGGATGTAAGGTTTGTAAGTACATTATTATTAAGCTACCTTCCACAGTACTACTTTGAAGTGGTGAGGTGTTTTAGATCGGACAAAACGTCTGTGCTGAATCCCTCTTCTCCGCCATGATGGATTGGTTCTGCAGGTGGAGATGTGTCAGCTCCAGAAGTGCTACCAAGCTCTGGCCGATCAGATGAACCTCATCCTCTCCAAGCGTCTCTGGTACATCATGATCGAGCAGTTCCTCATGAAGTACGTTTGGAGCGGCAGCGGGCTCGTCATGGTGGCCGTGCCCATCATCACCGCCACCGGCTTCGCCGACAACGGTGAGAACTAGCTACCTTCTTCCCCTTTAAACATCATTTAAGGTGAAAACTCACCCTTATGGCTTTATCTGTCTGCAGAAACAGCATCCGGACAGGCGCACATGATGGTGAGCGAGAGAACGGAGGCATTCACCACCGCCCGCAACCTTTTGGCCTCTGGAGCCGATGCAATCGAGAGGATCATGTCCTCCTATAAAGAGGTTTGAGCAATCGTGCTTTTATTTTATAATGATGAGCAAAAAACAGGATTAACAAAGTTGGTCTAGGAGAAAATAAGTCTCAACCATTTAGCATTTGCATAACTCCTACATAATTTAGTAATTAGTTTTATCGACTCTTATAGACAATACTACAGCATGGATGACGTTAAAAGGTTCTTAAAGCGTGTTTCTGTGGTGGCGAGGAGGAATTGAAACTAGCTGTAGTGGCGTGTTTTCAGCTTCCTTATCTCCGTCGCCTTCTCTCAGATGCTCCCATCGTGCCACATCCCTCCTACCTGAGTGTGAACACAGAAGCACAGGCGTAAGATAAAAGCAGCTGCTGTGCGTTTTCTCAATTAAAAACAGCTCGTTTTATCGGGTTATAAATGGTATACATTAGAAGAAGAGTGACATCTTTTACACGTAGGAGTAAAAACAATTGATAGATATGTGTTATTGAAATGAACCTGCAAAAGCAACTGCAATAATAGAGATTATATATTCCTAATTCATCAGAATGTCACACAGATATGGCTGGGCTTTAAAAAATTGCAGTTTTTTATTCTTTTTTCAAGATATCTCTTACATTGTTTTAGATCTTGAAATCCCCAACCTTCTCTTTTTTTATCCAAAGACATTTTTTATCAGCAAGAATTGTATCAAGATGAATACTTGCTGTTTTAGCTCAAGAATTTGAGGTTGTAACTCATTTACAAAACAGAGTTGCAAACTTAAAAGAACACTTTGTTTTTGTTCTGTGTTTCTTCCTTTTAGGGCAAAATAATCTAGCTCTCGTTGTCCTTTCCACTTTTAGGCTTTAGGAAAGAGTTTAAATACCAAATAATACTCTGATTGTCGTCATTAAACCTCAGTCATTGAGTCAAATGCTAAAAAAAGGATAAGTAGACAGTTTGAAGAATTTGGGTTCCTTAAGAATAAGTTATAGACGTCTTTTCATTTCACTGAATCAATATTAACTTAAATTAATATTTTAAAGATCCTAAAGAGACAGAAACTGGGGGTAGCTCCCCTCACCGTCTCCTGCAGGTCTCTCCTGGTTGCCATGCTGCCGACGGAGAACAACAATGAAAAGCATCATGCCAGCAACTTTAAAAGTGACACACTGCCAGTGATTAGTCTCATTTCGGTGAAAAGGGTTTCTGTTTGCAAAGCAGGTTATAGGAGCTTTCATTTAATTTCTTTTCTCACAGCTTGTTTGGCAGATGCAGAGCTCCCGTTTGAATTTTTGTTCACTTTGTCAGCCTTTTACATTCAATTGTTTTTTATTACCATCAACTTATTCACAAATAATTCCATAACTAAATAACTAAATGACATATGTTGCAGCAGAAGGAGGAAAAAATTCACAGGAAACAGTTTCTGTTTCCAACAGAACAGTGCTGTGTGTGTGTTTCATCGCGTTTCAGATCCCTTCCCGCTCCAGTCTTTGAGGTTTGATTATTTGTAACATGCAAACGATCCTGCGTATGTGTCATAGCTGAAGCGACGGGCATCAAAATGACCCGGCTATATCTGTGGTCAGCCGTGGGCGCATTCAGAGCTCCTTCTCTCAGGCTTAGCTTCGCTTTGAATAATCCACCATCTGTTGATCTTTCAACCCTCTTACTTTCTCTCCAGTCCTGCCAGACTTACTTCAGCACCCTTTCAGCAAACTCAATGGGATGATTTTTTTTATTTATTTGCATTTAAAAAAACGAAGCCCAATCATTTTAAATCAAGGCAGTCTGTTGTAGAGAAATCCTGCATGAGGAGATTGTTTGTAAAAAAAAAAAAAATCTCTTTAGCTGGACAGAGAATCAGCCGTCTAGGTGTGAACTGTTATGTGTAAACCTTGAAGAACTTTCCAGTGTTTGTTGTTGCTGCTAGTGCCTACGGACACGTTTAATAGGCAGGCAGGAGTACAGATCTAGAAAAGCTCATATATCTCTTATTTATTGGCAGAATACAAGGTTTTGATCATTTATTTAAGTAAAAGAATAAATCTATGTTCTGATTGGAGTTGCAATAGGTTGCAACCAGGCAGTTTACTTCCCTCTTTTATTTGTAAAAGACCATAGAATAAAAAAAAAAGATCTAAATAATCACAGACAGTGGCTAGAGGATTGGAGTATCGGCGGCTAGGGCGAACCTCTGCAGAAAGGAAGGCAGGTTAGTGACCACGTAAACCTAACGGAGGAAGATTATGAACTCGAGTCACTATCTAGGTTTACAGTCTATGCCCAGAGATCAGAACAGGAAAGCTCAGAGGTCCAGGAGTCTGAAGCCAGGTCAGGCAAACAGATCAGAACAGGAACAGGCAGGCTCAGTGGTTGAGAGGCAGAACAGGTCAGGATCAAGTTATCAGAAACACCAAGCTGACGCTAAAACACACTCCCCACTGGCTCAAGAGAATAATATGACTCAGATGACTGGATGCAAGCACCTTAAATAGAGGCAGGAGCAGGTGGATCAGATAGCACGTAATGAGAAACCAGGCAGAATTTGACAGTTGAATAAAATAAGTAATTATTTTAGTCATTAGTGCAAAGATCATGACTAAATTGATCACAAAGAGAAGCGAAATCTGATCTCAGTCATTAAAGGACTGATTTCTGTGCCTCTATTTAGTTGTTTCTGCAATGAAATTTAAACGTAGCTGAAAGGACCAGATCAGGTTCCTAAACGTGAAGAGCACAGTCAAAGCACTGAGAGAAAGCAGAGCGCCATTGATCCAGATACTGCTTGTACTTCAGTTCTCTTCAGCAGACAGAATTAAACATGAAAATTTATGGATAAAGAATATTATCTAAATTCAAAATGTCATTCTTTGTCCAAATACAAGCTGGACTTTGGCTTTTACTTTGTAGAGGAAAAAATGCTTTGATTAACTGAAAAAAGGCCTGGAAATTAGGTGCACATTTCTGTCAGAAAGGGTATTACTTTCACTGTGATTGTGCAAAAACCTTCTTCTGAAACCTGCAGACTTAAAGGTTCCAAAGGGGAGGTCCTGGCCAGGATTTCTCAGTCTGATCGGAGTTATATTAGAGGAAATGTTTGCCAAAACCAGTCTAACACCAAACAAGGGTCCTGCTCCACC
Organism: Cyprinodon tularosa; assembly: GCF_016077235.1. Lineage (NCBI taxonomy): Eukaryota > Metazoa > Chordata > Actinopteri > Cyprinodontiformes > Cyprinodontidae > Cyprinodon > Cyprinodon tularosa. Next base: position 64,139 of record NW_024039696.1, read on the forward strand.
TGGTGATATTTTAATGCTAACTTTATTTGCTTTGATTTTGTTTTTTTCTTCAAAAATCCATTCTTTGGTTTCTGGGATTGTTCACATTTATTACGGGGATGCTCTTCGTGTTTCCAAAGGGGGTATGCATGTACAGTATCAAAGCTACAGGATGGATTATTCCAGAAGGAAAAGTGGCTTCAGGAAAGGCAGAGCGCTTCAGTAAAATAGACGGAAGCCTAAAATTGATGTGACATTTTCATGTTGAGGGTATGCAAACTGTCTGGTGGTAAGTGAGATGTGACCGGGTGAAAGAACACGAAGTGATTTTTATCTCTGCTGTCCCACGTCGGGTCTGCGGGTTCTCAGAAATTCTCTGCAATGTTTGATATTGTCAAGCTGTGTCAACAGTCAGTATTGTCTAGCAGCAGGGGGCAAAGCCTCCAGTGGTCTGAGGCTCCTTTTCTTGCTTCCTCGCTCTAACATCTACCTGCTTCCAGCCGTCTGAATACAGGTTTCCTTTGCTAATTGGAAAAATCAAGTGCTTTATATCCTGTGCATAAAAGACAGGATGACAATAAGTGATTTTTATTTGCTAAATGCAGAATAATGATAATATAATAGATCTTTTTTTATTATTATTCTTGTTGAGATGTTATCCACTATTTCCACATAATGTTCTTTCTTCACCAGAGGTTTAATTTGTGCACCAGTCCCTCCTAAAGAAAAAGGATAAACATCACAATCTGAACCTTTCTTCCATGGCTCACCTCTTTCAGAGTCCCATCCAATAGTTAAGATCATTTCCCTGAAAACATGACTATTCTTACCTGTTGTGTTGATTTTGGAATAATGGCTTCCTTTTCTCTACTAGATTGTTTACAGGAATAGATTTGAGTTCAGTAAGTAACAATTATTACTCTGTTTAAAAATGCTTTGATCAGGAGCCCTGTAATGGAATTTTTTAACAAAAAAACTGGAAGTTAGAAGAGTTTTTATCTTTAAATTAAGTTGAAAGTGAAAGAATTTAAAGCAGCCTCAATGATCTGAAATTGTTTTACTTGATTTTTTTTTATGTAACTGTCATTTCATTTAATGTATCTATGTTTCCTATATAACTTTGCTGCCTCTTGGCCAGGACTCCCTTGAAAAAGAGGTTTTTAATGTCAATGGGATTTTATTTCCTGGTTAAATAAATGTTAAATGAAAAAAATGGACATCTGATCAGGAAATCCCTTAAATCAGAATCAGAGTTACTGTATTAATTTTGTGGATGAAATAATTTTCTTGCACTGCAACCGTTTACAAAAGAGAGAAAAATAAGATTGTAATTACAAATAAGACATAAGAATAGAATAAGATGAGGATCATATATAACCTTTGGGAGATTTTTTATATGGAGTTAATTTTCTTTCATTAATGCTGCAAGCAAAGACAAATTTTTCTTAGGTGGAGATTTATAAACAAATGCAATCCATAAAAAAACTTAATAAAAAAAAAATTAAGGTAACAGTTTTTTTTCTATAATAATTTTTTTTTATCTTTCTTTTTTTTATTTTTATTTTTTAAACCTTTAGCAAAATTGCATATCAGATTGCATTTTATTAATTAAATTCTTAGAAAAGAAAATGATATGTAAAATCCAATTTGAAAAAAATCCAACGTATAAAACTTTACATATATAAAATATGAAAGAAACTGGAAAAAAAATCAAGTCTTTCAAAATAAAGTTTCATTTCTGGGTTGCAGTTTTTAAACATTTCCATTTACAAAAGGTGTTCTTTGCTTGCAACAATAATGGAACCTAATTCTCTCCATAACTATAAATCACTTTTTTTCTTTTGTTTTCTTATGGTGAATCTAACTGTTGGGTTTTACTGCTTTCTTTTTTTTCCTCTTATGTTTTTTTTTTTTATTTACCTTTGAAACTTTGTCCACTTCTCTGGGCTGTAGGGCTTTGGGAATAAAGGATAATTTATTGATCTCAGTGACTTTAATCCTAGGTCTTATATATGGTTTCCCGTTAATAGAGTGGCTTAGAGATATGTCCCCTTTTTTCTGGTGATCATTGTTCTGCAAAGGAAGTCATGAGGGATTTGTTTACACCTCTTTCAACACTGATCTCTGCCATCAGCGTCTAAACTCATACAGTTCAGCTAAACTTTTCCAGATCTGCCTGTTTCTGTGCATCTCCTGCCATAACCCCTCGGGTCACTTCAGTTTAAACTCACTGGTCACAGGGATCCCATGACACAGCCTGTTTCTCTCTCGGGTCGTATTAACCTTGCTTTCTGAAGTCTTCCTCGTTGACCATTATCCCCCCCTGTGTGGATTCGTTGCCACAGGTCACAGAGCTGGCAGGCTACACCGCTAGAGTCCACAACATGTTTGTGGTGTTCGAGGACGTCCAGAGGGGGATCTACAAGCGCTCATCTCTCTCTGCCACGACGGGGACGGCACTGAAGAGCAAACCTGGGATGCACATAGAAGGGCCGCTGGAGATAAAAGGTGGGTTAGTCCCACTGGATGTGCAAATATCAACTCTGAGGGGACTTTGTCTGCGTTTCTCACTGGATAAAACACAGCTACACCCACAAGGAATATTGATTTTTTTTTCTGTCTGTTACGACTCACGTTTTATTTTATCCCATGCAGATCTAGAGAAGTAGAAAGTGCTAATAATCTTTATAATTATTAAACTCTAATGTCACAGGATGGCCATAGCATGAAGGATGAAACTACATCTTAAATTGAAGCTTTTTACTTGATATTTGAGGAATCTTTTTTATATCTTTTTTATAAGTGATGTGAATCAAAATTAAATGACAGAAATATAATTAAAACCTCTTTCCAATCCATTAATCCATATCTGGGCTCCTCTAAACTGCAGTTACCGCATCACTATTCTGAAAAATAAAATAAACAATTTTCAGTTAATATGTAGTCATTGGAAACTAAAATGAAGAAATCTGCCTCTGATATTTTTTTTATCTATAATTAACTCTAACCTTTCAGATTTGAAGGGAGAGCAATACTTCTAACTGCTAACAGGAAGGCTGATGTTTCCCGCTAAAGTTGCTATCTATGGTTATCCTAAAGATCTCACACCTGACATGGGCTCAGCTTGATTCGGAAATGTTTTTTTTTTACTTTTAGAATCAGAGTTACATCTAAATTCTCTTGAAAATTAGCACTAAGACATATTTTTCAGCAAAAAATTACAGAAAATGACATGCAAATGCTTTACAATTCTCTCCAACATTTTTGATGTCCCCTCTTTTTATCTGCTTCAACTTTAGATGCAAAATAGAAATCTGAAACAGTTCTTTCCAATAATTAGATATGTGAAATCTGCTTTAAAAACTTCAGAGTTTATCTTTTTTGTCTCTGGTTTCACTCTGCAGGCGAAGTGATCGACGTGGACCAGGGCATCGTGTGTGAAAACGTCCCAATCATCACACCGAATGGAGATGTCGTGGTGTCGTGCCTCAACCTAAAGGTGAGGTACACACAATTTTTTTCCCCATGCTGTAGTCCTAAAATTACTCTCCACCTGATTGGCCGGTTCCACCGTTATCCTTAATACCTCACATCAGCTCCATGAGGACTGTCTAGATGCTGCTTATTAGTATTTCCAGAAAATCCCTGTAGTCTCGTTAGAAAAGAGATTTCTCCTTTGGGTGTCAACGTGTTGTTCCTCTTTGGATGATGACACGTTTCAAATTAATGCATTATGCATTTTGTCTTTTTTTTTTCAATCAATAAAGTGATAATCAGTTATTTTGTTCTTTAAAAAAAAGTTGTGATCTCTGAATGTGGGTAACTAAGTTATTAAATGTATTTTGTGAAACTTTGAGAACGGCCGGGGATTTTATCACTCTTGATACCAGCAGTAATTCATTCATTGCATAAAGAAAAATGCATAAACAAGTAAGAAAAGATGCTTTCTACATGAAATTAATGAAATAATTGTATGGAAATATGTTTTTTTTTTCTGTCTTTGTGTTTAAATATTATTTCTCCTTCCTTCTCTACTTTACTTCCTCTTTTATCTTCCTTGTACCCTTATTTGTGTTTTTCCTTCCTTCCTTCCTTCCTTCCTTCCTTCCTTCCTTCCTTCCTTCCTTCCTTCCTTCCTTCCTTCCTTCCTTCCTTCCTTCCTTCCTTCCTTCCTCCCTTCCTTCCTTCCTTCCTTCCTTCCTTCCTTCCTTCCTTCCTTCCATAAATATAAAAGTGAGCCTTTTTATTGCAGTATTCATTAAAGCGCCTTAGCCTACAGACCTCTTGTGAAAGAAAGGAGGACAGTGATATGAAAGGCCAGCTAAAGGCTTATACTTCACAATTGTTATCAATAATCTGCAGAGTCAGGAGCTAAACACCTCAAAACTCCATGCGGCCTCTAGATTAGCTCAGGTACAGTATGTACAGTGTGTAGATAACAGTTGTATGCAGGGGTTATATCACCTGTTGCAATGCAGGTCGCTGGTATAAAGTACGCCGCCACTGGACTCTGGAGCGGTGGAGACGAGTTTTTTTGAGGGACAAACCATGCTTCTCTATCAGACCCTCTAGATGACATGTGTGGGTTTCAGCGATTAGCAGGATTACAGCCTATAAGTCTACCTTGAAGGAGTTTCTAGATGCATCAGTGTGTAAAAACACAGCTAAATAATGAGTTTCTCCCTCTCCCCCCCGATTCAGGTAGAAGAAGGCATGCACCTGCTGATCACGGGCCCAAACGGATGTGGAAAGAGCTCCCTGTTCAGGATCCTCAGCGGACTGTGGCCCGTCTACGGCGGCCGCCTGCACAAACCGTCCCCCGAACACATGTTTTACATCCCTCAGAGGTATCGGATCCGCCTCAGCAGAGACAGAGGTTTATACCTGGTGGTGCTGAACCTCAACAGTAATCTAATACCTGGTAACAGGACCTGTTGAACTTTGAAGGGGAATAATTTGTCTTTTACTACAGTATAAGCAGGCGACTGCAGGCTTCGGAGAAATCGATTAGAAACGTCTCCATATGTTTCTATATTTCTGCTGTATTTGCTTTATATAAAAGCTTTTACATCTTATTTTTAATCATTTTTGGGCAGTATTCTATAAAACTGGTGTATTTCCCTTAAAACTATTTTTTTTAAAGACCTTTTTTATTCAGTTTTTGATTGGGGTACAGCTGAGCTACACACATAGATAATAATATTGACAGTAATCTTAAAATAAGATGCCTGCTCAGCACCAATGCAATCGTACCCAAAGCAGAGGAGAGGTGAACACTCCCTCCTGCAGAGCAGTGAATATTTTATAGTAAAGGCGAGATGGCCACCTGGTAGCTGAAAGAGAAGCTGTTACGTTATATACAATAGAAACAGTAGCAGCTAAAGGGATCAGCTCTATGTATATACACACACACGCATGATTTGGAGTCTGTAGAGAACAAAGAAACATTCGTAAAGCACCAATTGAGTGTATCTGTGTGTGTCTCTCCAGGCCATACATGTCAATGGGTTCGCTGCGAGATCAGGTGATCTACCCAGACTCAGTGGAGGACATGGCTGCCAGGGGGCTGAGCGACAAGGATCTGGAGATCATCCTGGACATCGTAAACCTGAATCATATCGTCACCAGAGAAGGAGGTAAGAGAACAAAGGGGGCCAAAGAAAGAGGACTCTGTTTCTTGAACTGATTTGTTAATTGAGATTTAAAGGACGACTGGAGTCCTAAAGAGCTCGTGACCTAATGGTGGCCTAGTGGTTAGGTTCTGAGTTCAACTCCCACTCCCACAGACTGCCACTCTGGGTATCTGAGCAAAACCCTTAACCCCACACTGCCCCCGCACGATGGCAGCCCCCTGCTCCCCAAGGGGATGGGTTAAAGTGACAATATAATGACAATAAAGTTGACTTCTGCTCTATTAATCCAGACTGGCAGAGGTTATTTCTCCAAACAATATGGTGGTGAGGCTTTTAAGTATTTTATTGTTGTCCAACTTGTTCGGATTATTCTTTATTAATCATGTGTATTAACTATCTGTAAAGCAGAGTAGATATAGTTCATGGCCTTCCTTCATATAGTGCATCACCGTGTAATTACAGAGGCGAGCAGACACTCCAACTTGTTACAGAAGCTAGTGCCCTCTGAAGGCGTCTTTGCCTCTGAGTTTCACTTCCGGTTCTTTTCCTGTGAGCAATCTGCTTAATTTAACTACCGTAAATCCTCTAATATTGGCCTGTATTCCATTAGCAGCCTGGAGTCTAATAATGGCCGATCTCGCTGTCGGCGGAGGTAAATAACGGCCGGACTCGTTTACAGGCCGGGGCGATAATTAGAACCAACGATCTTCCTGGGCAGTCCTCAACAACTTGTGATAGTAGCATACAAGTACTACAGGGAGGCAATGTTTTCTAACGAATCCAAGCCATTAGCATGGGAAGTCCCATCCTTACACAGAGATCGTAGTGGCCTAACCCCCGGCTCACACCGACTCCGGTCTTACCGTTGCGGTGCGGTGGGTGCGGCGCAGCAGTGATTCCAAGTCATTAAAAAGACATAAACCTCTCTCACCGGCTGCTGAGCTGTCCGGCTGCGGTTACCGAGACACTCCGGAGCTGTAGAAAATTCAGCAAGAAAGCTATCCTTGTGGCGTGCCGGAGCCCTCCGCAACAAACTCTCGCAAATATCCTTATTTGGGCCGTGTTATCGCATGAAGTTACGTGAACTCAAGTGAACTTCTGTTCTCGCGAGTTAAATCTCCGGACCTGTTGCCGGAGCCGCACTGCACCGTAGTCAAAAGGGCGGTGTGAGAGGGGGTGTGCGGGAGTTGCGGTCGCTGTCGGCTCGGTAACCGCACCGGAGCCAGTGTGAGCAAGGTGGTTACACAATCGTTCTGATCTGAAAGAAACATGTGATTACCGGTAGGTCTGGTGGTAACCAGGCAGCGTTAAAATGACAGATTTTCGTTGGACTTCGTTTTTTCTGAATTTCCCTTGAAATATATAATACTGGTAGCCTACTTCCACTTAGCCTGCTTCAAATTAAATTTCACTGTGATGGCAGAACAGTTTCCAGTAATTTTTTTTTTAAACTTTGTTTCGCAAGTCAGTTTGGCGAAGATTCCATTCTGTGTCTTTTTTTTTCTGTATTGCGGTGCAGAAAAATTGCAGCTGCTGGAAGATGTCTGAATAATGTTCTGCATACCGTTATGGTAACTGTACTTTTTCAATAAAAGAACCTAATATTTTATAGGTTCAAAGAGACACAAAATCTCGTTTTTATTCATTCCACTGGTAGTCTGTTTTGATCAAATAGAAATAGAGGCCTGCCTCTAATTCTGGCCTCCTTCCAATAATGGCCTGGACCAAGATGCACCTGAGTGAAATAAAGGCCCCGTCCTATATTAGAGGATTTACGGTACTTATAGCTTGAGACTTAAATACTACATTTTAAAAAGGACTAAGAAGAGGAGTAAAAGTTTAACAGAATGTATTCCAAAACCGATCGGCTCAGAACAGAGAAATTGCGGCGAGTCAGCACAGCTGTGGGCTCAAGTCGTCAGAACTAGACGCCATCAAAAAATCAAGCCCCAAACAAGGCCATCTCCTGCTTCTTATACCTCAGTCTATGTGTTGCATCAGGTGGATGCTGAGCTGTATTTTTCAGTTCCTCACAAGACACGTCATCAACTCTGACCTCCATGGCTGGATCTACGAGTCAGGATTACAGATATGCTATTCTTTATCAATACCCCAATATATACCGTTATCCTGTGCCTTTGTAATCTCTCCAACAAACTTGTCACTGAGGTGATAAAGTTCCTGGAGGCAGGCAGCTATGGATCAGTTTGTCCCATTCAATGATATGTAATCCTGCTTTACATTCTGATGAAATATGAGTAATTATCACCAACACTGTGCCCCTAGATAATGTTCACTAGTATTGCATAACCACATGTCTTACCAGCACTCTAGGAATAGATTAGAAAAACTACTTAATGACAACAGGCAACTATTCTGTTTTTGTTTTGATTTTTGAAATGAATCTACCTTGGACCTATGTAAAAGGTGTTGAACATTACATTCTACAAAAGAAAGTACAAACTTGTAAATTTGCTGCACATCTGTAGTTGTGTTGCATTTCTATGTCCAGCTTGGATAACTGGCTTTGATAGATTGCTTTGTAATGTTTGTTTAACTTAGAAAATATAGGACAATATTATTACCATTAAGCAGCACAAGAAAACATCTAAATCAAGCTGAAAAGTAGTGGAAAAGTTTATTAAAAGTAGAGACTTGTTAGCTCATTCCCAGACGTTTTTCTCTTGTTAAGGCTGGGATGCTGAGCTAGACTGGAAGGATGTTCTGTCTGGAGGAGAGAAGCAGAGGATGGGCATGGCTCGCATGTTCTATCACAAGTAAGGCCCCACTGACTTCTTCTAATCACATTTTCACGCTGGTGCATGAAAACCATCAGAAATCAAAGGAAAACTTTTGTCAGTTCATCTGCATGGATTCCTGTGGAAAGCTTGTTTGATTTGGTTTTTTCCATTTTTTTCTCTGTTCCTTGGAGGTAAATTATTACATGAAAACAATACAAGGATGGTTTCTGAAAATTGTTTAAAGCTCTCACGTTCAGATGAAGCCAATCCAACATACAACATTTTCTAAACATACGGGATGGCAACATTTATTTTTTTTCTTGAAGTTTTTAATGGTATTCCCTAAACAGCCAACAAAAAACAGTTTTCGTAGTGGGTAACTATTTCAAATGCTAAAAATTAACCAGTAGATCTAAGACCTAAAGACTATGAATAAATAAAACAACATCAACTGTTCAGTAATACTCAGCAATAACTGATGCGATTTCCCCTCTTTGCATGCTAGGCCTAAATACGCCCTGTTGGATGAGTGCACCAGCGCTGTTAGCATCGACGTAGAAGGAAAGATTTTCCAGGCGGCCAAGGATGCCGGAATCTCCCTTCTCTCCATCACGCACCGACCCTCCCTGTGGTAAGACCTGATAGCAATGCTGCTTAGCTCAACTCATATGGATCAACCCGCCATATTATGAGTGGCAAGATCTCTATGCAAACAAGAAAGCTTGGTATTAATCATTTAACTTGTAATAACATTGTTTTAGTGCCAAATGAAAATCTAATTTTTTTTTTAAAGAAAAATCAAATAATTACAGATGATATGGCTTTTATATACATTTATTATTAACTATGTATGTATGGGATAATTTGTGGACATATTTACAAAGAATGATTAGTAGTCTTTTATGGAAAGAATTTGTTAGGAAATTTAAATTTAGGTCATTTTTTTAACCTTTCTTACAATTTCCACTTTTTGAAGGAGCCTTTGACTGCATGTTGTTGGACAGAATTTGGGGAATTAGGACACTACGCACATATTCTGGGATGGGATCCTAAAATATTGAACTGATAGTAAGATGGAGTTAGAGAAAATGTGATAAATTAAATCCTTTGTTTTATTTATTGTGGTATAGGACAAGTATATACATATTTTGTTTGTGGTTGCAAACAAAAAAATAAAGAAATAATTACATTAAATTGGAAAGATTTGAATACACCAATAATGATAGAATATTAATAGAATGATGACTAAATAATAGAAGCATATATCTCTATTCTGCAAATAAATACTGAGTCTTTTTGATTAAAGGTGGCAAAAGATTGAATAGCTTTAGCAGTTTGATAAAGCGAGTCATGACAAAAACTTTGTTTTGAAACAATTTTTTTTTTCCTATTGCATAATTATTAAAGCAATAATTGTTTGTTTAAAACTTTAAAACACACACCTTTAAACACAGCATTTAAAAGATACAGAATCAGTTGTTTTGTCATTGTTTTTTACTGATTTAATGTTTTTACAGTATTGTTTACATATTCATTTAATATAAAGAATTTTCAATCTCTAACGATATAAAAGCTTGAAAAAAAAACATTTAAAAATATAAATAAATTTAATATTTCAGCAAATATTCCAAAAAATGTCATCAAGCTTTTAGAATCATAATTAATAAACAGCGTTTAGCTGTGCTTCTGCATGGATCTTTAACCCTTAAAGGGTTCTTTTAAATGTGATTATTGGTTATTTATCATTTTCTTAGTAGAGTAAAATCACAAAATATATTTTTGGATATTGTTTGGGGTTTATTTTGGGTTCCGTGCCACAATGTGCTCTTTAAAATATCATCTATTTTTTTATTTTTTTTTTTGTCACACTACCATGTTTAACATTAGAGGATAACCCAATTAAATACTTTGTTTGGATAGTGTAAACTGTTAAATGCGACAGAAATTACTATAAAATCTCTCTCTATATCAGGAAGTACCACACCCACCTGCTGCAGTTCGATGGGGAGGGGGGCTGGCGCTTCGAGCAGCTGGACTCGGCGACCCGCCTCTCTCTGACTGAGGAGAAGCAGCGGCTGGAGGCCCAGCTGGCCGGCATTCCCGAGATGCAGAGTCGCCTCAACGAGCTCTGCAAAATCCTGGGAGACGACTCCGTCCTCAAAACAGCAGAGGAGTGAAAGCCGGGGGGTGGGGTTTAGGCGGCCCAGAGAGAAAAAGGAGAAAAAGAAATCTAACAGCTTTGTGATAGCCTTTTCCGTTTCTTTATGTTTGAAATTTTGCACCAAGCAAGCTTTTACAGACGACAAGCCCATTTTTCAGTCTCTACCTTTATCTGTTCAGTCCAATGCTGCAGCCTGAGGGGTTGGATCCTAATAGCACTTTAGATTTCATTTTGAGGGCTTCATCTGCTTGTCATAGTAGTTCATATGGAAATATGGTATCAGCTGATGGGATTTTTGGAGTTTTTTCTTTTCTTTTACCAGAAGCAGTATTCAAGTAGACAGCAAAGATGGCTGTCGCTCCGTTTTTACCTCCAGTTCCGCAGGTTCTTTATCAGTACTGGAAATAATCAGATTCAAGCTTTCCATTTTTCATGCTGCCTGTTTGTCACTTTTCTCAGGCCCTTCATCTAACAGCTAATAAGATTTCTCACGCAGACTCCATTGTCAGTGATTAGTGGCACAGATCTGGCTCCCCCTGAGTTTCTGCTTTATTGAGCAAATACAAGAAAGCTGAAGAGAGCAGGGGTGAGCAGACGCTTTGTTTTCTCTCAGTTAGGGTTTGTATTTTAATGGCTGCTCAGATGATGCATCCATCAGATTATAGTTCTGCTGTTGGTTGAAGCTCAGATTTAACGGTGAGGATTCCCAACTGGAAGCATTTTAACATGAATGTTGACCTCGATCATCCTTTAGCTGTATAACTGAGGGTTATTTTCCTCTCTGCTGATAGCGCCACCAGCAGGTGCAAGGTGGAGCTTACGCCACGTGTAGTTTTGCATTCAGATAATATCATATCTACTTGTTGTCTTTGAACGGGACTCGTTGCGACTTTTCCCTTGAGGCCTGTAGAAGGTCACCCATGCTGAACTCATAACCTTAACCTTGGTGATATACAGTGCTTTTTTCCCATGCACTATTGATCCTTATAGCTGTTTTTAATGAGCTGTCATGAATAGAAAGGCTGTATTTTGGGACAGTTTGATACAAGCATGTATTGTAGTCCAGACGTCCATGATGATCAGATTGGTTGCTGTGAAACTATTGATTCGTGATGTAAACTCCAGTTTGCTCCAGGAGGTAGAACCACCCTGATCCTTTTGTTTGTCGTCACTTTTTAAGAAAAAATAGGGTTCAAACCTGTGTACGTGTTTGCTACATCCTGCGAGAATCAAATCAGGAGCAGCAAACTTATGCCTTATGAAAATATGTATTCTAGTGATCCTAAAATGTTACCTCAGCACATCCTGTGAATACCTGATTTTATGACGATGCTTAAAGCATGTTTTTTTTTGTTAGTTTTTTTAATGTAATGGCTTCTTTGAAACCACTGGTACATACAAACATTTGTCATGCTATTATTTGCTGCCCCGCCCCCACCTGCTGCTGCGCACCTCCAGTCAGCTGGCTGAAAAAAGGCAACCACACTATTTTGGGTCACAAGATACATTCTGCTGTCTTAAAAAGTTCTAAATATTATTTAGCTTAACTTCTGACAGCAAGGTGTCAAACTTAAAATAAAAATATTTAATAGATCTTATTTTAAAATCACTTTAAGACAGATTTGATTGCAGGATTTTTTTAGCAGTGGGAGTCATTGTTTTTAAATTAATGGTTTTTATCTTCTAATTTTTAATCTTTACATTAGTAATTTCTGTTTATATGCAACGCGACAGTGTGAGGTCATCACACTGAGAATCTCCAGTCAGCCCATGCCTAGTTGCAGAGAATTAAAACTGACAATCACCCCAGAATGTAAACAGACGCTGCTGATTTTTACGGGAAACTCCTTTTGATATGAAGCGTCTTGACCTGGCATTGTGAGATTTCTTATTGAACTGAGCAGCAACCTTAAAACCTTCAGTTGTCGCTTTTAGGGGATGATTAAAAGCTTTAGATGAGCCGGGTGGGGGTTTGAATTCTGACATTTTCCCCACAAAGCTGAATGAAAAGCAAAAAAAAACAAAAAATGCCACGGAAATGGTAGATAGCTACTAATATTTTGAATAATGGTGATGACATGTTATATGAAAAAAGCACCTCTTTGGGAACTGAACTTCACTTTTTGTTTTAAGCCCAGACTTTGTTGACAGGAGATCCGCGATCCACCGAATGACACAAAGTCTGCCGAGCATGAGGGCAGCTCTAAGTGGTAATCGGGTTTTTCCTGATGTTACAGTTTCAGTTATTAAAGGAGAAAAAAGAAAGAGTCTTCTTGTTGACTGGATGGGAAGCATATGATGGAGTCCCCTCTTTCTGAAAAGATACGATTGTTTTAAATCATATTTCACATGTGAGCTAATGAAGAAGATGATGGTGTGGTTCTTTGACCCATTTTTCCCAATAAAAAGCCTTGATACTAACCTGTTGTTGAGTAAAATTACTTACTTTCTTCTCAGTGTAACAAAAGGTTGACCATCCCAATACTCCCACAGAGAGCCAAAATGCTAACCTGGACTTTATCAACCTCTCCTCTTTTTAAATTAGACCTAATCTCCATTGCCTAGATTTCACTACAACTGCGTGAATGAAAGTATTTAAGATTGTGACACAGCTAACCCCCTAAAAATCCCACATCTCCCCACAGCCTCCCTCATGACCCTAATCCCGCCAATGAAACAGCATCTTCCAGAAGCTGCAGAGCCCCATCACGTCCTAACTTTCTCCCTCAACATATCAAAAATAGTGAACATGTCAAAGATAGTGAACATATCAAAGATGGTGACCATGTCAAAGATAGTGAACATATCAAAGATGGTGACCATGTCAAAGATAGTGAACATATCAAAGATGGTGACCATGTCAAAGATAGTGACCATATCAAAAATGGTGAACTTATCAATGGTAGTGAACATATCAAAGATGGTGAACATATCGAAGACAGTTAACATATCAAAGATGGTGAACATATCAAAGATGGTGAACATGTCAAAGATAGTGAACATATCAAAGATGGTGAACATGTCAAAGATAGTGAACATATCAAAGACGGTTAACTTATCAAAGATGGTGACCATATCAAAAATGGTGAACTTATCAAAGATGGTGACCATGTCAAAGATGGTGAACATATCGAAGATGGTTAACATATCAAAGATGGTGAACATATCAAAGATGGTGACTGTGTCAAATATAGTGAACATATCAAAGATGGTAAACATGTCAAAGATAGTGAACATATCAAAGACGGTTAACATATCAAAGATGGTGAGCATGCCAAAGATGGTGACCATATCAAAAATGGTGAACATATCAACGATGGTGAACATATCTGCGGTCGTCCGGCAAAATTTGATCTGGAAATAAGTAAAAATACCTTAAATTAGTTTTTGGACTGTGGGAGGAAACCAGAGTACCCAGAGAGAACCCATACATGCTCAGGGAGAACATGCAAACTCCATGCAGAATCGAACCCTGAACCTTCTTCCTGTAAGGCAGCAGTGCTACCCACTGTTCTACTGTGTAGACTTAACAGTCTCTAGGAAGTTGTTAAAAGAAAGAGCTAAAAAAAACATACCGATTTTTATTCACTTTGGAAAAGTGGATCATTTATAGCAGCTGAAAAACTCCCTTAAAAAGAAGTCTGAGTAATGTCATTGGAATGAAGGCAACAGATGCACATAAAGTGGAGCTTGTGAAGAGACAATGTACTTGGTTACTCAGAGAACAGGCTTTAAATTAATTCTGTTTGTCTTTAAATCAGTGAAAGGCTTTGCACCAAAATACATTACATATTGTTATCAGGGGAGCCAACACCCAGACCTCTCAGGTCTTCTGGACTGAGTCTACTCTGCATACTCAGAACCAAACAAGGAGAAGCAGCTTTTAGTTCCTATGTCCACTAATCTAGTTACCTTGCATGGACAATAAATTGCGTGAAATTTGGGAATTTGCAAACTCCTGAAAATACATCTTGTCAGAAGCCAGCAGATGCATTTAGCTCGACACAAATATGTTTCGGACCAAATAAATGCAATGACGTGTATTACATCCACTTGTCAACCAGAGATGGAAGGCTGAAGCAAAGCAGACATGGCTGCACCAGTTTTAGCTGGAGTACCCTCTATTTCTTTTTGAAATATAGGCAAATGGTCGTTATTTTTGCCTTTGTGGATGGGAAGATGTTTGCATGTTCCCCCCAACAGGATTTGGAAAGAGTTTGATTCATCAGTTAACTCTGGTAGTTGAGAAACAAATCAAGCTGTTACTGCTGCTGTGATTGGCTATAAGCTTAACATAGGAGGCAGTTTCCCAATCAGCTTGAAGAATTGTACTGAATGTCCCTCCCTTTTTCAAACACTTTCCACATTAGGCTTTCCAGATTGATAGTCCAGTTCAATTTGTATTCTATATATCAATCTTTCCTATGCAAGGTTACTAATCCCCCCCTAAAAAATCTTCACTTTAAATGTAATACACGTCACCAAGATTAAAAACCTATTTATTTAAATTTGCCCTTAATTGTGCTAAATTGTTGTTAACTTAAACATAATTGGTTCAAGCTTATTGTCCAACTATTACTTACGTATCTATATTATTTATGATGTTATCATGTTTTGTTAATCTAAAGCACTTTAAATTATCTTGTTACTGAAATGTGCTTTACAAATAAATATGCCTTGCCAATAATTAATTTCTTTTTTGGAAACAAGAAAGTTAGTCGGTGTGCTGCCCTCTGCTGGCTATAACATTGTATTACAATTAAATAAAGCTTTTTCTGTTAGTGGGTTCATTTAGTACTGGGAGATTAACGTTTCCTAGTTCCAAATGAAACAAACAAAAAAAGCCTACGGTAGAAGGACATTTTTATGTTGCTTATCTTATATTGCAGTAGTTTTTTTTGCACAGTTTGTACTCAATATGTAGTTTTACTTTCAGAAGAAAAAAGTTCCCCTTCATGTTATGCATTAAACACTAAAATGTTATTCTCATAAATGGATGTTTAAAAAAGTCCTTCAGAGGATGTTCTCTTTTTTTAAGGTTGTAACTTGGAAAATTTAGTTTAATAAGAAAAATCCATGTGTATATAAGAAATTCTATTTTGGGGAATATTACCCAAAAACCCAAAAAGTAAAGTTCAGATCTGGAGACACAGAGGTCCTGCCTGAATCTAACTTAAGCTTTAATCAGGGAACATGTATTATTTTAGGAGCACCATGCATATATTGTAGGTCTAAAATCTAAATTTGATAATAATAAGATCACAAATGTAAAAAAAATCCTACTAGTGTAGTGATTTCTAGAGGGAACAGGTCAAAAGACTATGTTCATAAGAGTCAAGAGTCTAACTCTAGCACCACACCATGCAAACTTTTAACTCGGGGTGCTGTCATTGCCATCCAATTTAGACTTCATAGACAAGTAGAAAGTAGCATCTTTGTCCTTTAGATTAAAATTTCTTCATGCCAGCTTTGAGAATGTGGTGATAGCACCTCTAATTATTTGTGCTACTAAAGTGTTCCCATATTTGAGTTTTCTCCAAAATTTGAAAGCAGAGAAAATGTGATGGCCTCCCAGCATCCTGTCCTCAGAGAGATGAAGCAGTTTAGCTGTTAGAATGACCAAAACAACAGCTTTGGATGACAAATATTGGTTAAAACGAAATGTATTCTTTGGCTTTCAAAACCATATGAGACTTATTATGTTTTGGTGGTTTCTTTTAGTTGTTTGTTTTATTTGTTTATTTAATGTTTTTTGAATATTTTTATGAATATTAATTTATTTTTACCAGTTCTATTGTTTTTAGTTTTTTAAAAACCGTTTTATCTGTTTAGTGTGTGCAACATTTCAAGGCAGCTGTAGTTGCTTTAAAGGGCTCTACAAATAAAGTTGAGTTGAATCAACACCAGACAAGAGCCAATGGCAGAATGAGGATTTAGCAAGTTTTTCTTGCCCACTCAACCTTACAGCTGTAGTCACAAATGTTATTTAATTCTGTCTGTCTTATTGATAACCATTTAAAGTTATTTTTATATTACAAAAAATAATAAGTGCAGTCAATCAACCTAACTGATTTGAGTATTCTATGTTGTAAAGTAAACCTGTATTTTCAGTTGAATACAGCTTTTGCTTCATATGCTCTTTTTTCTATCCTATCTCTTATAAGGTTGGACAAACGTGATACTCTAATTCCCTCTGGTAGATATTTTCAAAACTAAAGAATAGATGAAAAAAAAAAAACTGTATTAAATAACTAAGATATCACACTCATCTGCTGATTAATCATGTGCTGATTAATTTAACCCTGCAATGTCACAATAAAACCTCCAGAGGGCAGCAAAGCCTTGAAGGCTTGAATGACCTGATGGCTTTTATTGTGCTCAAAATACAACAAAAGAAATAAATGTCTTGTAAAATACATCTTTATGTATTTTATGTATTTCATATGATATAATATTCATATATTCCATATAATGTTAGATTATTATCATAATTTAGCTAAATATTCAATTATTTACAAAATCCAAAAAACAGAAATAATCCCTAAATTAAATATGAAAATAATATTTAGATAAAAAAAATATGATTTATTTAAAGGTAATTATATTTAATTTAAAGCATTGCAGGTATAAATATTAATTAAACGTATATGTTCTAAATTGTGATAATTAGGGTCCTTTACAGGAAAATTGGTTTGCCTATTTAATAAATAATAGAAAAATGATTATTAGTAATAATAGATTTATGCCTAGAGGAGATAAAATGTTTATTTATTTAGATATTATTGTTATAGTGTGTTGTTTTGCTCAGTCAGGATTGGTACAGCTCAGGAGGAGGAGTCTTGTTACGTCCCCAGCCTTCGTGGAAACCACACGCCAAAAGCGGCTCCCTCCACTTCCACGCTCCCACTCACGCCACGCGCGCCGGGAAGCTGCGAGAACGATGCGGCTGCAGGGCTGAGCGCCACCGGCTCTCTTTCCACCCGCCGCGACGCGACGTTCGGCTGCAGCGCTGCGTAAAAGATGAACCTTCGGGCCGGCTGAACGTGGAGGCTGCAGACCCACGCGCTTCGGTGAAAGGTGGGGGAGGGGGGACGGCAGGCCGTCTACTTAAGAGGATAAAAGAAAGGACGGAAAGGGAAAGGGAGCTATTTATAAGGTGGACGCTCTCGGTGACGTCATGAGCGGCGGAGCGGACGAGAGCTCGGTGCGCGTTGCCCTGAGGTAAGGATGCAGGGCAGAGATGCTCCTTTGTCACACCTGCCAGGATCTCAACATGCCTTTCTCAGCTTCAGCATCCCACTCTGTAAACATCGCATCCTCTTTATACCTCTAAATCCTTCCTTGTTTCCTTCAAAGTGCTTTTATTTTCACATCTGATCTCAGTGGATGCCAATGAGGAGCTATGCTTGAGCACCCCTGCTCTGTGGAGTGGTTTTATGAATGAATATCTTGTGCAGAGGGAGGATTAGGCCTGTGCAGGTTGTCTCTTGTTCCCAGATTAGATTGTAATATGAGGACTGAGGAACACACAATGCCTTCCCCTAAAACCCAGCTGCAACTTTACTTTTCATCCCATGGATCTATTTCATCATTTTCTTTGTTTTTATCCTTTTTTTATAAATTCCTGCAGTGTTTTGGTTGCATTGTTTTCCCTAGATCTGACCTTTTGCCCCTTGTCAGTGTCAGCAGACAAGGCTGCTGGACTCTTAATCCCTCCTATGCTCATCTCTAAAATAAATAAAGAAATGACAAGGTTTCACCGAAGGCGGGTTTGTCTGCAAACATGCGTATGTTTGTATTGAAAAGACCGGCTTTAATGTCATGTGAGCCGCATGGAAGAGAGAAGACAAAAGCTGCTGCCTCTCATGTTTCTCGTCCCCGCTCCCCTTCGCTTGCCTTTTCTCCTGATTTTGCAGTCAGACTTTGACCCAGAGCTGTGTTTACTAAGCCAACTCACTTTACAAGCCGCCCTCTCTCTCCGTCTTAGATAATAAATAATCTATCATAAGCAACCTGATTTCATCAGTGCAGAACAGGCTTCAAAAGAAGACCTTTTTTCCACCTCTTAAGATTAATTAATTCATTTTCCCATCATAAAAAAAAAAAACTCTGGTCTAAACTCTGTGACATAGATAAGCTTTTGATGTTGATCTTTGTTCACACTTTGTATCCTTACCTTACCTATTCATGTACAGATCAACAACTAATTCTAGTGGAAAGAAAATAATTATAGATTATATAATGTTGCACATGCCCATTCTTTTTTTTTTAACTCATTATAGCCAAAGTCCAGTCAGAATGAACGGAGAGGTTCGATTAACACTAACTTTGAAGTATTGATACTAGTGGTGACGAAAAGGACAGTAATGCATTTTTTAACATAAGGAGCATTTCATAATTGGAGAACCTGTTTTTAGATGCAGCCCTATCAATAATTTATAAACTCTGTATAAATGCTAGGATTTCTTTTGCACTTATCTTACTACATCCCATGTTAAACAAAGAGATTTATACCATTGCAGGGCGCTGTCTGTACAGTACCACGTGTTGACATCTCTGTTAATGGATTTCTGATTTAAAAATAGCTTCATTTGTTTTCATTTCACTTTCATTTTGATTAATTAACATCCAATTTTTAAAAATGTAGCGTTCACTGAGCGAAAAGTTTGTTGCTTTATAGATACGGTAAACAGAGATTGTCTGTCAACGACATGTATTTAATGTAAGTTGGAGCCAGTAAATCACCATAATAACGTAACAATGACACTGGATGCATAGTGACTCATCGTGTAATTGCTAGACAGGTTGCTGAGTTGGGCTCAGTATGATCTCCTCTGAGGTCAGCACTGTGTAAAAATGCTTTGTCACTAAGCTACACACACACACACACACACACACACAGAAGGTAATCAGCTTCATGTTGGGCTTTTTATCTCACCGTCACACAACCAATGTGACATTCTCTTCCAAATACATCGTTTCATATGATGTCTATCCTTTCTGTGCATATTTTTACAGGTAGAACTCCTCTAGGAAGGCTTTCCACAAGGTTTATAGGTGTGTTTATGGGAATGTTGGTGCATTCATTCAGAAGCTTAGGATGTCAGACACTGATGTGGGACCCAAAAACCCTTGTTCACATTCTCCACTCTAATTCACCCCAAAGATGTTCTGTTGGGTTTTGGTCATGACTTAGACCAGTTGCATTGTTCAGAAAACAGGAAGTGGTATGCCTGAAACTGTTTCTACAGAGTGGGGAGTTTGAACAACTTTGAAATATTTAAGGAATACCAAAGATTTACAGTTTTTCTCACAAGAGAAGAGCAAGAATTAATTGCATATGTAATGTCATCACAATTTGCAAATGGCAGAAGGACTTCAACAGAAGTGAGACAATTGACTTTCTCACTTCAGCCTTTTAGGTGGCCAAAAGTAGGTTTGTTGCCACAGAAAAAGGACAGCGAGGGTAGCAGCTAGGTAGCAGAACCATGCATGCCAGTAGAAATAAGCACTTTTCCACATAATAGTTAGATTAAAGTCCTGCGACAATGGACACTGGGCATGCAAGCTGTCCATGTCTTGAAAACGATAAAACAATGGCGTGAATCATCTACTTCCTTATAGTTAGCGCTGCGAAATATCAAAATAAAATCTCAATTTCTAACCTGGCAATATTGCAGCTGCTTAATAACGGAAACTCGTCCCATCAAGGTCTCTTTGCAATGTTCTGCATCTATATGATGGGTAGTGTTGACCTGGTGGATTAGAGCAGTGTGCTTGTGCTCTTGGTTCCTGAGCAAACCCTTAACCCCAAACTTCTCCACAGATGCCACATAATGGCAGCCCACTGCTGTCCAAGGGGATGAGTTAAATGCCGAGAATGAATTTTCCCATTGTGGGGCAATAAAGGGATTTACATTAATTATTCTGAAGGCCACATGAATTTAGGAGGTCTTTAGCTATTGACGAGGAATGCTTGGGATGTTGCTGACTACCTGCCTCAGCATCCGCCGACCTCCATCTGTGGTGTTTACATTTTGACAAAGTAATAGCTGAGTTGCTGTTCCTTCCAATCGCTCCTTTTTTGCTACAATACCACTAACATTTGGCTGTGGGATGTTCGGAAGGGGTAAAATGAGACGGCTGGGTTTCTGGCACAAATCCTGGATATAAAGATACATGCTTTAAGATTGGCAACTTATTCCATCTCTGATTGAGACTCATTTTTTAAGTGAAAAGAAGATGTTTTTCAGTGGGATCTTGCTTCTTCTCGTCTATGATTTAGATTGTTTTGCAAACATGACATGTTTTTATTAGACTTTATTACTAAAAAGAACATTTTCTTTCAAAAAATAAAAATTTGTCCATTTTTTAAATTTCTTGTTTTTTTTTTGTTTTTTATTTACTATAAACTTATAAAATTTAAAACATGCCATGGACCTTTATTTGTTGCATTATGTATAGAGACAGACACAAACATCAACCATCTGATGTTTTAGGCCAAGATTAGTTTTTTTGCGTCTTAATTTATATGTTAATAGAGGCTTGTGTAACATTTATAATAATTTTGGTGTTTTTATTATGTTAATAGAAGAAGAAAGAGCAAAATGTGCTACAAAACTGGCAGCACATACTGGGAATCCGTTAGATTGAAATGATCAAAATAATTCGCTTTTGGCCTTTAAAAATCATCTCTAGTTATCTATAGGTTTAATCTCGACTGTTCAGACACTGATGATAACCTCTCAACAGGTGGTCTAATACGTACAGAATGAAGCTTTCTTGGTTATCATGCATGTTTTTTCTTCAGCCTATTGGTTAAATCAACAAAGCTGGAGACTGATGACACAAAAATCCCCCCAAAACTCGTTAGTATAACAACAAAGAAATACAAAAGTATGATCAAAGTAAACGGAAAGTTAGACCTTAAAAAGAACGTGCAGCCCTTCATTAGATGGTCCCATTTATATTCAAAGATAATGACCAGTAGCCACGCTTTTCATCCCCTCGGCACATTCCTCTCTCAGCCCGTGGACCCCCACCCTCCCATTGGTGTTTTCACAGCAGCTAATCGTCATGGATACATTCTAATTATTCTAAACCTTTATAGCTGTAGTGAATCTCATATATATTTGGACTGTCAGCCTCAGCCAGCAGGTTGTTGGTTTCTGCCTGCCTCAACCTGCAGGTCTAGTGCTGTCTTTTAGCAGGTTCCCTAAGCCACCATCCCAACAGCACCACGGTGATTAATTTCTCCTCTGTGGTCTGGTTTTGGGTGTGGTAGTGTGGTAAGAGACGAAACAACAGAGGAAGGCTACAATGACAACCAAGGGGAGGCCCCTCAGGTTGATTCATTAGTGGAAAAATTATGATTTAGCCGCTTGCCGTGCCATCTTGTAGGTTTTTCCAAAGTACCTCGTCACACCTGACGTCGTACCAATGCGAGGCCTCATTTATTTTCTATGCTGCTCTATGTAGACCAGATCTACTTTGATATGTAACAATGGATCTCTGCCCAGCCAGACATGTGTCTAGCTTTGAACTAACAAAGCAAACTTTGCAGGATTTACACATCCCAGTTACGTATTATAGAAGAGATGGCTTCTGCTTTTCAATTAAATGAATCACTGCATGCTTAAATGTATTGTGGAGGATGTTCTTTTTTGGGTGGATCACCAAAATAAATGGTCTTCCTAATTGTCAATCATTCTGGTAATATGTTTACTTAAGGTCGTCCTACGTGCTCGTCCCTATTTTATTTAAAAAATTGCAAATATTCTTTTGGAAAGTAAGCTTGTATGAGTGATGCAAACAGCAACTTTTAAACAGAGCGTACACTCATGCATGCTCTCGCACCCCTATTAATTAATTAATGGGCATTCCCTCTCGGGAGCGGGTACAGGGTTGTGCATGTGTTTTTTTTTATATGGAGAGGTCGGGTCTTTTCAGAAATTCGCAGAAATCCTCCCATTATTCTTTTAAGATGGGTTGATGGCCTTTGAAGGGCCTTGGAATAAGATAATTATGCTATCACAACTCGGGTGGTAGTAGTTTAGAAGTGTACCAGTTTGTTTAGGCTTTGTGCTAATGTTAGAATTGTTGCCTGAAGAGTTTGCATGTCCTTCCCGTTCTTGCATCTGAGTTGCAATGTGATAGACTCTCAGTCTCTCAGAGGTGAAGCCCAAAACTCCTCTAATCACCACAGAAGATCAACACCAGACACTCTTGAAAGATAATACCATTAACAAATGGATTTCAGTTTACTAGGTCGTAGATCAGGGGTGCCCAAGTCCAAACCTCAAAAGCATTTATCTTGCAACTTTTAGATGGATTCTGCTCTAACACACCTAAATAAAATAGCTGATAGCCTCAATCAGCACACAGAGGCCTGCTATAGAACCCTATTCAATACAGGTGCATAAGACGATGTGATGTTTGTCTATATGCAGCAGCATATTGGTGTTTTTTATAGCAGCTCGTCTTGCTGCTGTAGGGACCTCTACATATAAGGTTGCTTCTCCACGTGGATCCTGACATCCTTGATTCATTGTGCATAGGTATAAAATCTCAATCAGGTCATGCTTTCGTCACAATGCTGCCCTTCGAACCCAACTCCTCCTTACATGCTATGAAGCAAACTACATAAGTAGCCATCCATAAAGTCTGTTAACCTTTGTTTTTTTAGGGGGTCGTTGCAAAAATATGAGTCATTATTTATCATGTCAATAAATTCCGTCTCACTTTTTTTTATCAAGATAACTTTCAAGAATATGGTGTAAGAAAAAATACCATTATGAAATGAGAGTTTTTGACTGTATTTGTAAAACCTCAATAAAGAGGTGCACCTTATGATGCAAAATGAAATAAGAGAACCAATTAAACCTGGATTAGAACATTACCCATTAATCACAAGGGACTTGTTGTTATTATGTACCATAGTTTACCAAAAATATAGCTGGATTTGCACCATCCATATAAAATCTGAGATGTAATATTGTCTAACGTACTAGCTGATGTACGGAAGTCACACAAGTCATTAAAACGGCTTCTATTAAAAGCCTATCAAGTTTTTAACTGGAGGTTTTTAACTAGAAAGCGAGCAAGTGTTTGAAGTACACAATATATAAATCTATGGTATAAAGAAGGCACATTTGTTAACTTTAGAGGAAAGGTCAGCAAAACGGGAGAAGCATCCAAAATACCCTTGATGCACACAAATAACTAGGAGCCCTAGAATGTATGACTTTCCGAACAGGAACTATTATCCAGGCCTTGGCCTTATTATCATCCATTTCACATTATGCTAGAAAGAAAAGACTTCTGGGTTGTGACGTAGAAGTTCTATGCAGACATGCATAATCTGCTGTTCGACCAGCCACATCCATCCTAAATATTCATGAAGGAAATCTAGTGAACTGAGACAACAAAAGCAAAGCAGGCTGCCAGCCAGCTGCCAGATGATGTCATGTGATATTCCACTCTGAGACATTCAATAACCAACGTTAATTTATTATGGATCCTATTTAGAATTAGAAGAGTTGGAGTTTAAATTGCTTTTTAATATTTATCAATATCTGAATGAGCCTCGCATAGATTTATTTTAGCTATGCTGCTATCTGTTTAAAAATTTTCAGTATTTTCACCTTGGGTCCATTTCACACCGGAGTCATGATTAGATGACAGAAATGTTTTCCATGAAGACGCCGTCACTGCTGGAGGCCACCAATGGATGTGTCCTTTGTCGCTGCCAATTCAGGAATTATCCGCCACCCTTTGCCTCCTCTAGCACCTCATTCTCTCCTTCCTGCAAATCGACCTTTGGCCAAAGAGGCGGTCTGTGCTCTGACAATGGAATGGGTCCTGTGAATGCCGTGGGTTGCTCTGTGTAAGGATAGCGTTTAGACGCCGCTCAGAAGGAAACTAAAAGACGGCATCAGCGGAATTACATTTCTCTTTACTGGTTTTCCGATCCGTTTTGCGTCATTGGCAGATTCCCTCAGTGACTGCCGTTTCCAGATCAGCGTCAGGGTTCAGAGTCTTTATCAGCGGCAGTGAAATCACGTTATCCTGAACAATGTTGACCTCTATTTTCATATTCCAGTTCATTATTTAACACTTAAAACTTTATTTAAAACCGCTTGCTTCAGCTTGAATGTTGCAATGAACAGGCCCTTGATGTGGAGACCAGTAGCAGGACAATAGAGGCTGTTACTCATATGCACTCCCACTGGATCATGGTCAGTTACAGCACTTAAGATCTACTTTCAGCCTCCATATTTATTTTCCTTTGTTATTACTGCTCTCTCTTCTTCCTGCCCTAGGCGGCCATTAGACCATGGTCTTTGAAAAAGTGAAATTACACACGAGTACCTGCTTGCTAAAAGAAGCATGGGGCTTTTTCATGTATGTGCATCGTTATGTAAGACAGTGTTCCTGAAGAGAATCTTAAGGTAATCTCTAGCTTTAACAGGCTGCCGTTTGGGTTTTCAATGAATCCTTTCCACTCTGTTGTAATGATGGATACTGTACATGAGACAAAAATAATTAAATACAATTTTGGGTAGGGATGCACAATATAATCGGCCCCCCATCGGTATCGGCTTTTATCGGCCTTAAAACTGAATATCGGACATCGGCCACCCCACCGATATTTAACCCGATATTTGATCAGCTTCTGAGTTTCCAAAGTCTAAAAAAAAAAAAAAAAAAACGACTTCTTCTTCGTCCTCAAAAATTTCTTTTTTACAGACTTAAAAACTTCTAAAGACGAGGGAAAAAAAAATTTGATACATTAAAATATCACAATATCTTCACATGCTGATATATTGCCGTTTAAAAACACCATATCAATCTCTTTTACAAATGAAATATTGCTATATGTCATCGTTATGCTACGAAATCCCCTGAAAATTCACGAAAATTTGGCCATATTTTTATATGTTGATATATTGACGCGGTATCGATCTATTTTACTAACAAAATCTCACAAGAATTTGCAAAATATCGCGAGAGTTTGTAACAGAACAATGAAATTTCACGAGATTTTGAAAGTAAAATAGATTGATACCGCGTTTTTAAAAATCAATTTGATATCAGCATATGAAAATATATTTGAGTATATTATTTTTCAAAGTGTCAGAAATGGATAACAAAACTGCTACTTTCAATGACTACTTATTTTTGTCCAGCTTTAACATCGGTATCGATATCGGTTATCGGCTACATGAGTTTTAAAATATTGGCATATCGGATATCAGCCAAAATCCCAATATCGTGCATCCCTAATTTTGGGGGTATAATAAGAATCTTGCTTCCCTTTTTTTAAGTAAATGTAGACGTTCCATAGATTACAGACTGGTGCTTGAGATGTTTTCTAATCATTGTTGTTTTATTCAACCCAGAATTGACCTGTTGAACTTTTTATTCCTTATATAATTATAATAAAATTGTGTTTCTGATGTCAAATTAGAAAAGGGCTCATTAAAAAATATTTTTAGAAAGTTATTCCAGGATTGATCAGCATGCTGATGTGTTCTGAATACCTCTGTGTTTTAATGCTGCGTATACATTTAAAGACATTGGTAGATATTAATTATTGCTAACCTGTAACAATTTAAGAAAATCTATACTTTATTTGAACTAGGCCAAAGCAGAAGTGCAGATAACCTTTTCTTTTTTTTAATTAAAGCAAAATAGGTTATTCTTGCTGTTACAATGCAAATGTCATTTCAATCTAAATTAATTTAAAGGTATTGCGGATGATTTTTTAAAAGACCCGCCCTCGTGCATGCACGAGCCCATTTCTCCTCGTGCACGCCCTGTTGCTGTTCTTTTAAGAGATTTTTTTTTTATTATTTTAATATAAAAAACGGTCACTATAAATGTCAAACAAAAGAAGAGAAATTTACAAAAGCAGTGACAAAATGAACAGAATCTCCTCATATTGAGACCATATGGACTTCCACTAATCAGAACCGAGTTGAACCGGGCCTCTCAGACTACATCGTTTTACCTGCCGACATGTCCAGCCTCTGGGCTACATTATGCAGGAATATTTGGATAATTTATTTTGGGAGTTTGTCCTGTGTTCCTCTTTGCTGACCCCAGCTGCAACAGGAACTGAAGATATACTGTTCTCATAGTTTATACAAGCTTATTGTGTCCACATACAGATGATCATTGCTTTTTGCTGCATTGGTCACGTAACTCCTCCTCCAATGCGCAGTGCCTGCGCCATCTTTATTAGTCGCCGCTGTCGGGTAGCGACAGCCTATAGCGACCCCGGGCTGCTGTGACAGCATATCCCACAATGCTTTGCGAGGAGAGCTCTCACAAAGCATTCTGGGATATATTTGCTTCTTCTGATGCCTTTCTTATCTTCTCATGCACTTCGTAGACACTTTTTCTCTTACGACCCTCGGCTATTTTCAAAGAACCGAATGACTATCTGAAACCGTAGCTCACTACAGATATATGGCTGAAAGGGCGCACGCACAGAAAAAGAAAGCCAACGGGACGAGCATGTAGGACGGCATGATCAAACATATTACCAGAATTATTGATTATTAGGAGGACCATTTATTTAGATGATCCACCCAGAAATAAAATATTGTCCTCTATATCTTTAAGCTTACTAACAAACTGAGTGGAAACAAGGTATAAAACAGAAATTGTAAAGGAACGCTCTGTGTTTACACCTTTAAGCTTTCTGTCCCTGATCCCCTGAGAAGAGATCACTTGGGACAAACTCCTTAAATAACTCTTCATAATGTATATGTTTTAAATAACCATGAGACATGACAAACAGATGTTGACGGGAATTGTAATCTTACTGAGAGCAGAGAAATTTCGTTAGGGTTACAAAAGGCAGCTGCTTACCAACCAGGCTCACATCTGGTTGAAGTCAGCCCTGAATCCAAGTTGAAGAAGCATTTCATTACATGATCATTACATGTTTGCAAATGAGAAGACATCCATAGCTCCAGCCTTATCAAAATATTACTCAGTGTCCCAGATAAAAGCAACAATGGCTCGCTGTTAAGAAAGATCCACTTTGTTTGTGCTCCTGTTTCATTACCAATCTCTATTATCTACATCATGTACAGGATAACTGTGTATCCTGATAGAAGAAGTGTCCTAATTAGATAAACTATTATTGAAAACATTAGTTTTAACAAGTAACAGGCAGGTAGTATTAGAGTTTAACAGATTCACACATCATCAATTAAAATAATCCTAGCAAAATTAAATACAATAAACCAAGAGGATGGTGTCATTTAATTAAAAAGCTTTTGACTGGAACCAGAGTGAGCTACTTATGTAGAAATTCCTGAAGTCATAAGACTAAAGTCCACTTGGACTTATTAATCATGATGCTGGCTGACGCCATTCAGCTCTTTAGCTGCTTAGAGCAAAAAGCTGGTATTTATGCTCTCTGCTGTAAAATGCAGAGCCACTTACAGCAGGCTATATGCTGTAGCCTGAGTTTCACAATGCACATAATAAGACAAGAGCTCTAATGATTCAATAACTGCCTTGTATTATTAATGTTGATGATAACTTAAACACATTTCCTGCAAAACCTACTTGATTTAAGTCTTGTTTTAGTATCTGGAAACATGGGTTATGTTGTCAGGTGATGGTGTGTGGGTGATGGTTCAAAGCCTGTTAAGAAGGAGTCTTGTTTTCTGCTGCCTTTTGGGCTCAGATGTGCTTTTTCTATTTCTGGCCCGGCTTTCCGTGTCGTCAGCTGGACACAAACTGGAGCGTAAACAAAATCTCAAGAGTTAGATTGGGATTTTGTTTAATGTTGTTAGAGATAGTGGACATTAAGAGATGGCTGCATCTCTAGGGAATTGAATGATTTGAGGTTTATGAGGAGGGCGTGTTGTTGGCAAGCACAACGATGGTGTGTTTTTGAGATCAATGACATCAGCGGTCAGGTGGCAGCAGGCTGACATGTCTTCCCTCAGGTCTTGCTTCGCTGTTTTAACCTAGTCTGTTCTCAACGGGAAGTAAGCCTGAGCAATTTATAGGTTTATAAGTTTAAAGTTCTTAAATGAGGTACCTATTACTGTATGTGTAATCTTAGGCTACGTTAGCCTGAAGTGACCCAAATCCGATTTTTTTTGGCCCATATGCGATCTGTATCTGATCTTTTCATGACTTTCTGAACAACACAGATCCGATTTTTTCCAATGCAACCCAGGTCACTTGGCTTTGTGGTCCTGAATCCGATCCGAATCTGATATTTTCAAATGCGACCTGTGTCTGAACGGCCAGGTCGCATTTATCCGACCTCAACGCCATTAATACCCGATGAATGTC
Source organism: Cyprinodon tularosa (assembly GCF_016077235.1). Lineage (NCBI taxonomy): Eukaryota > Metazoa > Chordata > Actinopteri > Cyprinodontiformes > Cyprinodontidae > Cyprinodon > Cyprinodon tularosa. The sequence continues at coordinate 92,980 of NW_024039696.1, forward strand.
ACTGTTCTGGGTCTTGCAATGAAGAAGTGGCACAAAAAACAACCATGGCAGATGATGATGCGGAGAGCAGTATTTATGTTTAACCATCTTGAAAAGATTGTGTTTTTATGGTTTGGAAAGATCGCTAGATGCGCTCCGGCACTACCATCCATGTTTACTTTCGTAAACACAGAGCATGCTGGCCTGTGATGTCATTGCGTCCTCTACTGCGAATGCGGGAAACTTGCATTGTATGACTGCAGTTCACTCAGGAGATCACATGCAAGTCGCATGTATTTGGAAATGTGAACGGCAACACAAAAAATTGGATGTCACAAAAAATCGCAATTGAGCATCAAGGCCTGCAGTGTGAACGTAGCCTAAGATTTGTATTTGTCAAAATGCTTTTATCTGTGGTTTTCTGCTCTTAAGTGTGTGTTTTAACGGACGATCAGGATATGTCAGGCTCCACTTTTAATCAGGTTAACGAGACTTCAAGCGGAGGCTTACCACAGATAGTCTATTAACATGACTTCTGTTAAGCTCCTCATTGGTTGGAGTCTAATCTGTATTTGTTTTATGGAAATATAGTTTAACTGTGTCTGCCTGCATTTTTTTTCTTTTTCAAAGCATTACATACATTTTGCAAAGACTTGACTTCCAGTTTTATGATTTATGCTTTGGTACAGAGAATCATGGCTGATTTAGTGACTTAAACATCGTAAGGTGCTGTGACAACCAAATAAACCCAAATTACTGTTACACCATCTTATTATCTCAGGCAAAAGCATAAGGAGCTGTCAAAGTCTGATACACAAATATGATTTTAACTGACTTGTTTTTAAAGCGACTTAAAGAGGCTTTGTAAAGTAAGAGCTCCAGTGTAAGCCAACTCTACCATAAAAAGGTGTTATTATGTTTTTATACTGCAAGTGATTTAACACAAAGAATCTGTTATTGAAGCGTTTGATAAGGAGAAAGAAGTCGTCTGTTTTCCAAAGCAAACAAAGAGCAGAGGATGGATCACATGCTGGAACATTGAGAAGAAGCACAGCAGCTAAAGTTATACAAATAGATAATGATCAGGATTTCTCTGGTTAGCACCCTTTAGATATAATCTACATAATATCTGTTCATTAGGCATTTATTATGAGAGAGTCCAAATCTATCGACCTGGATTCAACCAATCCCAAATGTATTGGGAGTCTTTATTGCAGACATTCCACCTCTTATATGGAGTGAAAAGGTTCTTTGGTGATTATGACTTTATTTTTTTGTTTTGTGACTGACCACAGCCATGTATGTATTTGGCTGCAGGGTTTTATTGTTTTCATTGCCATCTTATTTGGAGTCGTCATGGGAAAGTTCTTTCTTTTTGTTAACGTGTAAAGATTTCCGTGTTAAGTGTAAGTTCATCTCTGTAAGGATACGACTCACTTTGAGCGCAGTACTGTCATCTAAAGGACTGGAGGGAGAAACATGGCAGTTTATTCTCATTAAATCTAACAGGACCACATATAATTTTCTCTTTAATGTATATATATATATATATATATATATATATATATATATATATATATATACACTATATTGCCAAAAGTATTTGCTCACCTGCCTTGACTCACATATGAGCTTAAGTGACATCCCGTTCCTAATCCATAGGGTTCAATATGACGTCGGTCCACCCTTTGCAGCTAGAACAGCTTCAACTCTTCTGGGAAGGCTGTCCACAAGGTTTAGGAGTGTGTTTATGGGAATTTTTGACCATTCTTCCAGAAGCGCATTTGTGAGGTCGCACACTGATGTTGGACGAGAAGGCCTGGCTCTCAGTCTCCGCTCTAATTCATCCCAAAGGTGTTCTATCGGGTTGAGGTCAGGACTCTGTGCAGGCCAGTCAAGTTCATCCACACCAGACTCTGTCATCCATGTCTTTATGGACCTTGCTTTGTGCACTGGTGCACAGTCATGTTGGAAGAGGAAGGGGCCAGCTCCAAACTGTTCCCACAAAGTTGGGAGCATGGAATTGTCCAAAATGTCTTGGTATGCTGAAGCATTCAGAGTTCCTTTCACTCGAACTAAGGGGCCAAGCCCAGCTCCTGAAAAACAACCCCACACCATAATCCCCCCTCCACCAAACTTTACACTTGGCACAATGCAGTCAGACAAGTACCGTTCTCCTGGCAACCGCCAAACCCAGACCCGTCCATCAGATTGCCAGATGGAGAAGCGCGATTCGTCACTCCAGAGAACGCGTCTCCACTGCTCTAGAGTCCAGTGGCGGCGTGCTTTACACCACCGCATCCGACGCTTTGCATTGCACTTGGTGATGTATGGCTTGGATGCAGCTGCTCGACCATGGAAACCCATTCCATGAAGCTCTCTGCGCACTGTTCTTGAGCTAATCTGAAGGCCACATGAAGTTTGGAGGTCTGTAGTGATTGACTCTGCAGAAAGTTGGCGACCTCTTCGCACTATGCGCGTCAGCATCCGCTGACCCCGCTCCGTCAGTTTACGTGGCCTACCACTTCGTGGCTGAGTTGCTGTCGTTCCCAAACACTTCCATTTTCTTATAATACAGCTGACAGTTGACTGTGGAATATTTAGGAGCGAGGAAATTTCACGACTGGATTTGTTGCACAGGTGGCATCCTATCACAGTTCCACGCTGGAATTCACTGAGCTCCTGAGAGCGACCCATTCTTTCACAAATGTTTGTAAAAACAGTCTGCATGCCTAGGTGCTTGAATTTATACACCTGTGGCCATGGAAGTGATTGGAACACCTGATTCCAATAATTTGGATGGGTGAGCAAATACTTTTGGCAATATAGTGTATATATATTGTGCGTATATATCAAATTAAAACAGGAAGATGGTTGAAATGTTGACTTCCAGAAAGTTTGCTCAATGAATCACCTGTTTTAGCCTCTGTTCACTAGATGTTGCACAAAAGGTCAAAAGGCAACAAATATTAGATTCAGTCTGTTTATTTATTTTCTTATTATAAATCTCTCACCATTTTTCTTTCTAAAGCTAAAAAAAGTAGTGTTGCTATGGTTTCAGTAGATCCCCAGGTTAAACAATGAGCCTTTGATATATTACATCCATTTCAAGCAGCCCTGATTACCCCATTATTATTCTTGGATGATGCTCACTTTTAAGACTTTTTTTTTTTTTTTGGGACGGTGGCCAAAAGAGATTATTGTGCATTCAATCCTGTAATGCTTTAAATCATCCAACTAAATCACAGACTCCTCACATCAGCCGAGCCCTGTGGCTAGGGCACTACCATCAATGGCTTAATGGGCTCTTTTATACAGGTTTGTCTGTAATCTGAGGTGTTAGTTAAAAAAAGAAAAACAGGACATATAGAGTCTACCGCACTTTAAACCACAAAAATGTATTGTATGTTGGGAGTGGCAAAATATATTATTACTTAAAATGACATAAATTATCAGCTAACGTGTAAAACACAACTTGGTCTAGTCAAGCATAAAATCTATGTTAGGCATTAAAATATTTTTCCTATGCTACTTTTAAGCTTATGTTTTTTTATCCATGTATTAATCTAAGCTGCAGGGACTGAGAACTGATGAAATAAAATGTTTAATAAAAAAAAAATCTACATAAACTAAAAAATAATGAAAATTTTCCAAGAAAAGTTTTAGATGGTGGTTATATGACTCAACACCCAGGGTGTCATCGTGTCAGGGGGCAGCTTGATAATGCTCCACAGGTTTCAAGTATTGAAAACTCAAAGAAACAGATTTTTCTTTGCTTGTTTAGCATTTAGACCAACTGCAAATTACACAAATATCAAATGTGGTAGAAATATAAAGCATATTGTGAATGCTTTCCTTAAGTGTTGATCAAATGCAGCCTTGTCTTATTGTATGTGGCCTTCCTTTGAGCTGAGTCCATCCTCACTCCTCTGTCTCATAATAGCGTTTAAGTTTAAAAACTCAAAAGATTGATTTAAATAGAACAATACAGACCAGTGTTCTGGCTGGATCCTCTGTTGTCATCACCACTGTAATCCGAGTTTGTTCTGAAAGCACAGACAGTGACCTTTATGTGGGTCGTTGCTTTTATTCTTCGCTGTCGGGTATTTGCTTCTACCCTCCATCCCCACAAACACACATTCACTTAGAATAACAGGGAATTTTATGCTTCCTTTTACTTCCACAGCCTCATAGTGGGAAGACTGGGTCTCCTTTTTAATGTAAACACACACAAGTGTACAGTACACACAAGTACTGTACATACATCACCCCCCACCTTGTTTTCCTCCTCTCTCTATCTCACCCACACCCAAGCCTACCAGTTCAGACACAATAGCAGTCATTTAACAGAGGTTCCCAGGTGCCTGCGTGTGTTTTGAGTAGATTTCCCTGTTTTTTCAACTATTTTTTTAAATAGTTTATTAGAAAAACATGGCTTTCATTTCCGCCTTGCTTTTGATTGATAATTCCATTTAATTTGTAGATTTTAAAGCTTAAAACACACCTAGATAGGTTCTAATTTCCTAAAAGATGTTTAGTTTTGAAAGGTTTTTGAGGATCTAATATTGGAAAGTTATATGTATGTTTTTTTAAATTGGGAATAAAAGCAAACAGAGCAATTCCTTAATGAAATCCTGGGCGGGACTGTTTGCTCAGAGCTCTCTTCTAGCACTCCCTCAGTACTGAACACTGGGCGCTCTGTGTGTGGGAGTGTGCTGGCACTGCAGGGTTTTCCACATGTATAAACACACACATAACACAGTAGCAATCCTCTTCTCCCTTGCCACTCGATGTGAAGTCCTCCCCACTTGTCAATACGTACATTTTTAACTTCACTCTCATCATTTCTTTTTATTCATCCATTATGCTAAACATGTCTTAGTTTAACCTTGTTAAAGGCAAAGACCATGCCTGAGCAGTATTACCTAAAAATGTGAAAATCTCCAAGTAGATCTTCATTTTAAAGTAGTCATTGACGCACTGAAATAATGTATTTGTTAATCATATATTCTCTGAAATAGTGTACAAAGATAACATGTTAACATTTAAATTAGTTTATTTAATTTTCTTAAAAATCAGAAACCTCATCAATGTTGTCGTTTGGTGCTAACAGTAAATGACGTTTGTTTGTTTTTTTATTGATGCGTCCCTTTTTACTCTTAGATTAATTAAGTGGCCTTTGGGTGTTTTTTTAAATCATATTAGGTTTAATTAAAATCATGAATTATTATGTTTTGATCTCTGCAAAACATTAAGCTTAATCTCCAAACACTGATGTGTGATTGACGAGGCAAATACTCAATCATAGAGAAGATGAAATAGATAAAATAAAATAAAAAGTCCTCTTCCTAGTTTTCACTGTAAAATAGACTACTAATTGTCTCTAATTGTGTGCTTTTCCTGCACAATAAAAAAAAAAAAAAATCACATCAACAGATTTCAAACAGCAATCAGTTTCAGTTTTCTTTTCTTAAATAATTATTCAGTTGTAATGCTGTCAAACCCCAAATTAAACCTATATTGCAGGCCTTCATTGTTACTTTCCAGTACTGGACTATAGTTTCCCTCCAAAAAAAATAAATAAATTTAGAGTTTCTTTAGCAGGATCTTTGTTAATCCAGACGGATTTCCTCCTCTTTCTCTCTTCTCCATCTCAAAACGTATCAGCTTGGTGCATGCCGTCACATCTATAACTACATATGCGCGGTACACACCTGGTTACAACTCCTCCTACTCGTCTCTAAGGTTGCCAGAGATAATCTTAGCGCTTCTAGATGGCTCACAGTTCTTGCCATCCAGTTTGGTGATGATCCAACTCAAGCTCCAGGGACCAGCTAAGTTAGTGTCAACCAGGCCTGATGTATAAAACTGTTGTAATGGTGAAAATGAGAATGAGGCTGCAAAATTAGAACGGACGCAGCAGGCGCAGCAGAAGCAGCGAGTTTACATGCAAAGTCAATGGTTGACGCGCGTATAGGTGCAGCAAAAGGTCCCGCAGCGCGTTTTGAGCAGCAGGCGCAGCGCGTCGGGAGCGTTTATCTGACGCGCCGGAAACGCGCTGCTGCTGCTGCTCGAGATGGAAAAATTGAAGTTTTGCTGCTGGACGCGCCGCATCAACCAATCAGAGAAGCTGATCTGGGAGCTGACAGCGAGACAGACACAGCGCTCTGATGACAAATGATATTACAGCAAATGAAAAAGGCTGGATGGATGAGGAGATGATGAAAGCGTGGCTGAGGCAGGTGTATGTGAGGAGACCAGGTGGTTTTTTCCACGCATCACCAACGCTGTTAATCTGTGACTGAATGAACGCTGTGCTTGCCGTTATCCCGGGAGGTCTGACAAAGGAACTTCAACCGCTCGACATCGGTATACACCGGCCGTTCAAAGTAAGGCTGCGAGCTGCGTGGGAGCGATGGATGACCGATGGAGACCACAGTTTCACGAAAAGTGGAAGGCAGCGCCGCGCAAGTTACGCCACAGTTTGCGGATGGATTGTAGATGCTTGGGCTAACGTGTCTGCTGGCTCTGTTGTTCAAGCTTTCGCAAAAGCCGGCATTATTTCTGAGGAGCCGCGCTGCACGGAAAGTGACTCTGACAGCGAAGAAGGGGAAATTGGCATGTCTGATTTAGTGCAGCTGTTTAATTCAGAAACAGAGGATGATGACTTTGATGGGTTTGATTAATACTTTGTAATAAATACATGAATAAAGCACAATCATACTCAGTTTTGCTCTCGCTCTATTTTTCTACCTGAAAACTTAATTCAACAGCAACCTCTGGGCCGGGTCTCCTCCGCGTATACCGCGTTGGCTGGCAGGTGTTTTTTCATCTAAATAATCTAAATCTTGCAGCTATATTTGATGTGATCAGTGGGAATAAAGTAGTTTTAATATGTTTTTAAGTGAGAAAGTCCACCTGAAAACTTAATAATTGCAGTCCGTTCATCCAGATTATCTATTTCTGTCGGAGGCGCTCAGACCCCCACATACCAGCGGTGCGCCGACAGTAGGAATCCCTTCAACAGCAGCCTCTAGGCTGGGCAGCCTCCGGGTTCACGCGGTGGCTGGCAGGTGTTTTTCATCTAAATAATTCAAACTGCAGGCACCAGGATACCGGTAATAAAAGCGAACATATTCCGTCGGCAGGTTTCAGGATTTTAAGTTAATTTAGGAGTGATCACAGCGCTGTGTCATCAGCGATGTGTCTGTCTCACGGCCAGCTCCCAGGTTTGATTAATACTTTGTAATAAATAAATGAATAAAGCACAGTCATACTCAGTTTTGCTCCCGCTCTATTTTTAAATATGCAGTAGAGGTATTTAAACGTAGTAGAGGACATTTACCTGTATATAAGAAAACCCTATAGTCCAGTGCGCCTTATGTGTGTGTTAAATACAGAATTGGGACACATAACTGAGACTGCGCCTTTTAGTACGGTGCGCCTTATGGTCGTCAAAATTGTCTGTTTTTTTATACATTTCAATCCCCAGGTTTAATTAATGACATTGCTTGTCCAAATGCTCCTGGCCCGGCCCTTCTGTCAAATTTTAGAACCCATTCTGGCCCGCAAGTCAAAAAGTTTGCCCACCCCTGGTCTAACCTATTCTGCACAACCAGAACCTCAACCAAACATGGCAGTCCAAAAAACTACGAGTCTAACATCATTTTATACTTTCTTTACCTATTTGTGTTGCCTATTTGCCACTACATTGTATTCATTTTCTCATCTACAACACTTTGAATTGTCTTTCCATTGAAATGCTATATATTTATAAATGTTTAAACCTCCTTTTCAACAGTTTAACACATATATGGAACCGAAATTATCTTATTTTCTGTTTTATTGGAAGTTGTAAGTCAGCAGTGTCGTTACTGAAGCTAAATGCGTGGATAAATCAGGAGAGTTTGGGCATTACCCTGGACAGCTGGCTAGTTTATACCTATGTCATAATAGTACAATTTCTAAGTAATTTAATCAGCATTCAAAGCTGAGAAAATATAGTTTACTGCACGGTACCATTTATACCGGTACCTTATTTTGAAGTGTCAGTTTGAAGCTAAAAGAAAATGTATGGGGAAATGTTCATATTGAAATTTCATGCCCTTGTTATTAAATTATTGTTGTGTCTCTGTCTTTTGTAGGATCCGTCCTCAGTTGGCTAAAGAAAAGATCGAAGGCTGTCACATATGCACATATGTGATGCCCGGAGAACCGCAAGTGGTCCTCGGCAAGGACAAGGCCTTCACCTTTGATCATGTTTTTGACATGGACACTCAGCAGGAAGCTATCTACACCCACTGTACAGAGAGACTCATTGAGGGGTGCCTTGAAGGCTACAACGCCACCATCTTTGCATATGGACAGGTTGGTCAACTCGCTTCTCCTGGTTGGGCATGCCTGCTTGCATTTCAATGGGAATAATTCATGCACAAATTCATGCCTTTACTGTCTAACGATTTCTTAGTATCGCTCAAGGTAATGGAGCCACTTCAAGAATCCAGATTTTTGGCAGTGTAGGACATGAAGCTGATTTTATGCCTCACCAGCTCTGTCGGGGCAGCTGACATGTTTTAACCTGCTCTCAACACCACAGCTTAATATCGGCTGACTTAGATTAGCCTTACAGGGAGAGTTTATTACCCAATCAAAGCAAAATATGAACAACCTTATCTCATACCCAAGCACAAAAGTAAACCATATCCTGGAGACATTAAACATCTGCTGCAGCAACCTGTCCCTGTACAGCTCTCTGATTGTTTTTTTTGTTGTTGCTTGTTTTTTCCCCAAAAACTATCGTATCTTTAGCTACTGCAACTACTGCAACAGGGGCATATGTCAATTTTTTGTCTCATTTTTATCAATTTTATTTTTTTTCTTCTTTTTATTTAGATTTTCAGGATTTGTTCAATAAACTCCACACATATAACACAAATGCAAAAAAATAAAAATGATAAAATTGCATTAAACAAGATTTTAAAAAAATACTTGCTGATTATATATATACTGAATTGGGCTGGGCTTGTTCAGTTATTGAAAAAGGAGTTGGGTATAACTAACATTTATCTGAGTCTCTCCATATGTGGTGACCTTATCACTTCTTAGAAACATTCCTTGAATATAAGCACAGCTTCTGCTTTCTGTAACCTTAAAATCAGCATTTTAGTGATTATCATTCCATAATTAAAATAGCTTTGCTCTGAAGGACTACATTTAGCAAGAGACAGATTATCCAAGCAGAGCAATATTGGGATCTGGCTTAAATTGAGAGACATTGATTTCTGAAAACCGATTAAATATGTAACCAAAAATTATACAGCTTTGGAGATGTCTAGAGAAGATGGGCCAGAGAGACATCAGCAGACTTAAATTGATAACATGAAGGAGGAATTGTTGGGTGAATTTTGTGTAATGAAGTCTGTGTATTACCTTGAATTGAATTAAATTATGTGTCACATTTTTAGAACAGGACCATTTTCTACTGAGTCTCTCCACCCAGGCAGAATCGTCAGCCTGTGTACCCACTTCTCACTCCCAGGACACATTAGTAAATTGGGAACCAAATTTAGAATGACAGAATATCCACCCATCAATCCATTTTCTGTCGCTCTTATCCCTGCTGGGGTCGCGAGGGGTGCTGGCTCCTATCTCCAGCTGTCATTGACAAGAGGCAGGGTACACAGGACAAACAACTATTAACGCACACACTCTGACTTAAGGACAATTCAGAAAGGCCAGTGAACATAACAGTCATGTTTTTGGACTCTAGGAGGAAGTCAGAGTACCAGGAGAGAACCTCTGCATGCACAGGAAGCACATGCAAGCTCCATGCAGAAAGCCTGTGGGTTGGGAATCAAACCATGAACCTTCTTTCTGCAAGGCAGCAGTGCTATTCAATGCTTCACTGTGTAGCCAATAAGATAATATTTCAACAAATTAGCATTTTTTTAAAGTTGGGGGACCCAACAATCAATGGGCTTGCTGCAATGGTTGGTACTGAAAGCTATTATAGCTTTAGTGGAGCTACAGCAAGGGAATTCCAAAGCATTAGTTTTAAGGGTTAAAGTAATATGTGCCTGATTTACATGTTTTTTTTCTTCCAAAGTTTTCTTTAATAGTGACTAACATCTGACATGTACCAGTTTATTGAGTATATATTAATGTGCCCTTTTTCTCTCTTTGCTTTTTGTTTTGTCTTGATTTAATTAGATAAATATCTAAGCACAGGTTATTTCTGATAGTAATGCTTTATGATTAAAGTTAGACATCTTTCAATCAGCCTCCTTCTTCCTTCCTTTTACAGATGCAACATTTAAGGCCTCATTAATATAGAAATACCTACAAATCATTCAAAATCCAATCAAATAGGATTTATTTATATAGCATATCTAGAAACATTTGCCGCTAAATATTCGACTGTGTAAATAAAAAAAAAACTTGAAGTAAAAGAAATTTTCTTAAAACACTGAACTGTAGGAAAAGCCTTTTGTATTTACGTATTAAAGCTTTCTCTCCTGGATTCTTTCCTGAGAAGAAATCACTTAAAATAACACTTAATAATGTATATGTATTATATGACTATGAGACATGACAACAGATTAGACAGAAATTGTAATCTTACTCAGAGCAGAAATGGCTCAGGTTACAAATGGCAACTGCAGGCCTTAATGCTCAGTTCTGATTGTTTTGTGTGTGTGAAATCCAATTCTTTTGCATGCTTGTTCACATTTCTAAATACATGCGACTCTTATGTGATCTCCTGTGGGAACTCCATTCACACAACTTAAGTGTTGAGGATGCAATGACATCACAAGCGAGCATGGTCTGTTTTTATGGAAGTAAACATGGATGGTAGTGCAGGAGGGCATCTTGCAATCTTTCGGTTATTTATTAACCTCAGCCACTGCTCTCCACATTATCGTCCACCATAGTTGTTGTTTTTCTTCCTACTTCTGCACAGCAAGACGCAGAATAGCTTTGAGTATTAATGGCGTTCAGGTCGGTTGAATGCGACCTGGCCATTCAGACACAGGCGGCATTTAAAAAGATCAGACTCATATCGGATTCAGGACTGCATAGCCAATTGGTCTTTTTCGCATTGGGAAAAATCAGACCTGTGTTGTTCAGACTGTCATGAACGTAGCCTAAGTGTTCTTGATCAAGGACAATCTGAATGCACAGTGACAGAGCTCTCTCTTAAGAATAATCCACCCTGTTTGCTCCCATTTTATTCCCAAAACTTGTTATGTACATAACGAAGATAATTACTTTTTATCCTGACAGACGAACTGTCCTAATTAGATACACTGCTTGGGAAAACGTCAGCCTTAACATGTAACAGGCAGGTAAAATTAGGGTTTAACAAATGCACATAAATAATAAATAATTTCAACAGTACAAACTTATAGGAATTTTGTTTATATGCAATTTAAAAATGTAATGGGATATTTGGACCTGGACATATCAGTACTAGTGGTGATAAATGTGATGTCTACATCAAAGAAATTGAGCTTTATTTGAGTATATTGAATCATGTCTGTATTGGTTTCTTCTTCTCTTTATATTGATGCTGCAGCTGTTTTATGTTCCCATCAGTTCCTGACTTTGTGCACTCAGGGAGCAAAAGAGAAGAATAAGTGACGTGGGTGTGGTTTTTTAAGAATCAAGCTGATGATTTTTGTTCTTGTATGCACACTTTAAACTCAAACCGACACTTGATAAAGCCGTAAACCCTCCCTGCCAAGGTTTTTTTTTCTTTCTAAAGGTTTTCAGGAGGAGGGGCAGGATGATTTTATACCCAAAGTTGCATTCTTTCTCTGGTCCCCATGGAAATCCCCCCCCCTCTTGTATCCCTTTTTTGCCAACAACTGTAAAAAGAGGCCCAAGTCACAAAATGACTTCATCTTGACCTTTCCTGTTTTGTTGTTCAAATACAAAAAAATATATGTTGTAAAAGAGGCAACTTAGAAGTTCTTTCCTCCTGTATCCAGACCGGTTCAGGTAAGACGTACACCATGGGAACCGGCTTCGATGTCAACATCGGAGACGAAGAGCAGGGCATCATTCCCCGGGCCGTCCACCACCTGTTCAGGGGGATCGAGGAGCGCAGACAGGCTGCCACCGAGCAGGGCAGGCCTGTCCCTGAGTTCAAGATCAACGTGCAGTTCCTGGAGGTACAGAACCACTTACAGAGATCAAAGCAGACCTGCTTGATCAGATTAAAACTGACACATTTGAACACAGCCAAATTAAAACAATTTGTAGAGCGACTTTTGAGCTCTGAACCCACTGAGCTGAAACTGTTTACCTTCAATTAGGTAGAGAAAGAAAGAACATGCTGACAGCCAGAGGTCAAAGGTCTACCGTGGGTTGTTAAAGTGCCCAGATGACCCCAGCACCATTAAACTGTCATTAGTTGTCTCTGAGGTCAACCTCTTTCTTTATTTTTAACTGACACCAAGTGGCTGCTGACAGCTGCTGAGGAAACAGCTGAATGTAGAAGATGACTAATCATTTGTCTGTTTTGGCCGTTTTCTTTTATTTTTCGCTTCCTTTGATTGTTTTCTCCGTCTCTTTAACCTGCCTTCTAGCTGTACAACGAAGAGGTTCTGGATTTGTTTGACACGACCCGAGACCTGGAGGCCAGGAGGCAGAGGTCCAACATCAAAATCCATGAGGACGCCAATGGGGGCATCTACACCGTGGGGGTCACCACCCGTACCGTCACCTCGGCTGCTGAGGTCAGCTTTAAGCAGACGCCACACTACTGCACTGGAAAACTACTGCTTAGTGCTAATCGACATTTACTGCTCCCCTGTTAAACTGAACTAAATATATGTTTAAAAACATGTTTTACTGTTTTTAAGTACAACATTCACTCAGGGATAATTAAGTTTCAAACTCTAGGGAGTATAAACATGAAAATACAGAAGGGTTTGTCCTTTAGCCACTCTTAAAAGGGCAAAAGACCATAAAATATGCCAGAAGATGCTTCTTGACCTTATATGTTGAAATCTGCTTATATAAGCAAAGTTTAATTTCACAACATATGCCTTCATTTTATTTTATTACTTAAATAAAAGTAAAGTACTGTAAGAAAACCAGGAAGGTCAAGCATCCATGTTTATCTTTGGCACCGTACACCCGTTAAAAAAGTCTCTGAAGTGAGAACTGCAGTAAAGGGAGGCATTTATGGTCACCCAGTCTCCATAAGAGCCACTAGATGCTCGTATATACAACCCAACCATGGTGCAAAGGATGGAGGAAAAATGTTTTAAATATAAACAAGAGAAGGGTAGTAATTAATTACTGTTTAATAAGCTCTATATACTTTAACCGTATTTCATTTTGAGGTGATGCTAATTATAAAACATTATTGATTAGGGCCTGTGATGCATCTCAAATAGTGGAATTCCTTTTCTGAAGGGCACCACTGATGCCTTTGTTTAAAAAAATATATATATTTGGATGTTTTTGAACTAAGATAACCTTTAAACCTGCTTTTGAAAATCCTTATACGCTGATGATACCCCTGTTTCTTACTGTGTGATAAAAACATTTTTTTGTGCTGAACTCACAAGCAAATATTCACATTTACATCGCTTCGCCCTTCAAACTAACAGATGATGCAGTGCCTGAAGCTGGGCGCCTTGTCTCGCACCACAGCCAGCACCCAGATGAATGTCCAGAGTTCGCGCTCCCACGCCATCTTCACCATCCACCTCTGCCAAGTGCGAGTCTGCTCTACTGATAACAATGTAGGTACCACACGAGACTACAGCCAACAACTGCCCCACCGGTCATGATAAGCCTTAAACTGATTCCTTGAGTGTGGCTCATGTCTCTCCTTCCCATCCAGGATAATGTCACCGATAACCGGCTGGCTAGTGATTCAGAGATAAATGAGTTTGAAACGCTGACCGCCAAGTTCCACTTTGTGGATCTGGCCGGCTCAGAGAGATTGAAAAGAACCGGAGCCACAGGAGACCGAGCAAAAGAGGGCATCTCCATCAACTGTGGACTGGTGAGGAAGTTGACTTCAGTTGACTTGAGAAGAGAAATAGAGCAACAGAGACATCTGGTGGTTAGAATAGGAAGTGCGCTACATTTAAAAAAAAATATATTTTTGAACTCCTCAGCTTGCCTTGGGAAATGTCATCAGTGCTTTGGGGGACCGAAGTAAACGCTCCACCCACGTGCCTTACAGAGACTCCAAACTCACCCGGCTCTTACAGGACTCACTAGGCGGCAACAGGTTTGTGGGTCCAATTACTGGAGAGAGACATTTCATCCAGGAAACATGGATCCTCATTTCTGTTTTTTCCTTTTTTTTAAGCCAAACTGTCATGATCGCCTGCATCAGCCCATCTGACCGAGACTTCATGGAGACCTTGAACACCCTAAAGTATGCCAACAGGGCCCGAAACATCAAGAACAAGGTAATGGTGAACCAGGACAGAGCCAGCCAGCAGATCAGTGCCCTCAGGACGGAGATAGCCCGGCTGCAGATGGAGCTGATGGAGTACAAGACGGTAGGAATATGAAGGCTCCGATATACCGAAGGAGATAAAGCAGGACAGAGACTGACTGATGATCTGCCTTGATGCACAGGGGAAACGTGTGTTGGGGGAAGATGGTGTGGAGGGCATCAATGATCTGGTCTATGAGAACTCAATGTTGCAGACGGAGAACAACAACCTGAGAGTGAGAGTGAAGGCTATGCAAGAGACTATTGATGCACAGAGGATGCGGCTGACGCAGCTCCTCAGTGAGCAGGCCAGCCAGGTCCTCGCTAAAGCAGGTGGGAGTCATAGTTTCAGACGCTGGGTATGTGATCAAAGAGTAGATAGATGATTTCTACATCCATATTCTTTACATATAAAGCTGTTAAAGGCAAGTTTCTGGGCATAATGGTACCTCATCTGTTTGTAGGTGAAGGGAGTGAAGAAATTGGGAATATGATTCAGAACTACATTAAAGAAATCGAGGAGCTACGGTCAGTATAAAAATATATTTTTATTATTATTGCCATTAACTGAACTAATTTACTTTGAGCTTCAGGTTTTCAGACAGGTCTTTGTGCGTCTTCCAGAGCGAAGCTTCTCGAGAGCGAAGCTGTGAATGAGAATCTGAGAAAGAGCCTGTCTCGGGCGTCGGCCCGCTCATCGCTGTACGGCGGCCCAGGCTCCTTTTCCTCCGCCCTGATCGCCCCGGAGAAGGAGGCCAGTGACGTCATCGAGATGGCCAAGAAAAACCTGGAGAAGCTTAAGAAGATGGAGAAGAAGAAGAAGAAAAGGTGCAGTACGGCTTCTTTGATCAAGTTTGCAGGGTTTCGCTACCAGTATTAAAGACCGAAACTCCTTTTGTCTGCTGCAACGCCTTGTAGCTGCTCTATCTCGTCTCTCTGTCCCTCTGCTGTCTTGTTAATTTCCCTGTTCTCACTCCCGCCCTCTCCACGTTCACCCACTCCCTCCCCACTCTCTCTCTAAAGGCTGAGACGGTACGAGGAGAATCAGCACCCTGAGGCTGAGCTGGCCAGGTCTGCTTTACAAAACAGAATCTGACAGAATCGCTCAAAAGCGAGATTATCCAGATTAACAGACAGGATTTTTACCTCATCGTCGTCCCAGATCCTCCTTCTAACATTTCCCTAAATTAACAGTAACCTCCTTTTCTGTCCCTGCAGGTGGTTTGTGCCCCTATAGCGAGACAGAGTTTCTAAATGTGTCTAGTTGTTGCTTGTTAATTGTACTCTAATACCCTCTGATCAAGCCTCGATTGTTGCATTAATATGAAAGTTTTGACTCCAGATGAATAACAGTCAGCTTTGTTTTCCTGCTGTGGTGTCATTCATGATGATCTAAGCGATTACATCTAACACTCCATCTTTGTCAAATCCTCACCAATCTGACCTTAACCTGATCAAGTCTCTGACTGTTTACATGTCTCCTTTATCTGTTGATGTTGAATACAGAACAGAATAGAACCAATCTTTAAGCAGTTCTTTTTTTCCCCAGTGTTGTCAAGGAGGAGCTCCCTGACAACGATCAGGAGAGAAGCAACGAGGAGGCAGAGGGGGTAGGTGGCACCTCCTTAGAAGCTCTGATTGTTTTATTTCTGCAGTCCTTTGCTTTTATTGATTATTTCTTAATGATTTTTTTTTTTACGTTTTGAGATATAAGGTATGCTTATTTTTAACCACACCTAAACATTTGTTGTTGTTTGTTGTTTTGGCAGCTTTTTCTCTTAATTTTATAAATAATCTTGATTAGCCTTTAAGAGTAATAAATTAATGTTGGCTCTTTTTCATAAAAACATATTTGCTCTTATTAGCCTCTTTTCTATGCATTTCTTAGCAAAAAAAAACATTTGAATATATTATTAATATCAAAATTTAGAAGGGCAAATATCAATACAATGGTAAAACTGCGCCCCCTGCTGCTTCAACAGGGTACCTGCATCACTCTTATCTATGGGACATTATATGCTTTCCTTCATGTTCTGCAGGAAGCAAGTGGGCATGAAGACGGAGAAGATGCAGATGGAGAAGAGGATGACTTCGATATGGAAGGAGAGGAGTCGTCTGAAGGTTCAGACTCAGACGAGCTGGATGAGAAAGGTGAGATGAACTTGCAATGAAGCAAGCGGCTCCTGCATGATGTTAGCGGATCTGACGGTGAGCTTTGAACTTCAACGTGCAGAAAACGTGCAGGCTGACCTGGCCAACATCACGTGCGAGATCGCCATCAAGCAGAAGCTGATCGATGAGCTGGAGAACAGCCAGCGGCGCCTCCACACCCTCAAGCAGCAGTACGAGCAGAAGCTGATGATGCTGCAGAACAAGATCCGAGACACGCAGCTGGAGAGGGACAAAGTTCTGCACAACATGGGTAACACAGAACCTGGGTGTTTTACTCGACCTAAGCAAACAGTGTTTAAAGAACAGTTAACCTTGCATCACCAGGCTCAGTTGAATCGGGCACTGAGGAGAAAGCCAAAAAAATTAAGGCAGAGTACGAGAGAAAGCTGAGCAGCATGAACAAAGAGCTGCAGAAGCTCCAGTCGGCGCAGAAGGAGCACGCCCGCCTGCTAAAGAACCAAACGCAGTACGAGAAGCAGCTGAAGAAGCTCCAGCAGGATGTCAACGAGATGAAGAAGACTAAAGTAAAGCCCTATCTTAGTTTAAAACCAACAATTCCATAAGCCTTTAAAAGGTGGGATAGTTTATCCTGTTGTGTTCCTCCACCAGGTGGCGCTGATGCGTCAGATGAAGGAGCAGCAGGAGAGGAGTAGGGCAACAGAGTGCAGGAGGAACAGAGAGATCGCTACTCTGAAGAAGGACCAGCGCAGAGCAGAGGCAGGAGCAACTGAGAGATGATCTGTGTGATTGGAAAAAAGACAAGAATATTTCAAAACTCAACTTTTTATTTCATGTTTCAGCTTCAAGTGAGGCAGCTGGAGGCCCAGAAAAGACAACAGGAGCTGATCCTTCGCAGGAAGAATGAGGAGGTAAGGCCTGTATTTAAGAAAGGCAAGTTAAAAACTCATTTGTGTAAGAAAAGGAATCTTTAAACATTTTTATTTTTCACTGTTTGCAGGTGACGGCTCTGAGGCGACAGGTGAGACCAGTGTCTGGAAAGGTGAGCAGGAAGCTGAGCTCACCGGAGTCAGCTCTGGAAGCTTCATCAAGAGGGAACCTCGGGCGGCCGCGGACGTCCGGAGCAAACCCGTCCAATGGAGCGAGGTTCGTCACGTCACCTAGCTCACAGCAGCGGTAAGAGTTCAGCAGCTCTAATGGAGTCACCTCCCCTTCCAGGAGCTCCACCATGAGGATGGGGAGCATCTACCTGAACAGGACGGCCAGGACAAAGTGGCAGTCTCTGGAAAGACGTGTCAGTGACATCATAATGCAGAGGATGACCATTTCCAACATGGAGGCAGACATGAACCGACTTCTGAAGGTAACAGACGGACGCCAAGTAGTGAAATAATTAGGAACTGATACATTTTAGAGCTTGATACCTAAAACATGAAAGAAAACAGGACACAGTTTATTTATCTCGCCGTCTTTTCAGCAAAGGGAGGAGCTGACCCGGCGGCGGGAGCGCGTGTCCAGGAAGAGAGAAAAGCTGGCGGCGGACGGCGCTGATGCCGACCGCTCTCTAGCCTCCCTGAACGAGGAGCTGGAGTCACTAGGCGCTAACATCGACTACATCAACGACAGCATCGCCGAATGCCAGGCCAACATTATGCAGATGGAGGAGGCCAAGGTGAGAGGAGGGAATCAATTCAGTTTATGCTGTGGGGACTCTATCTAAACCATATATGGGGTTCAGATAAATAGTTCAATTAAAGGTTTCTAACAAACACCATTTTTTATTCTGGGATTCAGGAGGAAGGAGACACCGTGGACATCACTGCCGTCATCAGCTCCTGCAGCCTATCAGAAGCCCGCTTCCTTCTGGACCATTTTGTCTCCATGGCGATCAACAAGGTACATCTTTCTCCTCCAGTCAGTTTTTTTACATGAAGATAATCCTGAATTTGGATTTTAACACAACGTGAAAAGTAACCTGTCTGATTAGATATGAAAACTGAATCCTCAAACTGTTTAAACCTCCCAGATCCCACTTTAATTATCTTCTTTCATCATAAATGTTTCAGAGAGTTCAATGATTTAGCTGCTGTCCAGCTGTATTAACTATTAGGGCACATATCTCTCCGAATAAGGTTTATAGATTATAAGTCAGTATTATAAGCGGTCTCAACTAACCCAGAGAGAAAAAAGCTTCACATTATTAACTTCGGATTAGGAAATGAAATTAAAGAACCTCCCAAAATTAAGTAATTTGGAAAGAAGGTCTGAGGAAATAGTTATGAGTCTAGTAGGAACTGCTTAAAGCGCCACCTAGTGGTTCACCATTGTAGTTACCTTGTGCAAACCATTTATTAGACTTTTTATTATACCGGTAGAAAAAGGCTTTATTTTTCTATTTTGCTGATTTCCACTGACTCATGCTCCTCCAACTGTATTGGTCTGCAAAATTTGACTGAAAAATTTGACTTTATTCATGGCTGATGTTTATCTAATCCACTCCAACTTACCGTATTTTCACGACCATAAGGCGCACCGTACTAAAAGGCGCAGTCTCAGTTATGTGTGCCATTTCTGTATTTAACACACACATAAGGCGCACTGGACTATAGGGCACGTTTTTTATATACAGGTACATGTCCTCTACTACCTTTAAATACCTCTACTGCGTATTTAAAAATACAGCGGGGGCAAAACTGAGTATGACTGTGCTTTATTCATGTATTTATTACAAAGTATTAATCAAACCTGGGAGCTGGCCGTGAGACAGACACATCGCAGATGACACAGCGCTGTGATCACTCCTAAATTAACTTAAAATCCTGAAACCTGCTGACGGAATATGTTCGCTCTTATTGCCGGTATCCTGGTGCCTGCAGTTTAAATTATTTAGATGAAAATTATATAGGTGCACCGCTGGTATGTGGGGGTCTGAGTGCCTCCGACAGAAATAGTATAGGCACGATAATAATCTGGATGAACTGACTGCAATTATTAAGTTTTCAGGTGGACTTTCTCACTTAAAAACATATTAAAACTACTTTATTCCCACTGATCACAGCAAATATAGCTGCAAGATTTAGATTATTTAGATGAAAAAACACCTGCCAGCCACCGCGGTGAAGAGGAGACCCGCCCAGAGGCTGCTGTTGAATTAAGTTTTCAGGTAGAAAAATAGAGCGGGAGCAAAACTGAGTATGTTTGTGCTTTATTCATGTATTTATTACAAAGTATTAATCAAACCCATCAAAGTCATCATCCTCTGTTTCTGAATTAAACAGCTGCGCTAAATCAGACATGACAGTTTCCCATTCTTCGCTGTCAGAGTCACTTTCCGTGCAGCGCGGCTCCTCAGAAATAATGCCGGCTTTTGCGAAAGCTTGAACAACAGAGCCAGCAGACACGTTAGTCCAAGCATCTACAATCCATCCGCAAACGGTGGCTTAACTTGCCCGGCGCTGCCTTCCACATATCCTGAAACTGTGGTCTCAGTCTGTCATCCATCGCTCCCACGCCGCTCGCAGCCTTACTTTGAACGGCCGCTTCACACCGATGTCGAGCGGTTGAAGTTCCTTTGTCAGACCCCCCGGGATAACGGCGAGCACAGCGTTCATTTGATTCACCTTTTTTTTTCACATCGGCTGTGAGATGGACACGCAGCGATGGTGATGCGTGGAAAAAACCACCTGGTCTCCTCACATACACCTGCCTCAGCCACGCTTTCATCATCTCCTCATCCATCTAGCCTTTTTCATTTGCGTTAATATCATATGTCATCAGAGCGCTGCGTCTGTCTCGCTGTCAGCTCCCAGATCAGCTTCTCTGATTGGTTGATGCGGCGCGTCCAGCAGCAAAACTTCAATTTTTCCATCTCGAGCAGCAGCAGCGCGTTGGCGGTGCGTCAGATGCTTAAACGCTCCCGACGCGCTGCGCCTGCTGCTCAAAACGCGCTGCGGGACCTTTTGCTGCACCTATACGCGCGTCAACCATTGACTTTGCATGTAAACTCTCTGCTTCTGCTGCACCTGCTGGGTCCGGTTCACACCGATGTCGAGCGGTTGAACAGCGAGCACAGCGTTAATTTGTTTCCCCATGTTTTTCACATCAGCTGTGAGATGGGCATGCATGGAGTTACATATTAACAGCGATGGTGATGAGTGGAAAAAAAACACCTGGTCTCCTTACATTCAGCCACTCTTTCATCATCTCCTCAATGAGGTGGTCTCAAAAGTCGCAGTTACAACACACATAAGGCGCACCGCACCAAAGGGCGCACCGCACAAAACAAGACGTTTAAGTGCGCCTTATAGTCGTGAAAATACGGTATATGCTTTGATCCTGTGTCCTTGTATCCATGGCTGTTTATTAGATAAAATAGTGAGAGACTTTAATTTAATCAATTTAATTACATTAAGTCTCAGATTGGATTCGACGAAACTTAATTGCTCTGACAGAACCTGTCAGATCCAGGAAGCAGGCAAAAGTAGAAGAGGCAGTGAACCTTTTTATTAACTGTCACTGTGTTGATTATCAGGGTCTGCAGGCAGCTCAGAAGGACTCCCAGCTGAAAGTGATGGAGGGGAGGCTGAAGCAGACAGAGATAAACAGCGCCACCCAGAACCAGCTGCTCTTCCACATGCTGAAGGAAAAAGCCGAGATCAACCCCGAGCTGGACGCCCTGCTAGGCAGCGCCCTGCAAGGTTGGAAACGCCGAACGAATGGCGATAGCAGCCTACGCACGCCCAGCACAATCACCTTTCCAATCAGCTTTGATTTAACCAAAGTAAAGCTCTGCGCTTTACTTTGCAGGAATCAACTTAAGAAGCAATGAGAAAAATAATAAGAGATCCTTGCAAATTAAAGCGCGGGCAATTTCTCACCTTTTGGGTTTTGGATTTGATTTAATTTCTGTTTGTTTTTCTTCTGTTGTGTTGGTGTGATCTCAGAGTTAGGGTTCCTGTTACCAGGTGAGTGAGAGACATGAGTAGACACATGACTGTGTATGAGAGAGCAGGGTACGGAACGTGCACACTACATGATTTCCATTAAAAAAGAAAAAAAAAAACAGAACTACCCGAATCCCCTGGTAGAGATGAGTAAAAATCCTTCAAATAGATGTAAGAAGGTTCCCAATGCCCTTTAAAGAAAACAGGCCCACAGCATCACAGATACCCCACCATACTTAACTGTGGGTATGAGCTGCTTTTCCACATATTCACCCTTTATTTCATCTCAAACCCAACCTGAAGTATTTGGTTCAATCGGAGGACATAGATTAAACATTTTCTCTCACAAACGGAGACCTTTAAAATTTTAGCAAACTTTGCATGTTCACATTTTTTATGTTAAGCCAAAAAAAGGCAAATTTCTGCCCTCTTAAACAACCAATAGCATTTAATGCCTCTCTTTGCTGTAATCTCTTTTTACAGCCTTACATCGACTGAAGATCGGCTCAGAAAAACGAGCCTCTACACGATAAAGAGATATGAGGTCAAAGGTCACAGATTGGTCATTCTTCCATTTATTTCATTGAAACCATTGGGGGGGGGGGGGGGGGGCAATAAGTGTGGAGGCTGCTTTAATCCAGCAAATATGATCTATTTGAATAAACAGGAAGGAGCAATATAGTTAGGGATGTAACCATTGATATTAGAGATTTTCTATTGAGAGTGCAGACGTGCAAATGTATTAATCAGTGTTTGTTTTTATTGATTCATTTGGATTTTATTTTATTTTTTTTCTATTTATACCTCACTTTCCCTTATTTTAGTTGTAGTAGACACAAAATTTAAGGAAAAGTAAAACTTTTGTTAAAAAAAAAGAAAACGAACAAAAAAAGGAGGAAATCTTGAAGTGTGCATCTTTATTAGACTAACCCACGTCAAGTAACTCCGCCATAACGTGCATGGCTCCTCGGTCACCTCCTGGTCAGTCCCATTTCAGGACTAAAACTTTACAGATGCTCCCCTGTGTCCAAAGCAATGTGTGTTTGTTCTGCTGTTCTGTGGTTGAACTTTTTCTCACTTACGCTTTCTCCCCTCATCCCACACCTAATAATAAGTCTTCACCTTTGTGACCTTCTACTTTGTTCTAAGCTAATTAAGATAACATTGTTTTTTTTTTTTGAATGGATGCATGTAAAAATGGTACAAACTGACTCTTTACGGATGTGTTCTTATTCCTTCCAGCTGCAGAAAACGGGGACTGCAGCAGCAGCGACGAGTCTACACAATGTCCAGCTACAGATGGCAGGTAGAAAACTATGGACAGGCTGGGGGCCAGGGTTTTTTTTCCTTTTTTTTTTTTTTTTTCTCCTTTTCTTTTTTTACAATGGGGGCACAAAACAAAAGAATGACAAACAAAAACAAATAACAGATTTCCCCTTTAAGTCTATTGCAAAATCAAGTTTACAGACTCTAACAATTAACCAAGACTTAACTATCATCTTTTCTTAATATGACTGGAGCCTAAAGCTGATTCTAATTGTAAATTAGAAAGTAAATTAGGAAAGGCGAAATATTAAATTGGCCCAAGGGATCAATCAGTTAGTCAGTGCATATACTCATAATAAGAAATTATACTATTAATTCCACCAAAGCTGGTTTAAAAAAGCAAACGTTTCTTAAAATCAGCGCATTTACACTTAATTTGAGCAGGCAAACAAGATGATTTACCAAAGGAATGGGTGTTTTTTTTCATAATTCAATATGATCTACTTGAAATAAGCTAATGGAATTTTTTTTTTTAATATAATTTTAACTTAGATTATTCTATTAGATTGGCTAATTGTCTTACTGAACTGCTCAATACACTTAATTCAAGTCAACATTTGACTCAACTAGATTTTAGTTTTTACAGTGTATGTTTTCAGTACAGGGGCTAGATCCTGTTCTAAAGGAGTCGGGTTCCCAAGACCCCTGCTAATGTTAATGAATATTTGAATGGTGCAGAACTCTGGGTAAAAAATCTATTATTTATTATTAAATAAATAATAAATTATAAAATATATATATATATATTTTTTTTTTTTTCTTTTTTGATTTGCCACATAAGTCAAAGGCTGATTTCAAATTTAACAACTGCAGCTCCTAGACCCTGTTCTTTCAGCTTTCATGGAGACAACAGTAAGAATTATCATTTAAAAAAACAAAAAACAGCTCCAGACTTTTAGATTTTCAGGTGTTATTAACCTTTTATAGGGCAATTTACCATTTCTACTCAAATGCATACTCCTTACAAATGTCGCCTCCATCCCTCAGTGAGATTTAGAAGCACAATATCTATATCCAGCCATTCAGCAACGATACTGCTACATGGCTGTACATCTTATTTTGGCATTTGACCAATTAGATGAACACTTGAATGATATATTACCTACTACAAATTAAATTGAAAAAAGGTAAAAAGTAAAAAAAAAAAGGTAAAAAGCTAATTGAAAAGTTAAAAAGTAAAGTAAAAAAGTTACTAAGCCTAGTTAACAATTATATTAAGGTTTATAAACTAAACTAACAGTATCAGCATTAATGCCTCTAAGGTTATGTTGTACCAAAAAATAAAAATGTTTCTTTGTGTTTTTTCATGAATTTCTTATAGAAGCACTTATTTTTGTTATTTTTCTTAATATATTTGGGCAAGTTGGTGTTCTTGTTATTTGCCATCAAAATGTTACAAAGGTAATAAGGTCTTGTCCTGGATTCCAATAACACTATGGATTTCACTTAGTGGCAAATAAAGGGTTAAACAAAAGAAACACACATAGAGGATCATTTGCAAACTTGGACTGTAGCGTTTTTTATATAAAACAAAACAAAAAACAGAAGTTACACAAATGCAGCAAAGAGCCAACACCTAACATATGCAGTTATTAATATTTTCATGGGCCACTCAGAAAAAACAAAAAGAAATAATGTATTTTTGCGAATTCTGTTAAGTGGCCTCTTCATATACGTCCTGTCAAACAAAGGATTCATATAGTTCCTGAGCGCCAGATAAGACCATTAGGATGTCTTTATTCTAAAAGAACTAGGATAGAAAACACACAATCTTCTTTATTGGCAGCACTATTGGGACTTCACTGATGCAGTTCATCTTGCTAAAGAGTCAATTTAATGAAGTCTGATCTAGAGTTCTATATCTAGAAACCCAGAGCTCATCTAAGTTCTATGATTATTTTTCACTCTAATGTCCAGAATCTTACCAAAAGTTCAGTTTATAATCTATAATCTATAAGAAGTGGGCCCTGTGTAGTCTTTTGTTACTAAAAGTGCTAAATAACCCTGCTAACAATTAAGTGATGCTTAGTGATAAAAAAAAATCAGTAAATTACCGGTATACAATAAAATTAAATATTTAGGTTTTAATGTTGAAAATTAGATGGTGAAGAGGAGGAAAGACCTAAGCTATTTTAGGATACTGAAATAAAGGGAATAAACAGCTTTATATGAGCAGTTCTCTAACTGATGAAATGTCTCTTTTTCAGCACAATGTCATCAGATTTGATGAAGTTGTGTGGCGAGTCCAAACCAAGAGGAAAGGTAGATTATCGTTCATTTCTCTCTGTGTTTAATCTTTAGAATTAAAACAGTTATTTTAAAGTGTTTATAAGTAGCTCTTGGTAATTGGAGTTATTTTTATTTCAACCTGTTTTGGCCCCTCAGGCTCGAAGGCGGACTACCACCCAGATGGAGCTGCTCTATGCTAGCAGTGGAGATTTGGCCTGCGAGTCCCCCACCGGAGACTTCCCGTCTCCTCTGCTGCCCCTCGCGGAGCGAGGGCCGGCAGACATGTGGGGTCACCCAGCTGGTCAAGCCCCAGACCACGAGCGAACGGTCTCACCATCTGCGCTGTCTGCCAGGCCAGCTGGCTTGTAAGTTCAGAGAAAATATTTCTCCAAGGAAGCCAGAAATCTCAAAGAGGCAGAGTTCAGTCTGAGGGAAAACATGATTTCTGCATTTTTAGGTCGGAATTAATTTGGGGGGGAAAAATCAAGAAAATGGAAAAATATTTGCATTTATAGTCTTGAATTATAACCTAAATTATGCATTTCTTCTTTGTCTTTGTCCTGCTGGCCCCCATCTTTTTATGCTGTCTTCTTTATGTCTTTTGTTTCTTTCCATAACTTTGTCCAACAATCCCTTGTCCCTACTTCTCTCTGACCTTCTTTTCTTCACTCTCTTGTGTCCTTCCTCTTTTTAATCACTATCTGTCTCTTCCTCTGCCCTTACTTTATTCTATATTACAGTTCATTTCTCCCCTAGATCTTTTTCTTAATGTGCTTTGTTAATTTCATATTCTTTTATCTAACCTTCCCACTTTTGTTTTTTCCTTCTTTCCTTCATTGTCTGCTTCGTCAATTCCTTAACTTCCTTCTTTCTTTTCTTGTGTCCAGTCTTGGCTGTGTCCTTCATTGTTTTATACGATTTGTTCTTTCTTCTCTTTTCTTAAATTTTCTTTTTTTTTGTCCTTTCTTTTATTCCTTGTTTACTTCCTTGGTTTCTTTCCTTATGTCCTTATTCAATAAATTTTTCCTTTTTCTGCCATCCTTCCCCCCTTCCTTCCACCCATCACTCCTTTTTCCTTCCTTGTTTTCTCAAAGTAAAAGTAAAAATTGACGGTGAACTTCCGTATTTTTTTTGTCAAATTAACAAACTGGGGATTTAGAGAACTTGCTGGAAAAGATTTTTTTTTTTTTCCTGCTAGAAAATGTGTCCAAGGACCCCTCAAACTGATTTTGTGGGGATGAATGAGCATTTATACTATATGAGCTGATGAGTGGTCTTGTCTTTAGCTCAGGATCTAGGTCGCCTACGGGAGTGGAGAGGAAACAGCTGGAGGGCTCACCTCTGAACCGCCGGAAGGTGCTGGAAAAAGGCCCCACTGTGCCTCCCATTGCAGCCCCGGCACAGACACCTCCAGCGGGCCCCGCAGAAACTAAAACTAAAGGCAGCGAATACAAATCAATGTAAAAACTTCTATTGCTCAGACTAACATTATTGTTTGTGCTTTTAGCCATCCTCCACATTTATGTAGCCTGCAACTTGTCAGTATCTGTATCTGTCCTCCCCCCCAAGGTTTTTCACCAGACCTTAGGGGGAGATTTTGAAATAGTTTGGACAGGAAACCCTGTCAGGGTTAGATGAGGTTAGGTACAGCTAAAGGTTGTAGGTTTTCAGATGATTTAACTGAAGCAAAGTGGCAAAATGTGGGATTTTTATAGCACAGTAAATGTTACTGAGTAACAATAAGTGGACTGTAGTTATGTGGAACATTTTTTTTTTTTTTGTTTTACAATATCTGGCACAGTGAATAGGTGGGAATACGGACTAGATATGAACCTGGCAAGGCCTTGTGTGTTAGCACTAAGGTTGTATTAAAAACACGGATTGGATTTTGATCACCATGGTATTTTATACATAAATAAGTGGAACGGAGTTGAGTTTTCATGTCGGTCATTTTTTAGTATGAGAAATTTGGAATATGGAGTGAGAGTGTATGAAGACACTGAGATGGGTGAGTCTCACTCCCAAAGGGTGAGAGTTGACAGCCCTGTATGTCTGGGATTGTCACCAATGTTCATTCAAACTTTTTTTTAACATATAATTATACTCAAATTTGATCTAAATTAAGATTAGTATAAAAAGGTATGAAATGATATTCCCTAAAACTTTTCTTTAGTGTCCTTTAAGGCTAATGCACTTCCTATCTCTCTCAAAAACATTTTTTTCCCCAATTTACCTCACATATTAATATTTTTTTAGATTAATTAAATCATATCAAACATATAAAAACATGCATCATACACTAGTCAGTTATTTACATCTCACAGCATAGCAGCTTTGTGTTGTTAGCTAAAAAGGTTCCCTACATTTCTATATTTGACTATTCTGGGTTTTTTGTTCCTTTTTTTCAGGCTTGATGATTCGCCTGTATTTGAAGGAAACAGGTAATTTATTCCAATCATTTTATTCACTTATGAGCTTCTTGACACTATTCAATTCCGAAGAACTGAATGAAAAATATAACATTCAGCTGCAAGTAGCACATTATTAAATTCAGGGAAAATGATCTTCCAACTCTGCAGTTTCAATTTGCAGGTTATTGGTTGGTGAATTTGTAATGGAAATGATAAATAACAATTGCATTATTCTGTGCCATGTTTCTAGGGGTGTGATCAATCCTGTGACGGCTCCTAAGAACAGTCGGGGCTCCAGGATTCAGTGCGTCCACGTAGCTGAGGGCCACACCAAACCTGTTCTCTGCGTGGATGCAACAGATGACCTACTTTTTACTGGCTCTAAAGGTAAAGACTCAAAATTGGATGGCAAATTAGTTTTTTCATTGAATGCATTTGTTTACAAATCTTTTTCGCAGATCGGACTTGTAAGGTCTGGAATCTGGTGACGGGCCAGGAGATCATGTCTCTCGCAGATCATCCCAATAGTGTCGTCTCAGTCAGGTACTGTTCAGAAATAACTTAACCCTTTATAGGCCAAGTTACCATTTTTGATCACTTGCATACCCCTTAGAAATGGAGTCCCCCCGATGCTGCTACACGGCTGTACATCTTAATTTGGCCTTTGACCAATTAGATGAGCCTTTACATGTTATATATTACATACTGTGAATTAAGATAAAAAAAGTTAACAAGTCAAGAAAAAAGTTAAAAAGGTAATTGAAAAGTTAAAAAGTAAAGTTAAAAGGTTAATAAGCCTCTAAGGTTATGTTGTACCTAAAAAAAAATGTATTTCTCATAAATTTCTTGTTATTTTTCTTAATATATGCAGGCAAGTTGGCATTTCTTGTTATTACATTGACATTCATTTATGTCATGAAAATATACATATATTTTGAATGTTACAGAGGTAATACGGTCTTGTCCTGGATTCCAATAACACTGCAAAAATGATCTATACATTTGTGTAAATGTCTTAAAATAAGTGTATTTACCCTTAATTTGAGTAGGTAAATAAGAAAATCTCCCAGTAGGAGCATTTTTATCCTTAAAATTAGATTATTTCATATTATGCACTTGAAATAGGCGACTCTATTTAAAACGTAAATTTTCTTATTTCATTTGCAAAGTGTCTCACTTACCTGCTGAATTCAAGAAAAAATGCACCTATTTTAAGAAAAATTGACTGAGTTAGATTTCATTTTTTTGCAGTGCACTCTTTGATTGAAATTTAGATATTTAAAGTCTTTCACTGAGTGCCCTATAAAGGGTTAAGTTGATATTATTCCTAATATTCTCTTAAATGATTATTTTATTGGGTATTTTGTTTTTATCATAGGTACACCTCCAGCCTTGTCCTCACTGTTTCCTCTGCCTACATCAAAGTCTGGGATATTCGAGACTCCGCTAAGTGTATCCGTACACTGACGTAAGTACAGAAACTTGTGTAAAAGCAAACACAATTAACCATAAGGGATCTAGTTAGAACATGCTCTTGTGATGATCAGGTCATCAGGCCAAGTGGGGTCAGGGGATACATGCTCCACTGCTAAAAGTTTATCTATCCCACCGGGAGAGAGTCAGATAAACCAGATCGCCCTCAACACTTCCGGCTCGTTTCTGTACGCTGCGGCTGGGAACTCCATCCGCATGTGGGACCTCCGCAAGTAAGCTTCCACACATTGGATTTTAAAAGCTGGGGTCATGCCCATATTTATTTGAGTTGATAATTACTCCATTTGCAGGATTTTTTCAGAGAACTAATTAAATTATCCTTTAAGGTTTGTCTCTACTGGAAAGCTAATAGGCCATTTGGGGCCTGTGATGTGTCTGACAGTCGAAAAGACGGGCCATGGACAGGACACCGTGCTCACTGGCTCAAAAGACCACTATGTCAAAGTAAGAACTTTCAATCACTGTTTAATGTAAATAGAAACGCTTTGTCTTTGCTTTCCTGATACCAATAATTAGGGCCATCCATAGGGTAAAAATGGGTTTAGGGTATTCTTTAATACCTTTATGTCAAAATGCCTTTATGTGAAAAAGTTGTCAGCCAGCCTTACCTAAAGTCTATGAAAGTCATCCCAGCAAGACGATTAAAGAATTTTTTCCTGTCTTTCTTCAATTTAAGAATCGATAGCATAAATTCAATATGACACTAGGATAAAAGAACTTGCCTTTAAAATGGTTGTCCGTGATCATAGCTCACACTCACCACTTCACAGGATAGGTTTTAGGTTAAGTTTTAGTTCATTTAAGATCTAGCAATGTCGTAATGCAAGAAAAAAAATCAGCCCTATCTCTACCTCTGATGTTTGGTGCTCAAGTGCAATATTTTGTCCATGTTGTTTCAAACTGTTCTTTTATTCCACTTGGCTGACTGCTGCTTTTCTTTTGAAGATGTATGGCCTTCCAGCGCTATAAGGCTTCAATGGTTCTAATTTTTGCTCTCTCTTTATTACGGTTTTATAAACGGGAAGGTAGCCTCCCTCCGATTTGTTATCATCTCTCTGTCCTCCATAGTACCAAAGGTGTTTTATTATTCATCTCTACCTAATATAAGGCAGCACTTTTTCATGTCAGGAACCACTTTCTGTTAACCCCATTGTAAAATTCTGGCTAACAGATAACTTATGTAAGGGATAAACCTGTCTGTCTTTCCAGATGTTTGAAGTAACTGAAGGTGCACAGGGCAGCATCAGCTCTAGTTACACGTTTGAACCCGCCCACCAGGACGCCGTGGAGTCTCTGGTTATTCATGGTGACGTCTTCTATAGCAGCTCCAGAGATTATTATATAAAGAAGTGGGACATGGGAAGTAAAAAGTTTGTACAGGTAAGACGATGTAGTTTGATTTCTGAAGCGTAGAAGTGATCCAGGTTTAATAGTGGGTTTTGTTGTCGCCTAATAGTCAGTCAGCACACAGACAGACTGGGTTAGTGCTCTGGGCGTGGTTCCAGGCTCCCCAGTGCTCCTCGGGGGATGCAGAGGAGGGCTGCTTCGCCTTTGGCATACCGACTCACTGGCACCCCTTGGTGAGGTCCAGGGGCATGACAGTCCCATCAATGGCTTGGCAACCAACAGTACCCAACTATTCACAGCCTCTGAGTAAGTCACAAAATGTTTTCTCATGAGGGATTCCTATATATAAATGCAATGTTCTCTTCATCTCATGTACTTTATTATCAAATCTTTTTGTGCTTTTCTTTTTATTTTATACAACAGTGACCGCACAGTGAAAATTTGGGAAGCAAAAAACTGCTTGGAGGAAGGACACTAACAGCTGCTCTCTGGTGTCGACAGACATCCAGTCTACATGTTAGCTTTTTTCACTCAAGGTTGATGTTGGTCCACTATTGCTGCCCATAAGTGATCTGCATCAGGAAAACCAAATTGGATGTTATTTTTTCCAGGTGAACTTAGTTACTGATATTTTAGGTCAACACCAATTCGCAAAACAGGAAGGCCTTTAAAATGTCTTCTAGAGTTACAGTGGCCTGATGTCAGTCAGGAAAATATGATTTATTCTTTTGTATTCATTCTGGGATCTGGATCCAGGAGGGCAACATCTATGCATAGTGTTGTTTTTTGTGTTAAATAAATGTGGTTAGTCTTCAGCATCGTTTTGTAATCAAAGCCTTGAAAATTTCTTCCAACATCATTAATAACTGTGATCATATCTTGTGTGTTGACATGATGTCCTGTTTGTCACAACAATGCAGTGCAGGTCATTTTGGTTGTGCGAGTGTGTTTGTGTGGGGGAAGTTTCCAGATGTTGCAGATGACAGGACCAAGATACTAAAAGTTTGTTTGTAAAGTTGTTTCTGCCCAACACGCCTTTGATAAAATACTGGTTATGGTCCATTTGTGGCATGTTTTTTGCTCATTTTTCTTTTTCCTTTTTGATTTTATAAAAGAATAAAATGATGCAAGAACTTCAGAATATAAACCCAGTCCATGCCTTGAAAAAAAAGCTCAAATAAAATGAAGTTACTAATTGCATCATTTGGAATAGGCTAAAACTTTGAAATGCTAATTTAGCTTGGCAAATTATTTAGCTAACAAAATTGGTTTACTTTTTTTTATCAATAAAAAACCAAATACTTAAACTAGATTTGATGCAAACCTGTTTAGGTTGTCAGATAGATGTGATTACTAAGTAAAAATTTAAAACGTACGTGTTGGCTTTTTTTTTTTTTTTTTTTTTTGGCAGAAACTGGCTTCCGTACATTTTGCTTCTTTTTGCAGATTTATCTTTTCCCTTGAGAAATTTTGGCTGATTGGTTTTGTTATTCTTTTTTTTTTATTTCTCAGCACAAGTAAATCGCCCAAACATTGATAAAAACAGTTCAACCCTCGGGTTTATAAATGACTTTGTCCAGGATTAAGCCAAACTTTTATTTTTAAGTGCATGATGAAATGATTATTTGCCTAATCCAATTTTTTTCATTATTTTTCAACCTTTATTTCTTTCCTCAAACCATATCAAAGAGTTTTAATTTAAACTTTGCAGTCTGGGCATTAATTGATAGTTGACCATGTTACTAACGTCTTAATTTTAACAAAAATCGTTTTGTAATATGGGTGATATTAAATTAATATTATATGGTTGAGGGATTAAGCACTTTGGATGTTCCAACTCGGAGAGCGGTACAGTAGAGTTTGAGTTGCATGTTGCGTGAAAACAGATTTTCCTAACATATTGATATGGTCTGTTCCAAAGACACGAGGCAATTCTGAATTGATTCCTTCATGTACGGTTTGGCTGTGCATGTCTGTTGAACTTGAACTGCTCAAATCCGGGAATCAGTTTTTTTTGTTTTAAATATTACATCTTTTGAATATCTTCGAAAAATCATATTTATTTTTCTTGGCCTCGTCTTACTTCAATGTCATTATGCCTGTCCTGACTGATTTGTTCAGTCTAATGTCTTTAGTTTTATGTGTGATAAATGATGATTTGCACAGAATTTATAGGATGAATTTCTCAGCAATGGGAGTAATTTTTTATTTTATTTTTTTTAACTGCTGCCTGTCATGATTCCTTAACTGTCTGTTTTTATAAGGTATAATTTCGGATGACAAAAATCAGGTACTTTTTTAAAATAACTTGATGTCAGAACCAGATGTATCATATAACACCGTTGTGATTTTTTTTGTTTTTTTCCGATCATATCTCTGCTCAACATTTATTGTTGTGATAATGCTGTTCCTCTATACCAATGACTGTAATTTGCTACTCAAAATGTGAAGAATCCTTCTAATTTTTTGACATTTAGCTGTAGTTATTTTTTCCTTGTGTGTAAATATGTTGATTCTGTCGTGCACAGTTTCATGTAATGGTCACATCAGAAGTGTGTAAATAAATTGTAATATAAGCTTGCTATAAAGGTGTAGTGTGCACGATGACCAAGTGGTGGTAGTGTTGTATAGTATTTGTTTTAGTAAAGTGAAGCCAGTTTTGGCTTCTCTATCTTTCTTTAAATAAAGATGTTTTTTTTTCCAAAAGGCCTCCGTTCTGCAGATAAACACCTGTGGGGATCCCTCTTAGAGTTAAACCTAAAGCAGCATTTTTGCATTTAAGATGCCAAAGGATGAAAAAGCAGAGAAAGGTAAAAAGGGGTCAGAAACTCCACCTGAAGGCAAAACCTAATGTGATGAGTGATGAAACGATCAATATTTAATGCTGCAGGAAATCAGCCAAGGAGTAATCAGGCTGGAAGAAGAACACTGACCCAGAGCTACCTTGACAATATTTATGATTTTCACCCTGACTGTTGTGCTGTCTGGTGTTACCCCTCCTAATTGCTTTCAGGTGATATAAGGCGGCGTGGTTTTGACAGGGAATTACAAATCCAAGAGCAATGATATCCACACGTTAAAAGGACTTAGCAACCCTTTGGAATAAGAGGATTCACATTCTTAATGCACTGCACCAAGCAGCTAATGAACTCGCATTCAGGTTTGTTTTAGAGACAGTGTAACTATACTGCAATAAAGTGGCAGTCAGATGAAACAATCCTTTGTGCGCACTTTAAAGCTTGAGCATTTTAACTAGAGCCCTGATTCAGCTTTGAAGGGTCATTATGATAACCTTGATTCTCCTGGAATTTTGTAAATCTATGGAAATTCAACCATATTTTTCAAAAAAAGTTTGTTTATAAAGCCTAAAATCAGATTAAACCTTAACGCAGTTTGCATGACAGGTTGTGTGATTCCTTTGCAATTCTATCAAATGCAGTTCAGATTTTTTCAGCAGCCCCAACTCATTTCAGATTATTAAAAAAAAGTTACCCATTTGAGGACATGATTATGGTAGTCGCACCCACCTTGTGGCCAAATTCTTTAAAAAAAAACGCATGCTTGAAAGATTCAATTCAGTTTATTTATATAGCGCCAATTCACAACACGTCATCTGAAGGCACTTTACATCATCCTACAAGACAACAAAGATACAGCAGCTGCAAAGCGTAATAATGTTTGTATAAAGGTCCTCCAGACAAACGAATAGAATCACATGTCTTATGCAGCCATGCATGAACTTAAAAATAAATAAAACCTAAACCCAGATTTTGGTCTCCATTAGGACCACTCACTTCTGTGGAATTTGCTTTACATCTAATAGGAAAACAATTACAGCTCAAAAAGTTAAGATTTTAAAAAGTTACAAATTTCAGACAATGAAACTCCATTTACTATATATAAAGTACTTCCTCATGTATTTACTGAAAATTATGATTTACAACTAAAAATAAATCAAATATTTATTGTCTCAATTTTTGTCAAAAAGTAGAATATATAGAAATTTAAGAAAGTCTAGAGATATATTATTCAATACTGCAGATTAAAATTAAATGTTATATATATAAATATAATGTATTAAAATGTTTTTTAACATTTTGTTATAGAGCTATTTAGTCTTTTGCTACAAGATAGAGTTTTTAAGAAAACTCCAAGAATTTTTTGATAAAATATCCTCCCTTAGCAGAGTTTTACAGTATGGAGGAATGCAGTAACTGCTAGAACATGGCCTTTATTATCAGCTTTTCTAAGAAATCAATAACGCCTTCTCAGACAGCCTGCGTGGGCTGCAAGCTTCACTTCCAGTTTAATTGTCGTGCAGCGTATGATTCTTTTGGATAATATATCCCCCTCTAATCTGTTCAGTGAGCGTATTGATTAGTGATGCTTGGACCTAACTAGATGCTCTTGTTTCACAGTTAATTCACTCTTTACAATTGGATTTGGATGGCTACAGGCGCTCTGCATTTATCCACAGAATGCGATCAATATTGGTTATTTCCTGCGTGAAACAATGTAGGAGGAGATTCAGACTCATTTTGGGCATTGTTCTTTTTTTTTTTTTTTAGAAATGCCTGTGATGAAAATGGTAAATACTAGATGCATTGTTCCGTACAATAGTATTCACACCCCTTTTTTTTTCTTTTTGCAATTTTAGTTTAATTTTTTCCATCATGTAGAAGGTGGAAGGAATTGCATTTTTTCTGGCGGGTCTTACAAGTGATGGAAAAGTAATAATAGATACACATCAAACACTATTCCATGGTGGTGGCAGCATTATGCTGTTGGTGAGATTGTTTCTTTTTTTACATGGACATGAAAGGTGGGCCTGGTGAGATGGATCAGGCTCCATAGAATTGTAATTAAATTACTAAAGTGAAATATGAATTTTCTTAAGCGGATAAGCAAAATGAAGCTTCAGTTCTTATTTTATGTTTCTTTTTAGTTTTGCAGAATACAGGGTAAAAATGTGGTATTTAATCTAAACTTTTGTTAATTTTTGCTTTCAACTTTTATTTTTTTTCCCCAATTTCCAATTCTATTCTTTTATATAAAGATGTGCCAGTATACAATTATTTTGACCCCTTTCTGACTCCATACATGAATGCCAAACTTTTAAGATTTTTGCAGCACTATGTGAGATCTCTAAGATTTTTTTGAGTATTGGTTGCTACAAAACAGAATCACAGAAGTTTATTATTGTTGAATGTATACCCTTTAGTTTAATTTGCATCATTATTAGATAGGGACAAACCTAAAGAGAGTTTTTAAGGCAGAAAAAAATATATAGTGAATGTAACAGAGGCAGCCAAGTGGTGGTTAAGGACGTTTTCCAAAGCAGCTTTGAGGCTCAGGAGGAAGGGGTCAGTTTCCACCACCCCAGCTCTCGTCTCCGAGCATCAACAGAGTGAATCTTCCTGCTAAAAATACCAGAGTTGCTGCTTTATGACCAGAACTGATGAGCCGTGATGCTGCTGCCTAGCTGCTCTCCAATTCCAAGTACAGAAATCAACCCCGTCCTCTCCAAGAGGAGCCAACACAACAGATGTGAAAGAGCAACATCAGTAATATGCCTGCAAAAGGATTTTCAGTGTGAAATTGGTAGACTGCTTATTTAAAGACTCTGCATCTGTGCCTAATTCACCATTTTTTATTTACTTGGGGAAACCTTAGCAGGAAGACCAGGTGGAGGAATTTTACTGGGAAAGAGATATGGCTGACAGTGAGCAGGTCAAGCGTGTGCTCTAGTTGACAGAATGGTGCTTTAGGAATCGAACTGTCTGCAGTAGATCTCTGTATAATTGCACATCCGTAATAAATATGTAGGTGTCAGTTCCTATTATATCAAGAGGGTTTTTCAGCTCATCACTGAGCACAAGAGAGAAAAGTAGTACATCATACAAGATCATATCTATCTGCCTAGGCAACAATTAGCCATGGGTGAGCTGACAAACTAAAAATATGGCTATTTATTATAAAATTATAGGGTGAAATATATTTTTTTAGCTGACTGTTTTCTTATTAAAATATTCAGAAATGGAAAGCTGTCAATGACTGATTCAGAATGAAATATTTAAGCATCTGCAATTTACAGTGTCTGATGTTTCTTGCTCGGAACTACAGTCCAAACATGATCAGATCATCTTTAAATTATTACAAAACTAATTTCATC
This sequence comes from Cyprinodon tularosa, assembly GCF_016077235.1. NCBI lineage: Eukaryota > Metazoa > Chordata > Actinopteri > Cyprinodontiformes > Cyprinodontidae > Cyprinodon > Cyprinodon tularosa. Next base: position 129,478 of record NW_024039696.1, read on the forward strand.
TGTTGCACTATTCTTTCTCAAGAGAACCTGGGTCACCCTGGAAAATCAAAGTGTTTGCCTTGTTTACAATCATGCTTAGAATTTATTAGGCTGTAACGCTGGAAATTGTAGTAGTAGGTGAGAGCTGAGAAAATAGCAGCAGAAATGCTGTTAAATGCAAATTAAGATGTGCAAAAACTGGGAGAATTTTTTTTTCTGCTAGTGTGTCAGCGTATAAAACAGCAGAAGAAACACTAATATGTATCGTGAGCTGAATTATCTACAATTGATGCCCAAAAAAGAGGGGGAAATGTAAGCAAATTACCGGCTGCATAAGTTAAGTTACTGAAAACTGCAGCTTATCATGTTGAGTGAGATATATCTGTAGAAACAAAGACTGTCGTTCAGAAAATCTGGGGACAAGATCACTGTGAAAAGGATACTCCAGTTTCATGAACATCATCAGTTGATTTAGATAAGACACAGTCCCACTAATGTCGACTATGTAATACTAATGGAATTTAGGGTGTTTCTTAAGGTAACAAAGAACGAGGAAGTCCAGGAAGGTCTCAGTAGATAACATCAGCAAATATTTTGAGTTTCTTCCTGGTTGCATTTTCAGTTCTTTGCAATCACAAAAAAAGAAAAAGAGACATTTTCCTCATCCCTCCCACTTTTCCTGGTCAAGCCCCCCAGTTTTCAAAATCTAACCAGTTTTATACTGGACTGAAAAACATGCCTGAAACTTAACGCCCTTCACAATTAAACAATAGGTTAAACCAAAACTACAATTCAAACAGAGAAATGGAAAGAAAAATATATATCTAATTTACAAACTCACCTCAAAAGATTACTTTAAAGAGAATAACTAATAATATACCAATTTTTATCATTGTTCTTATTATATTAAATAATCCACTGCAAAAACGATCCAGAAATAATTAAAAATGTCTTAAATTTCACCCTTAATTTGAGTAGGTAAATAAACCGATTTTCCACTGGAATTAGTATTTTTAATCTGAAAAAAAAGATATTCAGATTATATGCACTTGAAATAAGAATGCAATAGTTTTTTATATTATTTTAAATATAAATTGTCTTGTAAAAAAAAAAAAAAAAATCCTTAAAAAAAATGTATTAGATTAGATTTAATTTGAAGGGTTATTAGTAAACTTTTATTTACACAACAGATGTTGACAGCAAACCCTGCTTTATTTATAAAATCAGAGGATGGATAACTTTCTGACCTTCTTTATTTAGATTATGCCAAGATTGTGGTTCTTGCTACCCCCCAAGTGGTGAGCTGTATTGATTCTCATTATCAAGGCAGATCTAACCTCAGAAATCTTGGTGTTGCTTCGGATCAAACGTTATACCTTGATGATGATAGTAACACAGAGAATCGTTCTTCATTGGAATATTGTCCAACTCAGATCTGTAATATGACATATGTAATATTCACTGCATCTTGAACAGTTTTGCAATTTTCGCTTTGCTTTTCTTAAAATGATCAATTATAAAGTTCTTATAACATACAAAACCCTGCTTGGTCTGTGACCATTTTGCATGCAGGCTTATCAAGATTTACCAGCTGTCTGCTTAAAAAGACTGAGAGCTAAAGGTACAGCATTTAATGGATCTCGGTCTCATTATTAAGTGATGGCAGAATGGAATAATTAGGACATCTAATCTTAAATGCTAGAAATCTGTAAAGCCAAATTTCCAATTTTGCTTTGTTTGGGCATAATCAGAATTTTGGTGTGGTTGACTATATGGCAAATATAATTAAATTGGAGCAAGAGCAGCAAATTTTCTAGCTTATTTTTATTTGTTTCTGTAGAGTTGCATGATTCGGCCTTAAAGATGGGAAACCATTGCATGACTTTTTATGCATAGCCCTTTGTAACATAAAATTAAATCTTGGATGACCTGCTTGGACAGATCGAATCAATTCTGCCTTGTGTCAGTTTATATATAAAGTATATAGGTTCTTGGCAAAATTGCCTAAAATCTGTTAAAGATTTTTAAGTGTTCTCAGTTTTTATTATTATTATTTGAAACTAGTTGCTTTATATCTCAGTATTAAGTCTACATCCCTATTTTTAACACAATGTGAACTCCAAAACACAGGTGTATGGCTCTCATGCATAACAGAGCCTTTTTCCTCTCTGTTTGGGAGTGAGACTCATAGCAGTGACTCGTATACCGTAAGCTCATGAGTCTGTGTTAATTTTCTGACCTTGTGTGTGTGTGTGTGTAACTAGGGGTGAATTCATCCACTCCACACACCCCGTCATGAACAGAGGGCGGGGGCACGATGTTTGCCTAAAGGTGCTGTAATGGTTTTCAGCACCACCAGGCTACTCATCAAACCCAGGGCGTGTCAGAGAGCGTGTAAGACGGCTATATTTAGAAACGTGGTTGGCCGGTAAACACTGAGTAATGCAGGGATGTGTCATATTAAAATCCAATGACTTTATCATCTAAACATAATCCAAATAGTCACAGATTATTGCAGCATACAGCTCTCTATACACTCTCAATCACTCTAAGAATCTAAACCTCAGCTTTTGTTGGGTCCAAAATTACATACCGGTATTAAAATGGATAATGGCTGTTGTGATAATTCAGTTGTTATCCAAATACTGCAAACATCACTCTTTGAGAGGTATTTTCTCCTTTTTTTTTCTTTAAACAGCTTTTCGTGTGCAAACCAACATCAAAAATCTTAATTGATGCCGATAGCAGGAACATTATCATACACGCACTCAAAGTGACACAGTTATAACCACCTTTGGTCCCTCTTAAAAAATACAACGTCCTTTTATTGTGCCATTTCTTCTTACCGTCAACATTCGTTATAGTTTCCTTTTATACTCTGCAAACACATTAACTCTCTTTCTGTACTTTTAACCTGGTCCCTATACTAAATTGTAAAAAGGGAGGCAAGAATGGGAGATTTATTAGAAACTATAATGGCAAAAAAACATTATTGGAAAGAGAATTCAGTAAGTACAGTACTTGCCAAAATATGCTGTTAAATAAACAGATTGGCACTGCATCAAAGCTACCCTTTGTGATGTTTTCTTTAGAGTGTGAGAGTGAATTAAGTTTTTTGGACCCTGTTGCAGATGGTTGACTTCTGAAGAAACCTGTCTCTGCAGGAGCGGCTCACTAAGCTTCCTCTGTACATTCCTGAAAGTAAACATTCTTAGACGAATAGAGAGCAATTTTAATGCATCGTAATTCCTGTATTTTCAGTACAGTCAGTGCCTGAGCACATAAAAAGACCTTGCCTATAAATAAAGTATTGAACATTATGAAGGTGTAGACTCACCCGTCTCTTTATTGGGTACACCTGTGCAACTGGTTGCTTATGCAAATTTCTAATCAGCGAATCACATGGCAGCAACTCAGTGCATTTAGTTATGCACGCATGTTGAAGACGATCTGCTGCAGTTAATGCCAAGCATAAAAATGGGGAGAAAAGGGGTTTTAAGTGACTTTGAACTTGACTTGGTTGTTGGTGCCACACAGGCTGTTTGGAGTGTTTCAGAAACTGCTGATTTACTGGGATATTCCATCATAACCATCTCTAGTGTCTACTGGAAATGGTTCTGAAAAAGAGAAAATATCCAGTGCTTTGCAGTTCTGTGGTAACAAATACATTGTTGATGCCAGAATTCAGGGTAGGATGGCCAGACCGGTTCAATTGATAGAAAGGCATCAGTTGCTCTTCTACAACCGAGGTATGTAGAAGAGCAAATCTGAATAAACAACATGTCAGACTGTCAGGCAGATGAGCTACAGCATAACACATTCCTGCCAACTAACAGGAAACTGAGGCTACATTTGGCACAGGCTCAACTCCATTGAACAATAGAAGTTTTGAAAAGTCTCAACTTGAAGCGACATTTGGATGGTAGGGTCAGAATTTCCCCTTTAGCCTTAAATTATGTTCTAGTTACATGTAGCCCCTGTTTTCCCTGGTTACTCTTTGTACCCCTTAGTGCCCCTTTTATTTCCCCTTAGCTCCCTTCTAGCTGCTGCTGTCCACACCTGCTCCCAATTAACTGATCACTCCATTCCTTGTTCTGCCTCCATGTACTCCTGCTCTGCAGTTCCTCGGTGCTGGATTCTCTTCATTTCTTCATGTATATTTCTCCAGAGCTTCTTTTTGGTTCCTGAGTTCCCAGCCTGTTATTTCTGGATTGATGATTTTGTACCATCTACTTCACCATTAAAAATGTCAAAAATGATCTCTGCCTCCTCTGCTCTGCATTTGTAACAACATCCACCAGCCCTAACAGATATAGAGATGCGTTAGTTACAAATAAAGCAGATCTGAGAGCTGGCTCGAAATATGAAGCTTCTACAGAACATTGCAATTTTGACACATAACGGTTCATTTTGTGTGAAATTACTGAGGTGGAGAACAAGGTTTCTGAAGTAGGAAGAAATCTTAAGAGCTTTGGGAGCCAAAAGGAAAAAAGTTCTCATCTGTAATTTCTTACTAAAGAGCAAAGTGTTGCATTCCTTATTTTCTTGAAGAGAAAAGGTTTTATGGGGATTGCAATACATGTTTACACCTTTATAGAAAAAAGGCTGTTCTGAAAAATGAATCAGAGCTTAGGAACAAAAATATAAAGGTGTATGAAAGAGGAATGAAGGAAAGGAGGGTAAAAAAAAGAGCGTAACCAGGGGTGGAGCCAGATGAAGTCCAGGGGTGGTCATGACCTCCATTATTTGAATGTCAGCAGACAGCAAGAAGCCTCCCAGATCTCCAGATGCATTTGAGATATCAAAAAAGTACTCCAGAGTGTTGTGTAGCATGGGGGTGAGTAGAAAATGAAGGCTAATCATGTTTTGGGTGTACTATTCCTTTAATGAAATAGCATCACCGGGAACCCCTCGGGCACGTAAGAGTCCCCTAATTCCGTCATTTTTAAACCAATGTGTCACTGGCCCTCTCAAACAACTCACATCTTTGTCAGTGAAGCTGAGTGCTCCCACATCTCCTCATTCATAGTACCCCTCTACATTAAGGTCCAAAATTCTGTGAATAAAGTCAGAATTCTGAGATTAAAATCAGAATTCTGAGATTAAAGTCAGAATTCTGAGATTAAAATCAGATTTCTGAGAATAAAGTCAGAAATCTGAGATTAAAGTCAGAATTCTGAGATTAAAATCAGATTTCTGAGAATAAAGTCAGAAATCTGAGATTAAAGTCAGAATTCTGAGAAAAAATTTCAAAATTCTGAGAAAAAAGGCAGAGTTCTGAGATTAAAGTCATAATTCACACTTTTTTCCCACATTAAACTGAAATAATATTTAAAAATCAGTTAACTTTTTTTCTTCTTCAGTGGCCCCAATCCTCTTCCGTACAGGAAGGATTTTGCAAAAGTAATAATAATAAAAAATTGTTTGATTATTGCACCTCCGATGCCAACAACAAGAGGAGTAGCCGAGGAGCAGTGCATGGATTAGAGAGAGGGAGGCAGGAAAAAAAAGGGGAGGAAAGCACAAAAGAAAGCTGGAAACGGGGGGATAAGCACACAGAGGAGGGGAGAGAAAGAGTGAAGTGACATCACATCTCAAAGCTCCTCTCTCCTCTCCTTTGAGCGCACCTTTGCTCCACTTCTCGCCGAGGAGGCGCGCGCACAGTTCGCCTTTATCCTCCTCCGTCGCTCGTGAAAAAAAGGGGGCAGGACTGAAGGAAAGCAGAAAAGCCTGGGAAAACTGAAACCATGAACAACACTTTCCTAAACATGGCGTCTATAGGGGACTTCGACCCGCTGAACCTTTCTATCCCCGCCACCAAAGTTGAAATCACGGTGTCATGCAGGTAGGTGGATCGGTGTCTATTTGGACATTATTTCCTCCGACAGGCTGAGAAAACAAAAACGCGCAGCTTTACAGCTAAAGGGAAGTTTGTTTTGAACTCGACTGTCAGATTTAATTCTTGCTCATTAAAACTAACATGATAATACTTTGATAAACGTTGGGAAATGAAGGAACACCCCCAAAAGTGAGGCGCTCCTCTCCATGGAAACGACCGTGCGCTACTTTACTTTTTCACGCTGGCTTGTTTGTAAATAAGCCTTGTAACATCATGATAACGGAATAAACCTAGAAAAAAACAAACAAACAAATGAAAAATATCTCAGGTTTCTACTTGTCGCATCTCTTAAATAAAAAGTAGAAAAAAATAGAAATAAAGAGTTGTTTAAAATGACGTCCTGCACACTTTTTGAGACGTTTGCAAACGTCAAACCACAAGTGGACGTAAAAAAAAAACGTGGTTTGACCCAGTTTAAAAAGGTTTTTTTTTCTTGATGTGGTCTGCTGGCTGTACGTGTTTTTATATAAAACCTCATTAGAGTGTCTGTTTTAAGTGAAGTATTCATTTTATTTATAAAAAAAATGTTAGAACTGTAAATATATAGTCATATGTTTATATTACTATTTTTTATGTATTTATTACTGTTTTCAAGGCTGCACTTAAAAAAGATGAATTTGTTTAGAGCTGTTTTAAACAAAATTTCTTTTTGTTTACTCTCAAGTATACAAAATGACAAAATAAATCCAAGTCTAAGGTTTAAGTAGGAGTGAGCTTTTATTTAGAAAATCCCGATTTGTTTTTCTAAGTGAAGTTGATTTTTCTGCATTCTGTGTGTGCAGATACAAAACTATGCATAAACAAAAGCAGTCTTTCAATGTGAATCACGTAGACTGTTGGTGGAAATGTTGTTTTAGAGTGGTAGATTTATACTTACATAAGAAAGAAAGAATAATCCTAATTGTGGTCACCAAATTATACTAAAAAAAGAAAACAGAGTTAACCATTTTTAACCCCTTCCTTACTAATGGAGTCCCCCCCTTCCCTCAGTGAGGTCTAGAGGCACTAGATCTATATCCAGGCATTTAGCAGAGATCCTGCCACATGACTGTACATCTTATTTTGGCAATTGTCCATTTAGATGAGCCCTTCAATGATATATTACCTACTGGAAATTAAGTTGAAAAGCAAAAGTTAACAATTCAAGAAAAAAAAAGGCAAAAAGCTAATTGAAAAGTTAAAAAGTAAAGTAAATAAGCCAAGTTAGCAATTAAATTTAGGTATATAAACTAAAAAAAATTAAGTGCTAGTATCAGCATTAATGCTTCGAAGGTTATGTTGGACCCCAAAAAAATGTGTTCCTTTCACTCTCAGAGTGTTTTTCATGAATTTCTTATAGAAGAACTTTTGTTATTTTTCTTAATATATTCAGGCAAGTTGGGGTTTCCTTTTATTACAATGACATTAAATTTTACCATCAAAATATCCATATTTTTATTATGTAACAAAGGTAATAAGATCTGATCCTGGATTCCAATAACACTATTGGCTGGAAATGTTGATTTTCAACAGTACCCTATAAAGGGTTAATGGATATCAGCATAATAATCTAAGGTTACCGGTGGGATATTGGACTTTTTTTTTTTCAAAGCACCTGTACAGTAATCACTTATGATAATTGAAAAGTTGGCATTTACTCAGATGTGTTTAGGGAAAAAAGGAGACATCAGTGTTTAGGATATAGGAAACATTTAGTAAATAGTAGGAAGAATGTCTATTTCCTAAACACATTTAGTGTTTATTTAGAATACAGTTAAGAATGTACCATTTATTAAATGACCCTTGACGTAAAACTTCCCAGAATGCACATTAACGTCTTATTTTTTTTCATATTTGTTCATCACAAAATCTACATTTCTTAGCTGTAAACTCGCAGCTCTGTCCTTTAAAAGCTTGAATAGGTGCTGGAAGCTAAAACAAAAAAAAGATAGACTGATGTAAAACTGAAAGTCAGCTTAGTATCATATTCTCACAGTAGGGTGACCTTGTGTAAAAACATACGGTCGTTCAAAGTATTTAGAGAGAAATTTAAACCGTGATCTGATTCCTTTTTTAAACTAAACAATTCTTTCTACTGCAATCAAAGTAAAAGTAATATGATAGCATATATGATTAAAGGTTGTTAATGACACGGTTGAGAAGAAAAAATCTATTAAAAAAATACATTCTAATTGCATATTCCCAGCTAATATTTTGGATAAAAATCATTTGATTCTTCTTTAAAAGTGTTTTATAATCATCCATCATTTGGAGAGTTTGAACTTTCGATTCCAGAACTATGGTTATCTTCCATATATTTTTGTCACTGTGGATGTAGCCCTGTTCGTTCTCAGCTTTTATACAGAAAACTAAACGTATTGTGTCTAAATTGAATGTTTTGTGCGAATGAAAGCTACCCCATTCCGCATTACAGAGAGGGTACCGAGTACCTTTGGTGGTGTGTTGCGTTTGTTGTCATTCTTTCATGTTGTGTAACGTTCTCCTGACTGATGCATGTATCCATGAAACTATGGCTTTAAATATGTATAATGCAAACAACAAAAAACTTCTATATGGATAATTAAAACCTTATTTTTGGCCACTCATAGATTTGTTTATATAAGATGTGTATTCAAGACGACCGCATGTTGAAACTCCATAGAAAGATGAATTAATCAAGTGTTGTTTTTATGGCATGCCTGTTTTTTTTCCTTACAGATTTGTTTGCTTTTTAGCAAGTTTGTGCAGGATGCATGTCTGATAAATGCTATAAAAGTTCCTCTCAATTATTGATATCAGAGAAACTTATCATTTTATTAAGTATTTATGATTCAGTAAAGTCTATACAATTAATGCATTAGATTACCTGGTTATAATAAAGTACTGGAATTTTTACATTGTGTTTTATACAAGTTGCATACCGTGTGACATAACTAACAACTTACGAATCCCATTAGAGAAAAAAAATATTTATCGACATAACATGAGTCAGATCCATGTGAAAGCATTTCATTTACAGCAGGGATTGCAGAGCAAGCGTGTCATTATGAGCCCGTCAGTCAACCCTGTAACAGTGAAACACTGGAAATAATGATGGTAGCATGACATTTCTCTTGTCCATCTTTTTTTCGATGGGGGAGCGGGGTGAAAGCCATTCATTTAGCTTTTGGAGAAAAAAAAAAAGAACATTTGTTTCTCCACCTTGAGCCCATGGATACTGTAGCTACTGTATTCCTGCAGGATTTTTCTGCACCATCTCCTTAGTAACAGAGGGATTGAACCATCTTCTTGTAAAATATGTGAACAGGCTTTGTGGAGTTTGTTAATGCCTGAGTCACCCCGTTTGTCAGCCCTGACGGGGGAAGAAAGTGTTTCAGGTGCCTGGTCCTCCCACCTCCGACTTGAAGGAGGACATGGAATGTCATGGTTACGACCAGGTGCGAACTTGCACGTTTTTTTTTTTTTTTTTGTGAGCTAAAGGTTCCTTTTCTTTTACAAGTTGCGGGTTTTTGTGCATATTCTAGTTGTTGCGATTGGTCAGGGTGGGCTAAGTCGGGTATTGCCATGGTTTCCTTCTGTGCGTGTGGGGGGAGTGAGAACTTCTACATGGGAGGCAACACTTCATGAGAAAACAACATACTGTACATGACCAATCATTATATCAGGCTGTGATATTTGCGAGGCTGCATTGATGGTCTCTGATAACTGACTCATATAAAGGACCTGCTTTATGCATCAATTTCCCTTGCATAGTTTCACATTTTGTCAAACTATAGTTAATGACTGTAATTTATGCAAATATACATGGTTTTAATTATTCTGCACACATTAAAGCCAAATATATGAGTTTACTTACATATAATATGTATATTATCTTTGTATTTCAGACAGAGAAAATTGTTTTATTTTACAGAGTCTTTAAAAAAAGTCTAAAGGAGTCTAAAACCATCTAGCCCAGGCTTTGACCCTCATGTAGCTTATGACCACATCACCATGAAGCTTATAGGTTCCCACGCAGAAACTTCTATGTGCTTTGCTTCAGCAATGGTCACTGCATTTCATTGGTCATTTCTTAAACATTCTCAAACATTTCTAAATCGAGGCTAATGCATCTGTTCTATTCTCAGGAGTTTGTGAATTTACCATTCTTGCAACAATTCATCTTGCTTGCAAGTTAAGTAAACGCTAAATGTAGACGAGAAAAAAAGAGACATTTGGATGGACTGATGACAGTCAGTGTAAAACCATTGATGCATTGATTAGCTTCAAAAAAATAAATGCTAAAAAAATCTGCATTTGTTGTTGCTTGCATTAGTGTGTTAGTGTTAACAATGGTGAGGTCTATGTTGCCCCGTATGCGCAAATCACCATTTTGCTGCCGGTTATGCCAATAGGGTTATCATGCAGGACACACCAGTGGCTAATGGTAAAGTTGGAGTCTTTGTCTCTGGATTTCTCTTTACCTCATTTCCTGTCACCCCCCTTTCAAATAAAGGCTATTTGTGTTCAAAAAGCCACAAAGTGAATTTAAACTTCACACTCAAGGAGTATGGGTCAAATATAGTCGTTTTAGCTGCTACTTCTGTCCGGATGGAACCCCCTTTCTGACATAAATGCAAGGCGTTCTTGGGGCAGACTCGAACTGAAGGTCCACTCGACAAGGCTGTGCAAAAGTCAGATTTTACAACACTGTACGCTTACATGGTGTTGCACATTAAACTGCCCGTCGAGAAACAGTGGTCACATTGAACTGTTTTGCATGGGACACCAAGCAGATAGTTCGGGAATTGGAATTTTGAAAAAATTAAACAGTTTCCAACATACAAAATTTTGAAGAGCGCCTTGCGGATGAGCTCAAAAAACATTTAAACTTAAACAATGAGGGAATCTATTATTATAGATTTCCCTTTGAAATTCCCTGGTCTGGTTTAATGGACTTATGTACGAACTTCTTTCTTGTTTTTGTTTTTGTTCTTTTTGAAGCCAAAAGACAAATCTCCCCCTCCTTGCCCATTGACGCCATTACTGAAACAAGTTTGAAGTCTCAACCGTCCGTAGACATTGTGGGTGGACTCAGCGCAGCTCATAGTATGAGCACATTAACACATGTAACTGATGCGCACATAACAGGACCCGAAAATTGAGTGGCTCATCGAAAATTTAGAAAAGCGTTAAAATTAAGATTATTTTGTAAATGCAATTTATCTTCCAGGGCTAGTAAATCCCTAAACCAGGCTTTGCCCCGTTCAGTTTAAAGGAAACTGACCAACTTTTCCCTTCCTGCAGTTAATAGAAATGTCCCTGTGTCCCAGGCTCTGACCAACACCTTTTTTTCTTCCCAACAGGCCAGTTAAAGAAAACAGACATTTTTTTTTTGACAGGTTTACATTTGAGCCACTTTGATTCATTTTTAAAAGGATGGATTAAACACATTCCTGCTTCCAACTTCTCCTCACCTTTGTCCCTGATCTGTCCTCTTTGGTCTTTTCTGGGCTACTTTTACTCCATCTGAGGTCTTTACAAAACTAATTTTACTGAGTTTTACACTCTGTTAATTTAGTGATGGCATATGGTTTCACTGAATTTTATTTAGAGGTATCGGTGTATAGGGGGCTAAAAGCATCTTATTAATGTTATGAGTTAAAATCCTAAACTACATTAAAGTTATTACAGACAGAAAAACTGTACAAGAGGTGAGAACATCGTTTGAAAGGTAGATTTTGCCTTAAAAAAGGTTTTTGTGAATCTTTCTCAGAAATAAAACAACTTATATTTTACAGAATCCATGGTATTTATCATTTGCTTTAAAAACGAATAAGCTAGTAAACTAATAAGCCAGTTAAGGACATTTTACGCCTTCATAAAAAGCAGGTGGATTTAAACCAAAAGAGAATCTGAAACTAATCAGAAGTAGCGCCTCTCATGTGATTCCTGTAAGTGGTGACATAAGCCGCTACAAGACTCATCCTCTTATCTTTCATTGCCATCTAACTCAGATAATGTTCTGATTCTGTGGGGATATGAGGTCAGAGCTTGGCTCCGCTTTGTGCTCAAGAGTTTGTGCTGATCGATGGGAGAGCCTGGGGTAACTGCTGGGGATCAATACGCTCCCAACTCTTGCCTACTGCGTCTCACCCCCCCTCTGTAGATGCACTTGCTGAAAAGGTCTGCTCACACGTACTGTACACAGAAAAAAAATCTCCTGATATAAAGTAGCTTTTGCCACCTACATGATAGAGCCAGGGGACTGTAGAACCACTGGTGGCTGGCTCAAGTCCCTCTGGTCCATTATGTTTATTGATCGACCACAACACAGGCAACTGTGTCTTTTTTTCATTTAAAAGTAGACATTTCTTAATGAAAGTGAAGCTAATAGATGGAAGTATTTCTGCAGCAAATCTTGTTTTTGTACTCGGCTCAGCGCGTACTCTGTCGGTGGGCACAGATGTGGGCTGATCAGTTCAAGTAACTGCATGGATGCACAGGTGCACCTTTTAATTAGCTCACATTGTATTCAGTTTTCTAAAAGTCTCTGAGGAAAGGGAGAGCTCTAAATGAGCGTTAGGTTCTCACAGAAATGTGTCTGGATGTAAAAAAAAGGCTAAAATCTAGTCTACTTTTCGTCCACAAACCTAAAACTTTATTTAAACCATTTTTTATTGACAGATCCAAGTCATGGACTGTTAAAACTGAACAGAGATGGCGAAAGCATCAAGGCATCAATGCAATAAACTCTAACTTATGACATCTGTGAAGTCTACAAATGAATTAAAGTATTGATTAGTTTACTATATCAGATTTCCTTTTTACGTTCCTGTTTTTCCTGGAATTGTTATATTTAAGAAGCATGATTAACATGATTGTTTCAGTTTTGGTCTTTCATATTTTTCGCTGATTTTTAGACCTGTAATTGGATCTGGGATATATAAATGCCTACGCTTAGAGCTCTTTATAGAGTTAATGCTGATTCATGTCCAGGTGATGTCTTTATGTTTAGAAATCAGCGCTACTGCTCAGTGGGGTATAGGCTGAAGGAGGTTAAATGGAAGGTCCTACCTATAGGAATTGAGGCAATGTTGAGCTTAGGTGGGTTGTCGGAGACACAAGGTCTTTAAATTAACATTTACAATAAGTAGCAAAAAGTGTTTTATTTCTAACATGATAAACTGCTCACGTTCAAGTTCTACAGACACAATGAGCATTGGCTATCTCTTTTAATAGTTTGCATTTAGTGCATAGTGTACATTCCCAACATGCCTCCTTTTTAAAACAAGCATAACAATGGGCATTTTTCAAATATTTTTTCCTTTCCTGGATCTGCATCAGCTCTGGAAATGTTCAAAACTAGTAAAGGTCTTTCCTTGCTGCAAGAAGATCCGGGTTCGATTCCCGGCCCGGCTCTTTCTGCATGGAGTTTGCATGTTCAGAACACCGGGTCTCTGATCCGATTTTTTTTTTTTCCATGCCCCACTCACTATGCATTGAGGCTCCGACTGCGTAGGGTGGGCAGATTTGCAGATTTTTCTCCACTTCTCTCTCTCTTTGCCACACAAACTGAAACAATTTCCCACATTTCACCTGGATTATGAAAAGCTATTGAAAAAAAAAACAAAAAAAAAACAGCGCAGCTACAAAGAAAAGCCCCACTGCATGAGTCTGTGTAGCATCTCTTAAACCAGAGCAGACAGAGAATTCTTATAGGCCTGTATTAAAATATATTGGGAACTACATTTAATTGAACCGTGGGGCGGTTTATATAACGGCTGAAGCATTTACAGGTGATTCTCAGAGAGAGATGAGTGAAGTTTATCAACCATTTTGTTGTTTTATAGGCGCTGTGCAACTCCAAACCAGTTTGCCCGTGCGATCAACAGATTTTATTTTGTATTTTTCTCTTAAGCCGCTGTGTTTTACTTCGTAACCACGCCTCTCTTCCTGTCAGACTCATTAAATTGCTGCTGAGTTTCTGGGTCCTCCTACTAAAATAGACCTGGGGTCTATATTGGTCGCAGCTACGCAAGCCCCCCTCTTAATGATTGCTAAATGGCACAACCTCATCCGACACGAGTTTCTGTCGATTGGACGCATAAATCGGATTGGGTGTGCTCAGGGCTTTAAGCAACCTTCAGGTTCTGTACTGCCACCTACTGGTAGGTTTAACAGCTTAATCATTGCTTGTAGATTCCTACCCATAATTGTTTGCCTTGTACTTGCAGCTTTGCTAAGCTTTAACTTTTATTCAGAACTTTTTTTAAATTCTGCTCACGTGACTGAAACATCAGATGTCACATGTATGTATGAGATGATTTATTTTACATCATTGCATTTATACATTTAGATACCTACATATATGTTTTTTATTGACAGTTTATTGTCAATTTATTGTAACACAACAAGAGGGCCGCATTAAAGAGAGATTATTTATCAGTTTTAAGTTCAACTCTTTCTTATGGAGAAAGTGATTTAAGGGCAGCAGAAAATCTGTCTTATTTTGGCTTCTGTCCTAGCAATTTAGAAGCACTGAATTAAGTTTAATGAGTGCCATTACTGCTGTCGACATGTGCTCTTACTGTCTATGTTCAAAGCCTTGTGCATCCGGTTGACAGGTGGATGGTACTGAGTTTTACCTGTTTCATCCACTGCCTTCAACAAATTCAGCTCAGTGGTTCTTGCCACAAACCCTCTGACTGTCAGTAAGCATTGAACCTGTTGACGGTAATAACTCTCTGCTTATCACTTCTTGTCTTCTGGCTTCCGTCGCTAATGCTGAGAGACAGCAAAGTATAAAAGGCCTTCCCCTTTTATTGCTTCTCTTCCCACAATAGGGTATTGTATTGACAGGAACCTGTGAGGCAGCAGGTGCAAACTGCACACTGTGTTTCTCCTATTGTGATGCACACCTGATTGCTCTTTATTTCACCATGGTTCACCATGAGCTGGTTGGGTAAATGGAAAGAGCATAAGGTTTATTTGTGCAGAAGTCTGAGGTTAGCGAGAGTTAAGGTCCCGATGGGTTAGAAAATGTGTTATGATAGCTTCAAAGTAATGATGCTTGGCATCATTAAATGTGACCTTTAGTTTGTCAGCAATTAGCTTTTTTTTTGGATTTGGGAGAATTTTGTTCGACCACCTTTGTTAATTTCTCTTAATCTAATATAATATGACTAATATACACAGCTGGATCTCATTCAGTTAAAATATAATTGGAGAGAAGTAATAAAATAAATAAAATGAGTTCAAGTAAATCATGTCAAAAAAGAAATATTTTATGTTGAATATATTTAGGAGTGTATTTTATTTTTATGTTTATTATGATTATTGGAAGTTACAGAGGATCAAAACACAAAATTGAATTTTTTATGGAAAAACCATAATTTACATAAAGCAAAAAATGTTGACATGTATCCTGAAGACAGGAAATGCCCCTAATGGAGATCAAAGTAAGTCACAAAAGGTTATTACATAAGAAGCTGGCTGTTTATATTGCTAAAAAGGAAAGTTTGGTAGAAGAAAAAAATATATACACTAAGCTTTGACAATTGGAGCCCTAAGAAGTTCACATATATTGTATAGTGCGTGTGCATGTTTCCATATGGTGATATTACTGTACAAAAAATATGCGTTTATTGGTTTATTTATTGGAGAAGAAGAATTGCAGTTTTTACTGTATATATTTGCAAAAACAGGTGTTTAAATATATTTTAGGATTTAAAGAATAAATAACATGTATAGTTTTTTTTTTATTTCTTATTGAACTAAATACCTATTTTGATGTTAAATAGATTTATAGAGAAGTAGTGAAAAATAGCTGATGCTGACATGATTGATTCTGTGACTTAGGCCTGTAATATTACAAAACTTTTAATCTAGGATTTACTTTCAATGGTAACTCAGTTCTTTGCACACATTTAGTTACCGGTACTCTCTACCTTCAGTAGATAATTGTCCAGCAGAGTTGAGAAGACCCGGGAGCAAAGTTCATATAGAGTCAAATCTCTTAGGAATTTGGGGCAGATACATTTCCGCTCGACACGGACTAGTCACCGGTAGCTCAGTATTGTTTCCTTTTAGCAGTATGCCAAAAAATAGTCAAAATGAGTTGTTTTCAAGTTTATGGAACATGGAATAACATAGCGCTGACCCTTCCCCACTTGTTGCTACTCACTGTGAAATAGGCTGAAACAAAGATCATGCCTAATGTCAATGAATCGGTCTTAAACTAACAAAGCTGAGTTTCTACTAACAGATCTGAAAAGTAAATGAAGGAAATAGTGGCATCTTTTACAGCTGTGTATTTTTACTAGCGTTTCAATGCCTTGTTGCACTTTTATAGGTTCCCATAAAGAAGCATTAAAAAAAGACCAAAGTAACACATCAGATTAACTCCTCCTGGTGCCTTAAAACCAGACCAACGAATCGATTACAGTGTGAATGTGAGATGAATGTAATTTAATAGAACGACGGTTAATAGAGAGGCTCCAGATTTATGGTAAAAGAAGATCTTACTTCAGGAAAAAAATCCCATATGAAGAGACACGCTGTGACTGTTTTGGGTTCCTGCTACCCTCCCAGCCTACTCCCTCTGCTCATCTGTCAGTATTCTGGCATGACTTAATTTCTACCCAGGAGGAAAGTCTGTCTTCCTATCAGCACCCCCCTCCGCCTGTCATTTAGTAGTGCTGCCCACACAACGAGCAGCAGTGTCAGTCTTCAGAAGCCTGGGAAACGTCGGCTGTTTGTATTGCATTGGATCGTAATCAAAATAGCTTACAACTCTACTTCACTCAGTTAAGCTCTTATTTAGATGAAGACTAAAAAGGCAATATTGCCAGCAGATGTGAGAATATCAAATATTTAAAGTAATTATACACCTGTGCGTTAATAGATATGGAATTTAAACCGTTCCAGGGTTGCAATTTCCAAATAGATAATGTTTTCTCAAATTAAACTTTTTTTCAAGTTTGTATTATTGAACCAAGAGCAGCCAGCTGGAATTGCAATGAACAATTAGCCACTGTCACGTTCTATTCCTGTGGGTGTAGCAAATAACTCCGGGAACAATGACGACTGCATGGCATCGGCTGCAGACTGATGGTGCTTTGTGTGAGTTGCAGACAGTGAGAGAGTTACAGCATAAAAATGCTGATACAGAATCTGCTCAGTATATTTTTCTTATCCATGGCTGCAAACTATACAACTGAGAAGATCAGATTGAGATTAAGTGAATTTTTCTAAATTAGAGTGTGCTGCGAGCGGGAAATTAGGTCAGAAATCTTTTTTTTTATTTTTTATTTTTTTTTTACCTTTTCTTACTATGAAGAAGTATTAAAAAACTAGTTCAGCACTCAGAAAACACCGACCTCCACCAAGTAGCTCATATCCCCCAACATACTGTGACATCAACCTTAAGTTAATGCCTGTATTCACAGAAGAATTAAAAATATTCCTGGATCCAGATGGTGATCTGGATCATCACCAAAGTGTAACAGATTGTTCATTGGACTGAGATTCACCTTTGGTAAAAAATTCATTCAAATCTGTTCATAACTTTTCACGTTATCCTGTACACAGACAGACAGATCTCCTTGGCGGAGGTAATAAACACAGACTTTATACATTTGTTGGGTTCAGGTGGGGGTTTCCAAAAGTGAGATGAGAAGAATATTTAGATTTTATTAAACTTCAAATATAAGCTGAAGATGCTATGAACTATGAAGAAAAGGCCAAACAATGTCTCAGAAAAGTTTTAGCCCTACCATGTGTTTTGCTTATCAGTATTTTAACTGAGGAAGAACATTTATTTCAGCCGCCCAACCAGCAGTGCTCAGCAACCTGTGGAGGAGGTGCAGCAATTGATCTCTTTAATCACACTCTTCTTGTCTATTTTATATTTTTTAATGGATGACTATACATTTAAAAATATACATTTCCTTAGTCATCAATCTGCAAACAGGACGTTATACTTGAATCTCACAATGGGAGATAAAGAGATGATTTACAGGGAATTACTGGGACACAGTCAAGAAAAGGATAAAAAGTAGGTTAGAGGAATGTAGGTTGTTAAGGCTAGATCACAGAAAAACTCACACAGTGTGTCTGCATTCTCTTGATGGTTGAAAAAAGAGTAAAAGCTACTATAACAAATATTAGCTCAGGGTTTGTCGTCTGGTTCAAAGGTAGAAATATTTCTGTAAGGTGTTCCGGCAACAGGTGTGATGCAATAATCTACATTTTCTTTTTTATCACAGGAGAAATTAAAGAAATCCATGATGGAATCTGGATTATCTTACTTTACTATACTGATATTGGGAATCGGTCCATTATCATCTAAAAAAAACAACAACAAGTATGTGAATTTTTCAGCCCCACAGGCGTTTCTAGACCGGCCAAGTACCGTAGTCCTTGTCCCTGCAGTGATGAATTAATGCTAAATCAACTTTTTATGGTGATGAAAATTACCAAAGAATCTGTAACTGATTGGTCACTTGGACTAAGTTTTATTTTTAACCTTAAAAGTATTGTACTTTTAGCTTGAGCTGTACTGAGATAGGACCATGGTTTACATCTGGTTGACCAGGAGTTCTGCAACCTTCACCTCAAAGATAAAAGTGTGTCTTCAGATCTGTGACTCATAAATTTAAATGAGTGGTTCCCAAAGTGTGGAGTGCATTCCCTAGGGGGTACCCAATGTAATTGCAGGGGGGGCATGGTAGAAGTAAAATGATTAAATTGCCAATTTTGAGAACTAATTATAACAGAAATAACTACCACACAATAAAATAAGCAGTTAAACTTCAAACTATTGCGCTTTAAAAGCAATAGTATTTCATTTTATTGCAATGTGATTTACTGCAGTTTAATTTTCATCAATGTTGCTTTTAAATCAATGGGGCCCACCAAGAAAAGTTTGGAAACCACTGATCGGCGTGCTTCTACAATATCCAATATCAGTAGGCTGATAAAAATTCTACAATTCAGTTTCTGTTCAAAGTTTATGCAACCCATTGGTTATTATTACATTGGTCAGATGTTCTCATAACAATTGTTCTTGACCATTGTTTTCTGTTTGAGTAATATCAACCCTCTTCCAAGAATCAACACAAGACAATAAGTCATAAAAGTGTGTATGATTTGTGTTGATATCATCTCAGTTCATTATTAGTATTGGCCAGTACTGATGATAGTATCTGTATTGTACCAGAAATGTAAAAAGATGTATTGCTGCATCCCTACATGGAATGACATTACTGTTGTTTTGGTGCCTGCTTTCCCTATGTGGCCATGTCATTCTGTCATGTATTTGTTAGCCTCCTTAATGCCGATAACGGTATTTTGCAGTCTTCTCCTGACTGATATCTTCTGATAATTTGGTCTATTTCAGTAGACTATGGCTTTCACTGTTAGGCACAAGGGAAAATATTGGTAAAAAACTACAAGGACAGCTCTATTAGGTGTAAGGTATGCCGGTGAGCCAACATGATTCTGTTTTCAACCTTTTCTCATTCAACTGTGCTTTTCTTCGAGCCAAAATGTCTCTTAGGGAAAGAAAATAACAAAGATCTATTGCGTTTTCTCAGTTAAAACAACTGCCAAATACTTAACTCTCAGGGTGTGAGCGCTCCACCCAGCAGCCCCCACACTTTAACGACACCAGTCACGATCGACCCGCTATCTATTTTCATGTCGCTCGCTGCCATTCCCTGTATGGAAGTGATTGCGTTGACCTTTCTGGCCTCCATGTAGCTCGCGTAATGGTTCTCCTATTGAAGACACTGCTGACAACTATCACTTTGAGAGAAGGGGAAGCAGAGGTGCCTGCTGTGTGCCCATTCAATGCCACAGAGGAGCACAAAAGGGATGTGTTTACGATGACGTGGCGGCCGATAACTTTCCTCTGTCTGTTTATATGCAGTCCTCAACAACGGGGAGTGCAAATGATTTGGATGTGAGCACAGTGGTGCTGGCAATCACTAAGACAAAGCTGTATTGGAGAAAAGATTTCTTAGCTGCCGTGAATAGATGTCATTATCTTGTCTGTCTTTCTTCACCTTGGTTTCACAACATAGTTCCTTAATGGCATTCATGTACGTCTCTAGGTCTTCTTATGCATGCTACAGGCCAGAATCAGAACAATATATACATTTTTTGGCCTTTATTGGCAAAGTTGGTGCTAGTTTAGACATAAAGGGAATAAAAATCAGCTCCAGGGCTTCTGTATCTCACTCACTTCAGGTGGTTTATCCATAAACAACCTGACTTGTACTGACAGGTCTAATTGTACCTTACAGCATATACTGTCACAGGGCCTGACTGCCATTATGTGATTGAGATGAGAAAGAATAGGGCAGATGATAATAGTCAAGGACTACCCACCAATCACAAACACTTATGCACAGAAAGGAGGGGCTCTGTGCTATTGCAGGCAGACATGGTAAATGGGGGGGTAATAGGTGTACCCACTCTCAAGGTGAGACAGCTGTGGTGTTATTTTAAAAATGCAGGTAGTTAAAGACATAGCCAAGGACATCCCGCCCTTCAACATCAGCAAATGCACAGCAAGCAGACTCAGGCCAACTTTAAGATGACCTCATTTGGTCTCATGTCATTGTAACTCATGAGAAGTTATTGGGGATATTCAGAATGTTATGTATTTTAATATATTCTGGATAGATTCATCCCTATATGTAATTTAGATTTTTTATGCAGGGTTCCATGCAGAAGTTTCTCAAAAATCCTTTGAAAACATCCGTTTGTGGTGCAGTCTTTCAAGCCTTTCTAAGTTCACACATAATAGATGTTATGAAAGGAATTGTTTCTTGTCACCTCTGTGTGATGGGTCTGCTTCACCCTGCATACCTTATAGTAGCACAACAATAGCAAGAACCTCTCTCTTATTTTCTGATTTGTAACTAAAAGGCCATTCTTTGTATTTTCTTGAGGTATTGATTTGTTTATTCTAACATTCAGTTTTCTCCTGCACATCTTGACCTTGCAGTGTAGCTTCTTTCCCCCTCCAGATTTGTCAGGTTATCTAGGATATCTCTTCACAGCCTCGTTCAGTTGATCGCACAGATTTTCAAACACATTTAAAGTGCTTTCATGCCAAACCTTTGGAGCACTTACAAGTCTGCGAAATTCAGGTTTCTGTCCCAGTGAACCAAATACAGGAAGAGAGAATGTGAGGTAAGAAGCACAGACAAAAAAAAGGGAAGAAACAAGATTGAAAATGTCTTACAGTGTCCAATACTGGAGCGGCGGTGCCCTGTTGCAACTGCATAAAGTCTTAAGGGCAATTTATGCTTCTGACGCTTAGCCTCTGCAACTGTCAAATCTGAAAAAAATCCTGACTACGTGTCGGACGTTCGCAAACCCGCACAGACCTCAAGCGGAAGTGCGCAGACAAAAAGCAGCTGTGATTGGTCCTTGGTATGACTTTCCAGCTGTGTGTGTGGTGGTCCTTCTCGATTCGATGCCGGGGTGCACCATTTTTAAAAACCAAGGAACAATGTACAACCATGACGAAAGGTTAATCAAGGAGGTTTGGAAGTACAATCAATTGAAGTTCTCGCGAGTTCTTGAATAGGCTCCCCCTTGTGCTTTGGCAGGAAGCTGCTGTGCGTCCCTAGAAATTCCAGATCGACGGTGCAGAAGCATACCAGCAAAACTGATAAAACCAGACTCAAGCGATTTGATGCGGTTGCAGAAGTCTAATCTGCCCTTTAAGGTTTGCTTGATCTACTCCCCTTATGTGATTTGAAGGAGTTCTCATCACTTTCTTCCAACATTGGCTTTCTTCTTGCTCTTCCATAAAGACTTGACTTGCAGAGTTCATGGGTAATTAAATTTAGTTTTATAGCAATCTGAGAAACAAATAAGCCTTACTCAACTCTTCAGGATGTACATTTCTCCTTAGAGTACCACCAGAGGATCAATGACCCCATAAATATCCAGAATTTGCAAAGATGTACATCAGCAGGATGCCTCAGGGGAAAACTCAACCCAAGGAGTGCATGCAGCCTGCTGCCTACATGACACACTACATATGCACGTATACAATTCACACTTTTGTGGCACTGTGCGTCTTTTCAACTGGACAACCGATGACATTTCCAGCATTAGATGCACACATAGATGTTAAAAATACATTCACAGTTGAAGCTCTGACATTTAGCTTTTGCTCAGATGTCCATTGTCTGTTGTAAGATGAAAAGGCACAAAAAAACCTTAACAAACAACCGAAACATCGTTCAATTAATTCTACCATCTGAGATTTCTCCTGTTTTAATATTTTTAATGGGAAATCAAAGTGTGTCTACGCCTCTATGCAGGTCAAGAACATATCATTTCTTTTATAGTGAGCTCTGTTTTACTGCAACACACTTGGATTTATTTAAAAAAAGGGAATTATTGTTCAGGAATCAACTTCACAGCCATATGCAGAGCAACATTAGCGGAAGACGCAGACAGTGGCAGGCCTAATCTTGTCATCTCCAGTGTGGTCACAGAGCGGAGAGTCTGCATTAACTCCTCCAGGGATGCTGTCTCTCTTCCTGTCTCTCACTCTGTCATGCAGGAGCTCCTGGCTTCTGCACAACCAAGCATGTGTCTGTATTTTCTTCCACATGTACTCCGAGCCTCCTGTTGATAACAGTCTGAGAAGGCCACAAGCATGGGTGAAATGAAGAAAAGGATTAAAAGATGGAAACCGATGCACAGACCTGCATGTAGGGTTACACAGTTATGCTTTTAGGCTGTTGTGCTTGGTAAAAACGCGAATACATGTCTTTATTTAGCTCTTATGCTCATACCAGTGACACGTGTTGATGGCAGTGAGACTCTGCAAGTCAGTCTGAGCTGCCCGAAAGCAGTGACAAAGGCAATTAAGGTAGAATGCCTCTGGCTCAGATGCATCGCCACGCCTCGGCCCTGACTGACAATTCTTACGTCGCCCATGATTGTGCCTAAATGGACAACGCCATGGCATATTCCAGCGTATGTGTTCCCACGTGCCTGAGTCTGTGTACAGAGATGTTCTCTTGGCTCTCCCAGCCCCTGTCAGGAGGAATTAGGGCAGGCCCTCTAGAGAAGCAGGGAGTGCACACAAGCTGCTGATGCTCCGCTTCGATGTGTGTGTGTTTGCAGAGGAAGATACAGGGGATGTGGAATCAAGTGTTTTTTCCTCAAGTTGCATATCGAATGAATAAGGTGAGATAGATCAAGGAAAAACGAAACTGGAAAAAAAAAAGTGCCCCAGGGGAAGAAAGTAAGAGGGAAAACAAAGAAGGGTAATTGGGGTTGTAGCAACTTGTAGCAATTTGATTAGGTACCTATTGACAACATGCACACGTTGAAGCACAAAGAGGATTATACAGTAGTGGAGACAACTGCTTTAGAAGACATTAAAAGGATAACTAAAACACAATTTTTGGTGTTTAGTTTTTGTAGTATGACACAGTAAAACCTATTACATTTTTCAAAGAAAAAAGTCAGATTTTAGGAATAGCTAATGGTATTTTTCCTGGCTTTATTGAATATTTCCAGTCGACTATCTATTCACCATCCTCTACTTATGTGAAATTGGTTATAAATGTAATAGCTCCATGAGGAAAGTCTAAACTCTCCTAGAAAATCCAGTAGTTTACAACTTCTAGGTGTACCTGAGAGTCTCCTTCAATTAGGATATACCAAATACATTTTAAAGGAAGTTGTCTAACTCCTTTTAATACTGAGGGGCAAGGGCTCTAACTATAGCTCACTGCATCATCCACTTTATCCTCTTGTTAATGCTAAACAAGACGTCAAGACCGCTTGGCCTTCTGGTCAAACAATGGCATCAGACTTACAGGAAATGACTTCCCTAAAGATTCCACTAAATTCCTCAACCTGTTTAGTGCACAGCGAAGGTCGTGGCTTAGAGACAGCAATAAAATGGCGCCATGTGCTAAAAAACAAATCCTAAGGTTCATAAACCAGACATCATTCTCACTATGACTTCTCATTGATGTCTTCCCGTTGAGCACCCAAAATGGATCGAAGATAACAGGTAGCCCAACCTTCACCTTAAGAACAAGCTAGAGTTTCTGAGGAGAAGGGTCTTTTTTTTTTTAGCTGAAATTGTCTTTAAAGGCAACTCTGTCACCGTATTCAGCACCACCCATAAAATACCATAAAAAAGTTGCAAGTTTATTATTGATTCATAAAACAAGGATCCTCCCAGTTACACATTTAGGGTAAAAATCTATGCGTTTTATAGCTTGCTTTTCCATGATATTTAATACAAATTACATTGGGAGTTTTGGTTGCAAACCTCCTTAATTTACATTTAAGATCATATTTCATTTTGATTGTTGATTATGGTTAATTATTGAGCTAAGCCTATAATTATAACCACCCTTGTAATAGCCAAAATAAAATTATTATTTTTTTTTAGTACGGTAGATTTAATTTTACAAAGAAGACATATACCGTATTTTCACGACTATAAGGCGCACCTAAACGTCTTTTTTTTCCCTCAAAATGTGGGGTGCGCCCTATCTGCGGACGTTGTTGAGACCACCATGAGTATGTGAGAACGTTAAAGGGGGAAGTGTGGGCGTGGCTTGTGTATAAAAGAACAGGTATGTGCTTTATGCAGAACATTGTTGTCTTAACAACCCTGGAAATGGCAAAGAGACACGCCTATGAAGCCCAGTTTAAACTGCAGGCTATCAGCTACGCAGAGGAACATGGAAATCGAGCAGCTGCGAGAGAATTCAATATAAATGAATCGATGGTTCACAAGTGGAGGAAGCTGGAAAACGAACTCCGACAGGTGAAGAAGACGCAGCTGAGTTTCCGCGGACATAAGGCGAGGTAGCCCGAGTTGGAGGAAAGACTCGAGCGGTGGATCGTGGAGCAAAGAACGAGTGGGGCCAGCGTTTCAACGGTCACTGTTCGACTAAAAGCAGTAAAGCTGGCGGAAGAAATGAAAATTGAAAATTTTCAAAGAGGTCCATCGTGGTGCTTCCGTTTTATGAAACGGTGCTATTTTTCCATCCGGACCAGGACTACAGTTGCTCAGCGACGTCCGGCGAATTATGATGAAAAGCTGGCGAGCTTCCACTCCTTCTGCAGCAAACACATCGCTGACAAAGTCATCCAGCCAAGCCACATCACCAACATGGACGAGGTGCCGCTCACTTTCGACATCCCGGTGAATCACACAGTGGAGAAGAAGGGGACCAGCACTGTAGCGATACACACAACGGGGTATGAAAAGGCGTCGTTTATTGTTGTGCTTGGCTGCCACGCAAATGGACAGAAACTGCCGCCTATGGTGATTTTTAAAAGAAAGACTTTGCCTAAAGAGACTTTTCCAGCTGGAGTCGGCAGCGCCGGGCAAGTTACGCCACCGTTTGCAGATGGATTGTAGATGCTTGGACTAACGTTTCTGCTGGGACTGTTGTTCGAGCTTTCGCAAAAGCCGGCATCATTTCCAAGGAGCCGCACGGCACGGAAAGTGACTCTGACAGCGAAGAAGAAGGGGAAACTGGCATGTCGGATTTAGCGCAGCTGTTTAATTCAGAAACAGAGGATGATGACTTTGAGGGGTTTGATTAATACTTTGTAATCAATACATGAATAAAGCACAATCATACTCAGTTTTGCTCCCGCTCTATTTTTCTACCTGAAAACTTAATTCAACAGCAGCCTCTGGGCAGGGTCTCCTCCGGGTTCACCTCGGCAGCTGGCAGGTGTTTTTTCATCTAAATAATCTAAATCTTTTTAAGGGAGAAAGTCCACCTGAAAACTTAATCATTGCAGTCAGTTCATCCAGATTATTATCCTGCCTATACTATTTCTGTCGGAGGCGCTCAGAGCCCCACATACCAGCGGTGCGCCGACAGCAGGAATCCCTTCAACAGCAGCCTCTGGCCGGGTCCTCGCGGTTCACCGCGGCGGCTGGCAGGTGTTTTTCATCGAAATAATCTAAACCGCAGGCAGCAGGATAATAAAAGTGAATATATTCTGTCGGCAGGTTTTAAGTTAATTTATGCGTCAATAAACTGTATCAGAGGAGTAATCACAGCCCTGTGTCATCAGCGATGTGTCTCTCATGGCCAGCTCCCAGGTTTGAATAATACTTTGTAATAAATACTCCTTGCAGCTTTATTTGCTGTGATCAGTGGGAATAAAGTAGTTTTAATATGTTTTTAAGTGGGAAAATCCACCTGAGAGGACATGTACCTGTATATAAAAAACGCGCCCTATAGTCCAGTGCGCCTTATGTGTGTGTTAAATACAGAAATGGCACACATAACTGAGACTGTGCCTTTTAGTCCGGTGCGCCTTATGGTCGTGAAAATACGGTAGTAAAAAATGACAGGTTGGGAATCACCTTTCATGTTTCTATGGGTATTTTTAATAACTGATGCTTTGTAAGGAGACCCAACTATTTGAGGTTTTAAAAGTGTTCTTGCCTCTCAGGAAACATTTTTAGTCCATTACACCGCAAAATCACAAAATCCTAACACAATAAACAAATCCAATTCAATTTAGTTTATAGTTTTTTTATATAGTGCTAATTCACAACACGTCATCTCGAGATGCTTAACAGAGACAATTCAATCAGATCATACATAGAATATAATAGAATAGAAAATACCTTTATCGTCCCACAATGAGTACATTCTGGTGTTTACAGTAGCAAATGTTTATAGAAAAAAATGGTCACAAATGTGTACTTAGAAAAATGTATAAAGGCTGATTTATACTCAGAAACCAGGTCTTCTCTGTGTGTGTTGCAGTTAACTCAGATATGCTCCCGCCCCTTCCGCAGACACTCTGGTGCACCTCTCCGAAATTGTAGGTGACCGCAGACAGGAGGCCTTTGATTGGTCAAATCTACATCAGCTCTACACTATGCATATTTCCTGTTTGGTACCTTACCAGATGGTTTTGTATGTATGACCGCCATTGTGGAAATCGACTTGTGAAGTTGGACCAGCTAGAAGAGCGAGATGCACGAGAACGCTGGGACCCTTTTTCCAACGACTGCTTGCACAAAAATAAAATAAAAATACTTTAAAAAAACTCTTTTTGTAAAGCTTTTAAAACTCCTACTTCTTATTGAATATTAATCTGGCTATCAAAGGGGTTTTTAGGAAGTCAGGGATGAGCTCATAATAATAAAAGTGGTGCAAAGATTAAGATAGGAATGTATATTTGTGATTGTAACAATCGTAAAGTTTTTATAAAGGCCAAAATATTCAAATCTTCACTGTTTTAGCTTAACAACTAATTTGCTCACGTGGTCTTTGATTTTATTGCTTTAGCAGATGTGAACTATTGTGCAAAAGGATTTAAATTCAACTATGAAATTCTGTTCAGGCTTGGTACTGCATGTCTACATGATAATATATATATATTTTACTACCAATGAAATTGTTACTCAGTTAAAATCCTTGCAGAATAGAAAGAATTGATGAAGTGATGAGGCTTAACCATCGTGTCTTTATGTTTGCAAGTATCTGCATCACTGAGGTAATGGGCATCAGAGGGATCTGAACTGGAAAGCCATCAGAGCGAACACTGGTCGCTCCACGCGGTTCCCTGCGCATCTACATGCATGTAGTCGTATCTAGTTCAGTCAGATGGCGTACTCTGCACATAGCCTATTCAGGTCACGGTCAAAGTGACAGAGACAGACAGAGGGAGGGGCAAAAAGGAAAGAATGGGGGGGAGAAGAAAACCAAAAGACAAAACCGGACTGTATGCTTGAGGCTGTCACTGAGAAAACCCCTTCCCTTCTAAGAGGATGGCAGAGCAGGAGATAAAAATAGACCTGCAAATAAAAGAGTAATATATTAAGGAAGGCAAGTGATGTTAGGATTGGAGAATATTAGAGATTCTCTGTAAAGACTTGGGAGGTTTATGGAAGGAGAGAATAGTGTGACTGTGAGGTCTAATACAGAAAACAGATCAACTGGTTCAGTGACTGTTGGAGGTGATGTTCGCTGGTTCTTAATCACAGACATGGATTTAAAAGTAATAAAAAGTGGATAACAGCCTGACTTAGAAGGACTATTTGTGAGAGAGGACCTGCTCACCAGCAACTTCAGAAGAAGATGAAGCCACAGTTATCAACATTGTATAAAGAAACAGAAATATATTTTATGATTTAATATTTTTTACATTGTTTTAATATTTATACTGCATAATACACATCTACATTTAAACAGGGTCGTAATTCATTTAACGACCGAAAAGGTGTAGGCTGAAGTAAACGGATACCTGTATTGCCTAACTTTATTACACAGTCTTTATCATAGTTCCCAGAAAAGCAAACAAGTCTACAACAGTTATCTCACAGCATCACAGTATATGACCTAAAACATGACATTTCTAAGGAAAAGTGCACAGATCATAAAGCTGTTACCTTTAAGCTTCTACCTTTTTAGATTTTTTTTAATCCCTTATCTAACTTTTTCCAAACATTGACCCCTCTAACTGAATTACAAAAACTTTTTATTTGCTGTTTTTTATTATTTTTATTTTAATATTTATGTCCATGCACTGTAATTTTTGCTTAGTAAAAAAGAATTTGAAGCAAAATAATTTACTTTAGCCCCATTTACACTACTCTCCTGAAACCGTTAACTGTGCTGAGCTTGGTTCTTACGACCTAGGAGGTGAGGAACCAAGCTAGGTCGTAAGAAGGCAGGAATTAGGCACACAAAATGGCAACTTTTAGGAACTTATGTGCACTGAAAAAGGTGACCTTTGGGTGCAATAAACTCTATTAGTATTATTATTATTAGTATTATAAGTATTCATCATAATTTTTACTCTGCATTTTAAGCTCTAGTAAAAACTAGAGAGCCTGGATTAAAATTAAACCTTTTTTTTTGTGGAATGTTGCCTGTCATTAATGTTGTTTTTTTTTTGTGCCAAATAAGGTTTAAGGCAAAAAATAACAGATATTTTTATTCAAGTATCTAGTAGAGATTTTATTCTTTATTGAGAATGGTTAGACTGTTTAAGGCGTTAATTTTTAATTGTGTTGATTTTGTTTCAGTAATATTGTTGAATTGCATTCTTAAAAGACCACTATTCTGGACGACAGGTTTAAATGTTGAAATTGCACTGTTGCAGTGTGTAGGTTTGTAAGATTTTTATTGCATATTTGAGTAGTAACTATATTACCACATCTGTGTTGGATGTGGTGTATATGAAATACTTTGTATTTGTTGTTTATAACTCATACCAACTTTCTTGTTTTCTGTACAAATTCTAATGCAGTGCAACATAATGCTCTTGTGCTATTAATGCTATATTTGTACATGCTTTTTTTTTTCATTCAAATAGAGGCATACATAATCTTTACACCAATGCTAAAAGATTAAGTGGCTGTTTCAGTTCTGACCCTCGCCCAGAAGTTGTTTTGAGCAAGATTGTGTCAGTTAAATATTCTTGATCTTACATATGAGTTTATTTCTGTAACTAATGTTGAAACTCTCAGTTTCAGAGGGTAACACTGCTGCCTTGCAGCAAGAAGGTTATGGGTTTGATTACCGGCCTGGGGTGTTTCTGCATGGATTTTGCATGTTCTCCCTGAGCATGCAGAGGTTCTCTCCTGGTACTCTGACTTCCTCCTACAGTCCAAAAACATGACTGTTATGTTAAATGGCTTGTCAGAATTGTCCTAAGGACTGAGGGTGTGTGTAAATGGTTGTTTGTCTCTTTGTTGCCTTAATATTTTGAGTAAAATGCTGTTTGTGCCTATGAAAAACAAGTACACTTTACTTAAATTGTTTAAATAAATCTAACTTACATCTTTGATGTAATTAAGTAAATGTTACTTAATATCTTCGCAACTGTTATGTATTATGGAAAGTAAAATTCACTGGAAAAAAATTCAAGTGAGTGTCACTTGATATTGCAGCATCGAATTTTACTGAAATCATTCGCACACAAATACTTACAATATATTTTTTAAGTAAATGTTATGAGTTGTTTTTTTCAGTTTGCCTGGATATCGTTCTCTGCCCAAATTTCAATGAGAGCCTCAGTCTCATGATGGGTTCTGGGAGTAAAGCCCAAAATGCAGAACACACATGGGGAAACTGGGTAAAAGTCCAAAAGGGTTTATTTAAGCACAAACATGGATATGACACGGGAACTGGTTCAGACTGGGGAGCAGGTTCACTGGAGATTGCACTGGGACTGGAGACTGTTGGTTAGCAGAGTTCATGAGAGGCTAAGCTTCTAGCTTCAGGCTTAGCGTGGCAGTCCTAGATTTGAGCTTCCAGCTCACTGCAGAGAACAACAGGGGACAACACGAAGGACTCTAGAAACTCATTCCACGTAGGAACCTCCAGGGAAACTCCACACAGAAGTCTTCAGGTTTCAACCACGTAGGAATGTTCGGGTTAGGGAACAACAGGGGAAAATCCACATGGGAACCTCTAGGGAAACTCCACATAGAAGTCTTCAGGTTTCAACCATGTAGGAATCTTGGGTTGGCGCACCAGGGCAGAATAGCAGGTTAGGTCTCCTAGAGCTTCAGGCTTGAAACTGGTTTCCTGTGATACAACTCTCCCAGAGCTGCAGGCCAGAGACAGGTTGCCAGAGAGACAGCTCTTCCAGAGCTTCACGAAGAGACAGGAGGTTAAGCTCATCCAGAGCTTCACGAGGAGACAGGTGGTTAAGCTCATCCAGAGCTTCACAAGGAGACAGGTGGTTAATCTCATCCAGAGCTTCACGAGGAGACAGGAGGTTAGCTCATCCAGAGCTTTCACGAAGAGACAGGATTCCTGTGAGGCAGAGACAAGGAAGAGTTAGAATCTGATCTCACACTAGAGATAACAAAGATTCTTCTGTAACAGAGGCTCAGGAAGCTAACCAACTAAGATCAACACTGCGGCGTGGAATCAAGGTCAGGCAGGAGCTTATAAAGGAGAGGTCTTCTGATGAGAGGATTAGCAAGAGGTGTGCAGGAACAACCCAGTCTCATTTATTTACATAATATCTACTTAGTGAACATATATTCCCATGAGACTGGGTTGGCAGGAAGGTTCCAGCTCCAGAAGACCCACGGCGCACTCTGCTGGAGACAGAGGGTAATCTCCAGATCCCCACAGTAACTCCAGCCCTAAAGAAAAATAGCAAAGAGCAGAAGGGGATCCTTGGCGCCCTCTGGTGGGCAAGCCTGAGGATCCCAACAATTTTTTAAGTAAATGTTATGAGTTGTTTTTTTCAGTGTGCCTGGATATCGTTCTCTGCCCAAATTTCAATGAGAGCCTCAGTCTCATCATCTCAGGTCGCGCCACGATCTTTTGATGCCATTTATTGTTAATAGGCTAAGAAGAAGTTTTTGTTGTGAACAGTTGAAGAGAATGTGAATTGCCAAGCCAAACACTCCAGAAAACCGGCAAAATGAGTCAGTTGACTGTAAATAAGAGTGCAGAACGGTCTGCTCGTGCACTTTTTGTTATCAGAGACCCGAGACACAACTGAACTGTGCCGAGCCCTGCTGTTAAACTAGTGCTAGATTTAGCATGATTCGGTTGTGTCCAGTTTAGTTGCGTTCCATTTACACTCAACAGTTATCTCGGTTACCGTGCTCAGACTGTTATTGGCACGGTTTCAAAATGGTAGTGTAAATGGGGTTTTTGTTTGCTACTATGAAGGCCTTGTTCATTATGGCTACAATTTTAGCAATTTTTGTTTGAAGTACACTAATTTGTGTTTTCCTGTTTAGTTTTTCATCAACATATACATATAAAATGATAAT
Organism: Cyprinodon tularosa; assembly: GCF_016077235.1. NCBI lineage: Eukaryota > Metazoa > Chordata > Actinopteri > Cyprinodontiformes > Cyprinodontidae > Cyprinodon > Cyprinodon tularosa. Next base: position 161,109 of record NW_024039696.1, read on the forward strand.
TTATTATTACAGTCATGGTAATGCTGCCTATTACATTTCTTGCTATTATTTGCACATATAGAGATCAAGGGAGCCCCTTTGATAGGTGATAGGTATTAACCATTTATTCCTTGTGAAATTATACATTACTACAGATCACCGTCATGTCTATGATGGTGTTTGAAAATACTTTAATTTGGTTAAAAACCCAATCAAGGATCAAATGAGTGAATGGCATGAATCATTTGTTTCACACTTTTGTGTAAATTTGGTGAAAATGTGGTAACTGACTCATTTACCCGAGTTCTTATTTGACTTATTTCCAGATTTCTGTGACGAAATTGTATAGGACTGATTTTTAAAGATTGAATCTTGTGTGCAAAAGAAAAAAACCAACATTTAAGCGAAAAGTTACAAAAACTTGTCCTGGTTAAAATATCATGGTCCAGTTCTTGTTTTCTCTTCACTGCCCCAAGTGTTTGGAGGAAGAACTGCAGTGAGTAAAAACACTATTAAATACAGCATAATGTAAAATCTCATTGCCAAAATATCCCCCTTATAATCTTTTCCCTTTCATGTTCTGTTTTTCTGATAATCATATTGTGCTTTATGTTCACTCTAAATCCTCATATTTTCTGTTTTATCTTTTTCCTCTTGTCCTCTTCTCTCCACCCGCATCCAGTGGGCTAAAAACCCAATTTATTTCTGTAGAAAAGGAGAGGCTTGAAAGGGTCCCGCGGGGGGGTTGCGGTTGTGTTGTCAAGGTAACACACTGTGAGGGACTTGGCCCCTCGAGCCAGTCCAAAGGGCGTTTTTGAATTTATTCTCTTATTAAAAAGTAGGAACGCAGACCTGAAAGCAAAGGAGGGATAAATAAAAATAACTAAGCGAAAGTTGAAAACAGATCAAGGGAAAGGGAGAAAAAAAGGTGAGGCTGCAAATACCTCTGCACAGATGGTGTACCCTGCTTGTCAAGTTGGGGGAGAAATGACATGCACTTATACAGCATCTGTCACTCAGCTCGGTCAAGTGGCCCCAATTGGCTGTCAGCGGTTTACATGGTAACAGCCTCCATACTCATTCTCCTGTGCAGCTCTCCGCCTGTGAGCTAAGGCACAGAGAATAGACCCTGTTTGTGTGTGTGGGAGGCAAAGCACCTTAACCCCCCTCGTCGATCTCCATCAGGCATTTCCTATAATTACAGACGCTTCGTATCAGCTGAAGATGCTGCCTCACCATACCTGTTTTAAACCTTCCAGTCTCAAACTGTCTATTTGCACCTGTTTGTGTCTGCTAAATAAGGCAACCTGCTCATGCGAGCATGAACGACGGCAATAGGGGTGTACGCATAGTCTTGGATCAAATTTTCAGTTTCTGTTGCAATGACTGACAGCTGTCGCAGGTTTGGCGTTCAGATGTATAGTTGGGACAGCAGGGGAACACTAAAGTTTCCCCACAGGGAGGGAGCAGGCATGGCTTGACAGCACTGTGAGATCTGCACTGTCACATTTGTCTATTGGTAGTATCTTAAGTGAGATATTTTCACGTATGTGTGCAAAACAGAAGTTGGCTTTGCTTTATTTCTGCCACATAGAGGTGGAACAACATAATGTTTGCTTACGTTGTCCTGGAACCTGAAAAAAAAGAATAAAATCTACTTTTTGAAAAGAGTTTTCAGCATTTAATTCAACCTCACCTTCAATGCTGTTAACTCAAAATTGCCCTGAACAGCAATTCCATGATGAGACATGGTGGTGGTAGTAGCATCATGGTGTGGAGCAGTTTTTTTTTTGCTTGGTCTGAAAAGCTAGTCAGGGTTGATAGATGGGACCAAATAAAGGCCGTCCTGGAAACAAAGTTTGTTAGTGGTCCTAAGAGAGTTGAAGTGGATGTTCAAATATGCTCTGCATCTAGTCTAACTAAAGTTATGTTAATTGATTAATTAGAATAGGCAAACGTTTCAGTCTCTATATGACACTGCCAAAAACAGCTATAAGGCTGTATTTGTGGCAAAATGAAGCTTTAAAAAGCATTAAAGGGAAACCACAACCGGAATTTTGCTCAGTTTTTTTTTTTTTTTTTAAAGATGTTTTAGTACCTATCTAGGAGTCTTAGTCAATTCTGCTGTCTTGTACCACAGTAAACTCTAGTTGGAGTGCTGATGTATTTAAGCATCAGAACTGATGCATGATTCAAAAGACCAATCACATAGCCCATGCACAACAAAAGGCACCAACAATCCAAAAGAACAATGGTCGGCTGTTTGATTTGCATCTGACTTGGAATGTGTTCAGGAAGATGGACCTCCATGCTGCTCAAATTCATCAGCTCTCCAACTAAAGCTTGCTGTGGTGTGTCAATTAGAATTGACAAAGACACCTGGATAGGTCTGCTTCAAAACACTGAGTGAAGTCCGGTTGCCTTCCAGTTTAAGCACATTTGTGGTTGACATGATCCGAATAACAGAGAATTTACATAGGTGCTTGAAAGCAATGGAAACGTCATAAAAGCTGTACAAAACGAAATGACAATAAAAGTTGTCTAAGTAATTGCTCCAAAGTAGGTGCTTGGCTTAGTGTAGACAGTTGCACACTAGCACTTACAGCGACACAAACTTGCAGAGTAGAGTAATCCCAATATTGGAGGTGGCTCAGAGATACGGTGGCTCTAGTGGGAACCTTCAATAAATATCCAAACCAAACACTCTTGATAAACAAATATGAATACATTTCAAATTTTATTTCATGGGTCATACACTTTGTGACCCATTAACAAGATTTTTTTTTTTTAACAGGTTGTTGGTCAGGTAAGAGATTGACTCAAACCTAGAGAAAACCAGAGTAGACAGATGATACAGTCTTGTTTATATGCAATTTTAATACAAATAGTTTTTTTCAATTAACCTTTATTGTGAGGAAAGTCAGTATATATTTTCCTAAGACCAGATAAAATTATTTATTGTCAGTCCTTTAGCAAACCAACGCTTCCCAGGATACAGTTGATTATGCCGGTTCTCCTAAATGACGTCACACCCCAGGCTAAGCCAGTGGCAAAAACCAGATTCAGTAAACCCTTTTAAAACTTAGGTGGGCATCAGAAAGGGGATTTTAGACCCAAAATCAATTTTCAACAGAATTGCATACATTGTCATCACGTATACAGTTTATCAGCAAAAGAAAAAGTGTATTTAAGGCTTTAAGTAAGCCAGACTTCTCTGATACTGATCATTAAATAAAAAAATAAAGAAGAACTAGAATAGGAAACGTTGAAATTGATAGTTTTATGTGAGATAATGTGGATGATTAATTTTCCATGGGTTTGGTAGAAAAAAGTAGGAGATTTGCTAAGAATGAGAGCCTGTAGAGCACTAGTGCTCTAGAGATACATGCAATCTCAAACAGGAAGAAGTCTATTGAAATAGTCTGATTATTAAAAGCTGACCAGCAGATATTCTAAGGGTTTGTTGAGTGGAATAAATCAAACCCTAGTATAACACTGAGATAATTGTGTCTTTCCAAAGGAAACGCACTGACAGCATTCCTCTAGACCTCTGAGTGACTCAGGCGGCAGCTTTCAGCTTCCCACTCTCTGCTGCCTGCCCCTGGATGAAAAAGAGAGAGAGAAGGAAGAGAGACAGCGGCGTGACTCATATATCATCCTCTGAAGTGGAACTCCTGAAAATGTGTTGCACTGGCACATACAGAAATATGCACACAGGCATGCACACGACAAACACGCGCAATGGAAGCCCAAGAGACAATTTGGAGTACCACCATGTGTGATGTGCTTTGGGCAGTCATACACTTTGAAACGTCAGATAACCCCTTAAAAGAAGAAGACATGGAAATTCTGACAGGGTCATTAGTCCCAGTCTCTAAACAAATACTCTCACTTTATTACATGGGTGGTGACACTCCAACGTCCAGATTATTTACCTGTCAGTTGGAAGCATCTAATGCTAGTGTAAATGGAGGAGCTTCATTTCTGTATTTTAAACATAAAAAAACTAAATATTGGATACTGTGTAAATCAAGCATTAGCAAACTTAAGATTTGGAATGTTTCTGACTCTAAAATGTTCTTCAGTCTTTGAAATAACCAAACCATCAGCCTGTTTTTTTCTCTTTCTTTTCAATAACATTTCTACTAATGATTACATGTTGAGCATGTAAAACAGCACCAAAAAATAATAATCTTTACGGATGAATAAAACTGTAAAACTTCAAGAAAAAAGCCTGCTAACTTCTATATTTTGACACCGGTTGTAGGAGTGTGTTTAAACCTCTAGTTTTAAAGGGGCTGCTGGTTTCTTTAGTCCCACATATAAATCTTTAGATCTGGTTTTTATTACCGGTAGTTTTCTATCTTTACCATTGACATAGAAAAAAAAAATCTGATGAAGATTCTGTTTTGATAGCTGAATCCAAACATAATTGGCTGAGCAAGTGCTTTGAATTCAAATAATGTTCATCATAAGCGACTGATCTGTGTTAAACTACAGTCTTGTTGAGGAAATAATCATTCCTTTAAGCCCTGATAATGAACATAGTATAGCTCTTTAAAGCTGTGCACGTATAAATGAACCTTCACATTAAAATGGATTTAAGCACCCTTTCTTAAATAGGAAAAATGTTTGTCTCCCTGTGAGAAATGACTTTACAAAAGTTGCTGACTGAACCAAATAGATGGCAGTGAGAACAAAGAGGACAGTCATTCAGATGGGAAGCAATAAGGTGTACCAGTAAAAGACAAACTGTTTCTCCCATTACATTAGACGTGTTTTAGATAAAGAACATACAAACACCAAACATGGTGGTGGAAATTTGCTGGTGTAAGGCATCTATGAGTAATGCTCTCTACTAAGATTCTGATTCTGACTGTCTGCAAATTAGTGTGTGTCCCTAAAGGCGGGCATGCACTGTAGGATATTTTCAATCTTTACACGCAGCTACAGCTCAAACTCTAGGGTTTAAAAGTTCACAGTGCACGATGTATGTTCTTACACTGTATGACCCGAGGCTCTGATAGGATCTGAAGCTCACACTGTACTGTATGTCCAAAAAGCACACGTCAGACTCAGTGTTGAGAGATGGCGATTGTCGTACTCCTCAATCTGGAAGAAGAATTCCTTTGTTTGTACATGTTGTGGTAAATCAGCTTGTAGATGCTTGTAGCTTTGCCTCACAGCAGAATTTGCCCACAACTGATTTCTCTTGACCTTATAATTCCTGATTGGGAGGTTGTCGCGAGAGGCTAATCTCCCCTCATTACCCACTGTATACTATGCGACCCACTACGCACAATGAGGCTAAAACTTGACCCAATCCAAAAAATTCTCGCATGACTGGAGAATCGACCTGAAAAGGGCAAAAATTCCTAGTGCATGCCCACCTTAAGGTGTACTTGCTTGATATGTTGCTGGATTGCGATACAAAGCATTTCGGTTGCTCTCTTCTCAATTGCTAAAAAATAAAGGTTTAAGAAGATTTTAGTCAAAGCATGGGCTTTAACCAAATTGAGGTAACAAAACACTTCAGGGAGGATGACTTGAAACCTTACTGTGGACCAAACCCACTGTGATATATTGCTCACTATTCTATTCATTACTAACCATTCAAAGGGCTTGATGAAAGCTGCTGTTTTTGCAAAAGATGGCAGAAACATTGATTAGGCTTAGAGTGATTGGTTTGGATATCCTCATTCTCCTTAATGAATATAGCCATCTATTGAATATCTTATTTTATATTAGATAGGTTGCCTTCATATGAAAGTAACTTGGCTTGATGATCTATATAAAAGGAAAAACACAGCTATTTTTTAGAGAACAAGAGTGTGACAAGTTTCTGTTTCACAGTGAAAAATGTTGGGTTGACTGTCTGTAAGATCAAGAATTTCCATGTACTGCAAAACAACTTCTTTATTTAATAGAAAGTTTGGCGGTTATGCTTTGGCTGGCTTGATGATGTGGGAGGAGGTACAAGCTTAAAGCCGGTGAACCATGAGATCTGCCATTTTCCTTTATGATTGGACGCTCTACTGCACCTGTGCCACATATAGACTTCTCTCGCTAAACTAATCACCACTGCCAGCAGTGGTCAGCTCGGAGCGGGATGCAGATAGAAGCAGATGTACAGAGATAATTAATGGCTCAGAACAAACGCAACAGGTCACACAGCACAAATCAGTGGCTCGTTTACGTGTGACATGCAGACATTAGCTATGTCACTTTTGCTGCTTCATTACAGTATAGGTTGGATGAGGTTATTTTTGCATCTAAAGCCCGATCTGTTAGACAGATCTCTTTAGTCTTTTTCAATTATGAATTGAAGTTATGTTAAAAATCTCTTGAACCGCTGGAAAGTTGACCCCCTTATGGGCATCTGTCTTTTATTTAATATATACAGTTATTTTGAGCTCTTACAGTCGCATATTGTTTTTCAGACTGGAATATGTCCTCTTAACTTCATTTACTTTTTGTATGGCCCCAGATACATATAGACCTTTCACAATTTTTTCTACGTTGAGTGATGGAAAACATGGATAAATGTAGTAAAATACTGTTGATTTCCTTTTAAAATTGTTCCCTAAAATCAACGAAAGCCTAAACTCATTTTAACAAAATTAAAATTTATAATTCTGCTGCTTTATGTCATGGTAATGGACACTCAGCAGCTGTGTTGTTTCTAGAAGAACAAACATTTTTATGCATTGTGTTGATGTTGAGCCTTACTTAATGAATTATTAAAACTTTAAGTGCCCTTATTTTGCATTTTTTTTTTTTTTTTCACAAATAACGATTTAGTGAACACGGAGTTTGATGTTTCAATGCAACCCAAGGATGCATGTTTTTCAGTTATTTTTCCATTCTTTGTTCCCCCACAGAAACCTGCTGGACATGGATACTTTCTCCAAATCAGACCCAAGTAAGTTACGTGATCCTTGATCTATGAAAGAAAATGTGTCTGCAAAATAAAGCTGCATTTTCTGACTTACAAATCATTACAAATTTATATTTTGAGCTGCATTTTCATTTTATTTCTCTAAGATGAGTTCATTTGTAAATGTGTTCTATGAAATAATATTTTTCAAACATTTATTTTTCAAAGGGTGACCAGGCAAAATTGACAGAAATTCATTGCAAAATTTCAAATTTGAATATTAACATACCTTAACAGAACTGCTTATCATTAAATTCATAGCTTCATATCTGACTATGACCATAATTGCTAATAGATCATCCAAACGTTTACATTTTCTTCTCCAAGTCGGCTGATTCTGTTACCGGTACTTAATTTAAATGATACATAAAATAATGTTTAACATTTCGTACTCAAGAAGATGTACTGGCAAAAAGTGACCAGATTGAATTTAAAATGCTAAGTTCAAAATATACATATATAAACTGAAATTATTTTTATTTTAAAGTTATTAAAGAAATTGATAATACAACATCCAAGCTGCCTTTTCTTTTCTGCTTATTGTTTGACAGTGCTAAAAAGAAAGCAAAGAGGAAATTACTTTTTTTGTTGAAAAAAAAAAAGAAATTTAAAAGAGTTCAATAAATAATTCGAATTGCAATTTCAAAATTACATCTTAAATTCTTTATGTTCTTCCCTAAATATCACTTTTTGTTTGTTTTAACAACTTTTACTAAAAGTCAAAAAGCTACGTCAGTAGTTTTGGCCTCATAGGGAGAAGTGATAACACAACAATGGTAATAGCTGGTTTTCTCTGGTTGGTGGTGTTTCCATCTTTGAACTATAGACACGTGGCTGTTTGTGTTTTGGTCAAGAAAAGAAACTCCTTTTTATAGAGAACTTTTCACTCTTCACAGAAACTCCTGAGAAATGAAGCAGCTGGGATGATAGTGGCTTAGTGGAAAAGAAGATTTCCTGAAAAACTTAACGTCTTTTCTCCGAAGTCATTTGAATATAATCATTTTCTGACAGTTCTACTCTATCAAGTTCATGAACAGGCTGCCAGAAATGTTAAACCAGTTCTGCAAGAACAGAATGTAGACAAAAGTTGCTCTCTTCTTGTGGAGTAAGCACAACTTGCAAATTTAGAAAGTAGTTTAGCTCATTTGTAGATTCTTGTTTATGCTTTGTAAGTCACACCAGTATGAAAAACCAATATTGTGAGCAGCTGATTATTTATTATTAAAAAACAATTAGTACAGATCCAAACAGATCCAAAAGCAGCTTTAATGCTTATATCGACATTATATTTTGGTTAAGATGGTGACAGTGATAAGAAGCCTGCTTGGATGATTGTGATTATATGGTGGAGTAGGATTGGAGCTGTTTGGTATTTATTAATGAAGGAGGAGTTCGAACCTGTCTGACTTGGAAAAGAACCAAAAAGTCGTAGTAGAGATAGTCTGAGTATGTGACCTGATGTTAAAAATAACTTAAGAGTGGTGATATAAATCAAAAAGCTCCACCTTTCTAGTGGATGGGAAAAATTATTTAAGCTTTGCAAATATTGTTAGTTGAAATCCACTGAATATTATCTGCTTTTTAGCATTTAATAATGTTATTAATATTATATTTCTGTTTTCTTTACAGTTTGTGTTCTTTACACACAAGGCATTGGCAACAAGGAGTGGAGAGAGGTCAGTTAGTTTTAAAGTCTCTTTAGAGCAATTTCACTGCATCGTCTTCATATTGGTGTACTTTTGAAAAATGTCCTTTTAAAGCTGTGTTTTGAGCAAAAATTGAGAGTAAACCTTTTTTATGAAAAAGTGATTACCTGATTTATTACCTGTTTTACATGATTTTAACACTTAGAATATTAAAATAGTTTTAAATATTAGGCAAAGATTACGCATGTAAACACAAAATGTGTTTTTTTAAATTGGGGTTTTAATTATAAAGGATTCTTTAGTTATTATGAAAAAATAAATGAATAAAAAACCTACATTACTGTTGTGAAAAAGTGATTGACGAGCGTGTGGTGGCGTCACAATTACGCCTCTTTTCCAATCGACCCATATTTAGGCTGAGTGCTGGCGTTCTCCCTGCGTTCTTGTCAAGAACAAGACTCCATACTTGCGTTCTTATGAATTGAGAATTTGCCTCTGAGTAGGAGAACTCCTGGGCTAAGAGAAAACACTATTGGAAGCAATGGTTCCCTTCGAATCAGTTTACCCTTGATGTAGTAAGTCTGAGTGATTTTTTTAAATTGTGAAAAGCTATTCTGTAAAGATGCCTGGCTCTCCAGGAATTGCTCCTCCTACTCTACTTGAAAGAAAATTAGCTTTTCCTTAAAGAAGTCACTCAGGTGCAACATATTTATTTATTTAAGTGTCGTTGTTACTCTGTCTAGTTGGGCAAATTCTATTAAACAAGCTTCTTTAAGCAGTTATTTACTTTAGGAAACATATTCTTAAGTCACCTAAAGTGATTTAAAGGAATAAATAGTGAGATTTAATATTTCTTACTTAAATTATTTTTTGCATACCTTTTTTTATGTATAGTGAGGCTAATTAAAATGTCCAATTTATCCGGGCTTTTTTTAATAAACACTTTCAACAACATCTGGATTTTGCTCATATTTAGACTGAACTGCTGTCAGCAATGTTTTTTGTCAATATTCATGTTTGTAAATGAGGGGGCAATTCCTGCTGCCCCAATCATTTCCAGTTATTCAGGCTTCTTAGTGGCCCATCATCTGCATGCTTTATCATCAGGCAGAGTTAAATGTCAAACTGGGACCTCCCTGACCCTTATTGACTGCATACTTAAGCCGCCGTGCATTTATTACATTACATTCTAAAGCTGTACATAATCTCCTGTAACCAGCGACTCCACGAAAATGTCTCCAAAAAGAACAGGCTGCAGGTGATAAGATATTTATATGAGTCACCACAAATTCATGGAGTGCCTAAAAAAAGCTAAGTGTCTTTTAGCCGAGAAAGCTCTGAAGTGTTGCACAGAGCTAAAATGGCAGTTTATAGATTTTCTAAATGTAGCTGGAAAAATTTTCACCGCCCACAACTTAAGAAACGCAGCGAGACAAGTAGAAGTCTGAACCTTGGGCTTTCCTCTGACTGTTTTACAAGGAATCTCTTATCTTTCTGCTTTATTCCCAGTTTGGGAGAACAGAGGTGATTGACAACACGCTGAACCCAGACTTTGTGAAGAAATTTATCCTGGACTACTTCTTTGAAGAGCGACAGAATCTCAGATTTGACTTGTGAGTACAACTGCACTTTGTGTGTCCTCTCCTCTGCTCTTGTGAGCATTGGTTAAACAAGTAGAATACAGTTGATTAGAATAAAAAAAATCCCTTCATTGTCCCACAAAGGGGAAATTGTGGTGGTTACAGCTGCTAAAGATTTTAGCAAAAGTGGTCACTTAATGTGCCCCTTAGAAAAGTGTATACAAATAACAGATACAATTAAATAGAGCATTATACTGTACAGTGTTTTTATAATATAAATACTCTGTACCTGGAGAAGCGGGAGACGACGAGTACGAGTACGAGTAACAGCTGAAATGTGCTAAAAAATGCCAGCATGTTATTTAACTGACTAAGACAGAAACCGTGCAAAAATAAGCAAGAATGTAGCAACTTATTGAGGTTATTTGAAACAGTGTTGTTATAAAGTCTTCCAGCTGCTGGGAGGAAGGATCTGTTATTACGCCCCTTGGTGCATTTAGGGTGCAGCAGTCTCTCACTGAAGGAGCTCTCCTGTTCAGCAACAGCTTCATGCATGGGGTGGGAGACTTTATCCAACAGATATGTTAATTTAGTAAGGAACCTTTTGTTTCCCACCGCCTGCACTAAGTCTAGAGGGCATCCAATCACAGAGCTGGCCTTCCTGGCCTTGTGGATGTCTTCTTAGGTTCTGTCCAGGTTAGCTTTATTCAGTGCCTTGTAAAAGGCCTCAAAGCCCACAATGTTCAATGGAATCTCCAGCTTTTCACATGTTTTTTTTTTTATTTGAGAATGAACGGAGCCAGTTTGGATGAAAGGGGGTCTTTCTTTTTGTAAGGTCTGCACTTTGAACCATTCTTAATCATGAAAAATTGTTTTTTTTCTAACCCATCTGATCAATTAACCTTGCTTAATGTTTCAGATAGTGTCCTACTGGAGGACTAATCTCTGCTCTATTCTCAAGTTCTTCAGTTTTTCCCTCTCGCCTCTGCTTACCTCAGTTCTACCTAGCTTCCTTGGCTCGGATGAAGAAAATACCCCCACAGTATGATACAGCCACCATATTTCACCCTTTGGAACACGTTTTTAGCAGCATACTCTACAACCATTTCCTGTTTTGACCATCAGATAGTCAAACAACTGCCTGAAATACTAATACATCACTCCTGATGCAGCTGCTTTAACCTCCTCCTTCTAAGGAAGTCCTGCCAGCTTTATTAAAATCAAATAATTATATAAGTACTTATGGAAGTGCATCCTAATTAGACTTTCCTTGTTCTTTCATGATGTTTGACTGATAGTGGTTGGTTATGCTTTGAATTTAAAGAATTTAAAAGTAAAAAAAAGGAGACCTGGTATTGTTTGTAAGATAAAAAAATTGTGATTCCCATACTCGTAAAATCCGATTTTAACAGCCACTTCAAACACCTGTCTTTATTTTGACTTTTTCAAATTTTCATGCTGAAATTTATTTTGCTTTCCTTTAAAACATTTCCTTAGTTATTAAGATTTGCAGACATCACTGTATGCACGCCTCAAACTGAGGTTTTGAAACCGACTAGTGGTTTTTACTGTTTTCTAGCAGAAGAACCTGATGTGGGTTCGTGATGTCTGCAAAGAAGTAAAGTGGATTTTCAAACTGGTTTCTGCAATGGAAAGGCATCCATATAATCACACCTCCACTACCAAAACCGCACAGTTTGGTAGGAGGTGGTTATGTCAATCAGTTGCATTTGATTTTCTCCAAACATGAAGTAGTATTTTAGTTCACTGATGTGCATCTTTGTGTTCAAATGGCTGGATATCCCTTCCTGTTAAGATTGGACACTGTCTTATATGCCTTATAAGAATAACCTCAATTAAAGCTGCAGTCTGTAACATTGAGGAGAGAGCAGACTTCGACTGAAAATTTGAAGAAAAACAGGTTTCACGCCACTCCCCCATCCTCTCTGCTTCACTCATGCCCCACCTCCAAGCTCCACCCCTCTCACAGCAGCTGCGCGGCTACCGCATGCGACCAGAAGGGGTGGGGGGTTGGGGGGTGGGGGGGGTCGGGGGGGGTTGGCGGTAGCAGCGTGTGTGAGCTGTGATTGACACTCCATCAGACGCTCCTCTGGCTGTGATTGGTTGTTTTGACTCGTCCCGAATTATTCTTTCCAGATTGAAATACAGGCAGTAGGCGGTACCAATTGAAGCAGTTTTTTTCACAGGTTACATATCACATGTACTGCTGTCTGGGCATAGGGACAGTTTTAGCCAATATGACAAAAAAGTGATTTTTAAAAACTTACAGACTTCAGCTTTAACAGAATAATAGTCTTATACTGCATCTCATATTGCTGGACTGCAACAAATGATTCTTTAGGGTAATTTCTGATGTCTTTCCATCTTGATATTGTTCTTACGCACAATGGTAACGTAATGAGGGATGGGCTTTCTTTTTGGTGATACATCATTGTACAGATGTCTATAGTGTACATCTGACAGGTGCATTTGAAATTAGTTTACTTTTTATTGCCATCTTCAGTGTCTCTAGGTGATGCTGTTCTCATTAATTAAAAGCAAATTTTAGCCGCTGCTTTAAAGTGAAAGATTAATTAGATTATTTGTGTCCCAGAGAGGAAAAGCAGCAGTTTAACCATGATTTGATAGCTACTGAGAGGAGCTAAACGGGAAATATGGCAGTGAAAAAAGCATTTTGTTTGGGTGGAATTTTGTCACAGGTTCAAGTATGATAAGCATCTTTGTTGTGCATAGCTGGAATGCTGGGTTCATGCCTGCATCCTGCCAGGCTTCCAGTTTACGGGCATATATTCAATCATTACACCTAATTTATAGGTAAAACCGTCTTTATATTACACAGTTTACAGCCGTGCAGCATGCATGCAAAGCCAGGCTTTGATATTTTGGCTCTGTCACGCTCTCGGCGCGCGCATGTTGCAGGAGATGTGTCACTCGGTCACATGGTGGACAGACCCGCTCCAAGACGAAACTAAAAGTGATGTGTGCCTCTTGAGCGTGCTCTCCCACATGCAGTGCGACGAAAGCAACAGTGTGGGTTATTTGCATGCTGGTGTGAGCGGCGTAGCAGGTAGCCATAACAACCAGTAGTTTTGGGGGATGGGGTGGAGGTATAGGAAAAGACAGTCGGTCTATTTAGTGTCAGACATACAGGAAGCATAATCCATTACTTGTTGTATTGTTGTGCATTAAAAAATGATGGCATGCAGCTTTTCCACACATATTTAAGTACACTTTTATATTCTCTTTACTCTCTGTAGAACAGGATTAAAATTTTAAAAAATTTCTTGTTGCAAGCACGGTTTTACCAGTTAAAAAAAAATAAAAATAACCTACCGGTAGTTTTACAATGTAAATTTCAGCACTGACCAAGATCATTCTTTTTCCTCATTTTTACTTAAGGCACCTTTATGGGCTGTTTGACCTATTACTCAGAACAGAAATAGTCCTGGACAGAAATAATTAAAGAGGTATGGGAGAAAATGGGGACAGTCTAACCTGCAGCCCGATGTTTTTAACCATAGGCACGCTATTTCTGAGAAACACGGAGTAAGGTAATTAACGCAGCAATGCCTCCTCATGGCACTATTCCACAATTTCTTGGCTTCGTTCTCCCAGCATTGATCAACATGCCATCACTCCTTAAACAAGTCCACATCTTGCCCCATTTTAAACTCAAATATATAGTTTTTATAGACCTAGCTGGTCACAGCAGATCATTCTTGATCAAAGCTTTACTTACAAATTGTACATTTCCATTGTCACTAGTACATTCTCAGGATGAACAGCTGAGGTTCATGTTATTGGAATCTCTCTGTAATATATTGATCCTATTATATGCTGTTTAAGTTTTCTAGATGATATATGAATTCATACAGTTGAAATAAATGAAGCCCAACTTGATGGCCCTTGTGATTTTCTATGAAAGAGCAAATATACTTGCTTTATATTTAAACATTTGAACAGAATGCAACAGTGGAGTGAAAAAAACTCCCTTTTAAAAGGAAAGTAGCTAGAGTCACAACATAACGAAATTGTCTCCAGATTGGGCGGATTTCATTTTAAAATTGCTTTGCGGGGGTGGAGATAATGTGGGCTGGTTCGGAGTCAGATCGGCATTTTTTGAGTTTACCTATTAAAACGCATAAATTATCGCATGTTATCCGACAAGGGTGTCTAACTACACTTGTGCCGCTTCTCCTGTTAATATGGTAAAACCCTCTGGAGCGTCCGGCACCAGGCGACACGTGATACAAATTAGCCAATGAGCTGTCAGTCAGGCTGCGAGCCACTTTTAAAGATAGCAGGCAAAGGGAAAGAAGGAGGAGACAATGAGAAAAAAAGAGCAGAGAAAGTGTGGACTGCTGGAAGAACTGCTGTGAACTGGTGACAGAAAAGTGAAATGTCATGGTCAAAAATGACTCAACCTACTGCTCTGAAAAAAGATTCTCCCCAATGACCATAATCAAAAATAAATATCTTCCAGGCTCACGAATGAGCACCTTGATATGTGCTTGAAAATGGCTTTGTCACCATTCATACCCAGGTAAACCCAGGTTTAAAGCCCTGCAGGTCAGCCTAAAGCCCACTTCTCTCATTGAGCCATAAACAGAAATAAAAAAAACAAACAAGCTGTCAGTTTAGGTGTTTTATAAAACATGTGAATCAGGAAATTGTCTATATACCAAACTGAATGATTGTTGTTCTGTACTTCACAAAACACTTTAGATTTTAAAATAGAAAGAAGATGTTCTTTACACACACACACACATATTGTATGTATATATATATATATATATATATCGGTGTTACCTACCGAGCTATCCAGTTATATATATATATATATATATATATATATATATATATATATATATAAAACTGGATAGCTCGGTAGGTAACACCGACGACTCCGGCACAGGTGACCGGGGTTCGATCTTGGCATGCACATCCAGGTGGACCCTTAGGCAAGGTCCTTTGTGCTTAGTGGCCTACCTCAGGCATGAGTGAAACCGCAAATACAAGAGCCATACCGGCTCGGACGTCGCCCGGGTTAACAAGGTCCGCTTCAGTTGCTAGGGAACCAGGGCAACTTGATGACAAATTGGCTACTGGAACAAGACATAGATGGACTAGAGCAGAAAACTTGGTACTGATGAAATGCTACTATACAAGCGTCCCCAGTGAGAGAGGTTACATGCAGAGACAATGGGAATTATGGCAGCTCCAACAACCATTGTCATCATTGACAAAGAAACAACTACTAACTCAGTGTTCCAACATCCGCAAACGGCAGCTCCTATCACAGCTAGAAATTGACGAGGTACAACTGACATGCTGCGGCAAGGGGGAGTCAGGACAACAGGTCAGTAGGGAAATATCATCATCCCAACACACAGAGATTGGGTCCCCAGCCCCAACAACAACAAGCCCACTAAACGTAAGGGCAGCTGACCTGCGACAGCAGATCATAACGAAACTGGATCCCCTAGTACGACGACCACGACTGCCAAGGCTAAGTGACAGAGTACCCTCTGAAAGTCTTCTAGAAGATGTAAATGCAGCACTACATACTATCCCTACTAAAGACATAACTGAGACCAATGAGCTGACCTACGCCACAGCTACAGTGATCCTAGAGATGCTTGGCTATAAGATAAACACCACAGGCCACAAAGCAGAGCCCCTATGGAGAAGAAGGCTGGAAGCCAAGATCAAGGCAACACGAAGAGAGGTTAGTCAGCTCTCAGACCTGCAGAAAGGTGTAGGGAAGAGGTTACCTAAGTACAACAAGCTGTCAATTCCTGAGGCTCTAGAAACTTCCAAACAAAGACTCGCCGCCCTGGCCGACCGCCTAAAGAGATACAAGGGAGAAGCAGAAGCCAGGAGAATAAACCAGGTGTTCTCCACCAACCCATCCAAAGTGTACTCACAGTGGCAGGGTAATTCAAGATCAGATCCACCCAGGGCTGAGACTGAACAGTACTGGAGAAACATATGGGAGAAGGAGGCATCCCACAACACCAATGCTCAGTGGCTAGAAGATCTAAGAACAGATCACAGCAATCTCCTAGAACAAGAACCAGAGGAGCCAAGCACCAGCTACTAGTGGATAGAGCAGTCACCCGAGACTGTAAAACCAGGCAGACAAATCTGTGCACTGCCTGGATTGACTATAAGAAAGCCTATGACTCAATGCCACATACATGGATACTGGAATGCCTGGAAATGTACAAGATCAACAGGACTCTAATAGCCTTCATCAAGAAGCTGTGGAAAACAAGTCTGGAAGCCAATGCAAAGCCAATAGCACAAGTCACCATCAAGTGCGGCATATACCAGGGTGATGCACTATCCCCGCTGCTGTTCTGCATAGGCCTGAACCCCCTCAGCCAGATCATCACAAAGACTGGCTACGGATACCAATTCCGAAGCGGAACAATCATCAGTCACCTCCTCTACATGGATGACATCAAGCTGTATGCCAGGAGTGAGCGAGACATCGACTCACTGATCCACACTACCAGGATCTACAGCAATGACATTGGGATGTCATTCGGACTGGACAAGTGCGGTCGCATGGTCTCAAAGAGAGGGAAGATGATCAGAACCGAGAGGGTTGAACTACCAGAAGGCCACATAACAGATGTTCAGGACAGCTACAAATACCTTGGGGTGCCACAGGCTAACGGAAACCACGAGGAGATGGCAAGAAAGACTGCCACAGCTAAATACCTACAAAGAGTAAGGCAGGTCCTGCAAAGCCAGCTGAATGGGAAAAACAAGATCCAAGCGATCAACACATATGCCCTACCAGTCATCAGATACCCCGCTGGTATAATAAACTGGCCAAAGGAGGAGATAGAGGCTACTGACATCAAGACGAGAAAGCTCCTCACAATGCATGGAGGGTTCCACCCCAAATCCAGCACTCTGAGACTCTACACCAAGCGTAGCGAGGGAGGCCGAGGGCTAGTGAGTGTCAAGACCACTGTCCAGGATGAAACAACTAAGATCCAGGAGTACATCAGAAAGATGGCCACCAAAGACAAATGGCTTGGTGAGTACCTCAGGCAGGAGAAAACCGAAAGTGAGGACAAGAAAGAGGAAGGAGAACCATCATGGAGGGACAAGCCGCTGCACGGCGTATACCACAGACAAATAGAAGAAGTGGCTGATATCAAAAAATCCTACCAGTGGCTGGAAAAGACTGGACTGAAGGACAGCACAGAGGCACTAATCATGGCAGCACAAGAACAGGCACTCAGTACAAGATCAATAGAGGCCAGGGTCTACCACACCAGGCAGGACCCCCGAAGCAGACTGTGCAAAGATGCCTCTGAAACAATACAGCACATAACAGCAGGGTGTAAAATGCAGGCAGGAAGTGCATATATGGAAGAACACAACCAGGTAGCTGTCATAGTGTACAGGAACATCTGCCATGAGTATGGGCTGGAAGTCCCAAGGTCAAAATGGAAGACACCTCCTAAGGTAGTTGAGAATGACCGAGCTAAGGTCCTATGGGACTTCAAGATCCAGACTGACAAACAGGTGATGGCTAACCAACCAGACATCGTGTTGATCGACAAACAGCAGAAGAAGGCAGTAGTGATAGATGTGGCAATCCCAAGCGACAGCAACATCAAGAAGAAAGAACACGAGAAGCTTGAGAAATACCAAGGACTGAAGGAGGAGCTAGAAAAGATGTGGAAAGTAAGAGCAGCAGTGGTGCCAGTGGTAATCGGAGCACTGGGGGCTGTGACCCCCAAACTGGGAGAGTGGCTACAGCAGATTCCAGGTAAAAGAGGTCTCTGTCCAGAAGAGCGCAGTCCTAGGAACAGCTAATATACTGCGCAGAACCCTCAAACTCCCAGGCCTCTGGTAGAGGACCCGAGCTTGAGGATGACACATACCACCCCACGAGGGGTGAGAAAACAGTTTATATATATATATATATATATATATATATATATATATATATATATATATATATATATATATATATATATATATATATATATATCATATATTTAATTGGTTATCCCTGCCCTAGACTCTATCTGGAAACACTGTATATCAAAACTACAGCTGAACTTTAATGGAGAATTCGGACTGGAAGAGTGGAAATTCCCTTTCCAAATACTCCCTTAGATTATTTTATAGTACATTACTGGTAATTAACATGGTCAAAACTGTATTAGAAAATGTATCCTATGATCATCATCATCATTTAAATTTGCCAATAAAAAAAAAAATACAAGGTTACATTTTAGCATCTAAATCAGACCCAACAACTCTGTTAACTCCAAATGTCCCTCCTGCCCCCATTTTACACTATTTTAGCGCTATTGTGTTAGGCAAGGTCAAAAGTCTTTTGTTTAAATAGATTTAAGATATTTATTTGCTCAGATATCAAATTTTTTGCCTAATTACCGCAGTAATGAGGTAAACAATTGTCAGACTCAACGTCCTAATGTATTTCGTACGGCAGGGAAGTAAAAGTAAATAAAATGTGTGAAATGTCCTTTATTTCCATTAGCTACTTACTGGAGATCAGTTATTTGTTCATGGCAGGCACAGGTAGCCCTCTCCCCTTTCTATTGAAAACAATACTACTAAATTATAAACTATATTTAAAAAGAGAAGTGT
This sequence comes from Cyprinodon tularosa, assembly GCF_016077235.1. Lineage (NCBI taxonomy): Eukaryota > Metazoa > Chordata > Actinopteri > Cyprinodontiformes > Cyprinodontidae > Cyprinodon > Cyprinodon tularosa. The sequence continues at coordinate 179,918 of NW_024039696.1, forward strand.
TAAAAAAAGGTTGGTTTTCCAGCAGAGGTTCTATAAAACATTTTTGAAAATGCATCTTTATTTTTTCAGAGATGAATGTCGATTTATTTTAGAAGCCTTCCTAATTTGATAAAGGTAAATTATTAAGGTTTCTCTAATGATTCATTGGGGGGGGTTAATAACATTTTCCCCAGCCTCCTCTATGCAGCTTCTGTTTAAAAGAGAAGCTGAAAAGCAGGATGGAGCTCAGACACTTAAAAGATTGGGAGAAGGAGCTTGGAAGACCTGAAAACTGTTTTGTATTGGACATAGTGTGCACAGAATGGCTCAGTTTAATCAAGAAATACAAGTAAATGTAGTTGTAGGAGTTCCTACTCAGGTTAGGTGCAAAAGTGAATACTATTCCTGTGATCTAGATCGCTGGATTAACATTTACTCCCTGTTTATTAGCCTGGATGCTATCTCTAGAGTGGTTGTCTAGAGTGTCAGGCTTTTTATAAACTGTTTTTCATTATAAGCATAATCTGTGTGAGAAAAACTGGCATTTCTCTGACTGCCTCTCACAGTATGTGCACATGGGGCCCTTTTTTTGTGCTGTTTTTCATCAGCAGCTGTATGAAGCAGGCACTGTTGGCCTGCAGAGGGTAACGCTGTCTGAGATGATGGCAGGTGAAAGATAGCTACCTCCCAGAGAGCCATAGGAATGAAGCCTGTATGAAAACAAAACAAAAGGTGATAGCATAAATCTCGTTTGACTATATACTGAATTCTATCGCTGTGCTTGCTGAATACACACCTCTAGATGAAATAAACCAAAGGTGTGAAAATATAGAAAATGTCTTCTATTTCGTAATGGTACATACATAACTTTTTTTTAAATAAATGAGAATCTGACAGCTCTGGCATACATTACACATTTCAACTGTGAGGTCCGTAGGGTATTTATAGTGTTTTCCTATACATCTTATTCTCTTTCAGCCGTTTTTCCCCATTCTTCCATTAAAGGCCACATTTTTTTTTTTTTTTTTTAGCACAGGAACGATAGTTTGTTTTCGATTGTTCCACCTGAGTTGAGTATTTTTGCAGCTCCTCCTTTTCTCGCCTCCTAATTGATGCAGGTTTTCACAGTTCAGCTTAGACTCCAGGGCCACACTTGTCTCTTCTACTTTTTCACAGTGCCTCTTAATAACTTTGACTGGACATAATTGAGATCTTAGGGGTGTTTTCTTTTTATTTAAATATAAGGATATTAAAAATGTTGTTTAGGCAAACTTGTAATCTTTTTTTTTTCTCTTTTAGGTTGGTTTAAACTATACAAAATGCTCACAAAAAACAATACTGTATAATTGATCAAAATGTTTTCTTATTTTCTTATTTTCCAAACTTGCTTATATTCTGCAGATACAAAAACATGGTTCTATAATTTCACCATAAAACAAAAGAATGGAGTTTTTTTGGCCCCTTAACCAGTGGTTTCCAGTCACGGCCCTCAGGGCCAAATCTTTTATATATTTTTAATGTGTCTCTGCTCCAGCAAGCCAGATATGAGATTATTGCACTATAGATATACCATTTTAATTACCATTTAATTTAAGTCAGGTGTATGATAGCAGGGAAATACCTAAACTAAAAGGTTGCAGAGACCTTGGAAAGAAAACCTGCAGCCACACGGCTCTTACTGGCACCAGTTTTACACCCCTGCTTTACAGGCTTAGATTTTGTTTTATAATCTAACACAGACCAAAGTCTAAAACTTCAAAATGGACTTCTGCTTGGTCTTCACTAAGGGAAACCAAAAGGGAAGAATTTCTTAAGGAAGTGTTGACAAAATAAATAACACTATGGGTAGTCTGAAACATGTTTGGTATTAAGAGCAGGTAACAAACCCACAACAACTATAGAGAAAACATACAATTTAAACTAAAACTGAAAGCAAACATATCGGAATCCACAGTATCTGGAAAACCCACAACAGCAACAAAAAGATTTTAAACAAAACAAACATTTATTTTATAACAGCTACTTTTCTGAGTGACAAAGAGCATTTATGAACATTGTTTTCTGTTCAGAGTCATGTTTTGTTGCTCACACTGCTGACAGTATGATATAAATTTAACAAAGGCTTTTTTATTTGCATTACATAGATAGAAACTAATTTAAAAAAAAAAGTAATACTGGTATAAATATGATTTGTCAGGTTGATTGTAGTAAGATAAGATATTTAATTCATATGCTTTGGAATCCAAAAAACTAGCTGATCAGTCTCACTTTTTTTTGCCATTTGTACCTCGGTTAGATAAATACTATATTGCCATACAGAAAAAAAGAATAGATCTGTTTCTCTCAAACATGGTTTTCCATTTTCTACTAAAAAGCTACATTGACTTTTGTGTTTCTTTTTCTGCTGCGTGTTTGGCACCACCCTCTGACTGGGAGGATTATTGTAGCCACTCTGCACAGTCTCTGAATGTGGAAACATCGGTGTACGGATTATGAAATTTAGGGTATAAATTCACAGTGACTTGTCAATTGTATTTAATAGAATACTTGTCTCAGTAACTATTTTTTCATTCAGCTACTTTTATGGCAGTTGGTTAAAAATTTGTCTAATTTTTTTGTTTTTGTGCATGCAAAACAATTTAACCCTAACAATATTTTTATAACATTTTTAGTGTTTCATATTTTTAAAAGTCTTTCACGGCAAAGACTTTGGGAATTTGTAAGCGTTTTATGAACAACATACAGGTTCTGGAGAAAATGAAAGGACAATCAGTAAGATCAGTGAAACAAAACAGCTTCAGGACTGATAGATTCATTAAATTTAACAATGAATGAGCTGAAACCAAAGGTGGAAACATATTGAAAAAAGAAAAGACATGATATGCAGCTGTGTGTCATAAAGTGTCGGGAAATGTGAGCCCAGGCTAAATTTGTTGACTAGACAGTGAAAAAGGCAGAAAAAAAACACGAAGACAAAAACATTCCCTATATATATATATATATATATATATATATATATATATATATATATATATATATATATATATATATATATATATATATATATATATATATATATATATATATATATATATTATTTTTTTATATATATATATATATATGTATATATATATTTTATTTTTATTTTTATTTTGTTTTTTTAGGAAGGATACCCAGCTTTAAATGACCCTAAAAGCAGAAACAAAACAATCAATGAGAGAAATTGCAAACGTGACACATATTCTACGTCTGGCCGCCAACTATTGAATATTGTCAAACCCTGTTTTATTCTGAAGCCTGAGAGTGTCTGATGAAACTGTACATGGTGGAAGTCTAGTGATTTGTTCTGACCTGAGAGCATTGCATTGTAACAGGTTTTAAAGGCCCCAATCAGACTACTTTGTTTTTCTATTACAGTAGCAGTACTCAGAGCAGTACCTTTAAATCTGAGAAAGTTCGACTGTTGAAAACCATGACACAATTTTTAACCAGGTTTCGTGTTTATAAGAAAATGTACGTGTTACTCATAAGATCTATAAATCCAGATTAGGAGACACAACATTTATTAAACAGGCTGTGATTACTGTAGAACCTGCCCATTGCCTACTCCCAGTGGAGAGTAAACCTGTCAGATCCTGGACATCTCAAGAGGTAACTACTGATTTCTCCTAAGCATGAGTCAGCAAAGGGCAATCCATATTTAGAGCTGAGGGAAATGACCTGAGGTGTGGAATAATCTCAGATTACTGAGTAAATGGTTTGTCTGATGACTTGCTGTTCCTCAGAGCCAAGGGGAGCATTCCCGGACAAATGACTCCCTCGAAAAAAAGACGTTGCGTGGCGGGACTATGGGTCAGGTTAGTAATGGAGAGACATTAGTCCAGAAAGAAAAAAGTATTCAACACCGGTCATCTCTTGTGTTCCAAAGGGGAAGATGCTTTTAATTAACAGCCGTGCTTAATCACATACACATCTTCAAGAACCTTCAACATTTTACACTGTCATACAATGTATACTTTCCCCCAGAAGCACATGACATATTCATAAATTTATCACTGTTCCAGACACCATCCTTTTCCTGTAGCTGGAGCCAGGGTCAACATCACTGGGCTCCACAAGATGAATAGAACTGTTTACCACCGTTTTGCTCTTGCACACGGGTACCTGAATTGATTTTATCCAGTCAGATGTAACAAGGCCAGAGAACACTCCTTATTCTCAGAAGCCATTCCACTGATTACAAAACCCAGATGTTGAGTATGTGCAATTCAAACATAGCAACCAGACCTACATGATCTCTCTATATTGAAAGTGTTTAACCTTTTCTTCTCCCTCTTAATCCGTTGGATGGTGGATGGGCCAAAGCTGGAGTACACCCTTAATTGGTCACCAATCCAATGCAGTCAATATAATCACTAGGATTTAAAGTTTATGTCAATGCTTGATCAAATTCCAATCAAGAGGTAACTGTGGAGGAGCTGCAGAGATCCAAAACCTAGAATAAAGAATCTGCTGACAGGAAAACCTACTTTTAATGCAACAAAAGAAATCTGGGCCTTCTAAAGGAGTTGCTATACAGTTTACCCTGCCCACTTCTTGTATGGTAGTAAGTAGTATAGTAACAAAACATAAAAAAAATGCTTATCATTTTCTATTAAACAAAAAATAGGTATTAGGACTGTTACTAGCTTAAGTGCTTTTCTTCGTAATGGTGTCACAATTTTCCTTTCCCAGTAATTTCTAGACCATAGACACATCTCTCCTCCTTGTCTCCTGAGGCAACGTCACTGGACTATAGCGGCATTTTAACTTTGCGTTTCTGTCATCCTGGTTTCCGCCTTACACTGTGTATTTAAAAAAATGCCGGCGAGAATGATCTAATGCAGCCAGTGTAGGTAGATCAGCTAGAGACAATGGAGGAGGCAGAGCTGAAGGATGTCCAACACAAACTTAAAGCTGCAGTCTGTAACATTGAGGAGAGAGCAGACTTCGACTGAAAATTTGAAGAAAAACAGGTTTCACGCCACTCCCCCACCCTCTCTGCTTCACTCATGCCCCACCTCCAAGCTCCAGCCCCTCTCACAGCATCTGCGCGGCTACCGCATGCGACCAGAAGGGGGGGGGGGGGGGGGGGGGGGGGGGGGGGGGGGGGGGGATTCAGCGTGTGTGAGCTGTGATTGACACTCCATCAGATGCTCCTCTGGCTGTGATTGGTTGTTTTGACTCGTCCCAAATTATTCTTTCCAGATTGAAATACAGGCAGTAGGCGGGACCAATTGAAGCAGTTTTTTTCACAGGTTACATATCACATGTACTGCTGTCTGGGCATAGGGACAGTTTTAGCCAATATGACAAAAAAGTGATTTTTAAAACTTACAGACTTCAGCTTTAAGGAAATACATGCAGCTGCATTCAGGTATTTGCTAAAGTTAACACAGTTAGCTGAGCTGGTCACCAAAACTCAGCCAGCAAAAATAAACAGCTGACATAGTTCTTGCCAAAAAACATTTCCTTTGAAAGGAAAATAATACCATTGTGTGTGAGTGTATGCACCTGCAGGTGCACATGTATGAGTGCGTTATAAATGCATGTGTATACAAAAATAATTCATGTAGGAAAAATTAGGAGAAGCAGAACAGTATTTTACAAAACAAAATTGAGGTCAATATAAATATTTGTGTAGATGATAGTAGTTCAAAATGGGGCTAATAAATATTGTTGTAAACACAGACAGATCCCTACATAATCCAAGATGAAATCCACAGATTGCTTTAGCCACTTTAAATGAATTCAAATAAAAAGCAAAGAGTTCAATCCAAAATTGAATTAAAACTAAAGGCTAATTTACACTAATTTTACTGTCTTACTCACAGCTGCTATAATAGTCTGAGACATTGATATTGTGGCTATAAGATGCATGATTATCCAAAAATCTTAGAATTAAATGTTCATTTATACCTGAATTGTAAAGTTGAATTTAAAATGTGAAAATCGCTAGTTGTGTTGAGAATGAAGAGTTGCACAACCAATTGAACTGATCTGATCTGTTTGTCACAGTTTCTTTGACAGCAATGACTTGGAAAGAAGGAAGTTTGACAATAGAAAAATAAAGCTTTGATGTAGTTAAGATAGAGTACCTTTGTCATTTTGTTGTAGCTTAACTAGTTACATGTAGCTTCAGTGTAATGAAGCTTCATTTTAATTTGTCTGTGAAGATTCTCAGTCATCTAGATCACAGTCAAACTTGGACAATTTCAGTCTAGGCAACTGGATGCAAACCTTTCACTTACTTACAAAGAACTTTTAGGAACAATACCCTGAAGATTCCTCTCCTGGGAGTTTCAAGGAGACAGAGAGGGGAATGGCAGCCTAGTAGTTTGGGCTTGGAATCCTGAGGTTCTGATTGGGAGTGAGGTTGGAACCCTATTCCCACAGACTGCCTCTTTGGCTCCCTGAACAAGACCCTTAATCCCATCACTAACCCCACGCTGCTCCCTGGGCGCCACACAATGGCATTCCACTGCTCCCAAGGGGATGGGTTAAATGCAGAGGGTTCATTTCATTGCTCTGTACTTGTGATAGTGTAATGAAAATAGAAAAAACCTGGATATCCTACCCCACCTGACTCACACTTCAGTGATGTGATACCACTCTTAAGAGGGAGTTAACGACCCATCAGAACCACCTAATAATCATTAACACCACCCATGTGTCCTTGTTTTCCAATCCAGTTGGAGAGATGAGAACCACCTTTTGTCCTCCCTGATTCTTTGTTACACCTACAGTATATTAATCTCAGTGGTCCCCACAACTAGTTAGAACTGAAGAGGCCTCTTGGATGATATGCTAAACGTCTTCCAAAAAAACTTCACGTCCAGTTGTCTAAACTGAACTTTTTAAAATCTCATTTAGTGTAGAATAACAACACCGCTGGCTCATCAACTTCCCCATCGTGGCCTATTTTGGTTTGATTTTGCCGCTTTCACTTCCCAAAGCACTCATTTTACAGTCCTGTGTGCGAATACCAATTAGTCTGTTTAGCGTGCATTTAATGGAGAAGGCTTGTAAGGCTGTCATGCTGGGATGCAGAATACCCAGAGCAGAGAGCTGGGTGTTCGCTGACAAGCTGTTAAGTCCCATTACTTATTTATCCTCCCTGTAATCTGCAGCATTCCCAGCTGAGATCCATCCACTCTATATCTGTTAGGAAAGCACTGACCCTCCCTTTTTTTCTTTTCCACAGGTACGATGTTGACTCGAAGAGCGCCAATCTGCAGAAACATGTGAGTCCTTCTTTGGAGCTTCCTTTCTCAGTTTGTGTCTGACTGTGTGCCTCTTCCTCCCATTTTGGACCATTTGAGCCACATAATACTAAGCCATTACAGCGACCGTGTTGATTATCTACTAAACTTGCATGGTCTCAGAGCAGGCTTTGGGTCATTTAGGAATTAAAATTTCCACCCTGCTTTTTACCATTGACGCCAGTGATTACAAGAGCTGTAATTAGGAACAACAGCATGCTTGCAGGTAATAATAACCATTACTCGCCCGCTGCTTTGAGCGCATTCTATTTCAAAGAACTGCAGAACGCTTGGACGATGCTTATTTTTACATTAGGTGAGGAAACTCTTGCCTGTTTCATTGTTGAATATTTGAAATTTATTTATTTATTTATTTATTGATATAATTTGTCCTAGGCATCGTACAAGCGTACTTCCGAACCTACTTGTTCTTCCGAACCTCCTTGATTAACCTTTCGTCATAGTTGTCCATTGTTCCTCGGTTTTTAAAAATGGCGCGCCCCTGAACCGAATCCAGAAGGGCGAACACACAGACAGTCGGAAAGGCATGCCAAGGACCAATCACAGCTGCTTTTTGTCGGCGCACTTCCGCTTGAGGTTTGCGCAGGTTTGTGATCGTCCGACGCGCAGGCAGGATTATTTTTAGGTGTGCAACGACGGTTGCAGAACCTCTGCGCGTCGGGTGTGGTCACCCACAGAGACAGATTTGATGGTTGCAGAGGCTATTTGTCAGAAGCATAAATTGGCCATAATTCTACCATGGACTGGTTAGGTCAATCTACAGCATCTAAATTGTATTTAACTCCATACTTTGACTAGATTACTGCTATGGAAACATTCAATTATCAAGAAGTGAGACACAACACAACATAAAGAAAAGATCGATCTTGTCTTTATAAGGTTATTCAAAGGCAAAAAGCAATGTTCGAACGCACATGTTCTAAGGATGGGTGAACAACGTTTGCCAGACTTAAGGGCTGATCAAACTTTATAACATTTGAAGCACACGCACAAAGAAGCTGTGGAAACGAAATAAATAGATGAGAGGAGCCACCCCAACCTTTAGGAGATTTGGGAAATAAAACTATGGTATCCAAACCTAATAAAAGAGGCTTGAAGACTTTTTTATTTAAGCAAGCCTATTCTGCCTCCACATGATTTTTATGTTGTTGATTTTTATCTTTGATTTTATTTGCACTGTGTAGCACTTTGAGATTTTTGTTAATGACCACATGATTTTTATGGTTGATTTTTATCTTTGATTTTATTTGCACTGTGTAGCACTTTGAGATTTTTTCTTAATGAAAAGTGCGGTACAAATTGGATTTATTATTATTATTATTATTAAATAAATAAATTCTGCTTCAGGGCAGCCAAGATGAAGGAGGTCGGTTCACATAACGGTTAGCATACTGTAAAACAAAAAAATATATATAAATAGATATATTATAGTCATGCAAATACAAGTAAGTATGAAATATAAAGTCATGAACAATATTGTTCACAACACCACTCAAAAAACTCAGTCAGATCAATGTCCTGATGCCTAACTCTTATGTGCTTGAGCTTCAGCTCCCAAACTGAATACATTGGTTGTTTTTTTTTTAGATTTTCAGGGAAAGGGCGAAATAAGTCATCTATGACCTGAGGCTGCAAAGCCACCTCAGACCATTACACTACTGACGTCATGTTTTGATGTTTCTATGATCTGAAATTCTTCTCAAAGGTTTCAAGGATTGTCAATTGTTATTATTTTTTTTTTTTGAAAGGATGAGATGATCCTTTTGGGTTAGCAGTAGTTTGTACCTTGGATGTATTCTTTTTGTAGGTCGTCCATTCCTTAGATTTACTCCTTTGTTCTGTTGTCTACTTTACAGATGAATAGCTCTGGATTTGATTCGTTGGGTCCCACCGCATACTTCATGTTGTCACAATGGTTCTATTAGAATTAAATCCAGAATTTATGAGTTAAGCAGTAAGTTGGTCTGGGCAATGCAGTTATTCAGCTAATTTTGTGTTTGTACAGTAATATTACATTGAGTTGTGAATCTTTTCAAATTGGCTCAATATTTTTGCTCCGTTTTTCCCAGACAGCCATGTTTTCTTTGCCCAAAGGCAACACAACATTAAGCCCTTATCATTTATTGCTTTTAAGCTCCCGGGCCGACCACGCTGCCCACATAACACATGAGATGGATTCACAGGTGTGACTGTTGGCTCTTTTTAGAAAGCGCTGTGGATTATTGGAAGAAACATAAAATAAATATGAGAACAGGGAAGATATCACAGTCTACCCTGCAGCTCATCTTTGTTTATTTTGGGAAACGTGGATTGCTTTTATGCGATTCTGTTTATTTAATAAAGACCAAAACTTGTTTGGGGAGCTTTAATACTGTTATAGAGTGCAGACATTTAATCCTTTTACCTTAACTGTTCTGGTCAGGACATTCAACACTGTACAGTACCCTCAAGGATGGGCATACATTATGGTTTTAATACAGAGCTTTCAGTGTTTATATTGCATACTTTATTTTGGCAAAAATAAGCATTCAATAAAGAAATTACAATGGGTCCAGAACCTATTGCTGATTTTCTTGGTTTAGGGTCAAGTTATATCCACAATCTGATATGTAAACACAAAACTACATTAATAGTTGGTTAGGTTTCTTGCAGAAACAACTCATCTTTTGTCGCCATCAAAGATTTTCTGATATAATCCTGGCTAAATGATTTAAGACTCAATTATATGATGTGTTCTAAAACTTTTATCTATAGTCCAGACATTTTGTGTTTAGGCTGCAATAACTTCCTTTATCCATTCTAAGGCAAACTTTGTGTGTTTGTGATCATTGCAATCAGTTTGATAAAAATACTCTAAACTAAACTAAATGTAATGAGTTTTGATATTCAAAAACAACCCAAGAAGCCTCAATAAATAAACTCACCATGTGCTTGAGGCTGCAGGAACGTCATGTTTCTAAAAGACAAATGTTGGGATCTCAAGCCACCAATTTAGGCACAATTCTTGAATAGATCAGAGGTCTTTAGATCTACTATTTAACCAACTTTTAAGCATGGTGATGGGAGTGTTATGCTGTGGAGCTGTTTTCCTACAACTATTATAGCTCCTCCATTTTCACAGCTAAACAGCTAGTAGGTTTAAACAGGTGTAATAATGAAGGTAGACTTTGTGCTAGGGTGTATGTTTTACATATATTTATGACTTTGAATTGTACTGGATAATAGTTTCAATCTGATACAGATATATCTGTGCATTTTACATCATTGCACCACCATATGTCTTTAGGAGCAGAGCAACCCAGAGATAATTGATAACAGAATGTATTAAAATCTTCTACAATTTTTCTAAGTGTTTCTTTTTCTACACATACATTCACACCTTTGACCTGAACAGGTTTAAAGCCATTCTTTCTGATTCTTCTTTTTCTCTGAACTAGGTGACTAATGAATAGGGTTAGGGTTAGGTAATGAAAAATACACAACTTCACCAAAGTATTTATACCTCAGAATATTTTCTATGTTTTGGTATTTTCCTGAAACGTAAAGACATTTTGATATAGTTATGAATTAGAGCAACAAGACCGGCTAAAAGACACCTAACTGGGGCCAATGCTCTCCTTCCAGGAGGACAACCCTTTTGACAAAAGGAGGTAGAATCCAAATTCAGTCCTTACGGATGCATATATCATCCTTTTTTTTATAACTGCTTGCCTCTTTTATGTTGGTCCATCTCATAAAATCCCAATAAATACATTAAAGTTTGTGATTGTAGTGTGAAAAAATATAAAAAAGCATTTGATTACTTTAGTAGCTAATTCATCTTCTTAATTCTGCATTTTTAAATGCATTTCATGCCTATGATCTGGTTTGTTTCATTGTTCTTATCCATTGTTCTCTCTGTCCTTTCTCTTGTTGCCTCATTTGTTTAACATCAGTAATCTGATTAAAGGGGAAACACACACATGAACTCTTAGGTAGCACTGCATATTTCAAGCCTTCTTGCGGATGCCATAGGGAAAGCCATTAGATGGGGTTTTACCTCCCTGAGGAAGGAAAGGAGTGAAATGAAACGTGCTGCGCTCATGCAAATGAGCTGCATACTTATTGAATATCTGGCAGACAAAATATAAAAAAATACAAGCAGCTATGATGGACTGGTTAACGTTATGCACCGTTGGATTATATGTTTTTATATTAAAAATGTAAAATATTTTACTATGATGCTTTTCACAGTAGTTAATCGTCAAATTGTTTTTTTTTTGTCTTCACAAGTTAGGACAAGTACTTTCTCTTACTATACTCAGATTTAACACTAACATTTCTGACTAACATCTCTACATTTCCAGCTTTAAATAGACATATTATTTCCCATTTTAAAGTTAATAACTTCCATCATTGATTGGTTTTGTCTATTCCCCTAACCTTTTAATCATACACCTTATTTATTTTGACCAAAATAACAAACGCCCCAGCTTATGACTAATCCATGGTTGTCTCATAATGTCTCATTTTTAAATTGCTAACCACGTCATTCTGTTGCTTCCCAGTTTGTATTTTGCCGCCTGCAGACTGGCAAGGTGCCTTCTCTGATACTAGACTGCAAGTTAAAAATCTTAGACTGCAGATGGCTATGTTGATCCTTGCTTTGACCTCTTTGAGATTAGTAAACTGGAGGCGTCTGGACAGCTTGATTTGGTACAGTAGGCTTACCATATCTGCACAACTGAACAAGGGAAGCCAGCTGCTGTCCATGAAGCTGAAACAGATGGAAAGGCTTAATAATAAAGCAGCTAGGAACACAAGTTTTGTTTTTTTTAATTGTCCCAAAGTAAGTGCTATGAAATTAAATATTGGACCTGGATATAATGTTTATAGTATTTAGAAAAAGATTAACACCAACTTAAAGTTTTTTATTATCTGATCCAAAAAAAAAAGAGTTAACTCTGAATCTAAAGACTGGGATTTGCATCATAGTTACCTTATAAGTATTGGACTTTGGATTTAACAAAACATCCAGTTTATTTATCTATCATTCCCATTTAACACTATTAAAATATTACTTTGCAATTGAGTAGCAGAGAAATTACCTTCTAAATGTTTCATCACCGCCTCCATATTTTGTTCAATGAAATTAAATCCATATTTGTTAAATTGGGTTATATTTATGTAATTAGTTGAGGGAACCTATAAAAATATTTACCTATGAAAGTAAGATGGTTATATTACAGGAAAAGTAAGTAAAAGTAAAATTCAATGAATTCTACATCTTTTTTTTCCCATCTTAGGGTTAGATTTTTGGAACAAGACTCCCCATATCTTCATATTTATGCTCTAAAAGGAAATGTGATTCCAATTTAGCAATCTCCATGGTAAGACAGAAGCAGCTGTGAAAAATCTATGAAGGTACAGCAGTTCTGTAGTGGGATTTTATCGCCCTAACAACAAAAAAGCTGACCTCTTTTTCTTCGGTTATATGAATATAGTAATGTTTTTTACAAATGAAAACCCAGATGACAGAGTTTGAAAAGGCAAATCAAAACCTGATTTCTAAAAAGAAATTTCTAACCAGAGTACAATAACCCAGTGCAGGTTTTCACAGATTTAAACAGACATGTTTTTAAATTTCCCATTATGAAGTTCAGTTTGGATTCTTTTAAAAACAGGGACCCAGCGCTATAGTTTGGTCCCAAATCCACGACTTTATCCCCTTCTTGTGTTAAGATATATACAATAACAGCTCATCATTGTGAATTGAGCCTGCATTTAGAGTAACTTTGTTCTGCTTTGAACAGAAGAATTTCAGTTTTCAATCTACTAATAGGAAGCTTCACATGAGATGCTAATTTACAGTGTGCAGCCAGCTGTGGCATACAGCCAAGTTTCCTTTCATTTTAGTTATATAGCACCAATATTATAGCACTTTATCTCAACAGCCTTTACAGAGACAATACAGTCAGACTGGTTAAAAGTTTCTGTGAAGGAAAACCAGTTGATTGCATCCAGTCATTGACTTGCAAGACATGCTCCTTCTTGCTACGTTTTTTACTTGAGTTTTCTGATTGATTCTTCAGCAATCCCCAGCATGCACTCATTTGAGATGCACTGATTCAGGTTTTTCAGATCCAATCGGATACGATACCTGGGCTGAGCATATCAGGCAATATCCCATATGTAAACTATTAAATGAACCACACATCTTGCCATGTAAGTGAAGACATTCACGATGACACAAACATTGTTAAAAAATAAGCTATTAACACAGATATCAGTAATGAAGCAGATATCGGATACAGGTATTGTGTTGGTGCATCGCTGGCATTCATGAAAGTGGAGAGGAAAAAATGTATTTTAACTGCAGAACCAGGCTCAGTGTGAGCTGCCTTCTCATGAGCCTCTTGAGACTTTGGTTAAAGGAGATAGAAGCAGACACACAGAAAGAAGCAGATATACACAAGATAACTTGTAACTAGCTCCACTGTTGGCCCCATCCAGGAAAGCCAGGCAGACAAGGTCCGAGCCAATTCTCTTGTCAGAGGATGAAAGAGCACATGCAGCTAATTACAGTAAAAGAAACTGCACTACACAGAAAAAAAAACAAGCCCAACTCCAACATATATAAATAGAGATGTTGATGGCAGCAGCCCGGCTGATATTTCAATCCAGGATGGAGTCGCAGTCAAACAAGAACAGACCAGATGAAAGTACTATAAAATTAAAAGCACAGAGAACATAAAGTTATGGGTGGAACCGAAGAAACGCTGCTGAATGGGATGCTAGAGATAGAATAAAGTAGAATAATAACAAGTGGTCTCTATGTCCTCCAGTGGCCTAAACATATAGCAGCATTAATGTAGAAAATAGGTATTTTTCTTTAGGAACTTTGTGGTTGCAAAAACTGAAACCACATCAAAATTCAAAAACTATTTCAGCTTTAAATGCTTATTCAGAAGAAAACCGTAAAGAATGTGAACTTTCTGACAGAGTTGCTTTAATAGCTTTACTTTGTAGCTACAATTATTTCACAATATTCTTTCTTCTGTTTTTTTTTTCTTTCATTTTACACTTCCCTGTTATCTGGATGATTGGGACAGAAATATCTCTTCTTTTAACTTTATTTGATCAGTTTTGCTGTTTCGTCTAATTGGCCATTATCTACACACAGCCAGGTCTCTGGTGGACCCCATGCTGGCAGTAACCACAGTTACTCAGTGGTTTATATTTCTTCATCAGAGACAGAGAAAAAAAAACAACTTTTTTATATGTTTTTCATTTCATTTTCGGAAACCCCTTCTATTATGATAAATATCTAAAAAAGTATCTTTTCGCAGACATATCTGCAAGAAGATACTACTGAGTAGAGCAAAAGGTATCCATTATGTTAGTAGTGCTCAGAAATGTTCTAAACTAAAATTAAGATGCATTATGCAGGCTTTACTTCTGAGTAAAAAATGGAAAAAGTTATTAAATGGCAATTTTATTTTATAAGTCTCAGTCTGCTATGTAAGAAACTCATACTGAGACTCATCTGCACTTAATTTAAATGTTGAGTACTGTGCTGGTATATATACCGGAGTTAGAATGTACTCAACCCAATATGTGCAGCACATACTGTACCTCCATATAGTTTTATCCAGAATGATACAGTTGATTTGTTTATTATTCTTAGAAGCATTGATTATACTTAAGGATTAGACATTTGGGATTTTTCTAGCATAAAAATGTTATATTATGGTCTTGCTGATTCTGCAATTGTCCAGCAGGCAGTCATTGACACGTTTGACATGGAGGATAAGCCACAAAAGCTTCACAACATAATAAACCATATAAATAACCATGTAAATAACCATAAACATGGAGCATTGTACAGTAAAAGCACATGTTTTAAGTTCATTGTTGTGTTTAACAACTAAAATAAAATAATTTTATTTATGATTTTGGCATTTCTATGTAAAATATATGTAAAAAGATTCATATCTTTTTAATTTCTGCAGGACTTCTTGGGCCAAGCCTACTGCACCCTGGGAGAGGTGGTTGGATCACTGGGAAGTCGCTTGGAAAAGCCTCTCGGGTGAGTAGATGTGCACATAGCTTTAACAGAAAACTTTAACTCCAGTTATAATTTCACCAGAGGTGACTGAAGGTTACTGTATACAACATAAAATGATTACCAGAGCTGTCAGTCACATTTTCCCTATGGAGCGCATTAAGAACAAAATCCTTTGTATTTACTGTGCTTAGGCACTGCCGCTGCTTCAGACTTTATCTGACTCGTCTTCTGAAGAAGAATTCTTCACCCAGACCCCTTTTCAAGCCTTAAGACCTCTTGACATTTTCATCTGTTGTCTTTTTGAGGCAATAACATGAAAAGTGGGTCTTACTGACAGGAAGCTCTATCATTCATCCCTGCTTTCACTCTCTTAAGTTTAGATTTTGGGGAGAATGTCACTGGCCATTCCTTAAAGTAGATAATGTAAATCCTTCTTTGTTGCCGTACAACAATGAACAACAGGATGCATTGAGAGGATCATATCAGGTAGTCTTTCATCTGTTTGATGAGTATGTAACAGAAAATGTTCCTGTTTTATCATGGAGCTAGATATTTGAAATCCATTTTTGAGCTCTAAGTCTGAGAAGAACATGGAGTACCGATGGTGTCCTATAATTGGACTTTCATGCGTGTTCTTGGCTGCTGTTTCTGGGGAAACAGCAGCTAAGTTAAAGTGCATTGCTACAGTAGCTGCTAATTAAAGACACATGCATATGCCTACTTAAAAAAAAAGAAAGAAGAATTTTATTTTCTTTGCAAAGAAAACTAAACTCTTATTATATCGGCTGCACTTATTTAGCATCGTTGCTTTATCTGCTGGTAGCTGATAGATTCTGATGCATCATTATTGTTTGACTGTTTTAACAATGTTAACATCTAGAAAACTAATCTATTAAACAGTAAAAATATGTTAGATTGTGGAAAAAAAGCAAATTGATGTAATTAGGACTTAGCAGAACAATGTACTCAATTATACTGAATTACAAACTGGAATCCCACTAAATTGTGTGTGAATATATTAAAAACACACCTATTGGTGTTCATTTAAATGTTTTAAATCAGCTGGCCTAAAATTTGACCAAATAGATTGATTTATTTAGAATGCAGAGCGTTTATATAAAAATGGAATATGATGTTAAATTGATCTTAACCTAAATTTAACTGTGTTGAACTGGATTGGGTGCACTGAGCTATGATTAGATATTTAATCTAAATATAATAAAGAAAATGATAAAACATTAGTTTTGGTTTAAATGCCATTTTATTTGAAATAGTGATCAGAATCAGATGCTTTAAGCTGAAAGAAAACATCCAATTTTGGATTTGATTGGACAAGACTGAGTTTGAATAATTTATAATAAAACTGTATGTTTCTGTTTTCATTTTTACTGCAATAATGACGAAGATCTTAAAAGAATGGGTGGAAAAGGAAAGATTGTATTGCAAATTGCTTCGCAGTGGAGTTCATAAATTGCACATTCTGAAGATAAGAAAATTAATAGAGAAATTAATCCACAGTGATAATCACTCTGGATAAATGTATAGACTATATTACTGTAAGTGAGAACAGGCTTCAATTCCTCGTCCTCGGTAATTTTCTTTATTGCCGATCAGAGAGTCTTTCTTTTGATTACTAACAGAAACACCAGCTCATTTCATAAACACAAAAAGCTAAATAGCTTTCATCAGGATGCACGGTAATTGGCTCTTATCCATAAATTGCCTTTGTTTTAATTCCATCTCTCTCCTTTTATTTACTTCCTCATTTGAAGCTTTGGAGTCCTATTACAGCGCTGATCAGCTCCTTCTAAGCTCGTCTCGTTTTACTAAGGTAGTTGGGGGTTTTCTGAAAGATACAGTCAGCAAACGCTCTACTTATCAGCCTTCATCAGCCATGCAAATTAATCAAAAGGTTTGCAACATTAATCCCAGTCGACAATGTTGGGATTTTTACACATGCACAATTGAAAGAGGCTCATAAAGATTATTTCACAATTCTATCACATAAAATCCCAAAGTGTGGTAACTATAAATAAAGTTTCTTTTTCTTAACATAACCAACAAAGGTGTCAAGTAACAAAGTAAAAATACTTCCTTACCTTATTTTAGTAGAAATTTTGGCTATCTATACTTTACTGGAGTAATTATTTTCTAAACAACTTTTTAATTCTACTCCGTCCATTTTTTTTGCAGTTACCTCTACTTTCTACTCCTTACAATTTAGAAATAGACTCCTTGCTTTTGTTTCATTCCAGCTCATTTTTGCTAAAAACATCAAAATCATTAGTTTCTTCCAGACAATTAATTTCTTTGTGGTTGAAGTTGGTGCTGCACCAACTCAGTGTTCACCACTACCCAAATAAAAAGTTTTTCAAGATGATGCAAAGTTAAATTTGACACTGCTGACATTAGTTAGATAAATAAGAAAACTAGGTCTAAGGAAGGTATCATCCAGAATTGTAGAAAAATGTTCCTTTAATATGCATCTGTCCTTCACATTTTTATACTTTAAGTAGTTTTAAAAAGGGTACTTTTACACTTTTACTTGAGTGAAAAGCTGAAGTTGATACACTAACTACTCAATAAGTCATTTTAAACAGAAGCATTTCTACTTCTACTTGAGTAATAAACATTAATACTTTTGACATCTCTGATGACAAATGACATGACGGTGCTTATATGAGGCCTTTTCAAATTACTGTAACTGACAGACTTGATAACAAGAGGTTATTTTCACTATAGGCAACTGAAGAAATCTGGCGCAAACCTAAGCAGAAGGAATAGATCTGAATTCACTCTTCAACCTCAGGTGTAAAGATTCCCCAGCAGTGGGCGAAGCTAAGTGGCTGATGTCTGCAAAGAGCCCCATTTGAATTTAAACTGGTTGCATGTCACATCTCTTTAGTGAAAACAAGCCATCTGCATCTCAAAAACACACCCAGAGAGGAACCAAACCCCAGTCGGCCTCGGCAAATGGCCGCTCACTCTGAGTCTGGTTCTACTGGAGGTTTCCTCCTGTTAAAAGGGAGTTTTTCCTCTCCACTGTCACTACAAGCATGCTTGGTATGAGGGATTGCCTTTGAATCAATGAGATGTTGCAACAACCGGTTTTCCTTAGATAGAAAACTTTGAACCAATTTGACTGCATGATCTGGTTGAATTGTCTCTGTAAAGTGCCTTTAGGTGACATGTGCTGTGAATTGGCGCTATATAAATAAACTGAACTGAAATTGAATTGAACTAAACAGAAAAGGTGGAACTGAGATGGAACTTAGATGGTTATGAGATAATTTGAAATAAATAGTAAAACCTGTAAGTGAAACTTACTAATACTGTTACACAGCCAATAATTTTATTCATGAGATCCTATCCTAAGGACAAGGGTAGAATCTAAATCTGAAATTATAACTTTTTCAATATGTTTGTATTAATTGTCTTTTTGGGATGGAGTTTAGTTTTTAACATATCTTTAATAGATTGTGGAAGTAAATTCATTTATAATATATTGTGCATGAGGGTAGAATTCTAAACATCCGGCTTTGGGTTCCATGGCCTCTGTAGCTTCTCCTTAGCATAGACATGCACCTTATTAATGTTGCATTTGCCTGTACTCTTTTTGTTTATAAGAAAGCATTTTATAGCAATTAGTTACCGTAATAAAATTCAAAAAGCTAAGAGAGCAAGATGATCCTCCCTTTTAGATAAAAAATTAAATTTAAAAGCCATTAATCATTTTCATTTCACTTTTCGATTAAAAGCAACCATTGTTTGATCCATCACATAATCAAACTCTTAAGGGAAAGCAGGTTCCCCTTTAACAAGGAGAGAGTTCGAATTTAGATTATGTTTTGCCATTCGATTTTTTGTCTAAGCATTGTTGGTATGCATGAGTGAAACATCTGCAATAAAATTGTTTGCCGTTGATTGTACCCAGAAGAGATGTGTTTTTTAGGGTTAGCCTAATATTGGGGGAAAAAGGGTCTTTTAAAAGCAAATCTCAAAGACACCATTATCCAAATAAAGATATTTTTCTGTTTTTAGAAATTCCCACTATGTTTCAATTTTCAATTCCGATTTTGACATCATTGACATTACTGTCATCGCTTTCATCTTTCCGAAAGGAACATTTTGAGCTGAGTTATGCTCAAACAAAGATATCATCCAATGCATGACAGAGTTATAATTATGCTCATTGCCTAGCTACAGAGGTAAAGAAAAGTAAAAGTCTTACAAACTTACACATTTACACTCATCACATAATAACATTTGTGGGAAAAAAGAGCCAAAATACATTGAAAGGGCTCTATTGAAGTCAAGTTCTTTTCGGTGAGACATTGTCATCATTTATTAAACATCAAGGCACAGAGTCCACAGCTGTTGCAGTTGTCATTTTAGAGGTTGTGTCTGTGCGGATGTGTGTGTTAGACTTCTGCAGACACTCACCTGCAGCCAGAGTCACTAGGGAGGCTCCTTAACAATTTTAATAAGGGCTAATTATAACTAATTACATTGTTCAATCAAAATCCTGTGGGGCTTCAGGTGTGTGGGCGTGTGTTAGTGTGTGTGTGACAATCACAGTGAGGGCAACCAAAGAGAATAGACAGGAGACAGTGAGTGAAGCGTCACGTTACACTCTGCTCCTGGCAGGTAGTATGTGCTGGCTTAGGCCAGTATGAGATTCTCCTGGAATAACAATCTTCAGTGAAACTATTCAAGTTCCATGTTTTTATGCAGAAATGTCAAGTACAAATGTATTGACTAGTCAAAAAGCAGTAGAAATGAGACTGCAGCTTAAGTGATTT
Source organism: Cyprinodon tularosa (assembly GCF_016077235.1). Lineage (NCBI taxonomy): Eukaryota > Metazoa > Chordata > Actinopteri > Cyprinodontiformes > Cyprinodontidae > Cyprinodon > Cyprinodon tularosa. Next base: position 200,068 of record NW_024039696.1, read on the forward strand.
AACATTAAAACCAGTTCAACTCAATTTGCTCAATGTCATCACCTCAGGTATTCAGCTTGCAGGCTGACTCCCAAAATACTCTATATGCAACCAAATGTATAAACCAATTTAGTCAAAATATAAAGGCTCTGACTAAGGGTTTGTCATTAGACTACTACCTCATTCATGACAAACTGCAGCATAGATCCGATCGAAACAGACCTTTGCTCTTTGTGGGGAGACAGATTGAGAAGCAGTCATAGAGACCCGTTTACATTCATTCCTGACACTTATTTGTTAGAATGTATCCTGAACAAAGCTTACCAAAGGTACATTTAACGCAATGCTGCCATGATAACCATCTTTCTTGTACTGTCAGCAACAGGTAAAAAGCTTCTTTAAATCAGATCACCATGTTTTACACATGCAAAGGTAGAAAACCGTCTGCACGGAATGAATCTATGTTCACTTCAAAGTTGTTCACATCCAGGTAGATTTTTGTGTAATTTTTTTTTTTTATTTCAAACAATTTTAGGCTTAGACTTTGACAAATTTTATTACCATTTTGTATACACAGAATGTATGTTCGTTACAATCAACTCCCCACTCCCCAAGCTGCCAATCGTTTCGTTTTGCTTCAAAAGAAATCAAGGATATTCCATCTAAAACCGGCACGGCTATCTTTGTTTTGCCTCAGGTTTCTGTTTTATTTGACGCGTTGACGTCATACTGTCACTAGATTTCATTGGTTCAAAACATTTCCATATCAAGGCTTATGCATCTCTAGGCTTCTAGGAGGTTTGTGAATTCAGAAATCTCACCAACAATTATCTTGCTTCCAAGGTAACTCAATATACACCTACTACGAAAAACAGACGCACATTAAATGTTTCATACTGTTAATCTGCCAAACTTTCATTGTTCAAAAAAAAAAACATATTTTATTCTTTCACTATAAGCCCTATTTCTTCACATACAGACTGCCTTGAAGAGCTTTTCTAATGCCAGTATACTCATACATTTGCTTCACAGTCAAGCCATTGCTTTCTGCATTTTTGTTGCTGCATTTGTTGGGATTTATTCCAGACATAAGAAGATGCGTCTTCAAAACAAGCCACATATGTGCTTTGCATCCTAAATAGAAAACACGTAGAAATACAAAAACTGAGAAAAGTCACTCACAATACGTAGCAGCTGTAGTCTATAAGACACCGCCTGACAGAAAAAATTGCCAGAAAAAACACCAAAAGCAGTGGTGCTAGAAGACAGGGCCAAGTATCCCGCTGTGACAGCCGCCTCAAACACTTGGCAGGCCACCCAAGTGAATTTACATCAGTGCAGGCAGACTGTTCAGATGTCATACCAGGAGATTGTCTAATGTTTCTTTGGAGTCAACATTGGTGTTGTATAGAAAATCTAATTTGCCTCTTTTTAAACAATAAACACAAAATACTTAATTTTTAACAGGCAAATATTTTGTTGTTCAGTGTCTGATCAGTTCGTTTTTATTTGAAGAAAAAGATGTTCATTTTACTCCAACCTTCTTCACGTTTGTTACAATCTTAGTCATTTCACACTGAAACTTTTGTAGCACTAAATTGGACAATCTGTTGTGGAACACTCTTTACTGACAAGGTTTGAGATTATTCTCACCAGGTTTACATTTCTGACCTGTTTTGACAACCAATATTTTAAATTAATTCCCTATATTCCTTCAAAAGTTTACAACGGGGAAATATATTATCTGAAAAGAATAATTAATACCTACCTGTATTAGGTGATGTTAACCTCAGATTGTCATAATTTCATGCCTCAACTGATTGTAAACAAATATATGAGATTATGCAAGGCAAAGGAGTTGTAAAGGATGCCGTTACCTCACCCTAAAGTGGCAAAAGAAATATTCTATTAAAGTAAGATTCAGGGTTTAAGAACACTTGTCTTACTGCCTTTTTTCAACTGTAACGTTTGATGGGGGTATTGGTGATGTGAGACACTTATCAGGAGTTGAGCTTAGGCTGTAGTTACAAGAGTTGTTAATGCTCGGAAAGTGTGGACCATAGGTCCATAAAGACACTGGTTAGTGGGGTTTGAAGAACTTTACCTCAGCCAGACGGAATACCTTGGGGGATCAATTAAATGGGAGACTGCATCAGTGTCTAACTGGGCAAATGAGGTCCTAGGAGAAGGGTGGAAAATTCCCATTAACAACCCATCCATCCATCCATTTTCTGACACGCTTAATCCCAAGCGGGGTCGCGAGGGGTGCTGGTGCCCATCTCCAGCTGTCTATGGGCCAGAGGCGGGGTACACCCTGGACAGGTCGCCAGTCCATCACAGTGCAACACAGAGACAAACAGGACAAACAACCATTCATGCACACACTCCCACCTAAGGAGAATTTAGAGAAGCCAATTAACCTAACAGTCATGTTTTTGCACTGTGGGAGGAAGCCAGAGTACCCGGAGAAAACCCACGCATGCTTAGGGAGAACATGCAAACTCCATGCAGAAAGACCCCGGGCCAGGAATCAAACCCAGAACCTTCTTGCTGCAAGGCAGCAGTGCTACTCACTGCGCCACTGAGCAGCCCCATAAACAACCCCTTAATCCTTGTGGAAGGTTCACCAAGAGGTATGGATTAAAAATGCACTGCATTTAAGTTTTAGCTCGAGAGAGACTGAAATGTTAAAATTAAATGGGTATGAGATACAAGCTGGTGGAGGGGCGAATTGACCTTACCTATTAATATGTCGTCACCACTTTAATGATGATAAATTGCAGTCGTGGTACAGGGTCAAAGAGAAACCCCAAACTGTTAAAAAGCAAAGCGGGTGACGGTTTCAGATACAAAGAAGCCAGAAAAGGCTGATCGTTGTGAAAAGAAGCCTGATTATTAGCATTTGTAGAAAAGAAAGGAGAAAAAAACAAGAACAAAGAACCCCTCTATCTGCTTCTGCTGTGACACGGTTTTTATGTCATTGCTCCTTTTGTGCGAGAGATTCATGATTAGGAGCTTCTTTTTCGGGGAAGCATGTGTGTGAGCGCTTTACGTGGTGGGGCATGACCAGGACTAGATGGATCCTCACGTTATCATAACATCAACTGATCACTCATTCAGATACTCTACCCTGGTCAGGAATATAATGAAAATGACATGCATGCATGTTACCCAGACCTAGATTTAATTAGCCGTCTCTTGCTTGATACTGATTGCAAAACCATGTGTCTTGATTAGAGGATACACATCATTTCCTCACACACAGCACTACACAGCCTATAAGCAAGGAGAGCTCAGACGTATCCCTGAAGCACTCTTTAACTTTGGAGTGTTTTATAAACTGAACAGAGGAAAGCAATTCACCTGAAAGCAAGTGAGCATTAAGATGAAAAATGTATGTCTTTTCCATAAAAAGGAATCTCTCCACTTACCAAACACCAATTTTTCCTACAAGATTTTATATACGTATACACACAGAAGTGAAGAGATTTAGCAACCCTGAGAAATGTTTAGTTTTTTGTCAATATATCTCAACATAATTCAAGTACAATCTACAGTTTTTTGTTTTTTTTTAATCTTGGGAAAATAACCTCTTATGATCGAAGGAAAGTACATTTTCCTATTTTTTTTTTTACTCATTCAACAGAACTTCGGTGATACTTTCAGTCTTTTATGTCGGTATGAAGAAAATGTTCTGCACTCTGACTTTTAGCTTTAAAATGTTTTGTTTTAGATTATTTCACGTATACTTCAAGCATCTCCATGGATCAGAATTGGGCTTTGACTAGGCCCCCACTTTTCATTTCCTAATTCTCAGCACGTCCTTTGTTAATTTACTAGTATATTTCAGGTTATGTTCATGTTGCAGGGTCCAACCCTGCTTCAACTTTTTTCAATTATGTCAATATTCAATAGTCCAACTATGTTAGAAAACTTGTTTTCTATGGTGCCCATTTCTTTCACATGTCCATTACTCTCCATTTTTCTGAAGGGTTTAAGCTTCCAGTGACTTGTCTCATAAATGTAAACAAGACAAAACAATGACATTTATTATTCGTCCCCACAGCTAAACAATCCTTCTGCTTCCAGCCCACATATTATTTCCAGGCAGATCTTTCAGCAAGAATAATGACCTCAGCTGTTTGAGAAATGGAGGAGCAGAAGCAGATTTGGTGTAGAAATTACTAGCAGAGGAATCCCTTTCCATAACTGTCACACGGCCGTCTGACAGGCAGGGTTGTCATAGAGACCGAGATTGTGTTTTCTCCCTACATATTGTTGCAGGGAGATTACATAAAAAATGTCTGAATAAATGTGCAGTCTTTACTCAGGGAGTTTTGACATGTAATAAAAAAAAAAAAAAAAAAAAAACAACAACCCGGTTTTTCAGACATGAACCCCTTAGAAGATCTCAGGAAAAGGAATGAAACTCAACATCCAACCCGACTGCTTGAGAATGTTCCGCAATGAGGAAGCCTGCAGAGCTGGTGGACATACATACATCAATTAGCATGCAGATGATAACCATGGAATAGATTGCTGGAGAAGATTCTCAGTCATTCAGATCATAGTCATTCCAAAAAAAGTTAAAAACAAACCACTGGCCTTTGTTTTCCAAGTTTGAAGACGTTTCGCTTCCCATCCAGAAAGCTTTCTAGATTCAAAACGTCTGGCGTTCCAAGCTTTATAGAGTAGCCCAACAAAAGCCTTAATATGGCCTAGAAACATGCAAACTGAACCGAAAACAGGTCCACCCCTTAGTAATGGGGATTTGTTAAGGTCGTTGTTGGCCTCCAAATTAACCTGAAACTGGCCCAGGCCGCTGTAATAAAGAGTGGTTAGGGTCATTGTCAGCCTAGCTTAACAGGCGCAATGTTTTGACCACCTGCATGGCGATTAAGATTGCGATGTAGTGGGAAGGAATCAACTCTATCGCTGTGTTATAGGTTTTTCAAGAGCTGAAACTGGGGTGCAACCCTTCTGTTTAGGGTTGGTTTTTCTCTCAACATAAATGGCTTCCTTCACACCCCTTTCAAACCACCTGTCTTTGTCCAAAATGTGAACATTCTGGTCCTCAAACGAGTGTCTTTTGTTCTTAAGGTTTAGATGGACAGCTGAGTCTTGTCCGTAGGAGGTAGCCTGCCTGTGTTGAGCCATGCGTCTGTAGAGAGGTTGTTTGGTTTCTCCAATATAAAGATCAGGGTATTCCTCACTGCACTGAACTGCATAAACCACTCCGGTCATCTTAGATTTGGGGGTTTGTCCTTAGGATTGTGTGATTGATACAAATATGTGGTTGATACAAATACACTCACCAAACTTCATAATTAGGATCCCTCCAGATCACAATTATGCACTACTTTGCTTTATCTTTAATACCAGTAAACATACAATGAAGTTAGTTTTTAAGGGAACTGAAGTCAGCATAACTTCTTCATGTCCTTACGCTTTAAAGCAGAGTTACCTAAACTTTTCAGCTTCTCACCCACAAAATGGTGCCTGAGTCAAATCAAGACTCAAACTATTGGATGAGTATACAAACAATAAATTATGCCTATATATCTTAAAGCTCTCTAACATAAATATTTCTTGTGTAGTTCAATTTGTGGTAGAGTAAGGATCCCCAAGTAGGGTCATGACTCCAACCTTGGGAATCAGTACTTTAAAGCATCCCTGTTAAGGAGTTACGTCATCCAAAATTCATCCTTAAACCCAACAGTTACTGTATGTATCTGATCAGTAGTTATATATTTGCTGATTGGCTCTTAATTCACATTTACACCATCTACTAAGGATCCTGTTCATGTAATGCATGCATGCATGTAAGCTCACATAACATGTTTATTAGGGATGTTATTCACCAGATTTATCCTGATATAATGTTCTGTGTAGATTAGTTCGGATGAGGATATGATGATTTAATCCAAAACCTGGATAAATTGGTGCATTTAGCCTCAACATCAAAACACTCCCGTGCTAATGTAGGAATGCTGTTGCTGCCTTCATGGCCTTCTTTGGTTTCCTTTTAAACTCACGTTCAGGAGTCAGCTTTGAACCGGGCACATCCATAATTTCGGTCCACCATCTGGATGTTGAAATTATTTAACAGACTATGTTTCTCCCAACAAGGAGGACTGCTGCTGCCTAGCAGCTGGAAATATAACAGGTTACTTTAGATTTTAAAGAAATCTGACCTTTTTTTTTATTTCTCTCAAGAAATTCCAGTCCTAGCTCTTTGATTTGAATGATCATACTATCTATAAAGTTTGGTTTTATTTTTACTGTAGTATGTTATTTCACTGGTGCAATGACTCATTTGAATAAATGGCAATTATCTGAAGCTTTGTAGAAATAGGACAGGTTGTATTTCTATTGCTCTGGCAGGCATTTCTCTTTCTGCATGATTATCTGTCTCTAGCCTGAATACCCCGGCTGCACTTCACACACTGTGGATATGAATAGTGTGACCTCAGCTCTTGGGAAATAATAAGAAGCCGCAATGGTAGCACATTTCTTTTCTACACCATCTTCCGATTTCTTGCTGAAATCTATTCTATCAGCTGTTTCGTCTTGATAATTCTACCGCTCTTGAACGCATGTTCCTCCAAGTTCCTTGTACTGCACTCAAAGGAGATTTTGAATTACAGTGACTCAGAGGTCTTCGACCCCAATTCTGGGCTTTTAAATGACTGCCTTAGTCGATTTCTACCAGATGGGGTCTCTCATGGCAGATCTCATCACAGTCAGAATGGAAGTTTACTCCTAATATGTCAGCCTGCTTTGCCTGGCGCTTGTCAAAACCATACTTAACAAACTGCAGTTTGCTGATTTATTGTTTAAAATGAAAAATTGTAAATAATGACATTATTTATTAGAATTTATATGGGCAAATATGGTTCGGTACTCAGAGCACTAGTTAGTTTGGGAACAGCATAAATACTTAAAGAAAAATTAAGACCTTTAAAATAAAAATAAAAATCTAATGATGCCTTTAAAGATGCATCGTAGCACGCCTGGATTATTTTTTCCTTTCTCTCTTTAGTTCATTTCCTCCCTCCTTCAAATATTGGACCCATGTGTTGAATAAATGTGTTTTTTCCCAGTTTTTTTTATTATATTTAAGTATATGCATGACTGATGGATAAGAAGCATCATAAAATGCTCTTTTCTTGAGCAGTAAACATCGTGGTAGCATTGACAGGCTATTCTTCCCCTTAACCACTGCCTTGCATTTTACAAAAACCTTATATTTGTTGGGTACCTGTCCTCCTAATAAAGTTATATAACAATAGACTGTTCCCCCTGCTGCCCTCTAGGAAAAGAGTTTGCAGAATCCGCTGCATTACCAACAGGTTCTGCAACAGCTTTTTCCCTAATGCCATCAGACTGTTGAACTCTAAAATGGATGCTGCATCATGCTTGCAACATATTTTTGCACCACAAACATGGCTGAAACTTCTATACTTTTAAATAGGACACAACTAAATGTTCTACTGCATTTTGCACCATATTTATTTTGCACTGCACTGAACCTTTCCATATTAACGGCCTTTTGCACCATTCTTTTTTAAACTGGTTTCATTTTCTTCTACACTGTTTACATGCTGAATATTGCTGCCCTTTAAAATGATAAGGTTCATTTCATCGTTGCAAGCTGTTTTGTATAGACTCTGTGTATAGAAAATGACAATAAAGTTTGTCTAAGTCTATGTCATGTTTGGATTTTCTTGAACCGAAAACGGAATCCTTCCCTCAGCTACATTATTTTCTTGAGTGTCTCACTTTCTTGATTTGTATAAAATTTTTACCTAATAGGAAATTTGAAACAGAGCTGAAACAAGCGCCTGCTTACATCTTGTTTTTTAAATGGGAAAGTAATTCTTTTTTCATTGTGCATCAAGCCCAGATAGCTCTTTATAGGAATGACATTCTGGAGAATGCATCACATTTCAATGCAGTTACCAACATTTGGGGCTGCAAGAGTAACGCGTCTTGTCTACTTCTTTTGGTCACAGAAAGGACAATTAAAACACAAAGGCTCTGAAACAACGGCTTACAGATAAAAATATCCATGCTAGATCATTTTCTCATGTGTGCATGACAACTAGAAGCTCCCACTCAGCGGGGGCGACGATCTTTTTGGCAGTCACGAATATTAAACTTATTGTGTCTGAAACTTGTGCCTATTTGCTTCTGCTTCCAAGGCTTTCTGAAAGAGGTCCTTAAATACCAAAGTCTCAGGACTGTGACCTCTATTGGACTGGTGGTGTGCCGTAGCTCTCAGTATACTAAGGGATCAACGTGCTACTACTTGGTGAGGAAGGAGGAGATTTCACTGTTTAAAGATGCAGGTTTAAAAAGTAAAAAGGAGAACCTAACTTATTGCTCCTGGTCTGCTTAATCGCAGTCTGGGTGAACGAACACGGAGCAGGACTGAAAAGGACGGTTGTTGTCCCGCTTTTATAGAAGGGTTAAACTTGTACATCTGAGAGAAAAACAACTGCTGAGTTGAACTTTTAAGCTATTGATGGAGCAAATGTTTTTCTGTGGTTTCTCAGCAGCTCATATGTATGAAAAGGCATGTGCGAGATCATTTACGTGGGGAAATAGAAATGTTTTTCAGGGGAAGCCTCCATGCAACAGCTCGGTTTTCTCAACATTTGGATGTTTTCTATGGTATTAAAGAAATATTTAAGAAATAAACCTCTTTAATTGTTAATCTTTCCAAACTGATTGCTCATACATTCATCAGTCTTGAGTAAAATCTCACCATCTATTAAAAGTAAAGTCTAGTAAACCCAGAGCATCATGTTGCCCCCAACATGGGAGGGATTTACTGTTCTATAAGTGATGCACAGTTGATTTCATTAGAGCAGAACACTTCCTGTCACAAAGTGTTGGGAGTTTTCACCCTCAGCCTCAAAGTTTACTATGTCTAGCAGCCCTAACTTTAAAGCACAAGAGATTTTTCTCCCTTTTGTCTTTTCAGCCATTAAAAAAAAAAAAAAATTCTAATTTCTTCTCTGTTTTCCCATTATGGTGAGGGGTGTGGGTGTATTCTGGAAACAAGAGGAGGAATAACAGGAATAGTGGTGCATATGTCCTACAAAACAAGCATGTTTATTCACAGAACCTGCTTACACATACAAGATTAAACTGGTCCATCAACACTTCCTCCATGACCCACAGCTTTCCCTCACAAACACACCATCTAATAACTAAGAGATTGTGTCAATATGTAAATGTTATACTTCAACATTTAATGCCATTTCTCTTTTGAGGCTATGAAATTATTGCTCAGCATAAATAAGATAAAAAGGTACTTGTTAAGGCATTTATATTATACAGGCAGGCAGCAACTGATGGCACTAGAAGGCACACATGGAGGTTGCCATCCTGCTGAGAAAAGGTTGGAATCCACCGCCAGTCCTCATGCTGTATATCTATGGGGCCCTTTCTGGTGTAATTATACAAGCTTCATGATCCCGTCGACTGCTTCATGGTGTTCTTACTGCGCTTTTTTGGAGATACTGTAGCATAGTTTTAGGAAGTATCGGTTGCATGCCCGTCCATGCCATCTCTGCCCTTTACTATTATGGGCCAGTCAAACAGCAGGAGGAAGGGCACAGGTCTCGTAAACATGGAATCAAGCACTACATCTGGGTGTGATTGAGATCTCTTGACCCTTAGCTGTGTTGGTTTTGTTTGTGTTGTCTCCAGAGGCATTCAAGGGAAGAAATGCGGGACCATTATTGTGAAAGCGGAGGAACTAAACAACTGCAGGGTGAGTAACTGGTTTTGTTTCTTGGAGCTCTGCTTCTAGTTCTTAAAGTCTCCTTCCAGGTATGTCTTAGTTTGAATTAATCAAGAATGTCCTAAAGGAAAATAGGGACAGCTGCTCGACCCACCAAGGCATTTATTTCCTTAAGACAGAAAACGGCAGCAGGAAAACACACTGTTCAAATCAATAAATAATAAGGGAATAAATAAGTAAAAAGATGTGTTGATCCTCCTTCTGGATTTCCATGGTGCTATTTATGTCAATCTGTCATCATTGCTGTTCCACTTTCTTAGCCTCAGCACGCCCTTAATGACTTCTGGGGTTCAATAACAAGAGTAGAAATAGTTTTTTTTTTTTTTTTTTTTTTTTTTTTTTTTTACAAAGGCATCAATAAGAAAAGATTGCTGTTGGATTCAGACTGTCTCAGTCAAATACATTTACGTTCTATATCATTTTGTACCAGTGAAGCTGTAGGACAGCAGACAGCCGACTCGGTACACCAGGAATGGCAAAAGTCAGCAGGTCAGAGTTGATGCGAAAATGGGTATAAAGAAATGAAGGTTCATAGAAGAAGAAAACCTACTTAGTCAAAGCCCAGATCTAAACATAACTGAGAATCTGTTGAAAGATCTAAAGATTTTACTGCACAGAACACAATGGTTCTCAAAACATTTAATCTCTCTATGTTTGTTTTACTTCATCAGGAATCTGTGATGATGCAGTTCTGTGGGACCAAACTGGACAAAAAGGATTTCTTTGGCAAGTCAGATCCCTTCCTGGTTTTCTACAGGAGCAACGAGGACGGCTCGTGAGTTTTCTCCGCCTGCTCTGTCCGTCCTTTCTATCTCCACGTTCCCCTCCTCACTTCTTTCTCCATCTTTCATTTTTTTTTTTTGATTCGCTGCAAAGGAAATGGGTTTCATTGATTTGCATTTTAAACGTGTGTGAACGACACACAGAGACATCACTATGTGTCTTCCATCCTGCAGTTAGTACAAGTCAGATTAGGCTTTCTGCTCTGAAAGTGGGAGATACCAACTCAACCTCTTAGCTGAGGGATTCATGAAATGAAGTCTTCTGATTCCTGAAATTTTGTGGGCCTGTATGTTTGAAAAGCATAACCAGCCTCTGGTACACTTTTAGGAGCTTTGAAATGGGAAGTAGGATTAACAGGTCATATTGCTTTTTTTTTGTGTCTGTGTCTCGATTTGTGTGTGTGCAGTGGGATTTGAAAATGTGTAAATAAATCTGTTAATGTGTGAGGAGATTTGTGTGTCTGTACAACAATCTGCAAATGTGTAAAACTACTTGTGTGTAATCCGTTTTGCAAATGTGTAAAAAATTCACAAATCTGTATTCAGATCCACAAATGTGTACTGAGACTTGCAAATGTGTAGATCAATCTGTAAGCACACACAGAGACACTTGTGTCTGAAGTATTTTCGCTTCAAGACCCAGAAATACAGACAAATCATTGGTTACAAGTCAAGCGGTTTTTCGGTCGGCTCTCTTTACACACGTGATTTTTGCTACTCTTCTGCCGCGTGAGATGCACAAATGCATAGAAGGATTTGTATGTGTATTTTCGCGATTTGTAACCCCTTGCGCAGGCTCACATGCTGCCGGGTCTTGAAGCAAAAATACTTCAGACACAAGTGTCTCTGTGTGTGCTTACAGATTGATCTACACATTTGCAAGTCTCGGTACACATTTGTTGATCTGAATACAGCTTTGTGGATTTTTTTACACATTTGCAAATCTCAGTGCACATTTGCAGATCTGAATACAGATTTGTGGATTTTTTTACACATTTGCAGATTGTTGTACAGACACACAACTCTCCACACACATTTGCAAATATTAAAGCTACCATTTTGGCCCCATAAAGGATTGCCTGCATTTATGCTTTGTAATGAGAGGTTGTCAAAAAAGAAAAAGAAAAAATTGGAAAGGTATTTCCAGGGAAGGCTAAATATGCAGCCGACCACCAAAAAGTGCAACTGCAGAATTTCTGGATAAATTAGGAGAGCAAAGATAGATTTAAGAAGTGGATTGCATCTCCAAACTCCACTACTGCTGTTAGTTTGGTTGCAAGGATTAAAAACCATCCACAGATTAAACAGGTAGTGCTCTGATGCAGTTATGTTATTCCATTTTTTTCCCCAAATCCCAAAAATATAAATCTCACCAAGGAACGCTGGTGACGGAGGATGTGGGATTTCAGGGTGACAGAGCTCTGCTCTGATGGATGTCAGTTCCTGCTTGGTTCCTCATGACTCAATCAACTTCTCCCAACAGAAACACATCCACCATAGAAAGATTTCTTTATCGTGTTTCTATAATTTCATCAATGCAACAAAACTTAAATCGTGAGGTGAAGGGCAGTGAATTCCACGCAGTGAGAGCGTTCACTGCTCCTCTCGCACCTTTATGCTGCTATTTAACATATGCTCAGGGGGTAAACATTTAATCATGAATGCTTATTGTACATTTAAGCCCAGATAGTCATTTTCTATAGTGGGATAATACACCCTGTACAACCTGTGTTGCAGGCTTTAAGTGTATGCAAGGCATTTAGAAGACTTTTATATTTTTGTGGCCCCAGACAGATTTATTTGCTGTTTTTTTGGTCCAATATGGCTCTTTGAGTGGTGTGGGTTGCCAATCCCTGCACTAGACATAGTAAAACTCATATAAAAGGATGTAACCACTATACAGTGCCCTATTTAGTGATTAGGGCGGACATTCGGACACAGCCTTAGATTTGGGTTGTTTAGTTATTATCCAGCTGGTAAGTCATGCCAATTAAGGTAAAAACTGTCAAATTTTGGTCATATCTGGTCATGTTTACCACCTTTTACTTGTCTTTATTTCTCTACAGGTTTACCATCTGCCACAAGACTGAGGTGGTGAAGAACACGCTGAACCCTGTGTGGCAAGCCTTTAAGATCCCTGTCAGAGCTCTTTGCAATGGGGATTACGACAGGTAAATCTCCCTGCATCATGGGTACTAGATCACCACTACCTCGAGCATCTTCATCATCACCATCACATATTTTTTAGAACAGTACACAAACAAAATCTTAAGGGTAATATGTACCTTGAGTAGCCTTATTGATCTGCTGCAGGGTCCTGCTAATGGCCTCTTCAGACTGGTGTGTTTATAAAAACCACCCCACATTATAGCCGCATAAAGGCCCCTTTTTGCGCTATTAATAGAATTACTTTGAAATGATAGAAGCCGTCATTATGTGACAGAGCTGATCATGATCATTTGTTGTTTCTGTTTCACTGCGAGGATGATAACAAGGAGAGTAAATAATATGGTTCCCCACCATGTGGAAAAGGCATGGTCTACATTGGGTGAGGATTACCAACAGAGGGAATACTGCTAACATTTTCACCACAGGGGCAGAAATAATGACTGAAAATACAACCTCTGCAGCATACTGGTGTGGCGCTCTATAAGAATCCAAATGCCTGCTTCTTATCTCCATAATAGCGTTCAGATTGATTCCTCAGTCTTTTTGGCAAGCGCTAATGGTATTTTCTGGCTGTGTGATTTAGTCGTTTGGACCTTGTCCAAACTAAAGAGATCCCATTTATTGGTTGTGTCGACAGAGTTAAATGGTGCGATTAGCTTTGATTTGCTTTGGCAAACTGATGATGAAACTCATTGGGCTGCAGGATGAGAGCTTCCCTGTCGGCTCTGTGAAACATCCAGAGGAGGTGACAGCTTTTTAGCAATGTCAGGTAAACATTGATACACCTTATTGTCGCAAGTATTCACGTCAGCTGAACATTTTCTCATGCTGTCACATTTCAATTTCTAGCTTTAATTCCTATAAGTGGGATTTTGTTTGATAAACCAATACAGATTAGCAATTTAGTTGTAAAGTAAAAGAAAAAATATGCTGCTTAATGCATTTTTATTCACCCCATTTACCCTGATGCCTTCATAGATCAGTGGAAACTAGAGGGATAGTTGACCTTTGCATGTTTAGCCCAGGAGCAACAGGAATCAGGAAATCGGAAATAAAGAGTTAGAATAGCTCCACAGTGGTTCTTATTGTTAAAGATTGTTAAGATAACCAGGAGTTAGAGTCCTAACAAGTAGGAAATACAACCTTTCAGGCCTAAAATGTTGAAGGAATGTAGGGATTGCAGCAAATGTAGCTTGTTTTTCTATTGAAGCACATCATAATCCTTGGACATGAATTAATCTTTTGTTATGTATTACAACCCCACCTTAAAATATTGCTGGACTTCTCTAAAAGACATCTATTGAGATATATATATTTTTTTACCACTGCTCTGACTGTAAGCCTGCAAGATTAAACAATTAGCTATTTTCTTACAAAAGCTTTACTTAAATATCCTGTCTGTTGCCTCTTTATCCCTTGTCACTAAATAAATGCTAAAGCAAGTGAATGGTAATCAACAATGTCTGCTTTTTGTTAAATACTGTTAATTTATTCTAATAAAAACCTTTCTATAATTTCCAGTATGAAACTATTCGCTATATAAAATTTATTTATTTGATTATTTTATTTTTGTTATTCTATACCTAAAACTAAATAGTCTGTTAAGGCCTGTTTATTAAAAAAGAAAGAACATTGTCACATGTTCTCTTCTTTTTTGGCATGCATCAAGTGATTAAGTAAGAGAAACTAGTTGCTTCTTTCATATGACTAATTTATGTCATTTTTGTGACAGTTAAATATTTCACATTACCAAACTAATTTGAGATACTTTTAAAGATATTTTTAAAAGTTTGTCAAATATAGTTTACATTCGGAATAAACTTATTTTCTATTATTGCAAAGAATAAATTGGCGCTGTCTTCCCTCAAAAACAGTTTGTACTTCTCAACATTAAAGGATTTTGTAAAGAAAAACAGTTAAAAACAGAGAATAAGTCCAGATAAGACCAACAGAAAACATACATAAACATTTTCCTAAATACATTTAAAAGCAATGAAAAAATGACTGATATGCTTCTTCTTACCATTTATATCCTTTTTCTACTTTCTCTGGTTCTCTTGATTTTCTGATGTGAATGTTAACTGCTGCCACCAATGATACATTTTCATAAGTTTTTATTCTTATGTAGTTTTGACTTCATATTTTTAATTCGATTTATATATGCATTACAGTGAAAAAAATGCTAAAACATCAACCTGTTAATCGTCATCCCATTAATGCATTATGATAAAGACACATTCAGTTAGTTTTAACACTTTTTAAACACTTATTAAAGTTTTTTTTTTTCAGGTTTAAATTTTTATTTAAATTAACAAAAATGTTTTATGTTATAGTTTTAATTATTTTGTCATTTTTTAAAACAATAATTACCTTGGTTGTCGCCTCTTGTGACCATACCAATATGAGGATTATCATCCCTGTAAATGAGTTAATTAGGAAGCTTTTCTAGAATAAATCGGTCCAGATGCAGTGCAGACCAGCAGACCTACCCTACTGTATGGCTAAGATGTGAGAGCCTGTCTTTTAGAAATGTAGTAGTAAATAAATAAATACTTCTTTCATTTTTCAGCCAGCTAACCTGTAATATACAGCAACATGTGGGGGAGGAGAAGCAGTGTGTTGTTTTGCATTTCCGGTTTAGATAAATGCTGTGTTTTCCTCTTTGCAACGCAAGTTCTTCCCAGGTTACATAAAGCAAAGTTCAACTCTATCAAGTTAGAAAACAAATAAATTGATCCCAGCTTAGTGGTGAAAAGGGCACAAAGAAGCTCTCAACAGGGTTTATCTCAGTTGAACTAACAGACAGCGGAATTGATCTGAAGTTCGGTCAAATAAGCTTACTGGTGGAGCTGAGTTGCTCTGTGTCTTATCAGTGGGGGACTCAGCGAGCTGTATACGCTGCGCACGAGGACCGGCGCACACCAGTCTGCAGCCTGAGACTAGAGATAAGGGCGAGCTCAGCTGGAAAAACAAAGGACTGTCTTTCTTTTCTTTTCAAAAATCGCATTCGGTCACAATGCCTGTGTGCAGGGGGGCCATGAGTGAACTCGCTGACAGCTCCATGTTGCATCATCAAAGCTTCGTATGTTAAGATGCTTTCCTTGGAAAAACAGTTTTAACGAGACCTGGCCACACATAGAAACAGATAAAAAGCACAAAGAGGGTAACACAGACAGCACTCTAACCATCTGTCTAATTTATCGGTATTGGTCAGGCCCATCCTCCTGCTTTACTGTAAATCTTTCTTTCTCCCTAATGCACTGATGGACCTACATTTCCACTCCTTATTCTACAAGATGAACAAAATGGAAAAGTGCAGTTAGATTCTAATTGGATATCACTTGAGGATGGCTTAGATGTAAGATCGGAACCCAGTCGGGAAATTCCTGTCTAGTTACAGACTTCTACAGTGGAGCACAGGAGATCTGTCTCTGCTGTCTTCTCTCAAAATGACAAACTAAATTAACAGAGGGGCTCATCATTTTCTCTGGCTGAGTGCAGAAAGCTGTTTCTGGTATAATTTGATGCTTGTACTTTTATTCTTCTGCTCATCCCCTTTCCTTTCTCTACGAGTTATTCTTCTGTTTTCGTCAGAGATCCCCTCTGTGAAAGATATTGGCAGATGGAGAGATAGTATCACGCATCAAAAACCCTTTCAGGCTGCTCTTTATTTTTGTTTTCTAATTTCCTTATAAGATATAATGACATGGAGAAATGAATGCATTTCAAGGTGAGAAGAGAGCATTATATAAGATAAATAAGGGCAGGTAAATTACATTTTGGACTAAAGATAAAAAGCAGAAAGGCTCTTCCTTTCTAAAAAAAATAATAATAATTTCACCTTTGACCCCTTTGTATAGTTTTAAGAAACATTTTTCATTTTTAACTTTGCTTCTCTCCAACCAGAACAATCAAGGTTGAAGTTTACGACTGGGACCGGGATGGCAGGTAATTATAAACAGAAACATTTAAGAAAAGTTTGACGTTCACATTGCCGTATCTCAGCTCTTTTGCATTTTTGTCCATTCATAAAAACCTCAATATGTTGTAGTGGTGATTTATACGAAACTCCCTTTTGGAGAGAAAGACAATGATTTTAAACATGTTTTTTTATTAATTAAAATGAAAAACTTTCAAGAAAATCGTTTACTTTCCTAAACCTCGTGAAGAAAAGTCACACTGCTATGTTTCACTGTGTGGATGGTGCGTTTTGGGTGTAGTAGGGGATATTTGTTTTTCCCCACCATTGAAAAACTTCTACATTTTAGGTATATAAACTTAGACTTAGACAGATTTATTTGGTCATTTTGTATACATGAATGTAAACAAAAACAAATTTTAATTAAAAAAGCGCCAGACAATTTCATTTTTTTAAAGTGCAGCCTTGAAAAACATGAATAAATACTTTAAAAAATAATAATACAAATATATTACTCTTTATTTACAGTTCTAACATAAATTTTATTATTATTATTATTTTTATATATATATATATATATATATATATATATATATATATATATATATATATATATATATATATATATATATATATATATATATATATAAAAATAAATAAATAAAAACATTTTACACAACATTCAGCAGTCTAATGTCTAATATAAATATATAATATATATATTATATTAATATATAATATATATGTAATATAAATAAATTAATAAATTAGATTTTTTTTTACGGCCTATTATTGCCCACTTATTTATGTTATTACGTTATAAAATCACTATCTTGCAATCATTTATTTACTCACGTGAGTCATAGGTAGGAAATAATTATGCAAAGCTCTAATATATTCGAAAAGAAGCATGTAGATTTTATTTATTTTTTATTTTTCCCTACTTGCCTTGATTCTGTTTTATTTTCCTGTATTTGAATCATGTAAAGCACTTTGCATTTGTACTGAATTGTGCTATACAAATAAATTTGCCTTGCCTTGCCTTCCCTTGTAGATATCAGATAAAAGTGGGCTGAGAATTAAGTCTTGAGGAACACCAGATGTGATTATCCATTTGCTTATATTTGCTGCTTGTTTAGAGGGTTAAAAGACAGTAGTGATTTTTAAAGAAATCTAAAGTGTGACCAGAAAACTAAATGTTTAAAATATTAGTTAATTGAAGTCGAGTGAGTGTATAAAAGTCAGAGTTTTTTAGAGGAATAACCATCTGTTTTTCTTGTTTACTCTTTTTAATAAAGCCATGACTTTATTGGAGAGTTCAGCACAAGCTACAGAGAGCTCTCAATGGGACAGAGCCAGTTTAATGTTTATGAGGTAAGTGTGAGTGGGGGGGGAGCATATTTCTTCAAAGCTGATCCTTTATTTTATCATCTAGCTGCTTATTTTAAATATAGACAAAAGAGTGGATGCTTGAAAGATTAAATCAATGCTGTATTTATTTTTTTTATTTTTATGCTCTAATACAGTAATAGGTTGTCAGCTTCCACTGGATAGCAAAGGAAAGATACAGGAAAGCACAGAGGGGACACCCTCAGTGTAATATGAGGGTGATAGTTGCATGAAAAAACACACTTAGAGTGTTTATTTTGGTTTTACAACCACATTCTGTTTCACCTCCAATGACACACACAGCTTTAGGGTGCTTTCTCAAAGATAACCAAGGAGAAAAGCATAAAAGAATCCACATTTTCGTTGGTTGTTTCCTCTATGCCCTCCCCTTCTGTTTAACCTTGGTGTGGTTTAATGAGGCCAGGAAGCAAGGATTCAGTGTTTGGAATTCAAAAGGAGTTTCATCTTTGCTTCTGTCTGACTCCTTTGCATTACTGAAGCACCTGAATGTTTTACGAACTCCTGATAGATTTATTTGAGATGACATTAGTTGAGGCCAACATCCAAATAATCTTAAAAAAAAAATAGTAAAGTAACTATATTAAAAGCTTGACTTTAATTTCTCTGGGAGGCATCTGAGGTGTGATTGTGTTGTAAATTCACATTAATAGTGGATGTGTGACATGGTGCTCAAAGGCAGCTCCATGATGCTACCAGTTAAAAAGTTTTCAAGGAAAAACATCTATCAAAATGTTGATCTCTCACGCTTGGAAAGTAGTTTTTGATTTTTTTCATTAACTGTGTTGTATCGGCTTCATTAAGCAGTAATATATAACATTTTTAAAAGTAAAAAATGGCATAGTTTACAAATTTATCTTGACTTCAAATAGCCATTTGCAAATCGGATAGAGATCCCAACTTTGAGATGCCCAAGTTTTAAAAATGAAAGCTTTATATTCAATTTTAGAAACTTCTTCATCCTTAATGTCCTTCCTGCTTTCCTTCCATACATCCACGTGTAAGTCCGTCTTCTATCCCAGACTTCATCCTTCCTTTCGTTCCTTTATTTGTGTTTTTTATGCTTCCTTCTTCCTCCCATGCCTCCTTGTGTCCTTCCTTCTTTTCTCCCTCGTTTATAGTAGTTGGGCCCAATTGTGGTGACACAGAGCAGCCGAATGGAGGCTTCAGAAAATTTACATATAGACAAAAGGACAACAAAGTCTTTACAATTTAAAATGAAACCAATGCAAAAAAACAGCAAGGAAATAAAAGAGGATGAGAGAATAGTTAGAGAATTTTATCTACTGGAGGAGAAAAAAAGTAGCATGAGAACCAGATGTAAGTAATCAGGTAAATTTTGCCCCTGGAAAAGAAGCAGATCAGGGAAAAATGAGGGAAGGTGACAAACTATTATCATATTATAGCCCAATTAGTTGATATTATTCAGTAAAGTTCTGTTCTTAGATATGTTTGACATTTTCTTGCTTTTTTTGTATTTAAATACCTGCTTCTGTGAAACACATTATGCTTTTTACCTCTGAATGTGTGATAGAAATAAATAGAATAAATACATTAGTGTTTTCTTTAACTTTTATTACTATGTCCTTCCCTTCTTTCCTTCATTTTGCCTATATGCCTCCTTATGTCCTTCCTTGTCTCATTCTTTCTTCCTCTTTTTTATGCTTTTATGTTTCCTCCTTTACTTCCTCGGATCCTTGCTTGTCCTCTCTTCCCTTTTTCACTGTCCTTCCTTACTTTCTTGTGTCTCTCCTCCTCCCTTGTGTGCGCTCCTTCCTTTCTTCTTTACAGCCTCTATTTTTTCTGCAGGTTCCATAATTAAAGTTTGCAGTAGAGATATCCTTTTTTATTTCGTACTTTAAAATAAAATTATATTTGAATTTATGAGTAATGAAAATCTAACTTTAACCCTGCTCACCTGCTTGAGTAAATTTTTCAACACGCGGATCTCCTCCCTTTCTAGGTGGTGAATCCCAAGAAAAAAGGAAAGAAGAAAAACTATAAAAACTCTGGAACGGTAAGGAGGAAATTAAACTGCTTCTTTTTTTCAGTGCGTTTAGCTGAGATTAAAAGATCTGAAATGCGTTTTTTGTGCCTCATTTCATGCAGCCTCTTTCATCCAGCTTAATGGAACTGGGTTCTTATTGAATTCTAGAGAAATGCTCTATTTGTCCCGTCAGGGATCAGTCGCTGACTGTCAGCCTATCATTTCCAGGTAACGCTGCTGTCATTCCTAGTGGACATTGAAGTCACCTTTCTGGACTACATCAAAGGAGGGTGAGCGAGCTGCCGCGCACGCATTGAACCCACACCTAAACATAGAGGTTGCATTATTAATTAGGGCTAGTGAGCTAAGTGCCGTCCCTTTCACAATAATAACCCCGTCATGGCGGCGTGTCTGCAAAGTGCCAAAGATAATGATCCCTCTATGTGAGGGAATCAGGCGGAAAAGTGTACATTTGCATGTGAGAGGGTGACAGAGAAAGGACAGGGAGACTGACAGGTGGGCTGACCCTGAGTCACGCACAGATCAGTGTTTGTCTTGGTTTGCAACGATTTATTTGGATCTCACCCAAGCCTTTAGGCCTCCATACATTCATTCTTTCATCTCTGTACGTGAGTTTGCAGATGTATGGCTGCAATGGGGGTTTACTGTATAGGCACCGCCTACACAAAATGGGAGACTGTCAAAGGAGAAACAGTGTGTGTCTACAATTTTAAAAAGCACGTCCTCTGATATCTTTGTGTTAAAAATACCTGCTGCTAGGAAATTTATTTTTATGGTAGATTTCCAGTTATTTTCTAGCTTATTTTTCCACATCTCTCATGCAGACTGACACCTTTTTCTTTAAACTCTTGCTGTTGCCCACTTTGGATGACATTTTTTTACATAAAGCTTTGCTTAAACACACAACATTGAAGCTGTTTTGACATCCATGTCACTATACAAATCTTTGCTAGTTTTAAAGCAGCTAATGCTTAATCTAATTGATTAAATGACCATACTTGGAAAGGAATTATGCTTAAACTTATCGGGAAAAATATTAGAAAGATAAAGTAATGATAAAAAAAAAAGTACAAGTTTGCGGATCTATTATAGGCAACTGTTCTGTGAAATGAGGAGGCTAAAGCAGAACATCTAAGAGAGATTCAGAGGCAAAAAACAGACCCCAGGATTTCACACATATTTTTATTTTAAGCAAAATAAAATTGTCTGGTTCCAAATTGGTCAGTAAATAAAACATTTACTTTTAACAATAAACATGTAGATCTGCAGCATTATTACATAGATCTACTTTTTTCATGTTTTTTACAACACTCAGAATGATAATCTGGTAAATACACATCTGTGTTACTGCTAAGCTATCTAACCCTGCTATGATAAAAAACAATAGATTGTCAGATTATTATTATTTTGCTTATAAAGAATTATAGGTTTTATATCTATATGCTACATTCAGTCTGAATAGGACGTGTTGCATTTATGAAATCCGAGCATGTGCTCTTACCACATGTTCTGACGTATGTTCACTCACTCACTGGTTGTGTCCGAGTGTCCGCCCTGATCAATATATAGGGCACTATATAGTGGTTACGCCATTTTTAGATTAGTGTCCGAATGTCTACTGGATAAAAAAAAGTTGGCCTAGTGGTTAGAGTAGGGCACTTTTGCTCTGAGAAAGTTGCAAGTATTCGGTTCGATCCCCATAGCCTGCACTCTGGGTCCCTGAGCAAGACCCTTAACCCCACACTGCTCCCTGGGTGCTGCAAAATGGCAGCCCACTGCTCCCCAAGGTGACGGCTTATATGCAGAGGTAAATTTCCCCAGTGTGAGATCAATAAAGTCCAATTATGTAGACAATTATTAGCAGCACATCCCATAATGCGTTGTAAGGAGAGCTCTCCTCACAGTGCATTCCGGTATATATCTGCTTGTCGACTGACCATGGATGATCACTACTTTTCAAGATGCATTGTGGGAAATTTCGAGTCCACTACTTTTTCATCTTGTAGACATTTGTATACTCATTTAAAATGGCATAACCACAATGATTAGGGTGGAGATTTGGACACAGCCAATGTCTGCTAATGGAAAGGTCCTCCATCATCAGCTCCTCCCTGCAAACAAGGTCACACTGAGTCAATGTTCCTCAACCACTTTGCTTAAGTATAAGTAAATCAGAAGCCGAATGCACTCTTTTTCTGCTTGCAAACTTAAAAGGCAATAATGGTCATGTTGCGCTTCCTTCAACGGCGTGTGTGTTTTGTGTGCAGAGACACAAAGATGCGCTCTCACACATGAAGGTGTGAAAAAGAAACACAAATTCTTTAGTTGATGTGTTATCCTTGTGTCTACCTATCCAGAGGGACTGTCATCCAGGTATTTTTGTCTCTTTCTCTTCCCTGCTTTTATCTCTGCTCATCCCTGCTCTCTTGTCATCTGACTGACAGCTCTTTTTTAAACCCAATCAGCTAATTGTTCATTTGGACCTAATTAGGAACCTGATCCACTGGTCAGTTTAGCATAAATGTCTGATTTGGGAATTATCTATGTGTGTCCAGATCGACGTCTTTCTCCTACTTTTCCTTCCCCCTTGATAACACATTAGTGCTACCCATGAATTTCTAACAAAGAAGGTCTTTTTGTGCGAGAGTGATGATGAAGTGATGAATTGTTGCTGATATCTTTCATTTGTAACACCGTCTTTTCGGACCGCTCCGTCACTCAGAGTGACAGATATTGTTTCCCTGGCTATAGTTTATGAATTGAGGATAGAAACCAGAATAGAGGCAGGAGGGAACTCTGCTGGCATTGTCATCATTCGGAGAAGCTATCATTAGCCGGAGGAACAGACAATAAAAAATCCAACAGAAAGAGCAAAAACAAGAGAGCAAAATCAGACTTAACTTTCCAGAGTTTCTAGTCCTTTTTTGTTCCTTTTGAAATTCAAAATGCAGTATGAAATTGTGACTTTAAATATGGAATAAGTGACTATATGTGGAAGGAAGAATGGACAAAAGGAGAAAAAAAAAGGAATGTATACAAGGAAGTAGGTAATGGAGGAACAGGGGTCTGCAACCTGTGGCTCCGGAACCCAAGTGGCTCTTTAGAAACTCAGCTATGGCCCTTTGTCACTTAAAAAGACAAAGAGCTAGCTAATTTAACACTAGATGTCATAAAAAATGCATGGCTAAGCATTTTCTCTACTGACTAATTACATAGAATTTCCCAATAATAATTGGATCAATAATCTGACTGTAACTTTCAGAGAATTATATATATATATATATATATAATATAATAATATATATATATATATATATATATATATATATATATATATATATATATATATATATATATATATATATATATATATATATATATATATATATATATTTTTTTTTTTTTTAAGTGGGTAAACGTATGTTTTTCCCCAATTTTTCCCAATATATTTATTGGAATTATCGTATTTCGATAAAAGGTCATGTATTGTTTGTGGCTCTTATAGATTTTTATTTTTAATTAAAAAAATAAATTGACAAATAATTTATTTATCATAATCTTTTTTTTTTACGTGGAAATAATGTTGGTTTTCAAATATAATTTTCAAAAAACATTTAAGCAACCCATTAAAAGTGTTTATTCTCTTTTTATCTTCATTTTAAAACCTAAAACTTGAAATGGCACATTGTTGGTAAAAAAAAAATATTAGGGCTGCAAATTCTGCACATCGATCAATCTGCAGATCATTTTTTCTATTAATCGATTGATAATTGGAGAGCCAAAGTTTCCTTAAAGAAGACTTTTTAAGAAATGAAACCAGGTGAAACTAAAACTTTTTCACTTGAGGAATTCTGGATAGAGCGTATGAAAAGATGAAAAAGTTTTTTTTATCTTAAATGCAAACTGTTTACAAATTAGTTTTTACAATTTTGGTATAACTACTGCTCTAAGTGGGTTGCTCTATCAGATTAAGGCCTGTTTTAGAGTCTCTATTTTCCAGTTACTAAATTAGTTGACGATTCTTTCAATAATCGATTAATCAGCATTAATCCGATTAATTGTTTCAACCCTATAAAAAATACAAATCTCCTGTGGTAGATGTTTATTTTTTTTTTTCTTCCCTTATCTCATAAAGTACTTTAAAATTACACTTTGAGTTAGTATTCCTACATAACCTGACTTGCCATGAGACATGCTCAGCTATTTGCTGAAGAACAACAAGAGTATTAAATAAAATGTCACTTATGCTTCTTAAATGAGCGATTCATAAATAAAAGATGTGTTTCTGTCTGTTGTTTTTATATCAGACGGTAGATACGAATAGAAGGCGACATCACAGACAAAACTGCAGGTCTGCACTTGTGGAAAATTAGGATTTTTCCCCTAAATGTAGCACAAAATTAAGTGTTTCACTGTTAAAAATAAAACTCTGCAAACAGTTTAAATTCAGATAGAGGGTGAAGTTACTGCATCGCCCAGTCTTTCATAGAAATCACTGACCGCTCAACCCTCAGAAGTACAACCTCCTTTAAAAACACCCTGTATTATGTAAATGTGAAGGTGACAACAGACATTGATGTAGAGGTTTCAAAGTGATTGGGTCTTTGGAAGCCTCTCCTGCTGCCATGTGGACACAGTCCAACCAGAAACATCTGTTAGCATCTCATTAAGAGAGGTCACACACCCCAACATCTGATGCTGTTTTCAGGTCGCTCAGTCCACTCATGCATACACAGTTCACCCTGGCACTGATTTACAAGAAAACATATTTTCTGAACATGATTTAAAGCTTTTTTTATGTCTGGCAAAAACCTCAGATTAAAACTTTTAGTAAAAAAAAAAAAAAAACTTGTTAGTTTTCTAAAACTTTTGATGTTAGATGATTTTAGATGTCAGGTATGCTGCCAAAGTCCAGGATTGTTTTACACATCAGAAACATTTAAGTGCAGAACTCCACATTGCAAAAAATGTCAGTCTAACCAAGTCTTACAATCTTATATCTTACCTAAAAGTATTTTGGTCTCATTTTTTTTGTTGTATTATCTGAAATCATGCAAAATATTTTCCAAACAAGCAGTCTTGCCAAGAGCTCTTTTCTTAATGGACTTTTAGTTGATACAGGTATAAGCAAGTTTATTTATAAAGCACAAAGTGTTTTACATAAACAAAGAAGCTTGATAGGAAAAAAAAACAGACGAGTAAATTACAGTGGCATAAAGTTCATTCAATAATTCAGCAAAACAACTAAATAGAAAAAAAACATTTAGAGTTCAAATGATGAGGTGAAAATATAAGAAAGGAATGATAGAATCAGTGATAAGAAAACTTAAGAAAAGTTGGACTGCAAAATTGCTGCAGTCAGAGGTCGTTCGGAGTGTTTATCCCCACCGAACTATTTACACTTCAAAAAACAATCTAGAAAAA
Organism: Cyprinodon tularosa; assembly: GCF_016077235.1. Classification (NCBI taxonomy): domain Eukaryota; kingdom Metazoa; phylum Chordata; class Actinopteri; order Cyprinodontiformes; family Cyprinodontidae; genus Cyprinodon; species Cyprinodon tularosa. The sequence goes on from NW_024039696.1 coordinate 225,570, forward strand.
ATAAGAAAAAAAATGTAAATAAGTGTATTTGCCCCTAATTTTAGCAGGTAAATAAGATTATTTGCCAGTGGAATGAGTATTTTTACTCTCAAAATAAGATTTATGCACTTGACATAAGACAATAACATTGTTTTTTCTTATTTTAAAAGTAAATCATCTTCTTCCATTTGCAAAGTGTCTCGCTTTCCCTCTCAATTCAAGAACAAATACACTTATTTTAAGAAGATTTTTTCCAGTGTATGGTTGAATAAGGTCAGTGTTTGTATTTACATTTGATAGTGATGGCTATAAAATGGTAACATTCTCATTTATCTGTCATAAAAATGTGGTTTATGACTTCCTCAATCTCCTATTATGTTAAACTGGGAGGATTATACTCAAGAAATGGAAGAAATTCTGTACTTTGTTGAGTCCACGGCGGTATATGTCAACACTAGAATAACATGAAAAGCTCAAAGGTAATAATACTTACATAGCAAAAAAGTAAGCTGTATAATTATACACAATTAAGGGAATTTGGTCAACATGAAGGTAGATGTTCAACCAAGTCAGTGTGAAAATGATTTATTACAACACAATTTTTTGTTTTGAAGATTGATAAAACCTACTTGCAAGAGTTTTATCCACATCAGTAATGTATTTTCTTTTTATTAGCAGCTTTTCATTTTATATTTGGATATATATAGGTGAAAGTAATATCTAGAGTAAAAACATTGAAAGAACTAAAACAACACCAGAAACTTGTCACCCTTTAAGAGAGGGAGTCTTTATCTTACAAATGACACCACTTACATGATCAGCTGTTCAATGGAGAATATACTACTTAACAATGTGTTAACACTAACTGTGTCCAGTGGCTTGCTCAGATTTTGATCATTACATTGTTTATTCTAGCCAAAATAGTTTTATGCAACTAGATTGGTTGTTTTCCAACCAATCTATTCTTAGAAGCTATCCAAACTCTATCCAGCTGACACCAACTTTCCTACAAACTCCCACATATTGGCTGAATACTAAGGATGTTAAATGCCTGTCAAAATTCTTGCGCTTTCTGAACCTCTTCCCGGAGCGATCACGTGGTATCACGGTAGCGAGGCCTCGGACGTCATCAGTTTTGGCCCCTCCTCTAAAAGAATCACGCCTTGAAACATGCTTCGGGTAAACGCCCCCCTGCATGACTTGACACACTCCTCGGCTCATCTCATAACATCGCTAGCTTCTTCTGTTCCCATTTAAAAGTTGGCAGAACAAAAGGCTGCTGTGGTGGTGCAATATTATATACTTATAGGACATTCTGCTAAAAAAATATTATAAAACCTATGTTTCCTCAGAAGTATGAAAGGAAAAGCTTGGCAAGCAAAGAATTATGTATAGAAAAGGCTAACAGTTTTTCTAACCTCTGGAAAAATGAGTATTAAAATAGTCTTTTAATTTCCAATCGTGTTGCTTAAGAAATGAAGTTATATTAACAGTAGCGATAGGTTTGCTAATGATTATGGCGAAGGGTACAATTAAAATCTAAAGGCAGGTAAAAATGTCAGCTAAAAATCAGTCTTTTCTTTGAACTTGTTAAACCCACTTTAAGAGTGGCTCTTCTTTTACATACATGGTTTGACGTTGCCTAGAAACACATTATGATATTTATAGCTTTGGAAGGAAAATCAGAATCAGACAAAAAAGTATATAATTTTTGAAACAAAGCTGTTAAAAAGCAACATGAATATCTGATTGGCTCATCAGTAGGCTTTAAATGACTGCTGCAGCCAAAGTAGGACCTGAACGACTCTGTGTTTAATGCAGAGCATGCGGCTGACCTTTCAGAGAAGGTTTCACTTTCTTCTCTGATTATTAATCATACTACTAGGAGACAAATTTATACTTGTGTCAAGCATCAAATTATAATTAGTTTATATGCCAGACCAAAAAAAAATCTATTGATGTGTTCTTAAAATCAAACGGGTTGTTTAAAAGATTAAAATGCAAATATTGGACATTGGTTATCAAAAGGATGACAGGTGCAGTTTTTTAAATATTCCATGCATGGAAGTTTTCTTTGTGATTGTGATAATTCGGTCCTCAAAGAAAAAGTAAATCATACATTTTTTATTTCCCTTTTTTTTTTATTCTCACAATTTGATTTGTTTTGTCAAGCTTTTTGCTTCTGTGTGGGCCAGAGGTATGGCAGGAGAGAAACAGTGCATGCATAATTTAGGCTGTTCGGCTGAAGCTCCTTTCTGCCAACATGAGGAACTGGACCAGAATTTATTTACTGACCCTGTGTACCTACAGCTGTCTCCTCTTTATTATTATATTTTGTTATTTTTCCAACGGTGATTAAAGTAAAGTAGCTAAATGGTGTTCACATAACTGTGAATAAAATTATTTCCCCCCCTTTAACTGCTAAGCTTTCACCTTTTTATAGCTTGTGCACAAAGGAATTGCATACCCAAATTCCATTATGCTATGTCCAGTAATATAATTTTAGAAATCCCACCTGCTTTTGATGTATCACACCTAAAAGCTAAGATCCTCTAGCTCCAGGATATATACAGAAACTATGTAGCTTAAAACATGTCCAAAATTATATTTTTTTCTGTCACATAAAATTATGCAAATTTCAATATTCTATATTTTGGGTATAATTTATGGTTGACCTCTCCAGCTCACCACACTTGTTGGTTGTGTTGTGGATAACAAACATATAATATTTCAGATGTCTAGCTCTAAGCATTGTGAAACCATCACCCTTTATCTATGCAAATGGTCCATTCGGTACAATTGTTCCAAATTAGAACCAAAAGTGGCAAACTGGTTTATTTGAATTTTATGACTGATTTGAACATAAAAAAAACTAATTTGTATATGTAGCTTTACACCAGTTTTCATTCAAGCACTTTCTTTTATATTTCCAATTTTCACCTTTCAGAGTTTTGACTATGCATTTTCTGTTCGTATCCAGAGGCCAGTTTCACAAAGCAGGTCTAACAAACCCAGACTCAAATCCTCAACTTTGAATTCATCTAGCATGCGCTTGGAAACTGAGTTTTTGGTTTCACAAGAGCTTAGCTAAATTCCAAATCGGCCCCTTAACACTAAGCCTAAGCTCTAACCCTCCATTTGTGGGTAGCCGTTGAGGGTCCGCCACAAAAGGGGCCATCCCAAACCATTTAGTGGGTAGGGCCCTTAAATAGTTAGTCTGCATCAGTACAGGCTTGCTGGAACTTGGCAGCAGGTATAAAGGAGAGCTAGTGCCGGAGAAAACGTGCATTAAAATTTAAGGTGGTTTGCTGCACCGCCATCACACTGACAGAAAATCACAAGTTAGGGAAAAAAAAAAAAAAAAAAACGAATTATTCCCTAAATGGAAGGTCTACTTTCAAATAGTTTTACTGAGTGGATAGAATATATTTTAATAAAATGGCAAATGTCTGATGTCATGTTAACCACACACTTGCGGCGTCATTGGGTTTCCATAGAAATGACTGCTTTCCTTTTCTGTTAGAGGCAAGAGGCCATCTAAGGCATCTTAACTTGTCAGTTAAGGGTAAGTCGTTAGGGGACGGTTTGGGATTTAACCCTACAATAAGTTAGTTATCACCTCTGAGTTGGTCCACTTAGGCCCCGTCCACACGAAGTCAAAACGAACACGAAACGCTGATATTTTCCAAAACGTTTGCCGTAAAGACGGAGACGTAAAATAAATGTGAGCGTCCACACGAATGCATGAAAACGCTGCAAAATGTATGCCAGGCCTGTAAGTGGCGCTGTGGTGCCAAAGCAAAAATAAGCGACGAAATGTAGGGAATGCGCACTAATATTTATACATGGTTGCCCTGCGGGTCTATTTTCGTGGTTAAGTCAAATTCAGGTGCTGAACTATGTGGTCGATATTGCTCTGTTCTTCATGGAGATATTCCAGAAGAAGAAGATTCTGTTGTAAGCCCGACCAGCCCGACAGCAGGGTGAGTAGCATTAGCAGCAACGGCGCCATTGTTGTTGTGATGTGTCGCGCTTGCGTGTTTAGAGGCGACGCTATGACGCATGCGTGTAAAAAAAAAATGCGGTTAGGGTGTAAACATGGAAACGCGAAAACGGCGTTTCAGAATCTTCCCACTCTGAAGGGTGAATAAAAAAATGATCGTTTACAGACCCCTGAAACGCCGGCTTCGTGTGGATGAGAGGCTGGTTTGGTGAAAAATTTGTGCGTTTAGGCCAGGGTTCGTCTTCGTGTGGACGGGGCCTTAGACTTGAGCACGTGCCTAACAAGTATGAAAAGCCATTATCAGTGGAGCACCGATTTGACAAGTCGCCATGACAACTGGCAACAGGAAGTGCCTATTTCATGGAACTGGAACTAGAGATTTTAATGCAGAAATGAAAAAACAAAATAGAGAATGTGTTTCAAAGACAGAGCAACAGCGCTACAGCTGCAAAGGAGAGGGATATGGCGTAATAGAAGACTGCTGCTCGAGTTAATGCATATGTTTATATGTAGTCCGCTATGGCAGGCCGTTTTAACCTTTATTAAAAGCACTCTCCTCTCTGTTGTTTCAAATTTTGATCACTTAATTAGGATTCCTCCTAGTCAAAATTGTACTATAATAACAGATTTTCTAAATAACATTTTTGTCAGAAGAAACTTAATTTCAGAAAGTAATAAAAGTCCAAATCCTTCTAGTAAGAATTAAGTTGGGCCTATTTAAACTAGGACAGAGTGTGTTTTGGAATGCCAGAAGACAAAAAAAAGGTCAGGAGTGAAAACAATGAGTTAGAATTTCATGATATATTACAATATCAGTTATCTGTGTTTTTGGAGTATGTGGGTGTGTGGGTTATGTGAAGTACAACATGTTCTTCTTGCAAATAAACTTGGTGTAAGATGGGAAACAAAATGTGACGTCAAAACTTCCCGGGGCAGGCAGGGGAGCTAATGGGTTAATGGTTTATTTATTTTTATTTATTTATTTTTTTTCTACTGCTTTACTTTCAGAGAATGGGAAATCTGCCACAGAGGCTTGAAATGCTATGCCAATCTATCAACATCATATTCTGTCCTCTCAGATTTATGTTGTGTATTTAAATGGGCTGCTTCTATCTGTGAATTATGTTAGTTTCCAAAGCCAGTCACATACACAAAGCATATCAATGTTTTAAAGACATTTATAGTTCCCACTGTGCCTGAATGCAACAGCAGTTATCTGTTGTTCAGCTCCTGTGTTGAACCGTTAGTCATGATACCACACCACCGTCACCAGAGGCCCCGTCCATCTCGGCCCCATTTGAAAAAAAATCTATAACTGTGAGAAACAAAGACGTTTTCATCGTTTGTTTGTTTTTTATTAAAAAAATTAAAATTTTCTGGTTTAAATGTATTTTTCAGTTACATTTTTTTTCTTTTGCACAAACTTTACTTAGCTCTATATTTCTCCTGTTATATCCAATAATTCTGACCTGAAAACAAACTGACAAATTGAGTTCTTTGTGCATTTGTAAGAAAACACTGTACTGACAGTTACCACTCTAGTTCTTGTATAATAAAAAAAAAAAACATAATTAAATTAAAAGTGGGTTAAAATATATTTCTTGCCTATTGTGCTACATGACCTTACAAACCTGACCAGGGCGAAGAGTCATTTAGTGTTTGACTTTGCAGGTTAATGTACAGCAGATGAAACGGTTGCTTTTTGCACTGATGAGGATTGGCATTAAGAACCCACGGGAGATTGCAGGTCAACAGGATGTGAAGTGTTTTGATCACGAGAGAAGCGTTTGTTTCTTATTATAAGTACTGCAGAGTGGGGTGGTTTGCTCTGTTAAATAATGTCTCTTTCTGTTTTGAAAGGACCCAGATCAACTTCACGGTGGCCATTGATTTCACAGCTTCCAATGGTGAGTATACAGCCTAAAGATTGAGGAAATACTCTGAGTATGTTAAAGAAATGTATTCAAGTATATGCAAATGCAGAACAAGTGTTCCTTAAGGACACCCCCTCGTCCCAAACCACTGCCACAACACCTGGGAGCTGAAGCTCATCATAAGAGGCTAAGATAGTGTTAATTACAGGCAGTTATGCTACAGTTGAAGTTATGCCATGCAGAACAAGCAGCAGCAATACTAATGTGTCTGTTGGTGCACCTGGTCTGGTGGGTTTATTAGAAACTGAGACCATGAGTTACAACCTTGGAGGTCAAGATAAACTGCACATTAATTAAGGAGGCAAGCAGAGCATTTCCTCTTTTCTTAAGAACCCGTTTAACAGTTTGTTTTCACTTACAGCAAAATATTTTCATAACATTAGATGTCATACTCTATAATTGACAGGAAACCCAGCCCAGCCGACGTCTCTTCACTACATGAGTCCGTACCAGCTGAATGCCTACGCCATGGCCCTGAAGGCAGTAGGCGAGATCATTCAGGACTACGACAGCGACAAGATGTTCCCAGCGCTGGGCTTTGGAGCCAAGCTGCCGCCAGATGGACGGGTGTCCCATGAATTTGCCCTGGTGAGTGAAACACTTTGACATGACGTTGAGCAGCAGACGTGCAGGATAGGGGAAACGCTGATTAAGATTGATTGGCTTTTAAAAAAGTTAGAAAATCTGCTGCCATCTTACTTTCTTATTGATACCACTTTCTAATTATACAACTTATTATACCACTAATGCATCCCTTCACTCAGTTATCAAGGTAGCAAAACTTTTTTAGGTTTTGCTACCTTGATAACTCAAAGAATAATCTAGGATTTCTGTACAGTTACATTCAGAGTCATCTGCTTAAATACCCTTAAAAAATCCAGTGAAACCAATTGCTTTAAATCATATAATGATAAAGTAGAGTTAATTGGTGTGAAATGAACTTTTACTAAACATACAGCTGTTTTATGAAGGGAGTGTTGGAGGAAATTAAAGCATCATGAAGACCTAGTGAGTCTGGAGGAGCTGTGGCCACAGCTCAAATAGGGGAATTTTGTTGGCAGGACAGCTATTAGTCATATTCATCACACATTTGACTTGACCAAAGCAACTGCTTATAGAAAACCATCATGAAAAGTTTCTGTTGGGAGTTTGTTGCAAAGTGATTTGCAAGCGACAAAGCAATGCCCACAGTGAAACATGGTGGTGGCAGTATCATGCTGCGAAGAGGCTCTCTTTCTGCAGGGACAGGGGAGTAGAAACTAAAGACCCAGTCAAAGTCTAGACCTAAATCCAGTTGAGCGTTAAAAAAGTCAACAGATTTTCTTAATCTTCACTGACTTTTCACACTTATTGACCTTTTATCTTCACTGTTAATTAAAGCCTCTTTGTTTCTTAATGTTTCAGGGACATTTCATTTCTCCTTCTACTTCGCTTTATTGTCATTGGCTTTATTTCCATCCCGAAACATTTGAAAATAACTGTCCTCTCCTGATATAGTTTTCCTTCTTTTTGCACATCAGAACGGTAACCCTCAGAATCCGTACTGCGCTGGTATTGATGGCGTGATGGAGGCCTACTACCAAAGCCTGAAGTCTGTTCAGCTCTATGGACCCACTAACTTCTCGCCTGTCATCAACCACGTAGCCAGGTACCACACGCTCTCCTCAAACTACCACAATCAAATCAACTTTTCTTTGTTTCTCCACTATTTTCTATCATTGCTTATGTAATGGATTACATTGGAGTATGTGTGAAAGAACACTGGGTACCCTGACACTAAACACACTCTTCTCCATAATGAGCTCTGTGAAGCAAGTGTTGCCAGGTAGCTAACAAGAAGTGTTTTCATTTAAGGAGCTGATTACATGTTTGTTTCTGTCTGTGCTTCAATAAGAGCATAAATCATGCCGCAGGGAAGGAGAGCGAGCACGTCAGAAGAAGTTCTCCAAAAAAACACATTAAGAAACTTTTCATACAAGAGTTTAATTAAAGAGGAGCAGCCAAGTGATGTCTCATCAGGTTATTTCACAGATCTGGGGGATAATTTACTGAGGTCTTAGCTGCATGACGAAATTAAAGCACGGTCTGTGAGAAAAGACGGGGATGTAAATGCATATCAGGCTTTCTTTTCTTTTTCTATGATCGACTACTAGAAGAAACACTCCCATAAACACATAAATTAATACATGAACATTACAGTTTAGTGAAAAAGTAAGTTTGGATGCAATAAAAGCATGAGGCAGTGCTTAGCCTTCCTTGGAAGCAGGAGTTTTTGGCAGTTTGTGGCTCTGAAGCAACAAGTATTAAGCAATGCCGAATGTAAAGACAACAGCATTAACTTTACTGAGGTGATGACTGACTGCACATTAATCTGGAAAGATTGACAAGGTTGTTGCCATAGAAATCTGAAAACTATCATTTAATAAATTGTCAAAAGTAAAATGCTTCATTGTGTCAAAATAAGACAAAATACGGGGAGATATTTACTGCTAAATTATGAGAAACTCATAATCAAAAAATAATAATTAAGGGGATTTTAAGTAAAAATAATAAGAGTTGTTGGATGAATTAACAATATATAATTAGGGTTGTCACGATACTAAACTTTTCAACTCGATACCGATACTGAGTAAAATATTCGATACTCGATATCCTTTTCGATACCACAAGAATAAAAACAAAGACTCTAAAATTCAACAGAAATATTTTCATCGTTAAAAAAATACAAGAAATAAATTAAAAAAAGAATAAAAATAATATTTGAGGTTGTATGCTGTGCACAATATTAAGCAAGCTTGACAAAAAACTTACAAAATTGAAATTAAGTGAAACTGGCCAAACCAGTTTAACAAAACTAATTCTCAGCAGCTGCACCTGTTACCAAAAAAGTCTGGAACTGAAAAATGCACAGAATTATTCAATCACACAGTGTTCTGAAAGTGCATTTTCCTCTATTCTGCACTTTAGATGGCTATATCGATACTTTTGAAAATGAGTATTGTATCCGGATACAACGTTTCAGTATCGATACTTTTTTGAGTTTCGATACTTTTGACAACCCTATATATAATATAAATTCGTAGAAAATAATGAAGAATTGTTAATCTGCAGTAAGAAGTAATAAGTAAACTGGTAGGACAGCATTTATTAAGAACTGTATCAGCTGTGTAGTAAAGGCAGATATTTAAGGGTGGCTTCAGATGTCATCTTTGTGCTTTAACAGACACAGCATTAGTAATCTCTGCCAATAATAGCCATCAGTCACAAAACTGTAAATGTATTTTTCTTCCATTATGAGTTTTTTTTCCCATTTTGCTTTTTTATTTAAAAATAAATAGCTAAAATCGTCAAATAAATTCAAGGTCGTATCAGATGAAAGCCTCAATGAATACAAATTAATTTAAAGCTACAGTGTGTAATTTTCAGCGACATCTAGCGGTCAGACTGCAGACTGCAGCAACATGAACGTCTCCCCCCCACCGCTTCTCCCCCCCAACAGTACGGCGAGCGTTACGGGACAAAATGTCTTCCACGACGTCCGCATCACCTACCTTCTCAAGTGATGAGGTTTGTTTACATAGATAATTTTACAGATAGTATTTCATTAGTCTGTGTAGGGTATAGATTTCATGTAGACTTAAGATAATAAATATACCCGTTATTTTTTCTACGTCGTTGTGACGTTTTGGTGAGCTGCTTTGCATGGTGATATAAACAGACGAAGTAATTGTAGTCATTAGTTTAACAGCGAGATTGTGTTCGCTGGAAGAATATATATTCCCCGTTTACAGAGTCCAAGTCTTGTTTGTGGCACGGGGGTTACAAGGCAAGGAAGAGGGAAAGGAAGAGGGCAGAGAGGCCGGGGTGAGCGTGCAGCTGGGGCCAGGCGAGAGAGGGGAGCCAGCGGGGTGAGAGCAGAGGAGGAAAGGCTTGAAGATCTCCAAAGGAGCCGGAGAGGAGTAACCGAGGTATATATCCAGAAAATTATTTTACAGAAAATTACTGAATCATTACCTGTGAAACGTCAGGGACGTTGCTGAATAAGTATACTGGAGAGTAACAGCATCATCACGCAGCATGTTATTGTTTTAGACAGGTCTGAGCATCCTGTACTCCAAAAACTGCAGTGATATTAGACAATTGTGTGTGTAGGATTAATTACCTGTCCAAGAGAAAACTGGCAACTTGAGCGTCACTTTGAAAACCTTTTTCCTCCATCAGTGACTTCCATCGTGTAAATGCCGTGCCAATGTTGATCCGTGTTTTTTGCCGTTTCTTGTCACGCCTGCGTTTATTCTCGTCGTGTTTCCGCTTCTTAGATGACGGGGGTTCGGTGTCCGCCGCTTTTCGTTGTGATACAGAGTAGGCATGATCCTCCATTCGTCTGATGTTTGGCCACACAGTGCCAAACAGTTTGCAAAGTCACTCACGCCTGCCGCCTTGTTTACCTTTCTTGTTACCGAGGCGCAGTATACCTGCTTCTTCTTCTTCTTTGGTTTCAGGCAGACTAAACGCTTCTCAGGCATAATACTGCCATCTACTGTTCAGTACCGTCTCAGTTCATCTCTCTCAACTTGCCGTAGTTATTTTCGAGCGTCATGGGAGATCTCGCAATCGCTAGTTTGTTGCCTCTGCGCTGCCGTAGCGCAAAGATGTCAGCCTCCATGGCTGCGAGACCCGCTCCTATGTAATTATAAATAACGAATTCTAAGGCAACGCAAATGTTATGGTTAAAAGGCTGAGCTCATAGGTGATGATAAATAACATAGTTATGTATAATATATTAAATTTCTGAATTTATATGCCTGTAATTATTACACACTGTAGCTTTAAAGAAAATTAAAATTATTTATGGGTAAATCTATCCAAAATCCTAAATCTTAATATTTTCAAAGTTTGTTCTGAGGAATTTTACCCTGGCCTTTTTTTGCACAATTGTCTGAATAGGCCCTGTTAAGATCATGCAACAGCATCTCCATCAGATCTCTGATGTCACGATCCCATACCATTACCCTACCACTACCGTGCCTGAAATGTGATGCATTTTCTCTAAAATAGTTTTACAGCACATGTAGGAGGACACACACCTTTCAATAGTTTTCTTAAAAGGTAAGAGGTTAGTATTTCTTTTTGATTAACAGGGGCCAACTCTTCCATTAATGCTATTTTTACACAGTATCTGTTTTTATTTCAGTTATTCCCACTTACAGTACCCTAAATCCAGCAAATAACGTTTCAGAGCTTTAGATGTTGTTCTATGTTTTCCTATGTTTTTTTTTTTTTTTTTTACCTCCTGGATAATTTGTTGATGGACTCCTTATCTAATTTTGGTATGCTGGTAACTCCTGGCAAGTTTTGCAGCCATTCCTAAATGGGAAATTTATCAAATGTTAAGCTTTATGAAAGTTTAGACAAATGAATATTGACTGAACAAGGACATATTGTTTGGAAAGGCTGCCAGGTAACAAAAAATTTTCTGTATAAAACAACAGAGGGCAGTTATGTGTAAGAATAATATATTATTAACTCACATGGGAGTAAAAGGCCCTGTTTTTTGTTGCAGTGCCTCTGTGTCAACAGGACTGCTGTCATATTACGATCTTTGGTATTGATTTGATGTGTTTGAATTGCGGCAGTAGAAGTGGCTGTCTAACTCTACTATCGTGTTTTAATGACAACCGGAGTTATTTGCCTCATAACCAACAGACAAGCTGATTAAGCCTTGTGTTAAAAAAAGCAAGAATTTAATCCTTGATAGCTCCCAGCAAGGCAGCAGATAAAATACCTGTGTCATATCAGAGCAAGGAAGATTAACAGCAAAGGTAAAGATGTAGGGATGTTCATCAGCACTGAAGGACTATGATTTTAGGATTTCCCTTTTATTTCTGCTAAATCCTCTGCTCAGAATTTTCCATTTGAAATCAAATAAATTAGTAGCAAGAAAAGATACGAAGAGATACAAATAGCTCAAACAGGAAATTTGTGTTTTTATGGTTCATAAATGGGAATTAACTTGTTATTAAACATTATACCCCAGCATAATGCATCACTTCACTCAGATCGACTGACTCCTCAGACTTTACTTTAGTCTTGACCCACCAAAAAAACAAAAACAAAAAAACATTTCTTGACATTTTGAAATAAAGATCCAGATCAAGACCGCATAACTGATATATGAGGGTTAACAATGTCTCTTTGAACTAAAATAGTTGATCTATAAATGCTGAAGAACCTATATTATTTAATACCTTTTGCCAGAACTGTGCCTAGTTTACATATTTAATATTTCTTTTGAGTAAAAAATTTCTGTGTTTTTATTCCTAGGTATGCTGCTTCTGTGAAGGATGGTTCTCAGTACTTTGTGCTCCTCATCATCACTGATGGTGTCATCTCAGACATGGCTCAGACAAAGGAGTCTATCGTCAATGTAAGGAAACATTTATGTAGCTGATAACTCCTCAATTGGTAAAGTTTGATAGCCTTATTTTAAAAGCTCAGACTGTCCACTCACTTCCTGAATTCAGATGCATGCAGTAAATATACCACATTTTAAACATTTGAAAAGAGAATACAATTAATTTATTGCAAAAATAGAGTTGGCCAAAGTGACATGAACTTTTTGCTTCTTTACTTATTATTGTAAATAATGTAATTTACACCTAAAAACTGCATTGGTGGAAAGGTGTTAAAACAAAATCCCAAAGAGAAAGAGTGTGTTTTTTATTGAGGTGCCATATATTTAACTTATCCTATAGAAATGGTAAAATAAAAAAAGAATAAAACATCAATCGTCACTTTTTAAAAAATTTTATGAGCTAAATATTGGAATAATTATGTTTTATCGCTCTCTGGGTTTGGCTTTGTAGGCTTCTGATGGGTTCATTCACAATAGCTGAGTTAAAAAGAGCCAAATCTGTGCATGTGTCTGAACAAAGACGCCATTTATTTCCATGCAACATACTAATGCAGAGCCTAGTGCTTAATTTAACTCTGTTGAAACTAACGTAGAAGTATTTGGTCATGATGACTATTAGATTTGTAGGAAAAAAAGGAGCAATTTGCAAAAAAAGGTACTTTTTTAAGGAAATGGGTCTTCCAAATCCATAAAGTTCCCAGCACAGCCAAATTAGGTGGCTTAAGGAAAACAAATCCAGTGTTTTGGAGTAGCAATCACTAAGCTCTGATCCCATTTAAATGGGTTAATTATTTATAGAGAGAGCTGCAAAGGTCTACGAATCTAAATCAGCTTCTATGTTTCTGTCAGAAGAATCTAGAAAAAAATTATTTCAAACTATTAAAAATCTTCAAGAAAGAGAAACAAAATTCAACCCAAATAGGCATTTCTAAAGACGTGTTTACTTGTAAATTTTAAGAGTACAAAAAGATCTAGTAATTGCCTGATTTAAAAAGCATATTTTTTATCCATTACATGTTTAGAAATTTCCTATTAAAGATGTATTTTAATATATATTTTCTCCTCCAGCTTCCTTTGCTGCATATTTCATCAGGTTCAAACATTAATTAAACAAACATCCATCCACCACCACTGTCGTGTTTGGTGGATTTTCTTTTCCTCCTGTCTCTTCTGATTACATACACCACAGTCTGAATGACAGCTGAAAAACAAGATGCTATTTTCTAATCAGCTTGTTTTGTGGATAATTATCAGCTTCCAACTTTACTGACAAATAAATGTCAGAAAATCACACGTTATTGTAGTTATCAGCTATTTCTGTCCTCCAGAACCAAATCCACTCTGATAAAAAAATAAAAATAAAAGAAGCTGTCAAGAGATATTATCTTCCTTCCCTTGTTTTGCCCGTAGAGACATTATGTAACAAGAGTGTTTTTACTCTCTACATTTTTATATGGTGGGTTTCACTAACAGTGTGTTATTCCCCCGTCCTCTCCATCACTGTCAAGTCAAAGCGTACTCTAGAGGAAAGAGTGTCGCTTAGAACACAAACAAAACAGAGAGAGGACGGCTGCCATTCCTGAGAAGCCAGTGACCCGAGCCTTTGAACGCAGCAGCAAAGAAACGTGGGCTAGAAAACATGAAGAGATGATGTTAGAGAGTGGAAAAGAGGGGGAAAAAAGGAAGACAAAAGAGAGGAATAGGGGCCTAAAGGGGAGCAAAAATAAAATCAAGATGTTTTGATAGGATCATCAATCTCTCTCTGCAGCCTGGGGTTAAAACATTAGTCAGATACACTGAAAGCATCATTGGTATCTTCTCTATAAATCACCCTCTACCCGCGATCGCAAAGTGAGCTCGTCATTTGTAAGCTGTCAGTGAGTTCAGACGATGTCGTAGATTTTCTAACCTCCAACAACAGTGACTGTGATGTGTCTCAACCCACACAGCGCCACATGAGGAGGCGCGTGTCAAAACATTCACACAAACCCCCTTAAATACTAATTACACATTCAGAGTGGGCAATGCAGTGCCAACATGGCTATTGTCAAATTGGAAAATAAAATATCAGACAGAGAAGTGAAGATTTAAAACGCCAAAATCTTCACCAGAGAAGTGAAGATTTAAAACACCAAAATCTAGAATTTGTTGTTATAGAAAAGGAAAAAATAATAATTTGAGGACATTTTTCAGGTATAAAACAGTTTAAATTAACTTGTTTGTACAAAAATGTACAACCAGTCCCTGATTGGTTGCCTTGTGGCAATTTGACAGAAAAGTTCAGCTTGTTTCATCTTCAGCATATACTGCTCTGCTCTCTCCATGCGATATGACAACATCTCTATAGCACAATGTGAGAGCGGAGCAGTGAATGCCCTCACTGCGTGCGATTCACCGGTGCTCGCTTCCCTGCGTGGTTTGCATTGGAATTCTATGTGAATCCACTGTGAACACCTTTGTTTAATTAGAACGCACCATCACACAATAGGGCTGTGTAAATAAACTTTTCTCTTGTAAAAAAATTTATTCAAACCCTAGTTTTAATAAAAACGATGAATTCAAAGAAACAATTTATTACATTGCAAAAAGTGTATTTCTATGCTTTAAACTAAGATGCATTATAGGGGAAGTTATCATATGCATTGCAATATGCATGATAGTCTGTGGCCTCCACTTAAAACAGACAAACAAACAGCGCTGTCCATGGTGCTGACGCTCTGCTCTGGCTACCCTGATGTAGCCAGGTAGTGGAACAATTGGAGGTAAATGCAATTTCTTGACAATGCTCATGCACAGAGCTGTAATACTTTTCATTATCTAATGAAATGTATTACAGATTTTTAATACTTTAATTATTAAAGATGCATTCTTTTCCCATATGCAGACAGGAACAGGGAAAGCAACAACCAGTGGTGGATGTGGGGATCTGATAAGGGGCCTGCGCTCTCGCTGCGTTATTGTTATTCTATACATCTTTACCAAACTTTTCTCGCTATCGGCATCAGACACAAATCACATTCACCTTTTTAGGGTTTCTATTTTACGGTGCACATTGTGAGTCAGATTTGGATTTAGAAGCAGTTACATCAAATAAACAAAGTGAGAACGTCCCCACTAGTAGATTATTAGAGTTTAGTCTGTGAATCCACCTTTAGATACATTTAAGGTTTTCTTTAGAGGTTTGAATGACCTGAGTGTTTCTTTCTTTTTCTTGCTGCACCTGAAAATTCTCAGGATCCTGTTAAGGGTGTTGTGTGTAACTTTATTTCATTTTAATTCAAATTCGGTTCTAATTTGATTTCCCTAACACGTGTCATGATGACGGGGTTGTATAATTTTATCTGCAGCTTCTGTTGTTGTTATGATCTAGTTATTTAAGCATTATTAAACATGACACTTTTAATATGACAATAAAAGCTTCTGTTTTGTTTAAAGCTGTTGGGGATTTGGATGCTTCAACCCAGTTGGGAGACAGAAGGGGTTGCACGCAGTGGCAACTGGCCAGTAGAGGGCACCAAGGCGCTGCCCCACCAATCCAATGACCTTGATTAAAAAAATTTTATTATAAAATTTAAATATTTCAAAATACAGTATATTAATACATTTTAGATGTGCAAGATAAATATTTAATCTTTAATGACGCGTAAAGCTTTGGCCATTGATGGCATCTGTAACCACCATTGACTCTCATTAAAAGTAAATGCACAGTAGCTTCTCTTTAATGCAAAATTATAAGAGATCTCGGGGCGCAGTTCTGCCCTGAGCTCACCAGGACTGTCATCACAGTTGTAGTGCGGCTGATTGACAGGTCCAGTCGTGGAAGTTGGAGAAAGAGAGAGAAATGGCGCAAGAAAAATAAAATTAAGTGAAGTCCATTAAAGCAAGAGAAGCTGGAGGTGAAACCCTTTCGATCTTATCAGCCGCACAACAAAATTAATAAAATTAAATAATAGAATATAGCGTGCTTTTTCTAGATGTTTTTTAATTTGCCTAGTTGCTATAAAAAAACACATTCTCAGAAAATAGATATCTTTTATATATAAAAAAATATAAAGCTAAAAGTAAGTATATGTTTGATTGATTTTTGGTAAACGTCTATTTTGAATTTATAGCCCTCCCTGGAGAAAACTCCACCAGCTGCTACTGGTTGCACGACTAAAAATGTTTAGTAACCACTAGATCAAAAGCTGTAATTAGGAAACTTCTATACTAACGGTTTAGGATCATTGTATCATGATGCAAAAAATATATGCAGTCACTGGCCATTTAACTCTAGATTTCTTGATGTAATTGCAACACATCTATAAGTGTCTCCAAATTACAGATGCATAGCTCAACAAATGCTAGCTGAAGTTTGGGAAAACATTTTAACCTTCTGAGACTTTGGTTTTTTCTTTTTTGCCTGTCTTGTAGGCTTCCTGCCTCCCAATGTCAATCATCATTGTGGGAGTCGGGCCAGCAGAATTTGATGGTAAGCTCTGCGTTATTGACAAAAAAAATCCTTTCGTAATTTGATATTTTGAAGTTGTACACAGAGGTTATGCTTTCAGCCTTGAGGAATGACTGGCATACCTGGCCAACATCCTTTTGTAATTGAGGCTCAGTTCTTTCAGTGCTTTTTCTTCCTCTTAGCCATGGTCGAGTTGGATGGCGATGAAGTAAGAGTCTCTTCCAGAGGACGACAAGCAGAGAGAGACATTGTTCAGGTAATTAGTAACTCCTTTGTTCCCCTGATCTGAAGTTTCAAATTTAGCCAGTTCTTGTTTACAACACAGCTTTGTTATTTAGGTTGGATCATCCTGTTCTAAATTTGTTCTTAAAATTATCTTTGTAAAAATTTCACCAAACAACGACTTTATCTCTTTACCTTCCTTTCAGTCATGTTGGGTTCCTCCATTTTTGGGCCGTTTTCATTAAAGCAGCTAGAATCTCCTGGTCTAATCGTATTTTAGGTTCTTTAGACTTACGTTTATGTCTTAAAACTATTTTTTTTAATCCTTTGCTCCCCCAAACAACTGTTTCATCACTCCTTCCCTTCAACGAATCCCTGCCTTAAGAGTTTATTTATATAGAAAGAATTAAAAATATAACAAAAGCATAAGAAAAGTAAATGGCATTGGTTTGATTAAGGAATGTAAATTACAAAGAACAGTTTCTGAAATGAATGTGTTTAGGTTAACAGTGAAAATAGACCAGTCAAAAGATGTTCTAAACCAAAGGAATTTTAAACCTTTATTTAAAGAAGCTCAGAGTTTTTGGATCTTTGCAGTTTTCTGAGTTTGTTCCAGGCTAGTGGAGTATAAGAACCGAATGCTGCTTTTCCTTGTTAAAAGTATATTCTTTAAGATACAGGAAGTCACGGTGAGGAATTTAGAACTGGGGTATTGTGCTTTGCTTTCTTGTTTTGAGCAAGGTCTGAGTTGATCCCTCCATCCGGACTTTGAGCCTAATCACTGGCTTCTGGCTGAAGTGACTGAAGTAGTGATTGCTCAACCTTTAGTCCAAAAGTAGTTAGTTTAGTTTTTTTCAGCTAAAGAGAATTATTGAACATCTTGGATTGATTTGTTCTATGAATTTACCAAAAACTTAAATTGGTTTATAGTCACCTGTTGACATTGTAATGTAGAGCTGTGTGTCATCTGCATAGTTTCGATAAATTATCTTATTGTTTTTTATGATCCCAGTTAGGGAAAAAATAATGAGATTAAATATGAGGCCTAGTGGTTAGGGCATAGAGCTTGGAATCCCGAGTTTCTGAGTTTGAGCCCGACTCCCAAGCCCTGGGCCTGGGTCTCTGAGTAAGACTCTTAACCCCTCACTGCTCCATGGGCGTCGCAAAAATTGCAGCCCACTGTTCCCCAAGGGGATGGGTTAAAGGCAGAGGTAAATTTCTCCATTGTGAGATCACTAAAGTTCAATTATTTATCTATGTATTTATGAAAGGCACTAAGATGGAACCTTGGGGAACTCCACACTTAATTAGTCAACTTTAATGCAGGTATCTATAGACACAAACAAATTCACCGACAAAAATCAGTGACATCTGCACTTCTGGTACTTCAGTAATCCAACATATTCATCAGTGTGAACCCACTTAGGTTTAATAATACCAGTACTGTGGTTCTTTCATAGTCTGCAATTAAACTGATGCTAATGAAGACCTTGACAAGGGCTGGTGGTATGTTTATATGAGCATGAAAACCTGACTGGAAGTGGCTGGTAATTGTAAGAAAGGTTTTCAACTGTTTAAACACCATAAATTTACAGAAGGGTGAAATATTTAAAATGAATGTGTAATTCTGCAACAGAAACTGTTCAAAGTTGTTATTTT
Organism: Cyprinodon tularosa; assembly: GCF_016077235.1. NCBI lineage: Eukaryota > Metazoa > Chordata > Actinopteri > Cyprinodontiformes > Cyprinodontidae > Cyprinodon > Cyprinodon tularosa. The sequence continues at coordinate 244,232 of NW_024039696.1, forward strand.
TAAAAAGTGATGTGTTTAATAATTGAGTTTAATCAGATGCTATGAAAAGGAGAACTTAATTAAAGAAAGCTCTAGGTAAAGCATTGAGAAAGCAGAAGGAGGAGCTCAAATGGTGTACAATTTCCTCTATAGTGTATTTTTTTTCCAATAATTGTTTTGATTGGGTTATGCATACCTGTCCTAATACAACTGTGCGTATTGTGTTTTGTGTTGCCACAAAGGAAAATTTTGGTGATACTAATAGATCCATGCAATATCCTGGCATAAGAGGAAAAAAAACATTCATACTAAGATGTTTGTTTGACTGTGACTCAGTAAAGCCAAACCATGACCTTTATTTCACCACTGTAATACCGTACTGCCTGCCACCCTCCCATACAGAAGCCGGGATGCTCATTAGCTGGCTTTTTAATAAGCGGATGCACACTCATACACAGTTGCTTCATCGATGGAAAAAAAAAAAGAAAAAAGTTTCACTAGTAGAGTATTGCTTCAGCTCAGCCTGCAGATTCTCATTATGAGCAAGTTAATAACCCAAATAACATGGCGAAGTATAAGCAGTGGAAAATTTCTGTACAAATTGGCTGCATATAGTATCTTGCTACTGCAGGTGAAAAAACATTCAATAAAATAAAGAAAACTTTTTTATCCATGATATGTAATTGCAATAAAAGATGGTGTAAAGGTTGCAGCAATTTTGAATCAGCCCTGCTAAGTGCCTTCAGATGACAGGTTCTGAATTGGTGAAATAGAAAATGACAGTGAATTAAATTAAAATGCAAACTGTAAGGCAACAGTGATCCAGTATGTGTGCAGTAATTCTTAATAGAATCACATTGAAATCCTGATGAAATTTGATATTTTCCTACCTTATTTCTGGCATTATATTTGGCAGTATTTGAGCAGGGAAGGAGGACAATTTGTTTCCCAGAATATTCATAAATCAACTGCATTACCTAAAAGAACAGATTGCCATGAAGTTGAACTTCCAGAACAATATAGACTGTTACTCAGGAAGAGAATGTTGAGTTCAAGGATCTTTTAATGATGGAAAATGACAAACTGAAAGATGCTTATGAACGATAACAGACATAAAGTCAGGAAACTTAGACGAGGAACCAGTGCCAAACTGAAGGCTTAAGTAGAGCAGAGAACAGGTGCAGACACTGGGCTAAAACAGAAGAGACAGGAGAAAAAAAGTCAGTTTATTAACGAAGAGTCTGGCTAAAGAAGAAATTACTTAAGGTCAAACAGGGTGAAAAAACAGCCCTAACAGAACCAAAATTACAGAAACAATGACTGACAAACTAATGACAAAACTAACAAAAAATACAAAGAAATACACAAGAAACATTTACTAGAAAAAAAACTGTAAAAAATGAAGCAAAACAGAATATGTATGGCAAACCCCAAATAGTGAAAAATCACAAAATAAGGCAAGAACTAAGAACTAAATCAAAACTATGATCCAACCTGCAGATCTGGACACAGACATTCTGATTTTGTTGTTTTGACCACCTTTGTCATCAAAAAGTACTAACTCCTGCTTGCATCATATTTTTTACTTGATTGTATTGAAATCCCCCCCGATCAAGTAAAATGATACGACTGGCATAAAATCATATACAATCTGTCATGATCGGTTCTCTAATGGAGACCCAAAGATGCAGAACACCACTGACGGACACAGGATGAAAAGTTTAACAAGTTTATTTGCACAATCACACAGTTTATGCAGAAGGCTGGTTCGGGCCTGGATTCTGGTTTCACCGGAGTCTGCGAGAGAGACAGCACTGTTAAGGACTGTTGACGGGGTTTGGTTTCCAATGGTGCACAGAAAGTACCTTGAGGGTTCTTGAGGTTATCTTTGGGAGAGTCACTGTTGGTTCTGGAGGTGGATTTAGTAGCAGAGTCCGTTAGCTGCTTCAGCGTCTCACATCTAGCTTGAACAGACCTTGGTCTAGGTTTCCCAGCTCTAGCCCAGAGCTGCTTGGAGGTTCTCTGAGAGTCTTCAGGGTTTGGCTCTGAGGGTCGGCTCGGCAGGTTAGCTCTTCCAGAGCTTTCACGGAGGAAGCACGGGTTTCCTAGAGGTACAGAGACAAAGGTTAGAATCCAACCAGGAATTAGAGTCATAGAAAATCACTGAGATCTAGGCTTTAGCGCTGACCAACTGGAACAACACTGCGGCGTTGAGGCAAGGTCTGAAGACAGCTTATATAGTGGATCCTCTGATGATCTTGATGAGCTGCAGCTGTGCAGGAGGCTCCCTCAGAGGATCCACGGCGGACTCTGCTGGAGAAAGATGGGATTTTCTCCAGCTCCCAACAGTACTCCCCCCCCTCAACGACCGCCCCTTGGCGGTCCGGAAGAGGTGGATGGGCAGGAACGCTCGTACTCCTCGATGAGAGCAGGGTCGAGGATGTACGAGCCTGGGACCCACTGACGATCCTCCGGTCCGTAGCCCTCCCAGTCGACGAGGTACTGCCATCCGCGACCTCGTCGACGGGAGTCTACTATGCGGCGCACTGTGAAGGCCGGATGGCCATCGACCTCCAGGGCGGGTGGTGGGGAGTCGGACGGTGGGCACAGAGGACTCAAGGAAACAGGCTTGATCTGGGAGACGTGGAAGGTAGGGTGGATTCGGAGTGACTGGGGAAGTTGGAGACGGACAGCTGATGGGTTGATTACCCGAGAGATCTTGAAAGGTCCTATGAATCTCGGGGAAAGTTTTCGAGACATCCCCTTGAGGGGGATGTCTCGAGTGGAGAGCCAGACCTCCTGGCCCACAGAATACTCAGGGGCGGGACGTCTCTTGGCGTCGGCGAAACGCTTGACTGACTCGGATGACTGGTTGAGTGTGGCGATGGTCTCCCTCCAAATCCTCCGACAGCGGCGGATGTGTTGGTTCATGGACAGCACCGATATCTCTCTCTCATCTGCGGGGAAAAGAGGTGGTTGATATCCGAGACTGACCTGGAATGGGGACTGTCCAGTGGATGCGGAACGGAGAGAGTTGTGGGCATATTCTATCCACGGGAGGTATTGACTCCAATCCACCGGGTTATTGGAAGTGAGGCAGCGGAGGGTGGATTCTAGTTGCTGGTTCATACGCTCGGTCTGGCCATTCGATTGAGGATGGTAACCTGAAGTGAGTGAAGGTTTGCAGCCGAGAGCAGAACAAAAAGCCTTCCATACCTGTGATATGAATTGGGGACCTCTGTCCGAGAGGATCTCCTGGGGGATGCCATGAAGCCGGAAAACATGTTTAATAAGAAGCTGGGCTGTCTGAAAGGCCGTGGGAAGTTTTCTCAGGGGAACTAGATGGCAGGATTTTGAGAAACGGTCGACAATGGTTAGTATGGTGGACATACCTCGGGAGACAGGGAGACCGGTGACGAAATCAATGGCTATGTGGGACCAAGGACGCGAGGGAACAGGAAGTGGTTGAAGGAGACCAGAAGGTGGTTGATGTGAGGCCTTGTTACGAGCACATGTGGGACAGGCCAACACATACTCCTTTACGTCTCTGTGGAGTGTGGGCCACCAGAAGCGCCTGGAGATGAGAGCGACTGTCCTACTCACTCCTGGATGAGCGGAGAATTTGGCGGCATGCATCCACTGGATAAGACGGGACCTGACAGAAGAAGGGACATATGTGCGATTAGACGGACCGGTACCTGGATCTGGTTCAGTGGCTAGGGCTGAGTTGATAAGGTCCGTTATTTCCCAATTGACCACTCCTACGGTGCATGAAGCTGGGAGAACAGGTTCAGGTGTCTCTGGATGATCGACGGAGTAGAGACGAGAGAGAGAATCGGGCTTCACGTTCTTGGATCCGGGTCTGTAGGTAATTATAAGATGGAATCGTGAGAAGAAGATTGACCACCTGGATTGGCAAGGGTTAGCCTGTTTGGTTGACTGGATGTACGCCAGGTTCTTGTGGTCAGTCCACACAAGAACCGGATGCTCAGCTCCCTCCAGCCAATGCCTCCATTCTTCCAACGCCAGTTTGATAGCCAGGAGCTCACGGTCACCCACGTCATAATTCTGTTCAGCTGAAGAGAGCCTACGGGAGAAAAAGGCACAAGGGTGTATTCTTTGATCAGAATCAAGTTTCTGGGAGAGAACAGCTCCAACACCGGAATCTGAAGCGTCCACCTCAAGGATGAATTGTTTTGTCGGATCAGGTTGGATAAGTACAGGTGCTCTGGAAAACAAGGATTTTAGTTTCTCGAATGCAGCTTGAGCCTCGGGGATCCACTGAAAAGTTCGTTTAGAGGAAGTTAGTGAGGTTAATGGAAGGGCGGTTTGGCTATAGTTCCTTATGAACCGACAATAGAAGTTAGCGAACCCTAAAAACCTCTGTAGTTGTTTTCGATTCTCTGGAACTGGCCAGTCTAGGACTGCCTTGATCTTGTCCTCAGAAGGTATTTACCTGGCCGCCCTCGAGCACAAACCCCAAAAAGGTGACTGAAGGGCGATGAAATTCGCACTTCTCTGCTTTCACGAACAGCTTATTCTCCAGTAGTCTCTGTAAGACAAGACGGACATGTCTCTTGTGTTCATGGAGGTCCTTGGAATAAATGAGAATGTCATCAATGTATACAAATACAAACACGTTGAGGAAATCTCTGAGAACATCATTAACAAGGGCTTGGAAACAGGCTGGAGCGTTAGTCAGACCAAAAGGCATCACCAGGTATTCGAATTGGCCCAAGGGTGTCTTAAAGGCAGTTTTCCATTCATCACCCTCTCGTATTCTAAGGAGGTGATAGGCGTTTCTTAAATCCAGCTTGGTAAACACAGTAGCACCCTGCACTGGTTCAAAAGCTGAAGCGAGAAGAGGCAGAGGGTATTTGTTTTTAATTGTGATCTGGTTCAAACCTCGATAGTCAATGCAAGGTCTCAAGGAACCATCCTTCTTGCCCACGAAGAAGAAACCGGCGCCCAGGGGAGAGGAAGAAGGACGGATTATTCCAGCAGCTAATGATTCGTTGATGTATTTCTCCATAGTTTCTCTTTCTGGTTTGGAAATGTTATACAATCTGCTGCTTGGAAGAGGGGCACCAGGTAAAAGTTCTATGGCACAATCGTATGGTCTATGTGGAGGTAGGGACGTCGCACTGACCTTACTGAAGACGGGGGCTAAGTCATGGTACTCAGAGGGAACTGAAGAAAGGTCAGGAGAGTCCATCTCCCCCCCACCTCTAGGAGGCCCCACCATAGGGGCAGCAGAACGAAGGCAGGTTTCGTGGCACGAAGTAGACCATGATTCCAGGAGACGTTTGGTCCAATTAATGTGAGGGTTATGCTTCTCCAACCACTCAAATCCGAGGACCAGGGGGGAACATGCAGAGGGAAACACAAAGAAAGTTATAGTTTCTCGGTGGTTACCTGACAAAAGTAGCTCGAGGGGCTGGGTTTGGTGGGTAACACGATGGAGTCTCTTTCCGTCTATGGCGGACACACTGAGAGGCTGAGAGAGGGGAACGGTTTTAATCTGGAGTTGCTGGACGAGGTTTGAGTCGATAAGATTACGCTCACAACCTGAGTCGATGAAAGCGGAGAAAGAGAGACTTTGGTTATCACAGAAAAGGGTGGCTGGAAGCAACAGTCGAGGAGATTTAATTGAATTTATATGGCCCGCCAGACTCCTCATATCCTCTGGCGGGCCCCGGCTTTTGATTTTGCCGGGCAGGAGGCGATAAAGTGACCACTCTCACCACAGTAGATACAAAGTTTTCCTAAGAAACGCCTCTGTCTCTCCTCAGGAGAGAGCCTAGTGTGTCCCACCTGCATAGGCTCATAATCCCTTTCGCCTGAATGAGAGGCCTGAACAGGCAATGGTAGAGACTGGGGCTTAGTCCTCTGAGTGGGCATCTGCTCTGTAGAGGGAGAGAAAACAGTCACGTTATGAGAGGTAGAAGAAGAATTACTCTGCTTCTTTGAACTGTTTCTGGCCCGAATTCTATTATCTAATCTGATGGAGAGGCGTATTAAATCTTCGAGGGAGGCTGGTTCATCGAGGGTAGCAAGTTAATCTTTGATTTGTTCATTTAAAGCCATGAAAAAGGCTCCTTTCAAAGCGCTCTGGTTCCATCCGGAAGCTGCTGCTTTAACCCGGAAGTTAATTGAAAATTCTGCCACCGAAGAATTACCTTGTTTAAGGTTGAAAAGGGCTCTGGAATCAATTGTTTGGTCTGTCTCCTGGTTAAAGACCTGGGAAAATTCAGCAATGAAGTCAGAAAAACTGCAATTTAAACTGTCGTCGATGGCAAATCTTGCCTGAGCCCATTCCAAGGCTCTTCCTGTTAACTGAGAGAGAATGAACGTTATCTTCTTGTGATCTGTGGAAAAACAACCAGGGGAGTTCTGAAAGATCAGCCGGCACTGGAATAGGAATCCCTTGCAATCTTTCATGTTACCAGAGAATTTTTCTGGGAGACTAGGACGGAACTCTGATGACGTCACAGGTTGTGACCTCGGGGGAGGGACTGGACCCGGAAATGGTTGCTGTGCAGATGTAGCATTAGCACTATTGAAGTAGTTAACGTAGCCTTGAATAGCTTGATTTTGTCTTTCAATGTGGGTGTTTAACTCACGTAGAGCCAGGCCGAATCCTTGGATTTGGGCAGCCTGTTCCTCTAGTCGACGGAGATGGTGATCTGCTGGGCCTTGAGTTTGGCCGCAGTGTTCTGTCATGATCGGTTCTCTAATGGAGACCCAAAGATGCAGAACACCACTGACGGACACAGGATGAAAAGTTTAACAAGTTTATTTGCACAATCACACAGTTTATGCAGAAGGCTGGTTCGGGCCTGGATTCTGGTTTCACCGGAGTCTGCGAGAGAGACAGCACTGTTAAGGACTGTTGACGGGGTTTGGTTTCCAATGGTGCACAGAAAGTACCTTGAGGGTTCTTGAGGTTATCTTTGGGAGAGTCACTGTTGGTTCTGGAGGTGGATTTAGTAGCAGAGTCCGTTAGCTGCTTCAGCGTCTCACGTCTAGCTTGAACAGACCTTGGTCTAGGTTTCCCAGCTCTAGCCCAGAGCTGCTTGGAGGTTCTCTGAGAGTCTTCAGGGTTTGGCTCTGAGGGTCGGCTCGGCAGGTTAGCTCTTCCAGAGCTTTCACGGAGGAAGCACGGGTTTCCTAGAGGCACAGAGACAAAGGTTAGAATCCAACCAGGAATTAGAGTCATAGAAAATCACTGAGATCTAGGCTTTAGCGCTGACCAACTGGAACAACACTGCGGCGTTGAGGCAAGGTCTGAAGACAGCTTATATAGTGGATCCTCTGATGATCTTGATGAGCTGCAGCTGTGCAGGAGGCTCCCTCAGGATCCACGGCGGACTCTGCTGGAGAAAGATGGGATTTTCTCCAGCTCCCAACACAAACAGCATAAAAATAAAACAAGCCGGTCCCATCGAGGCGTAATCGGAGACAATGACACACGAAGTGTGCTCCTGATGTCCAGTCTGCTCCGTAGCTTTTTTTTGGTCGCTGTAACCGCAGAAAATCCCGCTTCACAAAGATAGGATGTTATAGATAGGATGAGTCTTAACCTGTGTCAAGACGCACAGATGCACTGACTGATGTAATTGGGACAGAATACCACAATTTTTTATATTTTTCAAAATAAAACATCACTCAGACTCTGATCGTCGATAAATTATTCTGTGCGCCCCGGTACCAAATGACCGACGGACCGGTGGTTGGGGACAGCTGGTTTAGCTGAAAGGTGAACCTCTATTATGTATAACAGGGGTCTCTAACTCGAATCTTCAAGGGCAGGTGTTCTGCAACTTTAAAACGTGTCTCTTCATCAGCAAATCTAAATTACGTATGGGCTAATTAGCAGAGCTTAAATATAGATAGAAAGTTGATGTGATTCATGTGTGTAGGGCAAGAGATACCAGCTCAGATTTCAGTTTGAGAACCCTGTTCTATTAAGATTTATTTCTGGGGTTTTCCTGAATTTAGGACACTCTCCCATCAGCTTTAACATCAGTGTTAGTTTTTCGACTTAGCAAAAAATTTACATTTTACCTGAACAGAGCTCCTTCTGCTGTTTTCTGGTAGCCATGTCTCTGTAGGCCCACATATGCGACACTGATCTCCACTTTTGTTGAAGACGGACTCAATAAATCTAAATGTCCAAAACCTAGGATATGCAAAAAGTTCAAGGGTTACATTAAATGAGCCAAAGGTGCTAACAGTTAGACTTGGACTTTTAGCAAATATAAAAGATGTTAAAAAGTCTCAGGAATTCAACGTGTGTTTTTAATAGCTTGTTTTTGCTCCTTTTCATCCTAGTTTGTTCCATTTAGAGACTACATCGACAGAAGTGGAAACCACATATTGAGCATGGCCCGGCTTGCAAAAGACGTACTGGCTGAGATTCCGGACCAGTTCCTTTCCTACATGCGGACCCGGGGAATAAAGCCTTCACCTGCGCCACCTCCCTACACACCGCCAGGGGAGCCAGTTCAAACCCAGATATAAAGAGCGGGCTGTTAAAAGTTAAAGCCTTGCAGTCAGGTGTTCTCAGAACTTAACGCTCAAAATACTTCCGTCTCCTTAAAGCCGCTCTCCATGCTTCGCCATCATGGATGACAGGGGTTTTTCTCATGGTCAGGAAGCTGCGCGTCAGGCCAGGAAAGACGTGCTTTAGAAGGAAAACTCAGCAAGAGTCTGTTTACTTCCACTATCAAGCATTCCTATAATTGTCTGGATTTTGATAGGATAATTATTCCTTTTCTCTTGTTGTGCATGTGTGTGTGAGTGAAACCGGAAAAGCTTTGGAGAGAGTTGATAGATTCAAATTGTGCAGAGAAAAGAGAAGTAAAGAAGGTAAAAACTAATAGGCCTGAAAATTCTGGAGAATGTCTGCAGATATAGAAAAAAAGTATCTTCATTTTCTGTAAAAAGAAAAAAAAAATGGAAAAATGTACCATTTCTTTCTCTTTTCTCTCCCAGAATAATTGTTTACAGTAAATGCTAGCAAAGATTTGTACCGTTGATACTTTTATATACATATAGTTTCACTCGGAAAGTTGTAATACTTTCTCTTCTCCTGGCATTTATGTCAGGTAGCTGCAGTGCAGGTAGCCCAGTAGCCCTTCTGTACTGTACCGTACCGTGCTGTACCGTACTGTACTGTATTCTAGTGTTTGTATTAACCTTTTGCATGCATGTAGCCTCGGTCAAGTGCATGCACATAGTGGCCCTGCACTACCTCTTCTATCCATACATGTTTGTGGGAGGTAAATTAACTTTCTTTTACTTAATTTATCCCCCTTTGTGCCTAGTAGCTGTATTTCCATCCAACTAATTAATTTTTTGCCTTGATTTATATATGATTTGTGTTATTATTACAAAACAAAATCAAATATCAGGTATTTGCTTATTTCAGTGTTTTTAAACCCCATTCTAATATCATCTGCATACGTGATCCCCTATGAGTTTGGGGATTTGTAGCCTTGTAGAGTGTAGCGCTGTGTGCACAGCTTTTGTCATCTTTAAAGTCCAAAGAAAGTTAAGAAAAGATTGTGATTATAAGTTCTGATGTCTCCATTTACAATTCGTGAATACACCCAACAGATTACATTCACATGACTACTGAATAAGAAAATTCTTATTTTCCCATAATTTTTTAATCCTAACATAGGCATGAGGCCAAAATTCCTTTATAACTGAAATGTACCACATCATACAAGGTTTTACATTAAAATCTAAAGCTTAATTAACCAATTAACAGAATGCAACATGTTTTCTCATGTTGGCTACTTTTTTATGGTGGTATGTTAATGTTTAATCTATGAAAAAATCATGTTAAGTTAATAAGAATAATGATTTTGTTGAAATTCCAGCCAACATTGCCATGTTGCTCCTTTGTTTGCTTTTTTGTGTTTTGCTTTAATATTTATTAAGAGTCTATAAATAATGTATTATATCTGTGCCATACTATAGTGTTGTAACAAAGCAGATAGTCATGGTTAGCTCATTAAAACAATTTTAGTAATACTACATATGTCTAAATACAAATATTCATTCAGTTTTGTTTTGTTTTTTTTAATCCACACAAATTTTATGATAAAAACCGCAATATAGGCTAGGAAAAAAAAAAATATGTTGCCAAAATTATTGAGTTATCTAAAATGGGGGTTAGGATTTAGAAAAGTTTTTTTTTCTTCTTTGGAGAACCTTTTTGCAGTTGAATCATAAGCTAACACAACACCCACAAATTTCAGCAACGTTGGTAGCCCATGAGTCAGAGTCTGTGCTGGCAGCTTTCTCTAAGCTTGCAATTAAAGAGTAATCAGCCTATAGAAAGGTATATTTTGGTCTATTGTTCAAAATAATAGAAAAAAATGTCAAAACATGTGTGCAGATAAGCTCGGTTCTTTCTCCTGACATTGCACACATCTGATGGCTCGACTATCATTCGGCTGCCATTCGGCTCCAATCGGCTGCCTTTCAGCTGCCATTCGGCTGCCTTTCGGCTACTCTAATCAGTGCTCTTTTTCAAGATATTTGACTTTGAGGCATTCACTAGATGTTTGTATTCTAAAATATTTGTATTCCGATGTATTAATTAGAAGTTTCAGATTTCTTGAAAGTCCAATATAGTGGCGCTAATGATTTCAGGAAGTGCCAGACATACAACATCTAGCTTTTCTTCTTTTTTTTTTTTTCTTCTAAAGCTAATTTTAGCCGCTCAACATCCAGTCTGTAGGTTCTTAGGAGTCTGAGTTGAGAAAATACACATCGGAGAATATTTTTTTTAACCACTCTAGTAACTTTTTCTTTTAAGCTAGCATTCCCCGATTATCTAAACTGAACAAAACTGCAAACATATGATAAACTCATACCGTTATTGTTGTTTTTTAACAGGTTTGCGCCTAATTTTTAACAGTCCATTTTTTCTTAATTAACATAGACTTAAGGAAATTGATCATTTTTGGGCAACTATAAATATTTTATGTAGCATTATTGACTGTTGTATGGAAATGTAGCTACTATCCTCATATTTTTGCATCTCTTTCCACCATACTATGTTGTTAATTGTACGCCCATGTGGTCAGGGGTTTTATATCATCGCGTCCTCATCCCGCATTCCTCCCCTTGAGTTTAACACATCCCAGCTGCTCTCAAACAAAATGTTTGAGCAAATAGAGCCCAGTGGTCAAAAATGCATAGAAAAACAAATTCATCCCATTTTGTATTTTTTTCTTAATTTTTGTAGTATTGCAGAGTATGGACGTGCGTTTGCCAATTTTTATTACGTCTTTGGCTTTGATACGACTTTGTACACAAGTTTTAATTTTGTATTTATACGTGCTCTAGTGTGTATGAATTGTGTATCCACCGACAACATCTGATGAATTAATACTGATGTCTTCTGTTATTGTGGCACGTTTGTATTGGATGCAGTCTGATTTGTGTTGTCATGCAAGGGATGTAGTGATGAGCGAGAATGAAAATATGACCCAAGTTACAAAAAAAAAGCTATGGCAGTAGCTTAATATCCATCTCATCATGGTTAAACATTTTTTAATTGACGAATATTTTATTTTAAATTCTGAAAGAATAGCATTTGGAGGTTTGGATGTTGTAAGACCATTCATGAGCAGTCATGGAATAAATTTTTTTTTGCTATGTCACACTTTCTCAAAGTCTTAAATCAAATCAATCTTAATGTCAGAAAAAAAGCGTTTGCCTTCTCGAGATAATGACATAATTATGTCGTTACCACGGTTAAACCATTAATTGTTTTCTCGAGATAACAAGATAATTATCTCGTTATCACAAGAAAACAGTTATTAATTTCTTGAAATAACGAGATGATTAACCTGTATGGGTAATGAATGAGGCATGACAACAGCCCTGGATTCCCAGTTTATTTATGCCTGTGCTGCCCGTCGTTTAGCAGTTGCTGTAACGCTTGTGCGCAAATAATCCGTTTTTTGGTTTCCTTTTTCTTTTCACTCATTGTCAGTTGTCAGGTGGATGATTGGATTGCATGGAATACAGTAGAAACAAATCAGACTGTTTTTAAATGAAAACCTTTAAATTATTTTGGGGGTTAATGCATTTTATACCTGTTACAGGCGTAACACCAAGGCTGTTCAGAAAACGCATAGGTCTAATTGCTTACGAATGAAAAGTGGAAGCAAATCATCAAACCGACGACATTGTCTCATTAAAAGCTAAACACAGGATTATTTACAAAATTACACATAGGATGCCATGATTTATACTTATGAATCCTCCCCCGCTCTTGTGGTATTGAAGGATGTAATTAGTTTTAACACACACCAACCATCTCGTTATGACGAGGAAACGGCTTTCCTTATCTCTAGATAATGAGAAAATTAACGATTAATGAGAAAACCACCTTGAAAAAGTATCGGAGGGACACGACCGCTCTCGGCTAATTAACGCTGAAGGATTTTTTTTTTCTTATGAATACATTGGAGTGTTTTTAAGCAAGAAAGGCCTGTGCAACATACTATAGCCTCCCAAATAAAGTTAAGTTTGAACCTCCTAGATGAATCAGCTAGGATTGCCTCACCTAGAAAAAATTTTTTTTAAAGAGGCATCATGGAGTTTCCTAAAGATACTGACACCTGTGGCCAAAACACAGAACTGCAGCACTCTTCTGCATGTTCTCGTAGCTTACGTGGAGTTGCCATTGGTTTCTGAGTTGAGCTGGTTGGCGGTTGCTTTTGAGTAGCCACAAAATTCATCTTTAATATAACGCTTTGATTGTTTGCTAGATCGGGCCCATTTAACATAGACGCGCTTGTTATCACATCCGCTGAACAGCTCGGGAACTTCCGACTTGAAGCAAATTAAGAAAAAAAACAATATTTTAGTCATAAAGGGTCAAATAAAAAGGCTATTTTAAAGATATTATTCTGTAAAACCATAATAATGTCTCTTCTAATCCCAAAACCCTTTCCCCACTAAATACCCCAACAATATTTGACATCCAAATTTCTTTCATGATCTTGCAAATATGTTTTTTCACACCACTGTATTTTGCAAGTGTTTTTTTGTTTTGTTTTTTTTTACTGTATATTATATCAGATATAGTGAGAACTCACCAACAGCACAAGTAAAATTTGGGATTTCAAGCTTTTAACAAGAAATGTTACTTGTCTGTATATATACAGATTTTTATGTGCAGAATTAGTATCAGGCTGTGATGAATCGTTAGGATTGGCCATCAAATATGCAGCTTTAGCATACTTTCACAGTCCAACAAGCATTTAATGTTTATCGCAATAAGCTGTTAAATATAGGACAAAACTCCCTAGTTGAATATTAAAAATGAATTACATTGTTTAAAAGATTTCTACTAAATCATTAAAACTCTTGATGCCATGTCGCACTATTTGGATCAGTTTTGCTGCAGTTTTCACTACACCTACAAACAGTTGCCTCCTAGCTCCAAACTATTTAACTTTTTTGGACACTATAGCAGAGTGAATGTATGTTTAGTGGCTTACAAGAGTCACTGTGTTCAAAGCTCAGCTTGGTCACATCATTAGAACAGCAGGTCAAAATGAGAGGCTCATTACTGCAGCAGACGCACTGTAAAACACAAACACTAAACTGGTAAATGGTTCTGCACTGTGGGATTTACCACAGACTTCATTTATTGGTGGGAAATTATGTTTCTCATCCTTGCAGTATGTAACATCAGCGACTAAACAACCATATAGAACTACAAACTAGAGTTCATGTATCTTATTGATATAAAATGTAATAGTACATTAAATTGAAGGTTCAGTCAAGACAAGCACACCATAAAAAGGGAAATATTAACAGTATTAAATGTTTTGACAAGTTTAATGTACTGTTTTTATGTAGTCCAGGTAATGCTAAAAAGAGAACTAAAGTGTTTTTATACTCATGCTCCAGAAGTTGCACCCCCACCTTAAAATTCAGTTATGTAGGATAATAATTTAATTAACTTAAGGAATTAAACAATTTATCGAATTAATCATTATTAATCGATTGTTGAAATAATTGTCAACTAATTTAGTAATCGATTATTGTTAACTGGAGTATAGAGATTCTAAAACATGCCTTTAGCTGACAGAGCGACTCATGTAGAGAAGTAATTATATCAAAATTGTAAAAAAAAATAAACATTTTGCATTTAAGATAAAGAAAATGTTTTTCGTCCATCAATATTCCCTATTCAGAACTCTTCAAGTGGAAAAGATTTAGTTTCACCTGGTTTAATTTCCTAAAAAATCTTCTTTAAGGGACCTTTGGCTATCCAATTATTAATAAAAAAAAAAAAATCCACTGACTAATCGATTAGCAAAATACTCGTTAGTTGCAGCAATAATAAAGTTTAAAGTTTAATCCAAACATGAAAATTAAAAGAAATAATCATAACTGTGAGTAGTTAAAGGGGTATAAAACATCAGCAGTCAGAAAATTTGTTTATTTTGAGCTGATATTTTGCATAATACATTTTTAATCCATTTTTTCTTTATTTCCGTAATCTTCTCCATCATTTTTGTGATTTATTTTGATTTCTGAAGAAAATGACTCTCATCCTGTGATTGATCCTGAGATCAGAGCTAAAAAAAACTCCCCCCCCCAAAAAAAACCCCCAAACATAGACCTTTTTTATGTATCTCTCCCAAACTTTTGATTTATAGAGTTGTTTTTTTTTTGTACAAATATCAGCTAACTTGTATAAAATGTTACTTATATTTATATTAAAAAATATCTAATTTTGTTTATATATCTTAAATTCATTTATAAGCAAATTAATAAATTGTTTAGTAACTTCTAATATGCGGTGGGATATTTAAATAATTAATAATCTCCTTTCAAAGATTAAATCGCTCCAAATCTGACTGGAAATAAAAACGAACTATATATTTTAAAAATATTAATGTTTTATGTGTCTGATAATAAGCACTTAAATTCAAATGTTTGTTGTGTGAAGTGAAACCTTTTATCTTTCAGTTCCTTGCTCTTGATTTTCCCATATTATCTAACACTGTGGGTTAATTCCCTTGTTTTTCTCAGATGAGCCAATACATACACTTTTTAATCATGGTGCCACAGCTCATTAAATCTGCCTATTCATGAAGCCAGAAGTGTGTTTATGGTAATGAATGTGTGTGTGCGTGCATGTAAATTACTGTGTGGGTGGGTGTGTGTGAAGCACATTTCTAAGAGTTTTTTATTAGACCAAGTGAGGTGTTAACACACGTAAGATTTTTGTTTACTGAAGATATCCAAACAATATGTTGTATGCTTGTCATATCTTAACGTGCACTATGTTTGCATGTACAGTTTTACAAAGGATGGGTTCCTTTTGCTAAAAACTGCGTGTTTTGAAATCTACAGAGTATCTTTATGAAGGATTAACTGTACAAAATGGCCTTAAATCTTTCTCTGACTTTCTTGGAAATTGTGCAATGCCTTCTTTAGAAAAACTGTTTTACTGAGATGATTTAATCCGTATCAACTTTGTGTCAGTGTTTCTATTGCTTTCCTGTGTTTTCTTTGCAAAGAGTTCAGTTCTGGGATAAAATCTATATATCTTGTACTTTTTTCTGAAACCGTGATTGATCAGATAAAGCATGGCGAAGTACTGATTGTCTGATAATACATAGATGACTATTTCTGTATTGAACTATGGATTTTTAAATAAATATTCATATTAAACTCATCTTGCTTTGCTTTTTAGTGACCCTTAATGGTTGAGAATCATCTTACACTACTTTGTAATGAACAAAAACATAGATATAGAATGCTATTGTTGTCAGTTGGGGTTTTTTTTGTGTGCTTTAGCTTTGCAACAAGTTTTCATCTTTAGGAATTATACATATATTCATTTTGTGCCTGAATCATGCAATTTGTGTCCCCATCAGGCAGTAACACACAATTGTGGAGTTATTATCCAATGGGGGTTGATGAAGTTCTTCATCACCGTTAAGAAAGCTCAGCAAGAACTTTGACAGGCACTGAGATTCACTTTCACAATCCGAATTGTTTTTGTCAGATTTTTATCATGCCTCCAGCATCTTAACAGCAGGAAATACAGACTTTTTTCTGTGCCAAAATCTGAGTTTCTTCATAAAGCTCCAAAAGTGGTATAAATCTGTGAAACTTTTAAGTCGTCTGAGAAATGGGTTACACCTCTAAAAGACCAGGGCTGTGTTCCAATAGCTACTATAATTTATGGTGACCTAAACTGTATGCAATTAAAAGATGTTGATATACATTAACTTTAAAAGTTTTTTTGTGAATAAAGTCATTTAAAATTACCAGAGCAAAATATAGTTGCTATGGCAGTCTCATATTTAGTCATGTAACGTCAAGTATAATTGACCAAAAACAAGAGATGCAGACATGATTTTATTCATTTATTTATTTATTTTAAAGAATCAAATGCCTATGATGGTAGTGACTGAGAATAAATGTAAACAGATGATAATGAGTTATTTGAACTTGCAAAGCGAGCTGAGGATCTGTATCCTTGCAGGATGTAAGCATGACCCTGGAGGTCACAGCCATCTCCAATACATCTGCTGTTGCTGCAGGGTTATAAAGTGTGCAACCTGCCCAACAATATCTGCATATGGATCGAATAAGAATAATCAATTTCAGAACAAGTTGTATCATTGCAACCTGTCGGAGTGTTTACATGATCGCATTAATGTCGCAAAAAACTGATGATACACTGCTCTGCCCAGATCTACTCATTTCCTGACCTCTAATTGCAGTTTTTATCGTCAATTTGCTCCTAGTTCCACTTCTTTTTCAAAATTTCTTCTAAATAACACAAGTTTCTCCATTGTTATTCAGCGTCAGCTGTCCATAGGAGCATCTGTTTGCACGGCAACTTTATTTGCATTTTGTTTTAATATCCCTAAGGGTCTTAATTAGTGGTATTTCTTCAGCTCCCACTCACTTTTCCATTTGTTTCTGGCTCAGAACAAGCGGTGCTTTGTCACGTCCTCTGTGTTGGCTGGCTGTCCAGCTTGTTATGCATACATATCGCCTTATTACTAATTTATCCTTTTATAAAGAGCAGCATGGAGAATGTCAGTGAAACAGAAAGACCGCATTCCCTCTTCTGCTAACAAAAATACCGCCTTTAAAATCAAGAGCCAGGATTTTACTAATCAGCGTCTACCTCCTGCTTCTCTGCATTGAGGAAATTGCTGAATTTCTTTCCAAATGCGTCGGTGCTGTTGGTCAAATTAAAGAAAGCCATGCTCTGTAAATATGTCAGCATCATCCTGATAATAAAGCAAGCTGATGGTGACAGATATAATCAAGCGCTTTCCACAGAGCCCCTGCTATTCCCAGGCGCCCCCCACTCAATCCCCATTAGTCCTCTCGAGTATATTAGATAGATGTCAGGACAGGTGTTGCATTTTTTGTTTTTTTTCCTCCTCTCCTCGTGAATGCACGATTACATTTGGAAGGCAGACAAAATTGGCTGGTGAATTTGCCTTATTAAGGATCCGTATTAGCATTCATTTGCAACACAAATTCACTTAGCTGGCTTCACATTTGGCCTGATCAAAATTTAGCGTGAAATCAAGGATCCGTGAAGTGAAGAAAAATTATAGCTCTGCTAAAATTTGACAAGAGCCAAGTTAAATTAGATGGAGGTAATGGAAAAGCGTCTACTTTAGTTTAAATTAAATCTTATTTTGTTATTTTTATCAAACCTTTTTTTTTGTAGGGAATTTGTTATGATTCTCCTCTTTTAAAGATATAAAGGTTATTAGAAACATGTTGTAAATGTTTCTTCCGCTGCTCTTAAACGGATGCTAGTTACCCAGTTGAAAAGTGAGCTTTATTAATATTATCATTATTTAACAGATGTTTGGGCTCAAATCATCCATTAGGGGTTATTATCAGTCATCCAACTATTTCTTTTTTGTAAACAAAAAAAACTAAAAATAAATCCTCCATTTTGTAGTCCAACAACCGGGAAGAGAGGCTGAATATATCCCAGCAAGTTATTTTAACTGATGCATCACTGAAACCCTGAACTCTGCGTTCAAGGGTGGAGTATGGGGGTGGTAGCATCATGATGAGGGCAGGCTTGTTTTTAGCAGCAGCATTGAAGGCTGATAAGATTTGATGGCAGAGATATAAGGAATGGAAACCTTTTAGAGGCAGCAAAATAATAGGATGCTTTAAAATGATTTTTAAATTTTATGTATCAGGTTTTAATTCGAGGATGCTTCCTGTTGAAGGAAGTAATTTCTTTCCATTCTGCTCAATAAGGCTATTAAAGATACATTTTCGTTTCCTGCAATAAAAATAAAAACATCACCGTCCAAAAAAAATAAAACTATCTGAAACTTTGATGAGAGTTTACAAAACTAATAAAAACTAACTGAACTTTAAGAGAACTGTAATTAGATTTCACTTGTGTGTTTATCATAGAGAATTAATATGAGGTTTATTTTCCGGTCGCTGTTGTTGCTTTTTTTTTTGTAAAGCTTTACAGCAGACGACGGCAGGTACAGGAGTCAGGTCACTTGTTGCTGCAGCAGCCTGTCTTTATCTGGGATTTTATTTTCTATACTCTTGCTGCATCTACAGTTCTTTGCGAGAGCATTCGCCCCGGTAAACTTTTAACTTTTGCCACTATTTAGGCTTCAAAAATAAAGATATAAAATTTTTATTCTATGTGAAGAATCAACAACAAGATGGACACAATCATGAAGTTGAACGAAATGTATTGGATATTTGAAATTTTATAGCAAATAAAAACTGAAAAGGTGGTTGTGAAAAATATTCAGCTCTCCTGAGATAATACTTTGTAGCGCCAACTTTTGCTGTGATTACAGCTGCAAGTCGCCGGGGGAATGTCTCTATCAGTTTTGCACATGGAGAAACTGAAATGTTTGCCTATTCTTCCTGCAAAACAGCTGCAGCTCAGTGAGGTTGGATGGAGAGTGCACCAGTTTTCAGTTCTTTCCACAAATTCTCGATTGGATTCTGGTCTGGAATTTGAACCATTCCAACGTAGACTTAGCTTTATGTTTTGAATCATTGTCTTGTTGGAAGAATAATCTCCGTCCCAGTCTGTGGTCTGTGGCAGACTCCTATAGGTTTTCTTCCAGAATGATCCTATATTTGGCTCCATCCATCTTCCCATCAATTTCAACCATCTTCTCTGTCCCTGCTGAAGAAAAGCAGGCCCAGACCATGATGCTGCCACCACCATGTTTGACAGTGGACATAATGTGTTCAGGGTGATGAGTTGTGTTGTTTTACACCAAACATAATATTTTGTATTGCTAGAAAAAGTTTGATTTTGGTTTCATCTGATATTTGTGCATTACACAACTGATTTTTGTCCTATAGATAGACTCCCCCCTCAGCTGTAGATCTCTGCAGTTCATTCAGAGTGATCATGGGTCTTTTGGCTGCATCTCTGATCAGTCTTCTCCTTGTTTGAGCTGAAAGTTTAGAGGGATGGCTGGTCTTCGTAGATTTGCAGTGGCCTGATAGTCCTTCCATCCCACTATTATTTCAATGCATAGTGCTCATTGGGATGTTTAAAGCTTTGGGAATCGTTTTGTATCCTAATCTAACTTTAAACTACTCCAAAAAGTATCTCAGATATGCCTGGTGTGTTCCTGATCCTCAGAGCAGGTGTATTTATAGGAGGACTTTATTACACACAGGTGGACTCTATTTATCATCATCAGTCACTTAGGTCAAGATTTTATTATTCAGAGATAATCACTGAACTTGTGGAGAGAGTTTGCTGCACTGAAAGTAAAGGGGACGATTCATTTTGTACGCCCAACTTATAAGCTATAACTCAGACTAATGAAACCTGAACTGAATCTAAGCATTTTTAAAAGATCTAAACTAGTTAGCAAATACTGAAAATGAAATAAAACTAAAATAGAACTGAATATCAGAAGTCAAATCTAAATAAAAATAAAAATGAATAAAAACGTCATAACTATTTTAACCTTTCTGCTCATGTGACGCCTAGTATGAAGGAATATCCATGAGTTAATGCATTCATCCATGATTGCTTGGTTAGAACATTTCCTCACCAGCTGTCTTTATAAACTGATCTTGAATTTATAACCAGAATCTAATTTGGATGGTGTTCTTCATTTTATTCCCTTAAGACGGTTGTTCGATTTAACAGTTCAACCACAAAGTGAACAACGGAATCCATTAAGTTTATAGTTTAGACAAGGACAACCAAAATAGCAGAAGAACATGGACAGAACATAGACAGCTGCCAAATTTCTGTTGTCTCTGTTTATTTATGCTTCCCTTTGATTATGGCTAAAGACTCGCTGAAAACACTATTTTGGAAAGCAATCAGGGCAGCAGCTAACCTTAAAGCATATTAATATAAAGCAAGAGTTGTATTTGTGTTCCAATGGCCTAGTCCAAGTCCGGATATAAATCTGATGCTATGTTCAGACGGCATGCTGCAGAAGAGCAGAAGCAGCTAGTTTACATGCAAAGTCGATAGTTGATGTGCATCAAAAGGTTCTGCAGCAGGAGCAGAGTATTTTGACGCATCTCAGCGGCTTCCTGCACCCGTGACGCGCTTCAGAAGCAGAAGCTGCTGGATTTGGAAAAATGTTACTTTTGCTGCTTGACGCGCCACATCAACCATTTAGAGAAGCTGATCTGGGAGCTGCAAGGGAGACAGACACAGCGCTGCTGATGCAGATTGCTATAATAACTCGTCTGAAACAGTTTATTAATGGCTAAATTAACTTAAAATGTCGAAACCTGCTAGCAAGATATGTTCGATTTTATTATTCTGGTGCCTGTAGTTTGGATTACATACATGAAAAATGCCTTCCAGGCACCATGAACAGTAGTGGAAAACCTCCAAGAGGCCTCCGGACCAGAGGCTGACGTTGAACAGCATTCCCAGTGATGGAGCACCACCGGTGTACGGGGGTCTGAGCAGCAATATTTGAAGACAGGATCATAATCTTGGTGAACTGACTGCACAGATGAAGTTTTCAGGTTTACTTTCTCACTTAAAAACATATTAAAACTATTTATAACTGCAAATATAGCAAAGTTGCTCACTGCCATTGAACACAGCAGCAGAACAAGCATCAGATGCATCTGGACACACTTTAGATGACGTCTGACCTTAATGTGGACAAGCATCAAAAATGAAGCAGCAGAAGCTTTTTTGTCGTTTGAATGCTTGCGGTCTAAACGTAACATTATTCATTAAAAAAGCCAAGCGATTACCTCGATTTCATCCGCCATTGTTACAGGCAAAGAAAGAATAGGGCAGCCCCGTATCAGACCAACTTTTGGACGATGCATCTAGAGCAGCAAAGATGCTTCAGCCGCGCGTCGGAGCTAAACTTGTACAAGCATCAAAATTGAAGCAGCGTGTGCCTTTTTGCTGCTTCTGCCGCATGCGGTCTGATCGTAGTAATCATGACAAGACTTGGGGGAGTGGTGGCCTAGTAGTTAGGGCATAGGAGTTGGAATCCTGAGGTTGTGAGTTAAAAACTCACTTCCACAAACTGCCACTCTGGAACCCTAAGCAAAACACCCTTAACCCCACGTTGCTCCCTGGGCGCTGCAAATGGCAGCCCACTGCTCTCCAAGGGGATGGGTTAAATGCAGAGAGTGAATTTTCGTTGCGCTGTACTTGCGACAGTGTAACGACAATAAAACGCTGGAAAAAATATTGTTCTTGTTAGGAACTCTCCGACTCAGTTTAAGCTATTTTGCAAAGAATAGACATCATTTCAATCTCTATATGTGCAAAGCAGGTAAAAAAAAGCAGCTATACAGAAATGTGTCGAGGGAAAATAAATATCAAGGAATTAGTTCAAATGTTTTCTTACAGGGAGAGCCTTGAATGCCTGGAGTCACTATAAATAGCTTCATTTTCCCATGGCCCCCGAGGTAGAGAGAGAAGATGGAGGGATTGATTGAGGGTTGAAAACAGGCAGAGAGAGAGAGAAAGGCGCTAATATCTCTGTCAATCAAATGGGGCCGAAGGAGAGAGAAAACAACACAGACCACATTCACACAACCAACTGAAAAATTACATGATGTAGTGGAGGACAAAAAGCTTGAATGAGAAATTTCAAGGAGAACAGAATCTATTTCAGAACCCTGATTGGGATTTAAATAGACCTAAGTTTAAGTTTTTACGTCAAATTCTCCAAAGCTTTTCTTTTTCTTCTCCCCATTCAACGAGCTCACTGTCCAAATCCAAAATTACGATCTGCTAAATCAGCTGATACAAAAGCTTGTGTCAGGTTTTCATCCCTTAATAAAAAAAAAAGACTTGACGCCTTAATGTTTGAGTAAGTCTAATGAACACTCTGCTCGATTACTGTCAGCCAGGGTCGTAATTAAGCTTGTCACTTCCTGACATGGCCCGTAACTTAGCAACAAAGCAGTAGCTGTATTGGGTCTCGTTTGAATATTTCCCTAAAAATCCAGACAAAAAATACAAACAGGGATGTTGAGGTTGCTTTATTTTTTAATCGGAAGGTAACATCATGACCATCAAATCTGCTCCAAAGCATCCCTCGCAGGACATCGAAATCTTACAGACAGCTCTTTAAAGTAAACGTGGGAAAGTCGTATAATTAAGGCTGTAATCAGGTTATAATTAATCAAATTAAGCACATGTTTTTGACCACTCCGCCCACCGAACTCCCACCGCTCTCACTGAAGTAGAATGTTTCCATATATGCGCTGATAGTTTTGGGTTGTGCTCAGAAAGAAAGCATGCACACTCTCAGCCTAAGATGTACGTTAGTAGCTATGTACAGAAAATATAAGAAACATGAGGTGAAGATGGGAGTGCTATTTTTATCATGAGCTGTAGGAGTAATATTACACTCTATTTAATTTCCATCAGCTTTGTTTAACTTAGCTCAGTTCGTTTCCCTTCTTTCTTTCTTTTTCTCCCATAATGCAACTTGGCGATCGCTGAGATAAGACCTCCATGTTTGACAACATTAATCTATGAGAGGTTTTAAAGCAGACTCTGACAGAGAAGATCTTCTGATGTTAGTTAATGAAGAAAAGTACTAAAAAAAAAAAGGACACAACTTAAATAGGATCAGTTTAATCAGAAAAATATGTCAGTTAAAATTTTTATTTACATAATGTAAGGTTTAATACAAACAATCAGAGTTTTTAGGTTTATGGTCATTTAATTCAGTGGTAAAAATGATGATAAGATGCAGACGATGGCATTCAAAAGTCACTGGATAATAAGTAAACTTGCGGGTGCCAAATTATTAAACTTAAATAAAGGAAAAGTGAGTCATATCCGTATTCTTAAAATGACTGAAATGATTGAGATTGTTTAATGATTAATGCCAAAGCAGCAACAAGAATGCCCTCTGGATCACACAAAGATAAGCTCTGTCCTAATTAAACCAACATACGAGTCACTTGTTCTCCCTAATCTCCCTTTATATATTATGCATGGCAGCTGTTTCAGTTGCCTTGGTACATTTGTGTGCTTCTGTGTGAAAAAGCGATGCATTATGCACCAGGACACACCCCAGATGGATGCTTGAGGTTCTGTATGTGTCTGCAGAGGTGGATTCCCTGATCCGTTCTCCAAGTAAGTGCTGTAGCTTTGGCATTCTCCCGAGAAGACGGGGGGGAGTGATGTGGTTAGTGGGAAGCTGACTGATGCGTAGTGAAAGGGTCGACTGTTTTCTGAGGGAATCAGAAAGCAAACTGAGGAAGGCATGACTTCACCGCTGGTCTGCTGACTCCATAAAAGTATGAATACTCACACAACAGGATGAAGATAGTGTATGATGATCTGCTTTGACTCAAAGAAATATAACCTCAAAGAAAGAATTAACTGACTGAATGTTAAATACCATTAATGTCAGAACTCAGAAGTGTGGACCCAGAATTTCGGGCAGACAGATAAATGTAATTTACAAAAGCGTTTATTTAAAACATGTCGAATCTGCGACTCAGCAGTTAGGACGACAAAGGCCGGTCCAAGCCCAGAAGAAGGAATGGAATCCAGCCAGATGATTTCCCAGAGCATACAGCGGGCGCCGCCCAGAGAAGGCTGCCAATAAGGCTGCTGAACTGGCTGATAAGCAGAAGCAAGCAGACGAGGGAAGGCAGGAGTTTCCAGAAGGCAAAGCCAAAGCCTGTGTCGACGAGGTAAGCAGGAGTCCAGGCCAGAAGATCAGAGATATGAAGAGCTGCCAAAGGGAAATCCAAGACTGGATCAGGAGACAGATCCAGGGTCGTAAGCAGGTAGAATCAAGCAGGAGTCTGAAGACAGGTCAGGCAAACAGATCAGAACCGGGATAGGCTCAGAGATCCAAAGGCAGAACTAGTCAGGATCAGGCAATCAGAAGAACACACAGGGTACGCTAGAGAACTATCACCTAATAATCAGGCACTGATGACTGGGGGCAAGCAGCTTAAATAGAGGCAGGAGCAGGTGGATGAGATAAACAGTTACACTACATTCAGACCGCAAGTGCTGGATGCAGCAAAAAATAGCCTGCTGCTTCATTTTTGACAGCTGTACACATTAAGGTCAGACGTGACTTAAGAGCAGCTTTGACGCTCCTGAAGCGCACCCAGTAAAGTGTGCACAGATGCGTCTGATGCTCCTACTGCTCCCATGTTCAGTGGCAGAGAGTGGCTTTGCTATATTTGCTGTTATAAGTGGGCAAAAATTAATTTTAATATGTTTTTAAGAGAGGAAGTTCAACTCAAAACATAATCTGTGCAGTCAGTTAATTAAAATTACAATCCTGCCCTCTAATAAGAGACTTTAGCTGTCATATATATATACGGATGCACTGTATATACTGTATATACCCCATGCACCTTTTCCTCCTTTTGGCACCTTCTTCTTCTTTTTGACTATTGTGCCAATGTGACGAGTACATTTCAAGTACATTTTTCCTCTTGGAGGTTTTCCACTACTGTTCTTGGAGGCTGGAAGTAGATGTTTACGGTTTTATGTACGTTTTAGAGTATCTGTTTCAGAGGAGTGAAAATAGCGATCGGTATCAGCCGCACTGTGTCTGTCTCTCTGCCAGCTCCCAGGTCAGCTTCTCTGATTGGTTCATGTGGCGCTTCGAGCAGCAAAAGTTACAACTTTTCCAACTCCAGCAGCTACTGCTTCAGTTTCTTCAATGCGTCAAGATGCACTGCTGCCCGAAACGCGCTGCAGGACCTTTTGATGATGCTTTAATGTGCATCAACCATTAACTTTGCATGTAAACCTGCTGCTTCTGCTGCTTCAGCAGCGTTCAGTCTGAACGTAGCATAATGAGAAACTGGGCGGAGCTACCAGGTTAATGAAATTAACCACTTAGCCAGTCATCAGTGCAAACATCATGACAATAAAACTACTTTACAGTCCTGTAAGCTTTGCCTCTTCTATTTCTCAGAAGGATGCCTTGTTACCAGCTTGACCTCTGATCCTATTTATTTATTTTTGTTTCATCTCATTTTATTTATAGGTTTTATTAAGCCATATATTCGCCTGCCACAACCCAGAGAGCAGTCTTTTAGTTCTGACAAACAGTATCATTAACTTTTCTGTTGTTCTGTGCTAATAATGATTTGTTTTTTTACTTTAACAGAAACTCTAGAGGACTCATTAAGGCAGTGTGGGGTTACAGCTAGGAAAGTGAACAGATCAGCTTTAATGTGAAGATCTTTGAGGAAATCACAGATCAGTAAAAAAAAAAACCTCAGTTTCTAAGAGTGACAGTGCTTCAATAGCTACAGATGTATTTATTTTTACTCTGATTTTTATGGATCATCAAACTGATTTTAGTACGAGGCAAAAAATAAGGGACTAAAACCAACCTTGACCTTTATTAAACATCTTCTTTACTGAATTGTATTGATTCAGCCAAACTGGAAAGCTTTTAAGGACAAACAGCCAATTAAATGTCAAATCAAAGCAACCTAGTTTTGAACTCAGAAACCTTCATCTAGGTTTTCTTTTGGTCGTTAACCAGTGGATACCATGCAATCATTTTAAAATGCTCTACTTTTGTCTTTTCAGTCCACAAAAGATTTTCCAAAAAGATTTGAGGATTTTAGTTTTATTTGTTCTGCAGTGGATTAAGCCTTCAAATTCACCCATGGAGGCCGTTTGATGTATTGTGGATTAACCAACATTGACTTTAAATGAGTAATTGTGTTTGATTGTTAGACTCCTGGGAAAGTTAACCACTGTTTTCTCTATTTAAGGATAATGACTCTCGCTGCTATTCACTGGTGTCTTAAAAGCCTTAAAAATGGCCTTCTAACCCAGATACATAGTTGTTAACATCTTTGTTTCTCATCATTTCTTCAATTTTAGGGCAGGGTGAGTTTCTTAACGAGATCTATAAACACACAGATCTATAAGCAAACTAGATTCTGGAGTTACTGAAATCAAACTAACTAAAAATCAAATAAAAATTAAAAAGAAACACTCATTCAAATCAAGTTATCATTATTGCAACATAGAATTGTTTACTGGGAGCTTTTTTCTGCTTCCTGTTGATGCAAATCTGTAACATTTACCCCATTTAACCAGTTCACTATCAACAGAAATGAAGAGATAATGCTTAGAGAGGCCAAGCTATCATGGAGCTGTAGTTCTCCAAATGCCAGAACACAGCAGTGAGAAGGACCGCCGTGTTCTTTTGTCCTCCCCTGCAGTAAAAAAAAATAAAAAATCAATGAAGCAGTGAGAGGGGGAAACAGAAAAGCTGAATTTCTGCTGGCTGAGCTTCTAGAAATTGAACTTTAATCTGGGGATGACAGAAAAAAAAGACCCTAAATAAACCATGAAGTAGATTTTTTACTGTTGGGAATGTAGATTTATACAAGACTGTCTCCTTGTGGTTGATCTGCAACATGGCAGCATGGTTCTCTAAGAAAACCAGATCATTATTAGGAATTAGAAGGAATAGAAAAGCTTTATTTTTAGCTGCAAAATAAATGAAGAGAATGAGCCTTTTATTTGCCCTTTTCAATGGTGAAAATTCCAGTGGTTTGTTCAGAATCCCTTCACATCTTCCACTGCAAAAAGATCTTAGGGGGGGCCAACAGGGGCTTGTTTAAATGAATCTAGTCCATGTTACGAAAACACACACAGAAAAAATGTAGATTTTCTTGAAAAAGATGTATTTTCCCTTAATTTAAGCAGATAGGTTAAATTATTTACCATCAGAATAAGATGATTCCTGTTTAGCATAAAAAAAACTTTATGTCAAGTGCATAATAACCAGTTATCTTATTTTAAGGGGAAAATACTCATTCCCTTGAGAATTTATATACCTGCTCAAATGAAGATTAACTACACTTATATTTATAGGTAGCTGTTTTTAAATCAGTTTTTCCCGGCAAACACTAACTTAATGTATTATATTCCCCGACTAAAGAACCCATAACCGATTCAAAATCCTGTTTTTACAATTGAATTTACTTAGAAATTGCAGCTTTAAGTTAAAGATGTATAAAGAGTTTTTTTTTTTGTTAGATCAGGGTCTGCAGCCTTGGCTTTGTAACTCACTTAATTTGCTAAACAAACAGCTTTTCTCCTCTGTGCCCCCATGAAAAAAAAAAAATCCCCAACTTGTAAATTTGTTCTAAAATCGACACTGCTTACTTTTGTCTTTAAACTTATAGAGTAAATAAAACAGTTTAAAGAGGGATGAAGCACACAAATATCCCTCACTGGAAAAGTTAAGCTAATTCCTAAGGAAACTACATAATGTGGCACGTTTTAGGAATAAAGATCTCGTTTTGCTGTAACGTTTTATTCAAAGCTGTATCAAGAATTTCACACAAGGAGACACAGAAAGATCACAATACAGTGAGGAAAACGTTTAAAAGAAATCAAAGATCAAGTGTACAATTTTAGAATCAACAAGTGAAAGCAGCACCTTCCAGGAGTTTGCACCAATTAGAAAACCAAGAACTTGAGGAGTCTTAGCACTCTTTCACTGATCTCAAACCGCAAATAAAAAAAAACAAAGGAAAAGATGAAGACCACTAAGCTGATCTTCAAGCAGTTGATTTATAAAGACCTCTGCATGCTGCTGTAGACGTCCAGGGACTAATCTATGATGCTAACCTGACTAGACATAGAAAATAACATTGTCAGACGCTGCAAAATTAATTGCATGTACACAAAATGAGGGACAAAAACCTCACAGAATGCAACGATTCACCAATAAAACCAACTAAACACACAAAGACAGGTTTTCGGTTTTATCTCCAGTGGATCTACATGGCTTTAGGTGTAGGAAACATTTCTACCCTTCATATGTCAGCTAACAGTCCTGGGAATGTAAATCTGGAATGTCAGTGTTCTTCACTTGGCAAAAACAAAAAGCATTTTTTTGGTCTCTTCATTTAGCTCCCGTTCAGTTCATTCACCCAGAAACAATGTCTTTTATTTCCCCATTTGCATTTGTTTTGGTTCTAATTTCAGATTATTAACCTGGTTGAAGAATAATCCGCATAAAACCTAAATAATCACAAAAGAAGCATCAATGCAAACGTGGATCCATGCGGCAGAATGTTTCTTTCTTGTAAGCCAAGTGTAGTTGAGCCAGCTGCACCTGCAGTGCACAGTAAGTTTTAGATATGTACAACACTACGTTACTCTTAGTTAGAAATCAGTAAACAGAAGGAACCAGAAATGACTTCATACCATCTGTTGTGTACAAAAAGGTTCCCCATCAGCTGATGGATGGTTGCTATGGTAGATAACTTCATCCTCTCTTTGTAATTCAGAGAACCTTCACCAACACTTTGCTTTTATTTCCTGAAAATCCATAATATTTCCCTGTACTGCCATCTGGACCCATCTAGATTTGCTGTATTTCAGAATCCATAATAATCTCAAAACTCTAAACTGGATTATCTTGCATCAAATTCTGATTCTTTAAAGCGTTATACGTGATACATTCATTTTTCCTGTTTGAATTCTGTCCCTTTCAACACTGCTCAGGATATTTTGCTTCTTCAGAATGAAGAAAATTAATGATTTAACTGTAAAGAACCTCAAAGAAGAGCTGAAGGAGTTTTTTCAAATGTTAGATCCTCTTCCAGACTGTCGTCTTTGTTGGTATCAGCCGGCTCTTTTGGATCCAGGCTCAGTATTCAGTCACTTAAACCCAGATTGCTGTTAAACTAACAGATTTTTGTAGAGTTATTAATGCCCGTTACTGCTGAATCTACTGGATCTCTGAGGAGATGCTGCCTCTTCACCACATGAACCTCTGTGTGGCCGTGCTGTCTGGCCAGTGGAAGGTTTTCGCCACAAAGATGTAGATGGTGGCGGCGTTAATGGCGGTGTACAGCAGGAACTCCACGACCAGCCGCGGAAGAGACGGGAGCGGCATGTGGAGGCGGTACATCAGGTACGGTACGATGAAGTACCTAAACTCCAGGAGCTTCTGGGGAACCGTGGCGCACAGGAGGCACGCCAGGTAGGCCAGAGTCCAGAAGAGGGAGCGGGACTTAAAGGAGTCTAGAAAGTTCCACCCGGCAAAAACGTACGCCGGGACGAGGAGAAAGCGAACCAGCTCGTGCCTCTGGAAGACTTTCTTCCACACGTAGAAGGGGAAGTGACGGTTATCTGCCAGGAGGTACTTGTGGACAAATGTAAACTTCCAAACGAGGAGCAGGGAAACAGCGGTGACGAAGAGGAAGAAGAACGGCTGCTTCCTCAGAGCATGGAGGAAGCGGAGGGCGCGGTGGTAGCAGAGCGAGACAGGGAGGGAGAAGAAGAGGGAGAAGGAGAAGAAGTAGAAGAGCTGGGGGAGGTTAAGGCAGGCTTCGTGGCTCGTCCTGTCGCCCACCACTATCCCGTCGTTCAACAGCACAAACACCAGGAAAGCCACGCCCACCACAGCATAAGGCCAAGCCACCTGCAGCACCGCCTTGACGTGTCCGGGCGAGGTGAGGAACTCCAGCAAGAATCCCGTCACTTTCTTAGCCCCACTCAGCGACAGAGGAACCTGTGAGGGTGGAGACTTCTCATCCCTCTTCTTCGAATGCTCCGTCCTCCAGGCCTCGTCCATCTTGGTGGCCACCAGTGTGCCGGCGCAGAACGCCACCCAGATGATATTGGTCTGGCGGAAGAGCACGGAGCAGACGCCGAGCAGCGCAGAGGCTTTGTGGCAGCCGTACAGCGTCATGAGGTACGCGAAGAGGATGAAGAAGGTGGAGCCGGCGTCTGTGTAGTAGAGGAAGTTGAAAAAATAAAGCACAGGGAAGGTGGAGAGAGACAGCGCTGAGAGGACTCTCCTGGTGGTCGTTCGGGTCTGAAAGAGAATTAAAAAACAGCGTTAGTAAAGAGGAAAAAAAAAAACAAACCTCACCCCAGGAGCCAGCCTTACCTTCTCCCTGTGGTGGAGCTTGGAGATCAACAGGTAGATCAGGTAGAGGTTCCCACAATTAAACAGTAGGTTGATGAAGCGCAGCATGGCCGTGGAGCACACTACACCCCCTGTCAGGTCAGCGAGCCACACCATCGGCTTGATGATGCCCACTGAGACCAGGTAAAGGCCAGGGAGGGTTGTGATCATGGGGTCCCACTGCAAACAAAAAAAAAAAAAAAACCTTCAGTAACATCTGGACAAAGCTGTAGGCATCCACCCATTACATTTAGAGGTTTTACTTGCTTTCAACAGTCTGTTAGTGAGATTAAAGCCTCTTCAAGCTGTCACATGTCTCTGGTCAGATAACAAAAGCTCTGGTTTTAACCTTAATCCGTCACACTAATGGAGTCCTACTTACCTCGTTGAATTTCCCCTCGCAGTATCTCTGAGCCTGCGGGACGTGGAAGATCTCGTCCATATAAGGTTCCCTCTGCTCTCGAGTCACTCTGGAAAAAAGCAGGCAGGACACCAAGAAGTTGGTGCTGCACAGAGCCGTGAACATGTAGCCTTCAAATTTCTCCATGTTTTGTTGTTTCTTCTTTCCTTTTCACAACGAAACGCGACAAAACAGGCGGTTTGGTCCGATGCTAGCTGTTAACCTTATGCATATCGCGCATGGCGACCAGGTTCTAATATTAAAGCCGCTGCGCAATACAAAATCAAAGCTGAAATGGCAAAAATGTACACAATAAAAAAGGAAACCAAGGTGTTAGGATTTTTTTTTCAACAGCTGGAAGTTCGCTTTGAAATTTAGTTCGGGTGGAAACAGCTTCATACTCAGTAGTTCCCAAAGCTTCCTCGGATACGTTAGTGCCGTTCTGCGTTTGGTTCTGCGCATGCGCAGTCAGCTAATTTGTGAACGCGCAACCAAAAATACATCCGGTTCTTCGTCGATTTTATTTAGTTAAAAATGCCTAAATTAAGTTTTCCCTCCCTCAAAATAGTAAACGTACTAAAATATAACGTTTTAAAGGTTAATAATGTATTTCGTGGTTAAATAAATGCCTTAAAATCTTTTATGTTTCATCACTTGTCTCTGCCCGATCTGCACCTGAAATGGGACGCTACTAACTTTTTCCGCTTTAGATTTAAACATAAATCTAGTCTTTTTGAGTTTTATGTTTTCATTTCGTGTTAACTTTATGGTATATAGTGCGTAATCTAAAGAAAGAAACAACAAAAAGGCAGATAGATATGGTTTAACCATATTTTGCCGGACTGCTCTAAAGCATGTCCCATGATGACGTCAGAGAAGCGGTTTAACGAAAAAAAATTTAAAAGCCTAAAAATTATTGTCTTACAAAATTCATAAAACATTTTTTTTAAGATTTGCATTAGCATTCTTTTGTGAGTTAATGATAGAAATAAGTAGTTTTAGTACCATATATATATGGACACCCGGATTTAATTAAATTAATTTTCTTTCTCGCCACTCACAATATGGCGGACGCGCTCAAGAATCATCTGTACAGAACAAGTTCGGAGACGACTATTCCATTCTGGCTCAGGATAATTAAATGACAGTATGAATAGTATATAATTTTACGGTGTATTTAAAAAATAATTAAATACTGTTTTCTGCAGACGGATATTTTGTTCCTAGCTGTGTTGCAGTATTATTGTTCCCCCTGCATGTGTCAAACGTGACGACGCGAGATCATTTTGTGGGGTAAATGCTCTGTGCTTACACCTGTATGATTTTTCAGCATGCACCTTACGCAATCACTGGAGCTTTACCCCGACACCAGGGTGACGCAGGTGCTTTTTAAAGATGTGAAAAACGCTGCAGAACTGAGGCAGAAAGCGGTGGAGGGAAAAATCAACGGAGCTCTGATCAACCCAACAATGGTGAGCCTATTTTATGATTACCTAGAAAAATATTTTTCCATTTTATTCACTTTTAAAATCACCAATATTGCAGGGTTTTATATGTATACTGCAGTGACAACTTAGATGTAAAATGCAGCTCTTTTTTTTTTTTTGATTTGCAGTTGGTGGATCCTTTCCAAGTCCTTGTGGCAGCCAATAAAGCTTTTCATCTATATTCCATTGAAAGCATGAAGACAAGAAGTCTCAATTCAGAAATCATCTTCAATTTGTCACCCACTAATAAGGTGCGTACTTATTAAAGTCTTAATATCCTCTTAATACATATCATCATCATGTCACAAACATCTGCAGATTTTAAAGGAAGTTTATGTCAACATGGGTAGCAGATTCTTAAGATCCTTTTCCCATCGGCTGTAAGCAAATTCCTAGTCAAAGCTGTCAAAAAGCATCTCATCAGCACAGTAGCCGCACCAGGGAATTATGAGTTGGTTGGCGGTTAGGCAAAGGGGTGTCCTGAGTTTTTATAAAGAGAAGTTCAATGACATTTGATACGGCAAATATTAGTATTATAGATATCAGATAAATACTGATCCCAGGCTTTTATAGTTGCCATAACAACAGCACTGCTTTGGCTCTCAGCCGACAGCAGCACACCTTTTAAATTTAACTGTGCTAAAAAAAAAACTCACAATGTTCATGAGCATGGTGATACTTAAACCACCATCTAATTTTTTTAGAGTAAATAGAGTAATCTTTTTACATGGTATTGTTGATAATAGGATCGATCCAGACATCTCTAGTTGTTAGAATTCAGATTTTACTGCTAACTTCCTGTGTGCACCAGGTTGTCCCTCTATTTGCACTGTATGGGTCATATATGCTGTTGTTGCCCTGTTAGGGTAATGAACCTGGCATGCTGCTGGTCCTGGGCTGCCACGCTGCCTCAGCACATAGTTGTGCAGTTGTGGCGCTATGTTTGGCGAAATCTGTATTTTAGGCTTTTTTTATTTTTTTATTTACTTTCAAGTGATGGTGGACTGGGTAAATAATCTGCTTCATTTTCTTCACAAGCCCCTGGCGCTCTCGTAACAAGGAGTTTGTTATCTTACCCATCAAATTGCGGTGGTGCAGATCCAGGGCTAGTTTCACCGACATGAGAGCACACAAAGCAAACATTAATGCCCCAACTTGATGTGACTTTTGGATAATATGTTTTTCCTCTTTATATTTTTTCTTATATCATTTTGTTATGCTTAATCATGTAAAATCCCAGGTAAGTATGGTTAAAATGCAGCAAAATATTGTGTGCGAAAATCTCTTGGTATTGCCACCACATTAACCTGATTTTTTAACTCCTGGTGATGCAGATATCAGAGGCTTTCAAAAGATTTGGCATCGCAGACAGAGACACCTCGGTCCTGGTGGTGGTGGTTCACAGTAAAGACGAGCCGCAGGCTGTGTCTAACATCACTGCCATGGTGGATGGACAGCAGCTTCCAGTGGACCAGGTTTCCTCATTGTCAGACTTGGAAAAAATCAGAAAGGTATCAGCATGTGAATCTCTGTGTGCTTTAGTATGGAGGAGACCATTGAAGAAGAAAAAAAGGCCACTCAGTAAAATGAAAAAGGCTTTTGATTTCTGACTAATATCGTAATTCTAACTCGGATCTCAGGAGTCTGACTAACGTTGACTCTCAGAGTATTTTAACTTTATATAAGGGAATTCTGCGATTAAATCAGAATTCTGAGATTAAAATCAGAATTCTGAGATAAAGTCGGAATTTTGACACTGAGGTCAGAATTCTGGGAATGACATCAGAAATTTGAGATTAAAGTCGGAATTTTCAGAATGAAGTCAGAATTCTGAGAATGAAGTCAGAATTTTGAGACTGACAGTATTTTTAAATTTAAGTCAGAATTCTGAAAATGCGGTCAGCTTTCTGAGAATGGTGTCAGAACTCTGAGATTAAAGTCAGAACTCTGAGATTAAAGTCAGATTGCTGAGGCGGACGTTAGAATTCTGAGATTAAAGTCTCAGTTCTGAGACTGACATCAGAATTTCGTGAATGACGTCAGAATTTTTTTATTTAAGTCAGAATTCTGAGAATGCGGTCAGCTTTCTGAGATCGACGTCAGCTTTCTGAGACTGATGTTGGCATTCTGAGATTAAAGTCAGAATTTTCAGAATTAAGTCAGAATTCTGAGAATGAAGTCAGAATTCTCAGATTAAAGTCTGAATTCTGAGACTGACATCAGAATTTCGAGAATGACGTCAGAATTTTGAGACTGATGTCAGAATTTTTAAATTTAAGTCAGAATGCTGAGAATGCGGTCAGCTTTCTGAGACTGACGTCAGAAATCTGAAATTAAAGTCGGATTTTCAGAATGAAGTCAGAATTCTGAGAATGAAGTCAGCTTTCTGAGACTGATGTCAGAACTCTGAGATTAAAGTCAGAATGCTGAGATTAAAGTCTGAATTTTGAGACTGACGTCAGAAATCTGAGACTGACGAGATTAAAGTCAGCATTCTGGGATTAATACTGAATACTGAAAATGAAGTCAGAACTCTGAGATTATAGTCAGAATTCAGTAGCCTTTTTTTCTGGCCTTAATCCTTTTCCACACTTTAAAAATGAGGATATAATCCCCCTAATAAGTGTATTGTCTATAGGGATTAGAGGTCAAGTTGAAACACTTCCATTGAAGCATATGAAAATCATTTGATGGCTGAGCCTAAAGTGTCATCCCTGCAGATAGTTTGATTGCTCTACCAATGCTCCTTGATAAATACTAAATATTTATTTGGAGCTTTTAATAATGACTTTAAAGCAATTATTTCATCATGGTGGAGGGATTATCCATTTACGGACATTGATTTGATTCAAAAGTAAAAAAAAAAAAAACTGACCATTCCCATCCACAGAGAAAAAATGAAGACATTTGTATTATTGTCATACTTTCAGTAGAGTTTAGAGTAGCACAGGGTGTCTCCTGTTCTAGAGCCTTGTAGCAATCCCTGAGGAGAGTTCAGCTGGTTTTCCACCATTTGTTTCTAGCCTCCTGTTGTAATGAAGATGTCAGGCTTCTTGTATAGGCCGACCTCATAGCTCTCTTCATGTGTTCACGCATAATCAAATTAATCTTTTAGAGCCTGAAATAAATCTGACATTTAGGTCTGTTAAGGGTGTACAAAACGTTTTTTTTTTTTATCAGGCATGGACCTTTACCAGAGAATGACCTTTATATATTTTTTAATTGAATCAAAATGAATCAGGACTATGCAAAAGTATGAGCTGAATGTTTTCCAGTTGTCCTACAGAAGTGTGCAGAGGCCAAAATATCATGCTTTTAGTGAGATGCTGGCAAAAAGAACTCATCAGCAGATACAGTAAGATGGCTTTATTTTTGAGCATATTTTAAGTCATATTATCCTTTATCTTTGTTTTCCTTTCTGTCTCCTTACAGCTATACAAAGTCACACCTCAGGAGGAAACCTGCGGCAGCCTGTTAGACGCTATCGTATGCAGGATGGCCGTTAAGGATGTCCTGTAGCCAAAGACGCTGCTGCTCAAACGAACATCTTTCTGCTTTCATTACAAACGAGAAAAAAGAAGGAATAGTTCCCTGTTTTCAATACTCTGTGGAATTATGTTGAACACCTCCAAAGTTCCTGGATTCAGGAAATTCTGTGACTTTTTAGTCAGTTTAAATCTGTTTTTATTTAGTTGTTGGGTTTCTTTTATGATCTTAAAGCTGTTTTTGGGGAAATTCAAATATAAATAGATTTTCTACGACAGCACGTCTTCATTTGCTCCTTTTTACGTCTCATTTCGAACAGATTAAAATCCGTTGGACAGTAGGAGGCAGTAAACTTATCAGATTTATTTAGATGCTTAATTGGATTTATTTTGGATCCAGAAAGAGAAAAAGAAACTACTAGAAAAAAATGAGTTTCTACTGTGTGAAAGAGCTGAGATATCAGGAAATAAAATTTTTGTCTTGATTTAATGTGTAGAAAATCTTTTGAGTTTGTTCAGTCTGGAAAGTTGGCCAGTTCGTCTTTCCCCACGTTCCCTCCGCTGAGTATGCAGACCACCTTCTTCCCCTCCAGGTCGGGGACCTTGTTGTTGACCAGAGCTGCAAAGGCAGCTGAACCTGCCGGCTCCACCACCAGCCCGGCTCTGAAGAGCGTGGAAACCGCTGCCTTGATTTCCTCATCGCTCACCAGGATGATCTGTTCCACGTAGAGCCGACACAGCTCAAAAGGTAGCCTGCCTGGAAAGGAAAGGAGAGCCACTATTTGGTCACTGCTGCACGTTAATCCCAGTGAGTCAGAGCAGTGCGCTTGTGCTCAGCCTTCACTCTGCATTCCTGAGCATCTCCCAAAGGGATGGGTTAAAATGCAGAGAGTGAATTTCCCCATTGTGGGACAATAAGGGGATTTACATTTAAATATTCTGGATTAAAACCCTCTAGCATTTTCCAAGTCTGAAAAAGAAAATTAGAAGTATTAAAATATTTGCATTTCCAGCAGGGATACACAATATATTAGCAGTAATATTTGCATCTGCAAAAGTTTTTAATAATTTTTTATTTTTAATTATTGGCCCAATAAGTAAAGCTAGGCTGATATTAACAGATGCACTGCAAAAACGTTCTGAAATTAAGTAAAAATTTCTTAAATCAAGTGTATTTACCCTTAATTTGAGGAGGTAAATAAGACAGTTTGCCAATGGAATATATTTTTACACTTCAAATAAGATAATTGGATAATATGCACTGGAAATAAGACAATGCAATTGATTTTTCGTATTTCAAATGTATTGTCTTGTTCCATTGGCAAAGTGTCTCATTTACCTCCTCAATTCAAGAAATAATGCATTATTCGAAGAAAAAGTGACTTATTTAGATTTACATTTTTTGCAGTGTGAAATTCGCTTCCATGTAGTTTCTGAGTTTTGGGGATCCATCATGTGTTATATGTTTGGTCATATAAGTGTCCAAAAGGTAAGGAAATATATCCTATATGACGGGTCTGCAACATGCGGCTCCACAGACCTTACGCATCTGCTTTTGATAACTTTAAAAATAAAAGCGAGACAACTAATAATTTTATATACAAAATAGAAAAATTCATTTTTCAGCTGTTTTTTGCTCTTGGAATGAGGGATTGAATTCCCAGCCATGCTGATGGTAAAAATACCTGAAATTATCCTTTTTTTTTATTTTAATATATATACATAATTGTCTAAAAATATATTTTATAGAAGATAAAATATACATCCTTTTAAAGTTCAGTTTTTCTTTATTCAGACCTTACAGTAGAAATTTAATGATTGGTCTTTTAAAATGCAAACAACTTTCCTACAGTAGATGTTTTCAAAGAAAAACAGATTTTTCATTTTATAAAAAGCTCATGGAAGAGCTGTGGCTCTAAAGTTTTATTTTAGCTGGACTCTAATATAGGACATCAATTAAAACCAGTAATAGTTTCCTGTCTTTCATGATTGGATGCACTGATTATTCCAAGTGTGTATGACCTAAGTAACTGGCCAGACACACCTGGATTAATCAGTTCGTCCAGTAATGAAAGACAGGAAACAAAGGAGCTACCTTAAATTCAGGAAGTAGTGGAGCTGTGCATAAAGCCCATTGGTTATAATAACAGTTTTAATATTGATATAGGGCCAGATTGTAATCTTACTGCATCCCTAATTTCTAGTTAAATTCACTATCCCATTGGGTTTATATCCTTTCTTCTTCCTCAGATTTTTGTATGCAAAATTTTTGACAAATAGGTTGCCGGTCCACTTTCAACAGCAGGCAAATGTCTAGATTGGCTAATGGTTTGCAAGCCCCACCACGGCCAGAGTGTATGGATTTTTTATTTTTTTGTCTGGGGAACCATAAGTGCAAGAATGCCATCCATCAATTAAGTCTTAAGATTAATCTGGACACTTCATTTCTGAGATAAATCCTCTTTCATACCTTTGATTTGTCTTTTTACTGTTTGTTTTTTTACTTCCTTTTTGTCACCCTTGTCTCCCACATTTTATCCTCCCTCAGTCCTTCCTTTTATCTCGTTTTAATTCCTTCCCTTTTTACCTTCAGTGTCCGTTCTTGTCATACATTCTCTCTTCAATTATTTTTTTTTATCTTGTGTCTTTTTCTTTGTTGTTTTCTTCCTTATTTTGCTTTTCTTGTGTCTGTCCTTCCTCCTTTTCTTCCAATCTTTCCTCCTTATCCATCCATGTTAGAACCCTGCTGCTTGGACTGAATATTATTTCTGCTATTAAACTCAATTCATGTTTGTATTTTTAAAGCAAATTTAAATGTAGTATTTTCCCTGGTTTCATAGTCATCTAATGGATTTTATTTTGTGCTACCATTTCAAAGGGGTTTAACTGAGAATGCTTCACACTTTTATTAGGTTTAATATAAAACAATATACAATTAAAAAGACCTGAAGTTTGCTGGTTTAATGACTAAACCAGAAAAAGACTAATTTAAGAAAATGTTTATAATCAGTAGCTACCTGTTAGCATAGATATAATCCGAAGAAAAAAGGACAAACCTGCAGAAGGAGGTGCAAGCCCCGAGGCGATGCTCTTTGCATCCATCCACACTGGCTTCTTCTCAATAAAGCT
Organism: Cyprinodon tularosa; assembly: GCF_016077235.1. Lineage (NCBI taxonomy): Eukaryota > Metazoa > Chordata > Actinopteri > Cyprinodontiformes > Cyprinodontidae > Cyprinodon > Cyprinodon tularosa. Next base: position 283,155 of record NW_024039696.1, read on the forward strand.
TTGGTACATCGTGCAAGCTGGTTGTTAAACACAAAAACACATTCTGTGAAATTTAAACTCTGTCCCGATGATCTATTTCTACACATATTTGAAGCCTAACTTTACCTCCTTCTGGTTCAACACCATAGATCCGTGTTTTATTGAGCCCTGACAGCTTGATGGCAGCTGCAACCCCGGATAGCAGCCCACCCCCACCACAGCAGACCACCACCACATCCGGCTCCGGGACCACCTCCAGCACCTCCAAGCCCAGGCTGCACATGCATGATAATTGGGACAAAAATCAAATCCCTTATTAGGAAGCTGCAAAATTCAGTGCATCTTTTTTGTGTGATTTCATGCAATCGATCAAAACAAGGTAGTCCATAGTTGTGAAAATGGAGGAGAACATAGGTTTCTGGGTTTTTAAAAGTAAAAAAAAACTATATATATAAAACGGTGATATACCCGTGCCCTCAGTCCTCTACGCTCCCCTGAAGGAAAGGTAAGGATGATCAGAGCTGATAGAATGAAAGGAGGGTAATCTAGAGGAAAATGCACGCCACACTTTTCAGATTTTTCCTGGTTAAAAAAAAAATCCTACAAAAACAGGTTTCTGTTTCCCTCTATTTCACTTTGATGTGCTACTCTGTGTTGGTCTACATTGAAATTTCTTGACAAAATGTAATAAACTTAAAAGTGGGTTGCATAAATTTGAAAAGCTTTTCTATAAATCGAGTACCTGGCGTGTCCGGCTATCAGATCCAGGTCATCGTAGGGGTGCAGTAAGGTCATGTTGTTCTCCTGAACACAACGGTTCACCACACTCATCAGCGACGAAGTGGGAACTCGCTCCACTTCCACCCCAAAACTCTGAGGATAAGAATAATTTCACAACTAAAATGAAATAATCCAACAACACTGGCTTTATTCAGATTTCCCTTTCTGAGGCATGTTTTTCAGTCTGACCTGGATTAAGGTGGCCCTGGACTCTGGGGCTGTTTCTGGCATAACCACCTTTCCCTTTGACCCGTAGTGCTTTGAGGCGTACGCAAAAGACTTCCCATAGTTCCCTGCAGACAAAGTCACAAAACATCCTCTCCTCGGTCTCCTGGAGAACTGATTGGCCACTCCTCTGATTTTAAAGGACCCTGTCGCCCAGAAACGGGAGTCATGAGTGGGGTCAGACATATGGGTTTAGATCAAACATCAGCTCCCACTGACCGGTTCTCTGCATGTTTTCCATTTTGATGTGGACGCTGCAGCTGACGTTCAAAGGCAGCGTGGTCTGACACCAGGGGATCATGGGGGTGTTTATGACACCCAGCGGGCTGCTCCTCACCCTCTCCCTGGCTTCTCTCAACAAATCCAGGGTGACAGCTTCTGCAGACACATCACCCATCTGGGGAACCAGCAAAACAATGATCAATATCATTTTCGAATGATAAAAATGCATAAAGGTTTATAATGTCTGTTTTTTCAATAAACCTTGGAACAGTAAACCCATTAAAACCTTCATTTAAAATACTTCAAATATTTAAAACGTTATCACGGCCAATCACATTATAATCAAAGTATCTATAGAACAGAGGCATAGCCAAAAATTTTTATAAGGGTGGCCAGGCAATAACCAATGTATACTGAGGGGTGGCCAATAATGGATAAGCACCAGAACCTCAGGACCAGAACCTCTTTACCCCATAAAACACAAAATCTAATTCTGAAAAGAGCAGGAATTCTTTACTTACCATCTTTAATGTTACTATATTGATGTGCATAATTAACCACAGTGTTTTTGTTATCAAGTAATTATGAATATATGAAAAAAGTGTAAGTAATATATGGCCAATTAAAATGTTTGGAATATTCCACTTGATTATTAGGGGGGGGAAACAATGGTAGGGCTGGCCAATGATTGGCTAAGGGTGGCCATGGCTCCCCATCTAGCTCCGCCCCTGCTATAGAACAAAATAAAATGTAGATCTTCTACAATTATTTCTATTTGCAAATTCTGTTTAATATTAGTTTTTTTGTTTTACTTTATACTTACCCACTCCCCCACCCCAATTTTTTACCTAATATTTTCTCTATTTCTAATGTAATTTGTATCATTTCCAGTTGGAAAACACTCGTTTGCATAAAATTGCTCAGTAAATAAAGATTAGATGAGTGACTATTATATTATAGAATCATAAAAGTAATATGATTCGGCTGTTTTTTATATAATAAATAAAAATGTTAATGTAAACAAACGGTTTTCTGAAGAAATACCCCTTAAATAAGGCACCATATGATCTGTATGTTTGGGAAACTTTACACTGACCTTATTATTATTATTATTATCAGCTGCTGTTTCTGCGGTTAAGATCCCAGCGGATGAATGGACAGCTGTGTGTGCTGGAGAATATGAAGGTGGAGGGAAAAAAATATAAAGTATTCAAGTGAGCAAATCAACGAATCGAGAAACCTTTGCCCATACAAGACTAGAAGGTGGGACCTCCCAAAGGGGCGTGTTTGCTGCTGTCAGGTCAGCGTTCCGAGCGGAACCAAAGAGCGCCTCAAGTCGGACATACTTTCAGGAGGGACCCGAGCATGTTGAAACGAGTTAGCTGCTATTTTCAAAGTTACGCAAGCTTTAAATGAATACAGTCGTAAGTGTAAGGTTTTATAATTGTCGGGAACGACATGGGGTTGATAAGACACGTCGTGTGCGCCATGTCAGGTGGCGTGGACAGCTCCGTGGCGGCTCTACTGCTGAAGAGGAGAGGTGAGACATTCCGTGGGGGGACAGAAGGGTTTAAAACACCACCCCGGTTACCTCAATGGAGCTTTGTGTTTTATTGTTAAATGTACTGTAAAACCATCATATTATAGTTTGTTCTTAAATGCTGTGGATATTTGTCACTTTAAGGCTATAATGTGACGGGGGTGTTCATGAAGAACTGGGACTCCCTTGATGAGAGCGGAGTCTGCAGCACAGAGAGGGACTGTGAGGACGCCTACAGGGTGTGCCAAATGCTGGACGTCCCCTTCCACCAGGTGTCTTACGTCAGAGAGTACTGGCATGACGTGTTCAGGTACCCAACTTGTCTTTTTAACAAGCCTCTCAACACTGAGCTTAAAGTGAAATTCCAATTACACTCAACAAAACCTTCATTTTATCCAAGTGAAATCTAAGTGAAAATTACAGTTTTCTATAAGACCTGAATTAGAACTCAAGAAAAACTGATAAATTCAGCTGTAAGAATTGGAGCAATTTGTTTAGGAACAAAAAAAAAAAACATTTAGCAGATGAAAACTGGGATCTTACCTCAATACCAGTGAAGCTATCAGCTTATTGCTTTTAAATAATTAGAAAAAAACAGAATTTTTAAAGAGAAAAAATTCATAGATCCAAATGACCTATCAGTAACTATGTCTGTTGCAGCGCATATCTTCATTAGAATTTCTTTGAGTATAATTTCTTCAGTACAGGGGCAAGGACATGATCTACAGGGACACTGGCCCCTGTCTAGAACCGCCCATGCATATAACATACATCAAAACAGTCTGAAAAAGGGTGTATTTGCAGAAGCAAGAAGCTTATAATGCCCACCTTCCAAAGCCAGTTTACATTGGACTAGAAAGCAAATGAAAAATAAAAAGATGGCTACCATTTATAATGCATACCAACATTTGAGGAAAAATTATTATTATACAATATATTTTTTTTTTTTAATCAAAGCCCTTTTATTACAGTTTCCTTCAATGATCATTATAATCAACTTTAAAGGATTTATTCATTCAAAAATCCTATTTAAACTGAACATCTCTGCCCAATAAAAAGCGGAATTGATGCAGGTTGTTGTTGGAAGCATGGATTTATTCTGTAACTTATTTTATTACCACCCTTTATGAATATGAGAAAATGTGATTGCATCTATTTAAAGCTCCACATATTTTCATTCTATAACTGCACTGTACCTACCTTCTGTCTATTGATTTTGTTTTTCTTAATTTTTTTTTTATTAAAATTTTTTTATATGTCTATTAATTCTGAATAATATGTGTTGTGACTTAATTTCTCACTAATTTCATCACATTTTGTGTTTTGGCCCTTTGTGGAGCTAAAATAACTTCTCATATATTTCTTTCATGATCATCCATTTTGTGCTTGGCATTACGTAATTACAAATGATGCACTTACTAGGCGGAATAAAAAGTAATTCCCATCAAATGTACAAAAGTATCAAAATTTGAATAGAAAAATCAATTTTAGAGTTTTAGATTGTTCTGCTTTCTATGAGTTATCTATATGTTAGGATCAATCCGCACATATAATAAAATGTGCATGCATTTGTTTAAGAGTGAGAAATTCAAAGTGAGGCGTGTGCACATGAAATGCATGCATCACACTGTCAGTGCGGGAGAGTTTAGAGTCCTGGCAGTGTAGCTAATATTCTGTCTTCATGTGTTATAATCGTCTCGAATGTTTTTGCAGCAATCTGCTGAAAGAATACGAAAAAGGCAGGACGCCAAATCCTGACATACTCTGCAACAAACACATCAAATTCAACCATTTCCACAAGTATGCCATACACACTTTGGGTAAGAATGCTTTCTTTATTTCTGATATTTTTGAATTATTGAATAAGCTAAATTGGTTTACATGCAGCTAGAACATTTCTACGTTCCCTTAAGGTTATGCATATATTAATCTGGAAAGTAAATAATCAATTGGGAAAGTAAATTATAAGTAGCCTATTAGTTTCAAAGTATTATGTGTACAATAATAAATATAATACACTTTTTTGTTAAGTCTTGAACCCTTTTTTGCAGGCAGTGATTGGCTAAAAATCATTATAATTTGCTGTCTGTGCAAACAAGAGTTCTCCCCTTGTTTAAGGTGCTGATGCCATGGCAACGGGCCACTACGCCAGGACGTCCCAGGAAGATGAAGAGGTTTTCCTCCAGTCTCACTCAGCTCCACCCACCACACTGTTCAGGGATCGATTCGAGATCAGAAATCGTAAGAGTTCCGCTCTGATTTCTGACAGATAGATCTTGTTTTTTGTTTTTTGTTTTCCTAGCAGATCTGTTCTTGTAAAACCCCGTGTAACTTTGTTCCCATTAGCTGTGAAGCTGTGCAAAGGGGCCGACCTCGTTAAAGACCAGACCTTCTTCCTCAGCCAGATCTCGCAGGATGCCTTATGTCAAACCCTCTTCCCGCTCGCCGGACTCACTAAAGACTTTGTCAAAAAGATGGCAAACGAAGCAGGGTTTCATCATGTGCTGAAGAAGAAAGAGGTTTGAAAAAACATTTCTAAATCTAGTTTTAATTCCCTCCTTTTCATGCTAAACGTGAACTTTAAGACCTGTATTTCCAGAGCATGGGCATTTGCTTTATTGGAGAAAGAAACTTTGAAAACTTCATTTTAGAGGTGAGATTAGGTTTTTGTTTTTCTTTTTATTCTCCCCCTCTGGCTCTAGATTAAGCCTAACATCTCTTTGCCTAGAAAATTATCAACTGCAGCAATTTTTGTTGAACTTTCAGTATCTGGAGCCAAATCCTGGGAACTTTGTGTCTATAGAGGATGGGACTGTGAAAGGAACACATAAAGGTCTGCTTTATGTAGTCTAATGAGTTTTAACATAAAGAGCTACTTGGTTTTCTATACATTTTCCCTTTTACTGGACTGTTTGTGATTTTTGTAAAGGCTGGTTTACTCTGACCCTGGGCCAGAGGGCGAGGATCGGTGGCCAGAGAGACGCCTGGTTCGTGGTGGACAAAGATATCGACTCCGGTGATGTCTTTGTGGTGAGATTTTGTCGTCTTTGAGACGCCTGGCTCATATTTTTTTCCCTCTTTATTTTTAAATCAAGGATGCATCAGTTCTCTCTTGTTCCAGGCTCCGTCTACCAATCACCCGTCTCTTTTCCGTGACACGGTGAAAACCGACCGCTTCCACTGGATCGCTGTGGACCCACCTGCAGAGCTAGTCAGGACCCAGATGATGGAATGCCAGTTCCGCTTCATCCACCAGATGCCGCTCAGTGAGTCCTACCTTTTCACAGCAGCTAAGCTGACATTAAGGTGATGCAGATTCCCTCTGAATGTGTTTCATCTTTGCAGTTCCCTGCACTGTGACTCTAAACATGGACGGTTCAGTGTGGATTTCCCTTTCTCAGCCAGTCAGAGCTCTAACACCCGGACAGGTACCACCTCAGCACCCTGATGTCAAACTGTGCCGCAGTAAGACTTTCCTCCAACATTATTTCCACTAGAGTAAGTCTTTCCCCATATTAGTTTGCAGTGCTCTACAAAGGCGACGACTGCCTGGGCAGCGGGAAGATCATCCAGCTGGGTCCCAGTGAATACACACTGCAGAAGGGCCGCGAGCGCCTGGTTGCTAACCAGCAACAAAACGATGAGCCTGCACCCGATCCTGCCAGCTGATAGCAGAGCTCTCAGTCCAACGGTCCTAGATGTGCAAGAAGACAAGCCTGGAAACTGGAGAGGGTGTTTAACGTGGATCTTACTAGACCTTGTGTTTTAACAGTCTTCATAAGGACAGAGCGGCGCCTTTATAAATCATCTGTATCCGAACATAAAAAGGCGACTTTACAAAAATAAGATGGTTTAGCTGTCTGTGCCAGAAAACACCCGCTCCAGTTCTTATTTATGCTGCATAGCATATAATGTATTTAAGATGTGAAAATGTATAAAGGTATTTTTTATAAAACATGCAGAAATGAAGAAACTTTGGCTCCAACCAAACACCTTAAAGGTATAGTGGAGGATGTCAATCATTCTGGTGATTTGTTCATACTGCCTACGTGATCGTACCGATTTTCAGTTACCGGTGGTGAGTCTGCAAATCTTCCTTTGGAAAGTAAGCTTGTATTAGTGATGCAAACAGCAGGTTTTAAACAGAGCGCGCACGAGGAGAAATGGGCTTGTGCACGCTCTCACACGTGTTTAATAGGCGTTCCCTCTCAGGAGCGGGTACAGGGTTGTGCATGTGCATTTTTTATTTAAGTGGAGAGGGCGGGCCTTTTCAAAAATTTTGGAAAATCCTCCACTATACATTCAAGGAGTTCTAAAAATGATGTGCTGATTAGATTTCTTTTAAATGGCGTATTTTTACATCAGAAATAAGACATAAACCACTGCTCAAGCAAAAGCACAAGAGAAGCTTGATATTATAAAATCTGTTCGTTGATGTTTAGGTTTTAGTTTTTTTTTTTTAAGTGGAGCGGTGACTCAGAACTGGTTCTTTTGGGATTTTTATGGAAGTCAGGAGGAGAACACTTGAAGCATATAAAGAAATAAACCTGCAGTGAAGCATGGTGTTGACAGTGATGCTTAGGGGTTAGGGTGCTTCCTCTGCTGCTAGAAACTTTATCAGGGCGAGACGGATCCCATCAAACCTTGTTTGGCTGGAACACAGCATAAGTTTTATAAAGCATGGTGAAGGAGGGATGATGATGCAGGCGTGTAATGTGAGGCCATCTAACAGCTAAAGCTTAACCTGAATTAGGTTGTACCACAGAGCCAGTGCCTCAAAACGCAGCAGAAATCCTACAGCTGAATGAAATTCAAAATAAGAAACCTACAGAAACTAAAAGATAAAATTAAATATTTCACTAATGAGTTTCTCATATAAGAATAATTTGTTGATTTAAATTATTTTTATTGTTCCAATACTCTGAACCCTGGATTGTTCAATTTTCTTTTAAATATGTGATCTGCTCTTTTGGAAAAGAAAACACTAACTTAAATAAAAACTGGTTTAAAGTAGCACTGTTTTTTTTCCCCTGATATATATATATATACACTATATTGCCAAAAGTATTTGCTCACCCATCCAAATTATTGGAATCAGGTGTTCCAATCACTTCCATGGCCACAGGTGTATAAATTCAAGCACCTAGGCATGCAGACTGTTTTTACAAACATTTGTGAAAGAATGGGTCTCTCTCAGGAGCTCAGTGAATTCCAGCGTGGAACTGTGATAGGATGCCACCTGTGCAACAAATCCAGTCGTGAAATTTCCTCGCTCCTAAATATTCCACAGTCAACTGTCAGCTGTATTATAAGAAAATGGAAGTGTTTGGGAACGACAGCAACTCAGCCACGAAGTGGTAGGCCACGTAAACTGACGGAGCGGGGTCAGCGGATGCTGACGCGCATAGTGCGAAGAGGTCGCCAACTTTCTGCAGAGTCAATCACTACAGACCTCCAAACTTCATGTGGCCTTCAGATTAGCTCAAGAACAGTGCGCAGAGAGCTTCATGGAATGGGTTTCCATGGTCGAGCAGCTGCATCCAAGCCATACATCACCAAGTGCAATGCAAAGCGTCGGATGCGGTGGTGTAAAGCACGCCGCCACTGGACTCTAGAGCAGTGGAGATGCGTTCTCTGGAGTGACGAATCGCGCTTCTCCATCTGGCAATCTGATGGACGGGTCTGGGTTTGGCGGTTGCCAGGAGAACGGTACTTGTCTGACTGCATTGTGCCAAGTGTAAAGTTTGGTGGAGGGGGGATTATGGTGTGGGGTTGTTTTTCAGGAGCTGGGCTTGGCCCCTTAGTTCCAGTGAAAGGAACTCTGAATGCTTCAGCATACCAAGACATTTTGGACAATTCCATGCTCCCAACTTTGTGGGAACAGTTTGGAGCTGGCCCCTTCCTCTTCCAACATGACTGTGCACCAGTGCACAAAGCAAGGTCCATAAAGACATGGATGACAGAGTCTGGTGTGGATGAACTTGACTGGCCTGCACAGAGTCCTGACCTCAACCCGATAGAACACCTTTGGGATGAATTAGAGCGGAGACTGAGAGCCAGGCCTTCTCGTCCAACATCAGTGTGCGACCTCACAAATGCGCTTCTGGAAGAATGGTCAAAAATTCCCATAAACACACTCCTAAACCTTGTGGACAGCCTTCCCAGAAGAGTTGAAGCTGTTCTAGCTGCAAAGGGTGGACCGACGTCATATTGAACCCTATGGATTAGGAACGGGATGTCACTTAAGCTCATATGTGAGTCAAGGCAGGTGAGCAAATACTTTTGGCAATATAGTGTATATATATATATATATATATATATATATATATATATATATACTCTAACTTATCCAAATATTTAATCAACTGTTCTTTATTTTTTTGTTTGCATTAATTTATCAAACCATAAGGGAATGTAAAGGCCCAACATTCCTCACAGTAACTTACTTAGTTTTAAAATTTCAATGCACTTTTTGTGAGGTTTCTCTTTGTAATCTGTCATTTGTAAACTAATTATAGAAAAGAAAACCTTTCATATATTAGTACAACTTAAGAACTCCAAAGTAACGTGTTGTAATTTTTTTTCAAAGTTTTTTTTTAAAGTTCAAGAAAATCTTGAGATGCCATATCTACTATGTTAAGATCGACTAATTGTTGATCTAAATATGCGATCCTGGTTTTATTAGAGGGCAGACCCAGGATTGAATTATGGAAAGACATAATCAGTATTTAATACATCAGAAAAAATAGCCACTTTACCTTTTTAAATCAATAGATTAAAAAAGAAACCATAAACAAGACTGCTAGTTGGGATAAGGTGTTGATCTACCTTATTACCACATGGTGGCGCCACTAATCCTGCTATGGTTACTGAAAATGTATAAATATATATATTTTTTGTTTGAATTCCTAGACATTAAAGCATGATGAGCTTTAACATACGACACAATTTTGTAGCATCTTATATTTTCAAATCATTATTGTAATCTTAAAATCATTATTAAACCCTTAATTGACTTGTTAAGATACAGGAACATTTGTTTTATTTATTCAAAATACATGCATAGTTTTTTATTATTTTATACGTTTTCAAGTATTACAATAACTATATTGTAAATTCTTAACTAAATTAATACATTTCATATTACATCTATTACATTTACAATTCTACAGTGTTGGTCAATTGACAAAAAAAGGTCCATTGTCAAAAAGTATAACAGCCATATACTAAAAACCCTATAACATTTTAAGTAAATCTTAAAAATGTTAGTAAAATCCATCATGTTTTCTCATTTGAAAAAATCTGCATGAATAAAAAAAATACCCAACTATAAATCTGGATTAACCATTATTGTATGAACAACGTTATTCAGCAATGAGAAGAATCTTTTATGCATTGTAGATATGTTTCATACACTTTTAAATGTATCACTGGGATAATAGCAGAGCAAGTTTATAATTATAATTTTTGATTAACTCCAAAGTATAATTACAAATACTCTGTTAATTCTTAAACTAATAAATAAAAATAAATGTTTTTTTGAAAAAAGAATGAAGTTGCCATTCTTAAACCATCAGGGTATGATTGGAAATAATGTCTATTAATGTACTAAAATCATATATAAAGTAAAAGAAAAAAAGATTATTTCATTTTTGAGAAGTTAAAGCTATTAGTTCTGATATAAATCTACTGACTTTACTGTGATATAATTCAGTCTCCTTTTGGATAACATTAAGGCAAATAACCTGATCTGCTAAAATCATGTGGCTCTTGTAATGTGAGTGATCCAAGTTTAAGATTAGTACATTTATTTTCTTAGTCTGCTATTTAAAACAATCTGTATTGCAAACTGCTAAAGTGGAAATTAACATTTTATTGTTTGCTGTCCTTAAAACTAGAAGGAATCTTTATACATTGTTAAAATTTGCATCCAGTGCGCAATTAAGCTTTTATTTTTGTTTAAGTGTGACAAACCCGGCTCTGCTGACCAGCATAGACTAACAGAACCCAAAAGTGCGCTCTGAAAGTTTCCTAAAGACATTTTATCACTTTGATTTCTGCTTATAACTTTAAAAATAGAATGAAGGAAGCAAAGACGCTCAATGCGCACTGGGAATTTATTTATCCTTGTTTCAATAACAATGCGTCTGTGCGCATTAGTCACCCGGTCGGTGGCAAATCTCCATAAGAAAAAGCCCACCTCCTCCTCCTCTCGGGAACGCGTCCCTGAGGGGGGGACGCAGCAGGTTTATGGAAATAAGCTAAGGAGGTGGAGGAGGAGAAGGAGGAGGAGGAGATCCACGAAGCCATTTTGTACCCATTTCAAACTCAGTGTGGCTTCCCTGTGCGCCATGGATACGCTGACGCCAAGGATACAGAGCGAATTTACCTGCGTTAAAGGTCCGCAATGAGGAATAAAAGTAAAACGCGGTGTTGGGAGAGGGAGAGTTAATCCAGTTTGGATCACTTTCGCTGAACCTGAGTGGGATCTGGCAGGTAACCGGACATGGAGCCGCCGAGGTGTTGGATTTGGGTCTGTGTTCTGCTCACGGTGCCGCTCGCAGGATGTTTGGAGACGCACCTTTCGGAGACTTTACAGCCCGGGAGTGTTTTAGCAAACCTGTCCGTGGGACCTGGATGGATTTATACAATTGACAGGACTTTATCTCCAAACTTTATCCACAAGTTTTTCCAAGTGGAGAGGCGCAGCGGACTGATCCGCCTGTCCCACAGGCTGAAGTGCGCGAACACATCAAGGAACCCGGTGCCTGTTTACTTTAGGGCTGTGTCCTCAACGTCTGGAGACTCAACTCTCACGCATTTGAACGTGTTTGTCCACGGACAGGACTGTTTTATTAAGTACAAGAGAAAGAGTGAGCCAGACATTCATATTAAACACATTATGAAACTAAAGTCATCTTCCTGTTTACTGGCAGGTAAACTCTTATTGAATGTAAAGAAACTTTTGCCAAAATCTACACAAGGTATAAACCTTTTAAATACTAAATGTTATGGAAAAGACTTTGTTGCTGTTCTCAGGCATGGAGATTTGTTCCTGGTTAATGATTTGTGCCTTGAGCACAGAGAAAAAATGAGTTTAAAATGCACCCTGCATGGCTCTGCAGACAGCAAACTGTCTGTGCAGGTGATTTTGACGCTTTTACAAAATGAAATAACCCAGAAAGCCAGAAAGTCTAACAAACTGAGGTGGAAGCGACAAGTGAACACACCTCCACAATTCCAGCTCGCCACCTATCAGGTGTCTGTACCAGAGAATGAGCCCCCATACACCCGAGTCATTACCTTGAAGGCAACTGATCCAGATGATGGAGAGGCAGGGAGGCTTGAGTACAGCATTGAGGCTCTGTTTGACAAAAGGTCTGATGATTACTTTCAAATTGATGCAAAAACTGGAAGCATAACAACCGTCCAGCTGCTTGATAGAGAAGTGAAGGATACTCATGTTTTCAAAGTTTCTGCAAATGACAATGGCACGCCGAAAAGATTTGCCACTTCTTACCTGACTGTCACAGTGAGTGATAAAAATGACCATTCACCGGTGTTTGAACAAAACAATTACAGCGAAAAGGTCAATGAGAATGTGGAAGTTGGCTTCGAGGTGATGACGGTCCGTGCCACTGATGGCGACGCCCCTTCCAATGCCAACATGGTTTATACAATTGTCAACAAAGATGATGAGAACTCCATCTTTGAGATAGACCCACGGAATGGCGTGGTAAGGATCAAAGAGCGGCCTGATAGGGAGACCAAGGCCGAGTACACACTCATTGTGGAAGCCAATGACCAGGGGAAGGACCCTGGACCTCGAACAGCCACTGCTACAGTTCGCATCGAGATTGGGGATGAAAATGACAACTACCCCCAGTTTAGTAAGAAGAGATATGTGGTACAGGTCCCAGAAAATGTAGCCGTCAACACTAAAATTGTCCAGGTAGACGCCACTGATAGAGATGCTGGTAACAATGCAAAAGTGCACTATAGCATCATCAGTGGAAACATAAAGGGTCAATTCTACATCAACTCCCCCACTGGAGTTATTGAAGTTATCAACTCTCTGGACTATGAAGATGTCCGGGAGTATAATCTGAGGATCAAAGCTCAAGATGGTGGAAGGCCACCACTGATAAATAGTACGGGGTTGGTGGTGGTACAAGTGGTGGATGTCAACGACAATGCTCCCATTTTTGTCAGCACTCCTTTTCAATCAACTGTGTACGAAAACGTACCCATCGGTTACTCTGTTAGGCACATTCAAGCAATTGATGATGATTCTGGAGAAAATGCTCGTCTGGAATACCAGCTCACTGACACAACACCTGGTTTCCCATTCGTCATCAATAACAGTACAGGCTGGATTACAGTTGGTGAGGAACTGGACAGGGAGACCATTGAATTCTACACCTTTGGCGTTGTAGCAAGAGATCATGGGATCCCTGCTATGTCATCATCAGCCAGCGTCAGCATCACAGTGTTGGATTTTAATGACAATGTGCCCACATTTACAGAAAATTCCTACTCTTTAAAGGTCAATGAAGATGCTGTGGTGGGGTCCAGTGTGCTGATGCTGACAGCTGTGGACAGAGACAAAGACAATGTGGTGACCTATCAGATCTCCAGTGGAAACACCAGAAACCGTTTTGCCATCACCAGCCAAAGCGGCGGTGGCCTCATCACCCTGGCCCTTCCTTTGGACTACAAACAAGAGCGACAGTACGTCCTGACGGTAACGGCCAGCGATGGAACACGCTCTGGCACAGCTGAGGTGTTCATCAACGTGACAGACGCCAACACACATCGACCTGTTTTCCAAAATGCTAACCAGCAGGTGACACTAAGTGAAGATAAGCCTATAGGCCACACCGTGACTGTGGTCTCTGCAACGGATGAGGATACGGGGGAGAATGCTCGAATCACTTATATCATGGAAGATAATATTCCTCAATTTAAAATTGACCCAGATACAGGTGCTATCACAACACAGATGGAGATTGACTATGAAGTCGATGCATCCTACACTTTAGCCATCATTGCCAGAGACAATGGCATCCCTCAGAAATCTGATATGACCTATTTGGAGATAATTATTGATGATGCCAATGATAATGATCCCCAGTTTGACAGCGATATCTATAAGGGGAATGTAATTGAAAATGCAGACATCCGCACTAGTGTACTCAAGATCTATGCTACAGACAGAGATTCTGGTCTCAACAAAAGGGTGACTTATGCATTTCAGGATGGAGGTGATGGAGATGGGGATTTTTTGATTGAGCAAAATACTGGGATCATCAGAACAGCTCGCAAACTGGACCGTGAGAACGTTCCTGTTTACAACCTGAGAGCTGTTGCTATGGATAGTGGGGTTCCTCCTAGGAAGGCATTTGTTTCTGTTCATATTGAGGTCCAAGATATAAACGACAATGCCCCGGTGTTTGAGAAGGATGAGCTTTTTTTTTATGTGGAGGAGAACAGTCCCGTGGGGTCAGTGGTTGCCCAAATAACTGCCACAGACGCAGACGAGGGCACCAACGCAGATATTTATTACCAAATTGTGGAAGGCAATATTCCAGAGGTTTTCCTCCTTGACCTTCGCAATGGGGAGCTTACTGCTCTCACAGACCTGGATTATGAGACCAAAAAAGAGTACATCATTGTGGTCCAGGCCACATCAGCACCACTAGTGAGCCGGGCTACTGTGCATATCCGCCTTGTGGACATGAATGACAACAAACCTGTACTGCAGAACTTTGAAATCATCTTCAACAACTATGTCACCAACAAATCTAACAGTTTCCCAACAGGAGTTATTGGTAACGTACCAGCCCATGACCCGGATGTGTCAGATAAGCTGCGCTACAAGTTTGAATCTGGAAATGAATTATTATTTTTGCTGTTGAATGAAGACACTGGGGATCTGAAACTGAGCAGGGATCTGAATAATGACAGGGCTCTGGAGGCCCCCATGACCATCTCTGTCACAGGTGAGTGAAACCTCAAGCTCTACATCTTGTTAAAATTATAGATTTTAAGCAAGTGTTTTCAAGGAAGAATATATATATAGAAATGGGGTGTTAAAGAGTTAGCAGGGCCAACACATACTTTTCTGTTGGAGAGGGGCAGTGGCAAGTTTCAGTTAAAGTGTTGGCTGCAGGCTTTGTGCAAAACGGGTTGGTCTACTTTTAGGCGATAAATCTTTGTGTGTGAGTTGTTGGTTTAGGTAATAAAAAAGGTGCTATTATCGGGGCACCCTCATGGCTGAGCTGCTTTGTTGTCGCACTTTTGTGGTTTGCTGTCGAAAGAAGGAGTAAAACTATGTCAAGGATTTATTTCCTTAATTTTTTCAGCCTTCTGCCCAAGCACTGCAGTGGGACTTTGTGGACATCTTGAGGCAAGATGAACTTAAATGCAACAAAGGACTTGCTTTGCATACCTTCATGCACTTGTTACTCCCAGGATTTTTGAGATGGAGAGGTTGAAAATTGTGTGTGGAAAAGGGGTTTTGATCTGTAGGCATTCTTCCTGCAAGGTCATGTAGAAAGAATTCACTCTAAGTATCTGTTTTTTCAAAAGACAGAAGCAGACTTTGTTCTTTCAAGTTAAAGATTAGTGAGATTCAAGTACTTATGCATTCTCACCTTCACCGACAGGATTGCAAGAAAATCTCCTTAACATGAATAAGACTGCATTATAGAGTAACTAACCTGTCACCCACCATCAGTGTATTTCTCAACATCTTTTCTTTCTTTTGCTCCTTTTATTACTTATTCTCGCCATGGGTTGATCTTGCAGAGCACATTAAGCCCAGAAACGGGCAAACAATCCAACACATTTATAGTTGTTAAATCATCTTTCTCTTTTTGTGTCCCTCTGTCATGTTTTAAACCATGTCAAACAGGCAAAATGAACAGAGGAGCCACTCCAAGCCAGGGTCTGTTAGGGAAACTAACATTTCCATTCAATCTAAAGCTGAAAATTCGCTAGCTGATGTTTATTATGAGTTGTCTATATATGTTCGTTAAATCAAACAGCCAAACCTCTGACTTATTAATTAACTGAATCTGTGATTTTCCCTTAAGGGAAATTTTATTCTAAGAGTAATTTTTCAAAATGAACCACCCTTTGTCATTGTTTCAGACACAAATAAAGGCAGATCTTTTTCTGTCTGTTTTATGGCTGTTACAATTGACACTCAGGGGATCCTAGGCAGCTACTCACCAGGTCACAGGCCTAATAGCCCTCATTCAGGACCCCTTGATTCATGCTTGTTAATAACCAACTGACAGGCTTTGGTGTATCCTTGACAACAGGGAGCTCTTGATGGTCCCAATGGGGGGCTTGAGCCCCGTCATTTACTTTATCCCTTCTACAGAAATAACCATGTGTTGGTGAACATGGTGTACATGGAGACACTAAGGGGAGGTCTTACCTTTTATTTTTTAGGGTTCATGCTGATGTCAAGTGCTTAGTAACCATTACTTGATGCTGTGACCTCTTGACCCAAATGTCCAGGGCAAGGAGAGCCCAAGGGGACTTGAAGGCAATCAGGGTTTTAACGAGCTCTAAGAGACTGGACACCAAATGCATCCTGAAATCCATTGACTTCATTTCCCCTTGGCTACCTAAGTCAATTATTGCTTTCTTGTAGTTATTGTTTTGACAGTTTCTTGTTTGCTGCTTTATAAATATAAATATATATATATATATATATATATATATATATATATATATATATATATATATATATATATATATATATATATATATATATATATATATATTTATAAAGCAGCAAACAAGAAACTGTATATATATATATATATATATATATATATTTTATTTTATTTTTTTTTTTTTTTTTTTTTTTTTTTTACTTTTAGGCCTGATACCTTCCTAAATACACACATTACTGTTTTTTGTCTAGTTGGGGGACAATTAGACATATGCATTTTTTTTGTTTTTCTTTTTTTCTGATCATATCTATCACTAGAAATTAAAAAATAATATCCTCAATGAATGCATGCATGCATGCAGAAAATAAACTTTGCAGAGGTTTCAAGGCATGTGAACAGTGGGCTGTAGAAGTTTTTTTTTTAGGCTTTGCATGAAACACAAAACTGCTCTGATAACTCTAAGACATTGTTGTTGAGCACACTTTGATAGCCAAAACACTGCTCCATCTGTCCCCTTACTCCATCAATGAGATGTTTGTGTATGTGTGCGTATGCCACATGGCAGCTCAGTGGTTCAGTGGATAAGGGCTGTGTGTCGGCTTTGTACCTGCTTTTATTCTTGCTTTCCAATTTTACCTAAAACCTTTGGGGATTGCTATTGTTTTTCTCAGAGCATTTCTGGCTTACAATGCTGATTCACTAACCAAAATTGTGATTTAAAGTAGAGAATGTCAGTGCAGGAAACAACTGATTAAAAAAATCTGGCCTCAATTTATTAAACTTGGACCTGAACGGCTTCAATTAAGCTGCGAGTAACTCTCTAAGGTGTGCCTTTTTATAAATGATGAAAAGGAGCAGAATACGCAGAGTTAAAGCCACATGTTAATTTGTATATTTAGTTGTTCTCTGTCAGTATTGATGAGGTATTTATCCCTTATTTGAAGCCAGCCCAGACTTTGATATGCTTTAGTTGTTTCCTAATACGTAAAGCCAACCCCCAAATGTATTTCTCTTTAGGATAGATTTGTCCGGACGATAACAGCTATTCCTGAAGCATGTACAAACAGGCTATAGGTGGAGTTTTTATAAGAAATGCTGCATTTCAGATTGTTACTTAAACGATTAGGAATGATTGATGCTAGGTTGCTTCTTTCCAACTGAGCTCTGATCTCTCCTTTTGCCTCTTCTTCAGTAGACAGCACGGCATGACGCTACACGCACCTAACACTCCACCCCTCCGTTCCGAAGGCTTCCCCTCTCGTTTCCCTACAGGGCTTTTTCTGCTGAGCTTCCCTGCCTTTGGATTTGCTTCTTTATACAGTTGAAGGAGTTGCATAGAAAACTTTTTTGAAATGTCTCTTTTCTACCACCCACTTTTCTTACCAAACTAAAGCACTTTCACTGTTGGCTCCCTTCTTTCTTAGAATGCATAATTTGATTTTCACATAGACAAAGAACTTTAAGCCTATTTCAAACTCAAGGCCAGAAAAAGCACTGCTCCTTCTGTGTTCCCCAGATTATTTTTAATTACATGGGTCTCTTTTTTGTGAGGCAAATTCCCTTTGCTGTTGTATAAATTTTAAAATTCTTCTTTTCTTTATAAACTCATTCCCACAGCACAACGCTTCCCTTCCCCTTTTAATGGTCTGTACAGGCATCTGTGCTTCTACACATTACAGTCAGTTTTAGGTTTCAACTATACCTTCTTTTTTTTAGTGGCTGATTTTTTCAACAGTAAGTTGACAGGAAAGGGGGTATGAGAGAGGGGGAGAGATACAGGCCAGATTCAAACCCTGGTCACCCGCGTTGAGGACTAAGGCCGACGTCCATGGATCATGCGCATTTACCACTGCGCCACCTGCACACCCATGAACAGGCTTCTTATAGGTGTGTTTGACACACACTCTATCTGCTGATTTTGTGGCGCTGCATGTTGTTAATCCTGCTGCTGGCGTCATGCCTGCAGTAGTGGCAGAGCGAGGAGCCAGCAGTGAATCCTTGTAGTAACTTTTTAAATAAACTTGATATAAATTGTACAATACATTAACAACTGTGTTAAATGAGTTATGCAACTGTTAATTTATTGCTATTCATGGTGAAACACAGGTTTACCCCCTGGAAGTTAAGAAACAGAGATGAGTTCTCAGTGCTTCCTTTTTTACTTAACGGTATAGTCAATGATGTTCTTTTTCCGGGCAGATCATCAAAATAAGTGGTCCTTCTAATTGTCAATCATTCTGGTGATATGTTTACATAAAGTCGTCCTACACGTCCGTCCCCATTTTCATTTACCAGTGGTGAGTCTGACATTGTGGTAAAATTGCAAATCTTTTGGAAAGCAAGGTTGTCTGAGCGATGCAAACAGCATCTTTTAAACAGAGCGTGCACGAGGAGAAATGGGCCCGTGCAAGCTCTCGCACATGTTTAATAGGCATTCCCTCTCAAGAGTGGGTACAGGGTTATGCATGTGATTGGTTTTTTTTAAGTGGAGAGGACAGGTCTTTTCATATTCGCGAAAATCCTCCACTATACTTAAAGCAATCATCAGGTTAACAGAAAGCAAATATTTTGTTACTAAACAAAGCTTGTCAACTTTTATTTTAAGGCCTCGGATCTATAAAGAAGGTGATATACATGTATATGCGTGGCTAAACAAGGCCACTGTGAGTTTCCCGGGACAATTTTGATCATAATGTATCACCAGCAGATTGTTGCTCTCCACCCACGTGGCTTTCGAGGCTGAAAATGTCCTGGGTGATGCTACAAGTTAATTTAATTACAATCCATTTAAGTTGATAAGGCCGCCTGATGCTGATGCTCCATCTGTGAGTCCAATTAATCCCGTTTTCTGTAGCAGTTTTATTCTGTTAAAGATCACAAGGGATTGGATCTTCTCCTAGTAGTGTTAATTTTAGCAGCCATTTTTAAATTTAGTTTTAGTCTTAGTCCAGTTTCAGCATCGTTTGTTAGTTTTTATCACATTTAGTCGACATCATCGCATTTTTATTTAGTCTAGTTTTAGTCGACTTAAGTCAGAGCATTTTAGTCTTTATTTTAGTCCAAGAAAACATAATTTTATTAGTTTAGTTTTAATCAACAAAAACTGTCAACATTTTAGTCTAGTTTTAGTCAGGACATAATTTTAACCTTTTACTTTTTTGTCAGCAGATAACGTTTAAGATTTCCTAAAATTATTTCAACATTTTCTTTCATCATCTTTTTGATAAAAAAACACAATTTTAAGGAACACATGCAGACATGGAAGATGTTCTGACAATATTTGCATATTTATTTTGAACATTGTTAAGGTTCAAAGACACAAACACAAATGCTTGCATTAAAACAAATAAAACACACCTGGCAAAGGAAACAAATAAATAAAATAAAGTGTCTTATGAACTTTACACAAGTGCTGGCTGTTTAAAGCTAGTTCACATAGAATAATAAAATAAATAGATTTGAGGTCAATGTTGTTAAAAAAAAAATAAAAAATCCAACTGATAGAACAAAAGTGCTTTCCTTCCAGCTTTAGCTGGCCTGTCATTGTTTCTGGGTGGCTGGTAGGTTGTTGGTGGTGATGATGTATCTTTAATCTGGAACAGAAATTAATACAATGTCAGGATAGATAAACAGCATAACAGGAATTCCAAGTGTATAAGTAGCATATATGTCTCTTTTTTTCCCTAACAAAAACTAAGTCTCTATAAAAACTACATTTGACCATCCATTTCAAAATCATACAAACAACCTAACTATCATTTTATGCAGGAATAAATTGCAGACATTTTAGGTGTGCAAGCATTTTGGTTGTATTAATATTGATGCCAATTCAAATCAAATGTCCTTGTAATAGTAATATGCAGATAAAGAGAGCAGCATTTTATGTCACCAACTAAAGACATCCCTGCAGTGGTTCACCTAGCAATGACTATTTTGTATATGAAAATCTAGGTTAAAGTTGCTCTGAATTATGTGTGGCATATTATTATTATTATTTTGTCTTATCCTGATAAATAGCTTCAGTTGGTTTTAGCATTTAGCATACATGTGTAGCTGCCGAGTTGTTCTGTGTTAACTATAGTTCACTTGCAGCTCCTAGATAACCTAAAACGTCTGTCTGCTTTAATCAAACTTGCAATTTAACTGAAACTATAGTTGCCCGGCCAGTATAACATATCTAAGTTAGCATAAATTTAACTTTACATACAATGCTATCAACAAGTGGCTACCGTCGCTACGTGCTAACAAGCTAACGTAACGTAGCCAGCCTGGATACTAAATGCTATGAAAGTTAGCCAACATTAGTTAGTTTATCATTAGGACATTATAGCCGCTGATTTAATGTTACATTATAAACAACCACCACCAATCTTTCTGTTAACTTACCGTAATGTCTTTGTGGTGAACTGCGACGTGTCTCTTCAGGTTTGTTGTGTTTTTTTCAGCTATCATGTGGCCATATTCCTTCCCTTCCACTAAAATCAAGCATTTGGGTTTGTTCTCCACTTAAAAGCGAAAATGTGTCCATATAGCACGTCTCCTCTTTCTCCTGAGTCCCGGAGTAGGCTACTCTGTGCCGCCCGCTCCAGGTTTGAAAGTGGGTGTGTGGGAGCTGACGAGGAGGAGTCGGAGGAGGAGACGAGACAGGATTTGAAAAAACATAAAATAATAATATATAATTTTCGTCTCGTCTTTATTCGTGAACTAAAATGTCCATAGATTTTAGTCCAGTCTTTATTTGCCGAACTGCATTTTCGTCTCGTCTTTATTAGTCCACGAAAATTATTTCTGATTTACTCCCAGTTATTGTTTATTAGTGGGGATTTTCGTCTCGTCTCGTCTAGTTTTCGTTCGGTGAAAAATGTGCGTTGACGAAAATATTTTCGTTTAGTTTTCGTTAACGAAATTAACACTATCTCCTAGTTGTCACCAGGCGAGAAGTGGAGTCAACACTTGGACAAGTGGGCCCTGCTGGGTGAATGCATGGCTTGTATTTATTGCCAGATGCAATGCTCTAATGATCTTTGCCTTGTCGATCAGGACCAATCTTTTTGAAATTTCATAAAAACTATTGAGCAATCTCTATTGGTTCCTTAGAATATATCCTGATAGATTTCTGAACCAAATTATGCCTGACCTGATTAGTTTAATACTGAAACCTATGAATATTTTTCCTGAGACCTTAGAATGTCCTAAAGTGTACGCCGTAGATGTGTGGGGCAGCAGCGAAATACCTAAAACATGCAGGACCATGATTGAGAGGCACTGGTCCATATATTGGCCTGCTTTTAGGCAGGCCACACACACACACAATGGTTTTGCTTTTAATCTGCAACCTCCTTTCTCAATATCAGTGTTTTGTTTCCAGCCCGGATGTCATTGTCTCTCTGACTGGAAAGTGAGCTACAAAGTGTGCTCGCTTCCCTTCATCTCGAGTGTTTGCTGTTGGATTTCATTGTCGTTTGTTTGTCTGCAAACACCTCCGCCTGTGGCCTGGGTTGAACAAAGTTAAAGATAGTGAAACAGATGACAGCCATTGTTTTTTGACCCATGATTCACTCTTTGTTAGCTGAACTGTCATTTGAAAATTTACCAAATATGTTAGCACGTTCGTTTGGGTATTTGGCCTCTTTCCTTACTGCAAACATTGCAGCGGGCAAGATGCCTTTAACTACATGCTAATTTAGGGCTCTTTTTAACTAGTATGAGGTATTTAATTAGTGTTTATTTTTAAGTAGAATGACAGTGCTACACAACTTTAGTGGATTTTAAAACAAGATTTGGTAGCAAAAGGTTGGAATTAGGAAGTAACAGCCCCACAGTATGATGTTGCTATCATCGTACTTCAAAACCAAAACATGCATCTTGTGATTGTGGCGAAGTAGATTAATCTTTGTCCCACTTCACTATTAGAAATTTCAAGAGAAAGCTTTTGTCCAGCACCTTTGGCCTGCTGCAGGCTGCAGTCTGGTTTAAAAGGGTCACTTGAGGTTTTTGAGGACAGTCACACTGGTGATGCTGGACACACTAGACTTTGATTAGCATACTGCAGGACTGGGATTTACCCAACTCCAGAAGGTTTTGTAGTGGTTTAGTGAAGGAGGGTGGGGGGGTCGGGAGCGTCTGTGATTGTAACCAGACTCACCTCGCTCCTCCTCTGTCATTCTGACACTCAGACAGCACAGTACTTTTTATTGTCCCCCTCAGCAGGGGGTCAAGAGGAGCTTTGCAGCTCACCAACGGCTCACAAGTGTGGCATTACATACGTCACGAAATGCAGCGACCGGTTACTGGAATGTTAAGTGGTTCTAATGAGTTTGGGTCTTCCAAGGTACACATACAGGATCACAGTATAATGCTAAGGAGACAGAGAATGCTTCTACTAAATAAGCGGGGAAATGAAAGTAAGTCTGTAAGCTATTTTGGGAAATACACATTTGTTTTATTAAATAAGCTGCTTATTTTAACTCTGAAGTCATGGTGAGGTTGCCAAGAGTCGAAGTACCTCAGGTTCATGTTGTCACAGTATCTATGCAAAGATATGAAACAAAAATGCTTAATCCAAATGTAATGCATCTACTGCTTAACTAGCATTTTGCTTGTGAATTGGGAACTGTCATTTTTTTAATGGCTGGAACTCACCAAGCATTTTTTCTGGGGTGTTCTATAAAAGCATTATGGAATGTGTTGAAAAACAAATTGGCATGTATGAAATTTGCATGATTTCAGGAAAGACTGCAATGTGAAGAGGAGAATAATATCAATCCAAAAAAATGATTAAAATAAACTTCTGTGATAACTCGTTCGGCCAATTTTTTGAACATTTACTCTTAAAACTATTGACAAAGATTCTGGATAGAAAGAAATTATTTCTGCGCTTACAAGTTAAATGTATTTTTATTTGTATTTTGTTCATGAGTTTTTAAAACTTGGCTGAACTACTATTAGGGCTTAACTTTTATTATATATTAATGGAAATTATTTTAAGATAAAAGCCATAAATTTATCTTTGAAGCGTCAGCAAAAAACAATTTGAACAACATAATTAAATCCCTTTCATATTTTTACAACCGGACTACAACGGTTGATAGATCTATTCAACTGTATAAACTAACATGATAAAGTCACTGAAAAAACTGGAGTAAAGTTAGTTAATTTACTCCTTTTAGTGTCACTTTATATAGCAGGATTAAGGATATCTTATTTGGGCCTAAAGCTGTCATTTTCTAGGTTGGGAGCCAAAAAGTTTTGGCACCGCTGCTCCAACTGGCAGCACATTATACCGCTGTCGTCTCAACTAGTGTGACCTGGCATTAGCACTTACAATGCAGGTATTAGGATGAAATGTCAAACAGCTTAAATGGATTGAGTTCACTTGCCCAAACAGGCCAATATCTGTCCCACTCCAGAGCTTAAACTACAACATGACTCTGGACTAAAATCAGAGAGGAGTGACCAACATAGCTTTGGCATATATCAGGTTATGGTGTTATGGACTGAAAATCCTTTACACTGGAGTTGGGTGAGAACTTCTTTTCCTTTTTTATAGAGACAAAAGCTTTCTTCTACTTTTCTATGTTTTGACAACTATAGGAAGACAATGAACTCCTTGATTTGCGAGTTCACTTCTACTAAAGAATTACCTTTTTCTTGGAAGGTTTTGAACACTAATATCTGTCTTAGTTCAGCTGCATTAATGCTATCAATGTTGGGACACACTGAAGGACAACCCAGAAACCTGACATAAGTTTGACAGGAGGCAAAGTTATCTACTCATAAGTAGGGGTGTGGGAAATAATCGTTTTGGCGATACATCATGATATACGGTTGCCCGATATAATATTGATCTTTTACTTCTTAGTATCGATTTTTTTTTTAAATGGTTACATAAAACATTGATGGGAAAAAGGGCTACCTCTGCACCACCACTCTGGCAGAAAGCGCTGTGGAGCCCTTTAACTGTGCGTGCAGCACCGTATTTGAGGCAGTCACAGTGGAAGAAAACCCCAAACAACATGGATAATAATACCTGATCAATATTTTCTGATGAAAATATACAGCACTTGCTGTTTTATCTCATCATTTGATTTTGATAGCTGGGGAAAATATGGTAATATATAGTGATAATGCAATATCATGATAATATCGTATCGTGACCCAAGTATCGCGACATGTATCGAATCGCAACACTCATGCCAATACTCACCTCTACTCATAAGGCCTCCAATGGGTATGGCATGTGATCTATATATGGAGGTCTTAATTCTCCTCAGTTTGACCGACCTTTGTAGTATGTCTTCCCTCTTCCTCCCCACCATATTTCCTGTCTGTCTACAATAGAACAAAGGCGACTGGGGGAAAAAAATGCATCCCATAGATTGTAGTTTTCACTTAAAAGCAGGTTGGACAGTTAAAATCAGTAATCTGAGGGAATACTTTGATTCAATTTTTTTATTCTTATACTTTAATAACAGATTGCCATATCATGATGCTCTGTTTCTTTAACTGACTCTGGGAGATAAATTACTACCCTACCGGTCAGTTAATCCCTTCACCTGTATATATTCAAGTCCCATTACTGTTTCGTCTCTTCCAACTTCTTAAATATTGCATGTTTGTGCATTTGTACTTGTAACCCTCAAAGATCACTCTCAAGTTGAATTTAGATTAGCCAATTTTCTTTAGTTTAATATTAAACCCCAGCTCCAGTTGAGCTTCTGACCACTGAAAACAGGTCCAAATTAAGTGTTACTGAAGCTTCTAAATGATGTTTTAAATAATCTACAACTACATGCAGTCTCAAATCACACCTGTTTGGTCAATAAAAAACACCATAAGATGAACTAAAACATCTATAGGTTCAGTTTCTTGCTGGCAGGCACATCAGCGGCCTGTTTGCTCGCCGTCACAGGAAGATTTGAAACCAGACGTAAAGCCTTCCCCTGCTGCTGTCAGCATAGGTATCGGCTTTCAAGCCCCTGACAACCTTTGACTGTGCCTTTAACTATACAAGTTGAAGTACAGAGATACATGTCCACACGACCCACATCAAGATTGCGTACGAGAGTAGATCCAAGAACTGATGGCAACCAATGGACCATTTAGACTAGTATAAGAACTTTACACCACACACAGATTACAACAGTATTTAGAAGCAATGTAGCTTACACCATACCCTGGGTCACACTTGGCTCCTACAGGCGGAGTGGCTTAGGCTTCTTTAAGCATTTCAAAGGAACAGACTAAGACATGTGGATTGAAGCTTAGTGCGTTTCCTCCAGCAGCCCCAGGTCATGTCTTTTAACAGATAGGGAGCGAGAGAGAGATGAAGACAGAGGGAGCTCCAAGGTAAACTGAGTTTGGCTAGGCCTTTTGATAGCATGTCAAGACTCTCCTTTGAACCAAGACGTCCTCCTGTTACATTTTGGATAGGGTGACTAACGTGCATACTCGATAACATGCCAACAAATTGCTAAGAAGCATCTTCACTTACACAAAACACTGCTACCTGTCTTCAGGTACCTCTAAAATCAGATCACAAAGCCACTAGCTGTGGACCGAAAAGCCGTTGACCTCTTCCCTGGAGTTTTAAGGCCAAGTTTCACACAAAGATCACTTCCACCTTTTATAAGTGGCACAGAAACTACTTTACACTCCTAAAATGTCTCTAGTTACTAGTTCAGGGTGTTTCATCTTACATTTGTTTCTTTACCAGACCACATGGCGTTGTCAAAATAAAAAGAGCTTAGGATTTTAAGATACATTCTTTTTCAGCTTATGTTTCTTATGTTATAATATATTTACAACACATTTCAGGAATTATATTGATGGAACCTTTCTGCCTTTTAGTCATCATAATCGTTACAAATTATTTCTAATTTGGCTAGTTTGCATACTCTATATAGTCCATTGTATGTACCCTGTTCTAATAAATGATCTCTACTTAACTTACTATCTGTTTGATTGGAAAAAACTGAGTATTTCTTTATATTTATTGTAAAGTAGTTTAAGAGTGGTAGTTTGGTTTCGACATTCATACATCAGTGTTTCTGACGTAAACATTTCCAAACTGGTCAGCAATTAGGCAAAATACATAATACATTTCTTTATTGAACAGTCCCGCTGTATTAGTTCATAGCCATTGCAACTGGACATGACTCCTGCCACTTTGGCCCTGTCTTATGCCAGATGCTGGAATCAAGTACATTTTACATTGATAACTTGCGTACAACAGTGTTTTTGTTGGCTGCATCATTATTTTGTAGATTATCTTGGTTTAATGGGAAATTTGAATTGAAGAAGCACTCTATTTCAAATTGCCTAACTTAAAAATTAAAAAAGCCAGGTTAGTGTAAAGATAACCTGACCTTACATTGCATTAAGCCTGGGTCACACCGCTCAGGTACGACTTTTTAATGTCCAATCCAATTTTTATGCATGTCATACTGACTGCGTATAGAGAAGTGCCGAATAGGCAGGGTGAGCGGATCCCAATTTTGCAGATTTTTCCCACTTCTGTCTCTTTGACTGACAAATTGAAACACTGTCCCACATTTGACCTGGAAAGATTATAAAAATTTGCTAGCATCTCAAACCAGAACAGATTAAATATTTCAAGAGTCTTATATTAAAAATACAATGGGAGCTATGTTTAAAGAAAAGGAAATTGCAGCAATACAGCAATGGGACAGTTCATGTGGGTACTCGATGAGACAGTGCGAGATGATTCTCAGAGAGAGATCTGTGAAGTTTATGAAGTTTTTTTTTTGAGTGTCTTTTTTCATAAAGAGGAGAGAGTGATGAGCTGTGCTAACCTGCACTGTTTTGTACTTTGTGAGTCTCAAAGAGGATCACTATTTTACTTTAACAATTTTCTGTCCTTGTAAAGTTAGTTGAAATTTTTTTTGAAATTTTTTTTTCCCCGCTTTCTACTGTCTCTTGTTGGTTTTGAAAGCTCAAAGAGGATCGCTACTTTATCTATTTTCTGTCCTCCTGAACTCCTATCATGGGTGAAGTATTCTGTTTTTTAAAACTATTCATTGATTGTTTATCCACCAGTCTGCCCCGCCTGCTTTATATGCATTATTTGACTCCAAACCTGACTATTTTTTCTTGCCATTGACAGATTTTGTTTTGTATTTTCCCCAAAAGCGGATGTGTTTTACTTGTAACACGTCTCTCTTCCTGTCAGACCCATGAAATTCCTGCAGAAATACTGCGTAGTCTATTTAAATACACGTGGGGTCTTTCTCAATCGCAGCTACACAAGCTCCCTTGCAGAAAATCGTGTCGGGTGTGTTCATCACCATTGACTTTCAATGAGCGGTAAAAGTAACGACCTCGTCCGACATGTTTTTCTGTCTGGATTCAAAATTAGATTTTTCCTGTTGAAGAAATGGGCTTTTACCGCTGTCTGTTTTGACTACCTTTATAAATGCTGTTTCTAACCCTGCTTTAAAAACACAGAAAGGTGTAACGTTAATTTATTGTTGCTAGGTGGTCTTTGTAAATCCTGCTTTAACTGGATATTTAACAGCTGTTTAAATTGCTGTTTATAAGTACAGGCGAGGTCTCAATTACTGGTCTGCATTGTAAAGAACACGCACTATCAGGATCTGTGTTTATAAGTTAAACTGATGATTTGAGGACATCCGTTTACTGGCGAATAGCATCATTTCCAAAGACAGACTGCGTCCATCCTATGGAAGAACTGGTTGAACTGGAGCTGATTTCTTTAAAACTAGCTATTTTTTTATAACATTTTTTTATGAAACCACTTTCAAAGCCAGCCCTAACACCAGTCTTAATTTATCACTGGTACAGCTGTGTTGGAAAAACCCTGTCAAAATGTGTATTAGATTAGCAGCAGCATTCCTAACGCCCCTTTGACAATGCAGAGCAAGAAACCACAAAGCATGCCTCTGTCTGTCTTTGTCTCATGTGATGCTTGAAAATAAGGTACTTGCTGCTGTCTACCTTTAGCAGCCCCTTTATCAAATTACATATTGGATAACAGTGAAGTGTTGGTTTTCATCAGTGTGTTTGTGTGTTTGGTGGAGGGGACCAACCTTTACAAAAGATGGAAGACTTTCTCTTTTTCTTTTTACTCAGATTCCCTAATTGTTCATACAAACATTTGCTTAAAATCCAGCCAATAGGAGAATTTCATATTGAAAGCAGAAAAGAATGGGCTAGGGTGAAGTTTAATGACATTTCTATGTTGCTGCTTAAGTGCATACATCCATCATGTTTTGTCTCTTTTCTTTCTCTGCTTTCTGTCAGGTAGGAAGTGTTCTTTTTATGGTAATGCTCATCCAATGTTCCTGACCTCAGGTTGTCCTCATTAAATATTTAAAGTACAGCTTTATCATTGCTAAACGTGTTGAACATGTCCCTGTTGCAAAGGTCTTTATACCTGTTGAACATGGCATAACCACATGGTTCAATGTATCTTTAATGGGTTGTTATGTGATAGACCAACATGAATTACTACATCAAGATGCATTTGTATTCACCTCCATTTAATCTAATAAACCTAAATAAAATCAAGTGCAGCAAATTAGCAACAGAGGTTCCTTATGGTGTAGTTTGCTATGAGTATAAACCCAGCTGTTCTCTGTGGGCATTAGAGGTTTGTTAAAGAAAATTGGTTGATAAACAGCATCATGAGGGCAGTGTAGCACAGAAAATGATAAAAGTCAGGCTTGTGATAAAACAGAGATTGGTTTTAAATATTTCAAGCTTTAAACAAGTCTTGTTTGCATTTTTTTTATGGCCAAGAAGAAGACATCAGACCAAAATTGTATTTTTAGCCTTACATCCAAAATGCAAAGAAAATCGTCCTAAACACAACATCCGCCTTCTTAGTGCCTTCCTGATAGCAAGTTTAAATAGAATGTTGATGGATGTGCATGCAGGTTAATCCTGGAAGGAAACAATGTTGGATTCTGGAAAATACGCAAGACTTTGGTTTGGGTTTATTTTCCACCAGGAATGTGAAACTTGTAGATTGTAAGTTGACAAAATAGGAAAAAGTTCATGATATACTCTTTCAACTCTAATTATGTGTTTCTATTTCTTCTGGTTATTGGTTATAACATGTTTTTAATTGGTGAGTCATTTTAATTTGAACCTCACCAAAATGGTTAATGGTTGGACCAAATATTTTCCCCATTCCAGCAATAATTTACAGGTTTGTGTTCCTTGTATGAGGAAATGCTAACTGTTTTTCTCTGTCTGAGCCCTGTGTCAGTTAAAGGCGGTTAAGTTGAGCCCAGTAGAGAATTCACACTTCAGCCTGATGGACCACACCCAGAGCTTCACAGAAAACAAAAGAGCCCAGTTCTCACATCCAGGAGCCGGAGCTTGATTTGCATTTTAAGCCCCCCACTGTGGTCAGTGACTGTATGCAGAAAACCACTGCTTATTGTTACAACAAGTGTGTGTGCCTTTTAATGCTGATTGTCCATATTCTGAGTCCATGCAGAGCATTTACTTTGGGTAACTTCGGAGGAAAACTGGTTAGAAATTATGGAGGACCTAGAGAGTCACTGAAAATGAAAAAAAAACAGGCATTTAAAAAGCAACATTTAAATTAGTGTTGCGCCGATGCCATATTTTGGCTCCGATACCCAATACCTGACTGTGCAGTATTGGCTGATACCGATACCATCTGTTCGAAATGAATGTGTGTGTGTGTGTGTATATATGAAGAACTACATACTACTTGGATTTAAAATAATTGCCAACATGGCTTTGTCAAGCTGCTGCCTACCTTTATGAAGCAGGAAAAAGACTAATACAAAGTGAATCCAGTAGAACTTTTTATTGCCTACCTGGAATGATTCACAATAGTTGAATAAACTTTTGACTCTCAAAAGGTTATTGGTGCCCTATTTGTTGGTACATACCGATACCCCCATTTTAGTGCTGGATCAGGGCCCGATCCGTATCAGTATCGGTGCAACACTAATTAAAATCATGCAATATGAAATCCAATTTAAAAAGCATTTTCTAATTGGACATTTTAAAATGAGATATTAAGGAGCAATTGTAAATTGTATTTAGTATTCAATTATTGGATTTTGAAGCTTTATTTTCAAATGCTATTTCTACATGGAGGTTTAAAGAACAAAATTCATGAATCTGATTATTAATACCTTTCCTAATAACAAAATTACAAAGGTTGCTCAATTATTATTATTTAAATTTTCAGTTTTATTTTGCATTTTTTAAATTCTTCTTGAAATTGCATTTTGTTTTTGCTTTACCCGCTGCATTTACCTTTTCTGTCACCCTTCTGATCCCTGAGCAGACTGGAAACCGGTTTAACCAATCGCATGTTCCTTGCCCACTGCCGAAAAAACCCTTTTAGACCCGGGAACAACTGGCTTTTCGTGGCAGTGGGAACAGCTCACTGATGCAAGTCTAACGGGGTCAAACAACTCATGAAGTTATCTTTTTTTTAAATTGCCTTGGTTCTGATCGGCGTGCTGTGTTAACACCAGAGCTAACTGCCCAACTACGTGACACCATTGAACGTACGGATGTCAACACAACGCCCCGGTTACTTCTGTTCTGATATAACAAGCAGAAACAACTCTGTTAACATTCGATAAACATGGAGCAGCGGGATTCAAGGGACAAAGGAGCAGAAATAAAGAGAAACTAACTACACCCTGGTTTCCTTACATGTTGCTCTGCATCGTTTACTTTCTTGCTTTCTGCCACAGCTACAGGGGAACAGAGCCCAGGAGGGGTTAGACCCAGCTTTTTTTTTTTTTGCCAATGGGAAGGGAGCCAAATGCTGATTGTTAGCGAGTCGAGCCATGTTTGAAAAACCCGGTTTATCTATTTTTTTAGCTAGTTTCAGCTGAAACGAGGCTCTAGTTGCTCCTCAGACGTAACCAAGTCCTTCATTGGTCACTTTGAGAACTAAGTGTGGCAGTCTAACCAATGAGAGAGTTTAAGTGCTTTCCACTGTGGTCTGGGACCAGAAGGGTGACGGAAAAAGTAAATGGAGCGGGTAAAGCAAAACCAAAATTTCATTTCAAGAAGGATTTGAAAATGCAAATACATTATATCTTTAATATTTAAATTTAAAATGTGCAGTAGAATTAGATTTTAAATTGATGATTTAAATGTGCCCATAGACTGCTGAAGCACCAATCGTGACACCGCTTGGGATAAGTGTGATGGAAAATGGATGGATGGATGATTTTATGTTGAATTTGAAATGGCTTTTTTTTTCTTTTTCAGTGACTCACTAGGTCCTTCATAGCTTTAGTATCATTGTTTTTTTTAACCTAAATTCCTAGATACTTTTTACATAATTCAATGTGTTTTCAAATTATTTCAGCAGCCCTCTGTGTCCTCCCAGCTCTTGCATCATGTTGGGATTATCACACTTTATGATTAAAGTAGCATAATTTGTGATTTAAATGCTTGCTGTTAATGGTTCACACTCAATCTTAGTTATCAAAGGTGGATGGGAGATCTTGGTCCTTGGCAGTATATCTGATATTACATGTGTGTTATGGGTGACACTAAAGAATAACTGAGATAAGAAGAGGCCCAGAGAGAATACTTTCTAAGCTCTGTCATGAGAAAGATTTTAGGAATGAGTTGGTTCAGCTTTAGAGCTCAGTTCTCAGAGATTTGTTACTGATCCTGGGTGGACAGCTGCCTCTCATATCTGACATACCCACAGCTGCCCTCAAACACATCCCCCGCCAAGCCTTTATGCTCATACATAAGCTGGAGAACAGGAGTCTGGAGTTTCCACTTGTAATGGCATAATAGAGGGCAAATTCTATAATATGTCATATGTAAAATGTTTTCCAGAGACACAACAATCCTACTTTTACTTTCCATCAATGCAAATCCTGCGAGGCAGACACGTGTAGGGATGATGCCTCACTAGACTGAACCATGTGTTAGCTGCAACTCACAATCCTGGTGAGCCTTGTTAATAGTTGCGCTCCATGTCTAGCTTAACTAATGTAAGCCCATGTGTTATTTATCTACATTTTATGCAGGTATACACAAAGTAAACACATTTAATTACAGCTGTTAAATCTTTTTTTAAGGATAAAAAAATATCAACTGTAGAAATCAATGGTTAAAGATAGATATTGTGGAGGATTTTTTTAAAAGACCCGCCCTCTGCAATAAAAAAAAAAAAATGCACGTGCAAGAACATGCCTGAGCCCATTTCTCCCCGTGCATACCCTTAAAATGCGCTGTTTTCATAGCTCACACAAGATTACTGTGTCCACAGACAGCGGGGACTATATAGTGGACTTTCTAGTGAACTCAATTAACTGACTGTTCGGACAGATGATCACTGCTTTTTGCTCCTCGTTGGTCAAGTAACTCTTCCTCCACTGCACGGTGCCTGCGCCATCTTTGTTATTAGTCACCACTGTCGGGTAGCGACAGCCTATGGCGACAGCAAATCCCATAGTGCTTTGCGCGGAGAGCTCTCTGTGCAAAGCACAGACCAATGCTACATTGCAAAAATGGCAGCCATATTAGATTTAAGGTCCAAGTTGGTGATAATCTTTTGTCTTTCACTCACAAAAGTCTGTATACAGCAGGCGTTGTATGTATTCTTACTAAGATAGAATAATACATTACTGCTCTAAAGGGCTGTTTGCATTGAATGACAATTTTTTTTGCCTGAGTGCTTTATGTAAACATGTTTTATTGAGGAGTTCGCTGATGGTGTGTTTCCTAATTTGTTATATCTTAATTGTAAGGCTTAGGTAAAGGATGTACAATAATTTTTGTAATTATTT
This sequence comes from Cyprinodon tularosa, assembly GCF_016077235.1. NCBI lineage: Eukaryota > Metazoa > Chordata > Actinopteri > Cyprinodontiformes > Cyprinodontidae > Cyprinodon > Cyprinodon tularosa. Next base: position 316,391 of record NW_024039696.1, read on the forward strand.
CTACAATTAACCTTTTTTTTTTGGTATTATGCCTTTTTTTTTTACATTTCATTTTCAAATATTGAGGATTATTTTTCATGTTTTACAACACAGATTCTGTTGTTACAAATGTTGAAAATCTGGTTTGATATTTTGTACAAAAAGTTCTAATGGAAACTAAGTTAAACCTCATAGGATTATCCTAAGCGGTGGTTAAAGATAATTTTTCAAAAACACAGTACATATCTGTTCAGCTCTGAAACTTCAAAACAACTGTAAATACAATCTAAGTAAAATATGATTGGGTAACCTGCTGCCATGTGTCTACCCTCCACTCTGACTATGTATGCTGAGGACAAGCTGATATACATCAAGCCCTGTCAGTCCTCTCAGACAGAAATCATAAAATGAGAGAGCAGAGATGTGGTTAGTTGTTGTGGTTTTGCTCCAGGGGTACACTGGTTTGCACCTGCGCTGATCATCATTTGCCACACGCATTCATGTGTACACAGAAACTGGGGCAGTTACCCTTCCATACATACTTCTCAGATAGAGGAGTACAGAAAGCTGCAGGGCTGATAAAGGTGGAAATGCCCTATCATTACCACAGCGATGACAGCCTCTTTGGGCTTGGATCACACACTGGCATACCTTCGGATGTGCGTAATCAGAGGTGTTTTTGATGCACAGTGTTACGCTGTAGTTTCACATTGTTCACCACTTTTTCATTTACATCTTGTGAGCTTTTTTTTTTTTGAAAAAAGATGCAAAAATAAGTGAATTTAAGAAATATAAATAAAAAAGCATAAAAACGATTGACTTCACAAAATTTCCCCTCTTCGAAATTAAACCCAACCTTAATCATTTTTATTTTCACTTTCTGTTTTTCAATGAAACTTTTCAACTGTTTACTGCCCATCAGTAGTTATGACGCACTATTAACAGCTATTTAATTATGTCATTAAGTCGTCGGCATACGATGCTGTTTTTGATCAAGAAGACAATGATACAAAACAGACGTTTAACATTATATCACAGTAGATTTTCTGACAGTAAGTTGTTGCTAAACATATACAGTAACTGTTGTACATTTATTGGTTGTTGTTTTGTTTTTTTTAAGTGTGCCCTTTAATACTCTAATTTCAGCCCTATAGTGTTTCCTTTCAACACAATTTGTAAATCGTAATTCAGCTAAAGTTAGAACTTAGAAGCTAGATTTAAGATCTATTAAAAACCAGATTGACTAGTATTTTATGTCATAAATGGTTTTAAAAAAAAGCAAGAAAATTAAGGTTAAAGAAATACTTTGACTCTTCATGGGCCAAATAAAAGGGCCCATGAAACACCTTAAAAATAATCAAATCGTGATATTTTTACTTTTTCAAATTCATTACAGCATGTAGGAATTTTAAAATGGTGAAAAGATTTAATGCAGCTAATAAAATGGGGACTTTCTTAGCCTTTTTTGGCTGATGGAAGAGGGAAATGAAAGTGTAACTGGTCTAAAACAAAGATAGGGATCTTGAGTTCAGTGAAATGTCATTACAAATGCTGTACATGCCAACAACTAAAAAAACTCTTTCTCCCAATGCAACTAACTGGGACCTTATTTATACAACTTATTTTCAGGTTTCTGGCAACACCCCGGTGGGGTAATATGTGAGACTGACTCATGTCCATTGTAAAGTATGGTAGAGGAAGTGTGAAGCTGTGGACTAAAAATTGGTCATGAATGATCCATCATGAGTGGACAAATTCTGACAAAAATGATCCATAATATAAAGAAACCAACCTTCTTTGATAATCATCACATTTCCCAAATCCCAATTAATAAAATATATTTTAATTTATCTTTACTGCTTACTGCTTAGAATAAAGAATTGCTATAAAGAGAACCACTTAATGCAATTGTCTTCCTCAGGTAGATAACTTTAGATCATATGTCATTATAAACCAAATTGGACTGCATTGCATTTAACTTAATCACACTGGAATATGATAGGTTTGAATTCATTATATCTTCACCCATATGAACTGGATGTAGGCCTCAAGATGCTATTTGTTATGAATTTTTGCAATGAAAAACTGAGTTATACCGGTGGAGTATAAAAACAAATTTGCAACTATTGTTTTAGTTTATATTTCTTAATAGAAAAGCACAGACCACCCAATTTTAAATAGCTAACTAATACACACCCTGGATCATAAGTGCACAGACACTAACTCACTTTTTTGAATCATTATTTTAAATTCTTGAACTTCTTTTTTTTTTTTTTTTTACAAATTAGGGATCAATGTTCCAGTCGGGACCACAGGAATGACTTTACCTTCAAGCAGAATAGAAAGACATCCTCATAATTAGTACATATTTTGCTGTTAGAATTTGTGCATGTGCAGTCATGCATACAGACGCACTTATCTAATGCCGAACATGAAACCGCTGAACATCCATACTCTCTTTTTCAATATAAAAAAGATTGTCCCATTCTCTATATTATGGATCACATGCTTTTGAATGCATTTGCATATGTCACGAGCAGGAGAGTCTTAGGGCAACCGTTCTCCTCAGTCCACTCATTCTCCTCTCCCAGTGAAGACTTAAAACATGTCATGGCACAACCAGAAACCTCACTGACCTTCGTTTCTTTAAGGGTGTTGACATTTTTGCAGTGACCGAGGGTTAGCTCTAAAACCGTAATTCACAGATCTATTGAATGTATTCCAATTGAAGGGTAGACCAAATATCTGTGTGATTCTGGGCCACGTCCCCTTAGGTGTAAGCTGAATTTGAAATTTACTGCTTTCCAGCCCTAATAAATCCCTTTCTATTTTGGAGGCAGGACAAAGGATTAGGAGCAATAAGTTTTCATAGGTGAAAAGAATCACTGGGAGTCTAACAAGCAGTGAATCATATGCAGCCTACTATTTGGAGTATGATGTACAACATTGTCAAGCTGTAATACCTATTCCTCCAACAGCATGTTAAAATTAGGACATATGGAAGAATGATGAGTTTCAGTTTTTACTTTCTGGTGTTCTTTTATTGATTTCCTACTCCTGGTTATTCCTTTTTTAGCTGCAGGATTAGACAGTGAATAAAAAGATATATTAGCTAAATATTCTATAATTTTACCCATTTTCAAGCATACACTGCAGTTTAAGTCCTGCGATGGACTGGCGACCCCACCCCGACCCTGATGGAATGGATGGACAGATACTCCAGGTTTCTATGATAAAAAAAAAAAAAAAAAAAAAAAAAAAAAAAAATCGATATAATATTAGAAATAGCCTAGACCGAATGTTTTGGCATCAAAAATTGAAATCTAAATAAGTCATTTTTTTCTTTAATGGGGGAGGCAGGTGAAACATTTTGCCAATAGAACATGACAATTTACATCTAAAATAAGAAAGAAAACAATTGCATTGTCTTATTTCAAATGCATATTATCTAATTGTCTTATTTTAAGAGTAAAAATACTAATTTTATTGGCAAATCATCTTATTTGTCTACTGAAATACACTTAGGTGAAGAAATTACCTATTTATAGATCATTTTTTGGCAGTGTACCCATTTTCTAAAATTTAGAAGCGACTCATGCTGATACATCTGAGCCAGCCTGGCCTGATATTAAAACCTGTAAATATTAATTGGCACACTGTAAAATTAATTAAAATCCTTTTAACAGCCAACAAATATGCTAAAATATCACAGGCTAAAGTTTTTTTCAAATACAAATCTAGTGCCCAGTTTTGAAATACAAGGGATACCTTTTACCATTTTTCCAATAATGAAGACGTTGCTCTGATTCAAAAGTTAACCTGCCCCCCCCCAAACCGAGTTCTCTTAAAACTGGCAAGTTGACAGAAAGCGATACGTCTCTGTGCACTCCCCTTCTTTTCTTTTCAGAGGCCAGCTCATTGTTTGGCACCATTCTTGTCAACCATGTCATCTAGCAAACAATGCAGTGACATTTACCTGACCCCATGAAGGAGAGGATGAGAGCCCGAAAGAAATAAACCTAAAAGAATTAGCCGAGAGAACGATACGTTGTACGGCAAGGAGAGTAATACCTTTGGAAAGAGCTCAACTACAGGAAAGAAAATATGTTTAATGAAACGCATCAAAGGAGAAATAGTGAAATAGCAGCAGGGAAGAAGGAAATAAGAAGGGCTGGAGGCAAATCCTTCTTTTCTAGTCTTTTTTCTAGCTTCAAAGCAACTGGCAGTGAGAATACTCCTCTCCGCTCGACCGTATGGCTTTGTTACACCCCTGTTTTCCCCCTGCTAGACTGCCATACCTACAACCCCCTTTCCACCTATTGCTACCACTGACAATAGGGATGTAAATGGGATCTATTGAAAAGATTTTATTAGGGCTATGTTTTCTGTATATCTGCTTGTTCTGGTCTTCTAAAATCCTTTGCCTTCCTCTCATGTGTGCTGCACTTCAAGGATCTGTAAAGATAAACAGGATGAAGACCAACTGAGTTGGATTCAGTGAGCCCATAAAAAGGACAAAAAGCTTCCATGGTACTAATCTAAATTAAGGGCTGTGAAAAAAAAAAGAATCTGCCCCTTACAGATTTCTACTGCTTTGGGTTCTTTGTAACTCCTGAGTGTTTCAGAGCATCAAACAAATTTTCACATCAGATTGAGAGAATGTGAAGAAATACAAAGAAAAGGTTTTAACTCATAATTTAATGTATTACGGGGAAAGCTATTCAAACCAGCCTCGCTCTGTGTTACATTAATGATCATTTTGCTGTAGCTGTTTAAAAAGTAATTAACTGGGATTGATTGAGCACATTTCTTAAGCCCCGCCCTGGGTTGATTCCTTCTAGACCTTAGACCCCCCACCCCCCCACCCCCAAACCCCCCCTGCCCCCAGTCATCACGCACCTAGAAAAAAATCCTGACTATGCGTCGGAAGGTTGCAATCCCGCGCAGACTGGAGGTGCGCAGATAAAAAAGCTGTGATTGGTTCCTTGGTATGCCTTTCCGGCTGTCTGTGTGGTCGTCCTTCTCGATTTGTTGCCGGGGCGCGCCATTTTTAAAAACAGAGGAACAACTACAATGGACAACTACGATAAAAGGCTAATCAAGGAGGTTCGGAAGTACAATCTGTCAAATTTCTCACAAGTTCCCTTGTGCTTTGGCAGGAAACTGCCAAAGCACAAGGGAAAGTGCGTCCCTAGAAATTACAACCCGACGGTGCAGAAGCATACCACCAAAACTAGTTTGCGACCAGACCCAAGCAACATTTGATGTTTGCGCCTGCAGAAGTCTAATCTGCCCTTTACATGACGACATTAAGTCAGCAATCTAGAAAGGATTATTAAGTTATTTCTAAAGCTTCATTATTTTGGCAAACTAGATAGAGTTAGTAGCCATTAATATGACTCCAAGAATGCATCATTGACTCATCCAAGGAGGTCACAAAAGAACCAAGAACATCTAAAGCTCTGCAGACCTCTTTTTACTTAGTTAAGGTCAGCATCCATGCCTCAGCAAAAAAAAAAGGCTGTGAAAATTATGCCTGCTGGCCAAAAATAATGCTAAGCCTGTTTACGATTTCTTAAAAAGGATTCTGATGATTCCCAAAACGTTTGGGACTGGCTTGACAGAAGAAAAGGAAATGATATATCTCTTTATGATCCCGTATCTGGAAAGTTCTTCCAGTTTTTTACCCATCTCAAAGCGAGCAATGTGCGGTCATTCTGCGTAGCGCATGTGGAGCCATCTGCAGTTAAGGGACTTGCTCATGGACTCAGAATGACACTGATATTCAAATCAGTGCTCTTAAACCAATGGCTAGTGCTTTCTCATAGATCTTCTGTTTTAACTGTGCAGTTAAATCTTATGTAAAATTAACGCTGAATTTCAGGGGGAAAGAATATTGTTGTTCAAACATGGTGGTTGTAGAAGGAGAGTTTAAATCTGCTTCTCTTCCTGAAGACCAGGGCCACTTCTCATAATTCTTAAAAGAATAAACTCAGCTCTCCCAGAGATTATCTGGACATCAGTTTGTGACCTTTAGTAAAAGTACACAGAGCAGGACAATGGTCCAAAAACCCACTGTAAGTCTTTAGCCTGTTAAACTTGAAAAATGATGTTAGGTTAAAAAAATTCTAAAAACAAGAGTGATCTAAGATTCCTCCACATAGGTGAAAAATGCTACAAATTGGCACGACCAGGTCTTGGATTTAGAAGGCAATGTCTATTTCACATAAAACCAGTTTAGTTTATGTTTTTCTCTAACTTTTTTAATTTTAAAAAAGCATTTTATATATACTTTATATATATATATATATATATATATATATATATATATATATATATATATATATATATATATATATATCGAACCCTGTCGATGAGGGCTTCCACAACCCAAAAATCTTTGTCACATTTACCAAAATCTCAAGTCAGTGAAAATAAGTACAGATGTGGGTTGACTGGGTCAACCCACATCTGTACTTATCTGACAGATGTGGGTTATCTGTACTTATCAGATCAACATTTTTAAAGAAAATAAGAGTCAATTGTGTCGGATGTCTCACAACTTCTTAATGTTTCAGATGGAAAAGTTGGAACTGTGTCTGTATCGACCATCTACTTGTCCATATCATCAGTTGTCAGCCGATGGATTAAATGCTTTAATGAATCAATGCATTTTGTTGCTTTGCTGCTTGCTGACAAACTGAGTGGACACATTAATGAGTTATTGATTGAGCAAATGTTTAGCTGGCAGGCCACCTGGCTAACAGCCTTTTGGACAGCTGATATGCTACATATGTCAGTATCGGTTGTTATCCGGGGCGATTAGCTGAGCATTTGGGAGTGCATCCACATAACAAATTGAACATGCAGAAAAGGATGCTCATCTAGTTACAGAGCATGTTTTTTTTTTTTTTTGGTTTTTAAGAAGCAGTTTGAGCTAATTGCCAAGGCCATCGGAAGTGTATTATTTTGTAAAAAAGTTGGTAAATTAAGCAACTCTAGCAGAACAAGACTGCATATTAATTTGTGAGCATGCACAATTATTGCAAACACTAAAAATAACATTAAAATAGAATATATATATTTTTTGACATAAGTAGCTGCTATTTAGCAAATACCGAATGACAGCTCACAATTTTCAGTGCTGTCCTTCCTACGTATAATTGTTAGCCTTCACTCATCCTTCAGCACCCTCGAAGATCCAACTAATCTATTAACAATTTATAGTGTTTTTGTCGACTTCCTGAAGTTGACAGTAGGTCTGAAGGCAAGCCTGCAGGCCCCCAAATACTCCAGAGGATCACAGAAGCTGAAGCAAGCCAGGGAGCTTTGCCGTGGCTAATTGGGATTGAAAACCAACAATTATAGCAGCCAACTTTGAGAAAAAAGTCACTTTATACCTTTGTGTTTGATTTGCTTTTGCTTGCCTTCATTGCCTGGCAGCAAAGATAAAAGTGTGGAGAGGCAGTTATTCTTTGGGTGCTTGTTAAAAGCAGATGTGCCCTTTGCAGGGGATGTAGTTAACCTAAGAATGGGAGGGCATGACTGATTTCCCTTAGAGTGGAGTCAACAGGACAGATTAGATGCAAAGAAAAAAAGACTTGCATTGTTATTGGTTTGAATTAATAATAGTAGTTAGCACCCAAGCACTGACCTATGTCTAGGATTTGCAAAACTCAAATGGAGCCCCATTTACACAAAGCGTCATGGTTTACATGACTGTGGTTAAAATGGAACCTGTTAGCAATTCTGCAAAAGAAAAGAGGTGGTGACTCGAGTCACTTGATTTAGACTTGAGTCAGATTCAAGTCATTTAACTTATGGATTTAGACTTGACTTAAGAAAATGCTGAGAGACCTGTAACTTGCCTTGGACTTTTTCAACGACTATGGACTTAAAATTTAGTTGGAACTTTCCCAAACTGCAAAGTTTGAAACACCTAGTTTATTTTTTTTTTCTTTAAGTTTCTACCGTTTATTCCAAAAAAGTAAAAAATTTGAAACATTTTGAATTGAAAAAGCTTCCTGGATGGGACGTGAAAAGTCTTCATACTTGGAAACAAACTCCAGTGGATTTTTAAAAGTTTTTGGAATGACTGACCTGGATGACTGGGAATATTCACCAGCCCTTTCTATCGTTTATTAATTCAACTTACTGTGTATCAATAAATGTAGACCATCTCTCAATTTTTCCACACTCTATATGGCTAATCAGATTAACCTGATTTGCTTCCAAAAGTATTTTCTTGGGTATATAAACTACAAGTAATGAAAAAAACAACAACACTTAAAATGCAAATCAGAAAAGAGTCAGGAAACCTACAACTCTGACTTAAAAGTTGAGTGAAAAAGGGTAGATGGAACTGTTATTTTATTATTATAGAAATACTGACTTTAGCAAACTTTATCTCATTAGCAAATGCTCAGTTGAACTGATTTCATCACTTGTTGATTTGAGACACATGGTCTTTTTTTACATTTAAAACAAAACTAAAACATTCAAAAGAGGTTTCAGACTTGGCACTTGGCTTGAGAGTTACCCACTTTAAGACTTAACTCTGAATTGATTATTTTTGCTTGAGACCTGCCCAGGACTTGAGGATACAGACTTGAGATTTGCAAAAGAACCCAAACTATTGTTGTATTTGTTTGTATAAGATTGAAGTATCTAGGGATTCATTCATCCTAAAAAGAGTCAAGAAATATGCAAAAAAAAATTTTGAATATCACTCATTTCTATTGACGATTGAGCATTATAGATACCTTTAGAAACTTTGGTGGAGAATCCACACCAGGAATGTAAACCAATTTTATGAAAATATTTTGTGCACAAATTTCGCATTCTTTATCAGAGGAGGACATTATACTGGCAGACTTGCTGGTGACATCATCTGTTTGGACATGCTTTGTTTCCTGGCAGAGAGCCACTAAAAAAACTCAGCAGGGGTGGTAGCAGGTTGGGGCAACACAGCAGGCGTTCAGCAGATGTCGATGGGTGCTTCTTCTCATACCACGTCCGGGAAAGTGGGACGGGCTCGGAGCCTCCTGAGCTTTGTCCTTGCAGCCTTGCTAAAACTTGTTAACACACACGCAAATGCACACAAATCCCTCAAAGATTTGCCCTATTTAAATTGACACAAGTCTCCTGGTTTCCCTAGGCGACCCCCCCTACACCCACCACCTCTTCCCTCAGCCTGAAAACAACCCCCCCCTCGCTTTTATTTCTTCTCTGCTTTGTTAAAAGGAGCCAATCGTGCGTCAGATGGTAACTAGGCACCCTATTTATCAGTAACCAGCACCAACAATAAGTGTAACCCAACACCTCCTTTGAGGGAAACGGGCTGAGGAAGGTAGAGCTGTTATGAAGCTGGCGAAATCGGAAAGAAACGTATTTAGAAAGTGGGAAATTTCTATCAAAAAGCAAAAATAATACACTTTCTCCATTTTGAGAGAGAGAAATCAAACATTCCCTCTCCATTGGATTAACATTGTGTATTTTAATGTAAATTATTGCCATTAGAACCAGCAGCGGAAATGAAGCTTACCCAAATAACATGGTATGCAGTCGTATGAAAGAAAGTAGAGATGAACAAGAAGTCAGCGACTAACGACGGAGGCTGGGAAGAAAGATCTGGTATCAGTGTAATGGATACTCGGACCCTATTAGGCCATTCATGGCTGGGTAGCTCTTAAGAGAGCGCTACAGACCAACCTGTGAGGATTCTTTGATCGCTGTGCACCACCCCTCTCTAAACCAAACTATTTGTCCAGTTAGCTTATCAAGTGGGATCGATGGTTTGATAGTGAAGAGGAAAAGGAGAAGCATTGTGCACATTCCAGCATGTAAATTGGGGGGGGTGTTTTTAAGGGCATGTGCAATCCAGTACCAGAAATGTGCTTGTTTGAATTGTTGCATTAATATATTACTGCATGTGTTTGTTCTGTGTGGCAAACCCAGCAGAGCAGAACATGGCTGGCTGTTGATGGCTGCACTGCTCAGAGAAAAAACAAAAACTGTGATTGTAAATGTCTCTATCTATTCATGGTTAAAGTTGAGTGATCCTTTGGTGCAAAACAAAGAAAGCCCTTTTTGACTCCCTGCTGTTGCTTAAATAAGGACTTAAGAATGATCTAATTCTGCTAACACCAATACGCCTTCACATACTGCCTAAAAGAAGCTGATTCAGAGCTTTGATAAAGTATTTGATCTTTTTTTTTACACAAACCATGAAAATTCATTGCATTTCCTTTGGATTTTAAGGAAAATGGCTTCCAGCTTTATATATAAAGAAGAATATTTCCAATTCTTACTTATGAATAGCCCAATTTCAGGGAAAGCATATGTAAAGATTGAACTCCAGTTTTTACCATAAAGTCTTCATTGGATGTAGGTTTGGGCTTTGACTGGAACATCCAAACAAATATATGTTAGGTTTTGTTCTAAATGATCATTTTTGTAGCTTTGGCTTTATGTTTATAGCCAGTAGGTTGCTTTTCCACATGATTCCTATGCAGTTTTAAAAAGTATTGATATGATTGCATTATTTTCAGCTTTGGATTAATTACGCGAAAAAAAAATATATCTCGAGGAAATGCTTTCTATTTATTCCTAGACTTTTTTTGTTCTGCTTTTGTCCTTCATTCCTGTCCTAATAACTCTGCCTACTGTGGGATAACATATTTTTATTCATATTAACCTGTGGTATTTTATATCATGTACTTATTTCTCAGTTTTATGAAAACATAAATCTATAAAAGTCTTGAATCTTTAAGTTTGCAGAAAGCGTTTACTTTGCTCCAGCTTATATTATTCTTGTATTTGCTGCGGTTAAGTATCCCCATGCATAATGCTGCCATCACCATGTTCCACACTGAATAGGAAGTTTTGAAAGACATTAGAAATGTTTGCTTTCTGCAGAAAAGTTAAAGAGGTGTCTATAATGTACAGTGGCAAAATTAACTGTCTTTCACACTGTTTTCACATCTTTAAGTCGGAGACCTGAGTCGTATTTATTCCCACTATTTAAGGGTTTTTTACCTTTATTTAAGAGAGAGGCAAAAAGAAGACAAATTGGGGATAGCCTAAAGGATGAAGTTTGTTACATGAACTTTGACCACAGCAGGCATAGTTTGCTTCTTCTCATCTTCCAGCTCTTGACAAGCCGTAATGGTGCTCATTATAGTTTTTACATGATGTCAAGAACTGGTGGTAATTTGCAATATGCAGGTCTGGACCTGTAGGGGAAAGTGCAACAAGGTGATCTCCCTTTTTCTGTCTCGCTTTAAGCTATTTGGTCAGTCTGCTTTTGAAATTCAAAACGTCTAAATCACCCCTCGAAGACTCAAATATACGGCATTACTTTGCAGAAAGAATCGTAAATCACATTTTGTAATCCAAGAACTGATCCACTTTACCGATACGTTGACCAGCTCTTTCACCATCTGTCTTAACGAGGTGAAACTGCATTTTTTTCCCTCTCTTCTTCGTATTTGGCAAAGTACTGTTTTGTGAAAACAGAGCCAGATGACACCTGGAAGCTGTGAACTCTGGACCTTTAATAAGGGGATATAGAGGCTTTAATTTTATTAGTTGGCTTAAGGGAAAGGCTGGCAGACAGACATGAGAAAGGGGCTCTGTAAGACAGTTCAAACTAAGATCGCAGGGTTCTACTCTAAAAGAGCTAAGTAGATTAAACTATATTTCACATCAAATACATATGAAATTCCTCAAACGTCTCTCTAAGTCTTGTTTTGTGCAGCCGTTTTGTTGCTAAGCTCTGAAATGTTCTAATTGAGTTTGCATGAGGCAGGCAAGGCGAGCATCGCATGACACCTGGTTTAGAATACCAAGAACTCTTCCCCTCATTGATTTACACAGATTGGAAGACTTCATGTGTATTTCTCACATTTCACATTTTCAATTTCTGGATACAAGTATGTCTTATATGTCAAAAGCAACAGTAATTAATCAAACTCATACTATTTCAGATGTTTAGTCTTTGGTTTTGCAGCTCTTGAACTAAACCAGTCTGATTTTAGCCCCTCAAAATAAGACATGCATTGATAAGTGGAATTTTTTTGTTGTCTGGTGCCCTCCTCCAGGTTAGTTAAGTATTGTCTGGTTACAAACAGTGCTTCTATTCTTCTCACCGCTCTCTCCCAGGGATCCTAAATGGGACATAGATATTCAAGCTGGGCTGTTTTTTGGCCTGGCACCTGATGCCCCTCACTGCGCTGCTTAAGCCACTAAGGGCAGTCGAGGAATATTGTATGAAGTCCGCTGTGTTTCACAATAAGGGTGGGGTGGCATTGGAAAAAGTTGATATAGTGATGCAGGCTTTTGAACTCCTGTAAATCATCAAAAGAGACCCAATACATCCTCAAGCTGACCAAACAAGATGGATGTTGCTGCTTATATCGCAATTAACGTTGAAACCCAAGAGGAAAGAAAGCAATTTTTAAGAAATTTTCAGCTATGTTTGATTAGGGTCAACAAGGAGTTGCTTTGTCTAAAGCAAAACTTTAGACGGCTTTATAATGTTAGGACGCATGAGCCGTATGAGCTGCAGTGTTTCTGTTTTTCACACCCAAAGTCTTAGTCCTTCACCCCTGCTTGAGTCATTGTCCATAAGCAGTCAGCCCACCTGTTTTCTTTCCTCTCTACTGAATCAATGACTGACTCCGGGTCAGCCAGCGTGTCTCTGTGTGTTGCCACCTGTTCTCCGCCTGTGGTTTGGATGTTATCCCTCTGACAGTCGGGTCATTACACACCCAGCATACTCTGAGGCCTTACCCGCTCTCTCTCTGAGTCCGGAACAGAAAGGAGTCTTTTGTGTACCCTATTTGAGTTTTTAATTTATGAAAGCTTATAAGGAACATGGAAGAAAAGAAACTAATCCTACTACTGCGATTACTACAGAGAGGGGAGGAAGAAATGGGGGTTGCTATGGGGAAAAGGCCAATTAGTCTCATTTTTGGAGCAGCAGGTGTAGAAGGATCACCTGCCAAAATTAACACTTTTTTATTGTTCTTGTATTGCTTTTACTCAAGATTCAGTATCCTTAACCTTTTTCCTTAATCTTTAATTTAATTTTGGAGGATTGCTTTGGTATTTTTTTCTTTTATCTCACAGCAAGTTGTTCTAAGTTTAAAGCAATCTTAGCTAATGGCCTTTTTTGTATTAAATATACGTGTTCCATATGCAAGAAAGAGATTTTAATATACGATTTGCTATTAGTCTCTCCGGGTTTAGTGTTGAACATGCCTGTACAGTGTTGGTTACACTATTTCTCAGGGTAAATATCCTCCGATGCTTTGCATTTGGCCTTGTCCAAACTAGCATAGATGATTCCCTGCCTTGAAATGATCCAATCATACAAAAAAGAGCTTATGCTATTAATATATGTCTGAATTGGACACAGTAAGGGGTACATTTTAACTTTGCATCATTTTGAATAGAAAAACCCTTTGGTCCTAGAACCATGCATGCTTTTATAATGCCATCTTTAAAAAAGCATATTTTTTTCAGAAATGGGAGGAAAAACTCGGGAAAACAATTTCTTACTGTCGTTCATAGGGTGTATTTTTGCGCACACCATTAATGTTGCAGTCATCCATTCTTTCCATCAATGTCAGAGACTTTTCTACTATTTGTAAGATTTTGGAGGGGATTGTGGTTAAGTTCTTCCAGATACAAACTTGCACACATATGCATATCAGTGCATGAGCAGACAAGAAAAACCTGCACAAAACTTGGCCTCAATGAGCCTCTAAGGGCCATTGAGGCCATGATTGGTGTTGAAGAGCAAAAACAGTCTTCAGATGTGATTTTACTTGTGTGGGTGTTGACAGATTGATGAAACTTTTCTCTTTTGATGTCAAGAAGTAGCTTTTAATGTAGTGGAATGTAGTAGCCTGGTCGCGTAGCTTCCTTTCTTTGAAGCAAAAAATGGCTTTTCACTGCATCTGTTCACCTGCCGCCTCCTGCATTCCTGTGGTTAATCATCTACACTTGGTTAGCTCATGTTTGTATTTGGCATTAGTACAAAGTAATGATTAAAACCTGTGAGCCTTAAATATTATATATATAAAGCAATGAATTTACAGTGATGTGTCTTTTTGTATCTTTTTTTTTTTCTGGAACTTATCTGATTCAGATAGATTTTCCAGATGTTAGTTTCAGTACGTGTTTTCTTTTCAAGTACTTTCAGCAAGCTGGCTGACAGTGTGCAGCAATGAGGGAGAGGTAGTCAGTGCTGTTTTGTCTACATTCCTCACAGTCAATGAAAGCTGTAGCTATTCTGGAATTTTCTCTAACATCTTATTGAAAGATCTTTAAATTGCAGGGATGGAATGGTAGAAAATATATATATTTTGTATTTTAAATACTAAAATTTTCTGACCTTGGTGTACATATAAACAAATGGGTTATGCCTGGTAGTGACACATCTGAGTAGCCTTTTGTAATGAAAAACTGCTTTAAAAACAAGCTGTTCTGTAAAATAAGATAAGAATATATGACATAACTCTGGACTAAGGGCTCAAAAAAACCAGAGGAAATATTGCAGTGTTCAAATTCATGAGCTCTTTGTTTTTGATGAGGTTTTAATAAAGAACAACTAATAATCAATGTATCTGTTAGAACGACTTAAAGGTATAGTGGAAGATTTTTGAAGAAACCCACCCTCTCCACTTAAAAAAAAATGCACGTGAACAACCCTGCACCTGCTGCACAGAGGGAAAGCCTATTAAACGTGTGCAATCGTGTGCACAAGCCCATTTCTCCTTGTGCACGCTCTGTTTAAACGTTGTTGTTTGCATCCCTCATAAAAGCTTACTTTCCAAAAGATTTACAATTTTTCCACTAGGTCAGACTCCCCACTGGTAAGTGAAAATGGCACATCTGACATAACCCCTCGGTAACACTTTTTTACGGTACATCAATAACCATGTAATAACATGGTAATAACATAGCGAGCTACACTATATTACTTGGTAACAAGAAAATCTTTATTTGATAATTGCCCAAAAAATAAGGTATATAATTTTAAAGTAATTATCTTTATGTAATTATTTCAATTTTATGTAACAGTGTAATAATGGAGACATTTGGTGGGTAATCACCACTAGATTAGAACCTAACCAAGTCACCAATGACTTACAAAGTAAATTGTAACTTATGATCAGATAAATAAAGCATTATAAAACTGAACTAAAGTTACATATAAATAAGAGTTTAGTTAAGAAGATTGGCTTGCTTACTTCTAGGTTTGGTTTTCTGTTATACGTCAAGTAATAAACTGCATTTATTACATAATACATTATGTAACACATAACAGTTTGAAATCTAAGAAGTCTGACTTTACCTTGTCTGCCTAAAATTTGAAGCAGAATACTTAGCAAAATTCTCCATAGTTTTTTTTTTTGTTACCTAGTAATATAGTGTAACTTGTTATGTTATTACCATGTTATTACCATGTTATTACATGGTTATTGATGTGTACTGCGAAAGAATGTGTTAGCAACCCATTCAACAACATCTGGACAGAGGTTTAAATTAGTGTGTTTAAATGTAAATAAGTGTTAGGACTATTTGCTTAATGCTGAAGCAAGAATTAAACTGAGGTAAATTGAATAATTATTGAAAGTAAGTAAAATGAACTACTGATTTAAAAGCCTCACATCGTCAGCAGGGAGGTTCTGCCTTTTTTTAAGTTCTTTTAAGGAAAATTCAACTATCCAATGCTTTTTTTTTTCCTGAACACTTTTTACCATTTCCATTTTAACCCCACATTTCTCTATTTTCCCGTTACAAATCCCTCTCTCGTTTCCTGTTCGTCTTTTATTTTTCCAGAGCTGGCTGCACATCTTTTGATTAATGGCTATTTGATTGAGCTGCTGTCTGTACAGATTCGTTTTTTTCTCTCTTCGTCCTGGTGATTTCCCTCTGCATTCAGCAAACAGGATGTCTGTCAGTGTGTCTGCAGCCTGCTGATACACGATCCGATGATGGCAATGGTTGGCATTCAGCAGAGGAGAAAATTAGACATGAAGTGGACATTTTGTTGGAGCAGAGATGCAAAAATGTTGACTACTGTTTCTGTTGGGGGAGACAACTTTGATGAAAATATTAAAAATGCAAATAATGCATATAAGCAAAAAAAGATATAAAATATGATAAAGACAGTTGAAAGTCAGTGTCGCTTCTATTAAAACCCTTAAAGAAGATAAGAAATAAATCTTAAGTGATAGAACATTGCAAACTTCAGGAAATTAAACCCTTTTGAATAATATTTTTATTTTATTTTACTTACTAATTCAACTCCATGGCTTTCATTTTCTTCAGATATAAACATCTGTAGAGAACAGAGAACTATTTTAATTAGAAACTCTTCAAAATAAGAATGAGCAAAACACATACAATTTAATAAACAGTCAGAGCCATTATAATGAAAAAAAAAAAAGTCATAAGGAACTGTAACAAATATGTTAAGTAGGACAAGTTTTTCTAGTTAGGACAATAAAAAAATTGATGCCCTGCTGTAGAACTTGAACAGCACTTTATAAGTGTTGCTGGGCAGAACCCAATTGAATTAAGCTTTTATTTTATTTTTAAATATGCTGTCCTTCCTGCTGCTTTATAGTATGCCTCTATGGTTACGCTTTTAATTTAATGTCTTCCTCAACCTGGATGGTATTTAAAAACAGTGAAGAAAAAAAAAAGACTTTTTAGAAGGTTCAGCACTTAGAAAAACTGTAAGAGTGGAGTCCTTAAATATGTTCAATTTTTTTTTATCTTTCAGTCCCTACTTATGGGGATTTGTGGTGGTATGGTCACCCCTCTGTGGCAAATGAGTAACAAATGTGATGTTTGTTCGCTGTGTTTTTATCAACCCTGTCACTAACTAGCTGATTAATCACCTCTGTTAGTTTTACACAGAGAAGTTGGTGGGTTGGGGGGGATTCGGCCACCAATGTAGAAAATAGCTACATTCCTATGGCTTTAGGGATTTAATGTAAACCCAGGTTCAATTGGATTTGCTTTTGGACTGATCCTGGTTCTCGTGTTACTTTTTCACATCTCTATTCACTTTTCTTCAATCAACACACACTCTCTATGTGTGTTATACTTTGGGGTAGTTAAAAAGCCATGTGTGCTTGTGAGGCACAGAGAAAGCTGGCAACAGTGTGTATCAACACCCTGTTAGACATGGCGAGCTCAAGCCACATCCAGTGTTTGTGTGTGGTTTTGCGTTAAAGACAAATAGATGTGTTTAGAGCAACACACTGACACTTGATAGACAGATTTAGGTTTGGGAGGATTGTGTGTGTGTCTGCATGTATGTTCATCAGTGCTGATGGAAAAGTACTTTAAAAAGCATAGGCTGCACATCCTAGCAACAAAAAAAAAGAATATATATATATATATATAAATGAAAAAAAATAAATAAATAAATAAATAATAATAAATATATAAAAAAATGTATAGAAAATATAAAAAAGTAAAAATAAAAAGCATAGGGAATAGGCCATATTTACTTGCAACCTTGATGACATGCAGAGGTATAATCACGCCAGCCTTTTAAAACTTCCTTTGACCTAACCTTTTAACACCTGACTAACTGACAGAAGCTAAATTTGAGGCTTCTTCACAAGTATATGCATCCACACTGAAGAGTGTCACTAGATCAGACTGGCTAATGACCGGTCAGATCTGGTTTTAGTTACCAGATGAGATCTTGGTCTGTTCTTGCCAGGGTTAAAAAAAGGTTACAGCAAAATAACATTTTGGGTTTCTAGGTAGAATTAGACTTAGACAAACTTTGTTGACATCTTGTATATACAGAGTGTATTCAAAACCACATTTCAATGCATAAAGTGAACAGGGAAATGAACACTACCATTTATAAAGTGCAGCAGTGATCAGAATGTAAACAGTGTTGGAGAAAAGTAAAACCAGTTTGAAGTCCTGGCGCAAAAGGCATTTATATGGAAAGGTTCAGTGCAGTGCAGAATAAATAAATATGATGCAAAATCCAGTAGAACATTCAGTTGTGTTCTAATTAAAGGAATTGGAAAAAATCTGCCACGTTGGTGGTAAAAACAGATCAGAGCCAAGACATAAAATCTTTGTTACTCGACAGTACCTTTGTTCATGAAGCAAAAAGTCAGGATTGGTGTTAATATTGGTGAGATTTCTAAAAGTGGGCATACTACTGTGATGCTAAGTAAGGTAGTAACATATCTGTAAATGTTGACTAATGAAAGACTAAGATGATTTTAGGGTTCTTTCGTAACCATCTCTCATTTTTTAGAGGTGATCTATCATCAATCAATACAAATTAGTCTTTGTGGTGAAATTATTTGGTAAAAGAGGTCCCATTTTGGCCATTGTAAACGGTTGCTAGGCTTAGACAGGTGCTTGGTTTGGAAGAACCAGCTCATCGTAAGGTAGGAGCAAATCAAGTTTTTATCAGTTGAGATAAGAAGACGTGCGTTGGATTTTTTTGTTGAGGGGGTTTACAATCTTTTCCCACAAATGTTGCTGGATGGAATCTGTGTTCATAAGATAATGGCATTTTAAGGCGTACAAATCACTGTTTACCCTGGCAAATGTCCCTGCCACACCCTTTCCAGTGTCCAACCCATCCTCTCCATACGTGTGTGATTCCACACTAGCAGCTGGTGGGCTTCTATAAATAGTGTAGTTCAGAATATTGTAGAAAGACAATATATTACCTCCTGAATATCTTCTTTATAGCACCTTCATCATGGATCTGCTATTCAGTGATATTCCCACACTACTTTAGTGGCTTACCTTCTTCCAGGGCTATAATCATTGCGCCTCAATAATGCCGACTCCCCCCACACACACCCTTTGCATGGAAATTTGTACCATTGCTTAAAGGACACTGGTAGTCTGAGTGCTTCATTGCAGAGGAGTATAAATATAAATTAAAGAATAGGGGATTCCGGCACAGAGCTTTGTAGTTACATGCAGTTGGACCCACTTTTAAAACATTGTGCCAGATGGTATTTTGTTCTGCAGCACATGGCGATGCTGGTCTAATGTTTGACTTTGCACTTAGCAGGTAGGTGACCCTATGTGTGTGGAACATCAAGCCATCAAGGCGGACTGTTATTTCCTAAATCATGATTGTGTATACAGTCATTGTAACGGTCTCCACGCAGGATGTGTGTCTTAAAGAGAGCCAGGTGATGGATCTCTGGCGGCAAGTGGGATAACGTTGTGGTCCCAGGCGCTTTGGGTAGAGACAGGTGTGGAGGACTCTGTCTGTCAGCACTTTGTGTTGAATGAGCACCTAGATGCTACTACCTTACAACAGTAATCTTTTACAACCACTAGATAATTTTGTTGTGCTGTTGAGTGATTTTAATGCATTTCTTTCTTGCATACATGTTAGTAACTGGCTTTCCTTTTTTTTGCTGATGAGAGTTGTTTGTCTAAGATAAATTCGTTGATTTTTAGATGGACTAGCTGTGAGCTGATGCTGATTGAGTACCCTGTCCACACTCTGCCTTTACAGAATGCTTGTTTTGAGGAATGATCTGATTTGTAATAGTGACAGAGCACCTGTGGTTGAACATCAGCAATGACCCTTTAACCCTTAAAGCCGAACCACGACCACATGCACACATACACATATGTAAAGACTCACTCCTCTGCTCGTTTGGTGCTGCAATCTGACCCATCCGTCAGGGTAGCTTCAATAGTATTACCTTGCTTCCATGTGTTTCAACTGGCCTCACCACCTGTCCTAAGCCGTATTTCACCCAGACTGTATTCGCTCCAATGTAAAGCCCTCCTGCTCCTTCCATAGGCACCAGAGCTCTAAAATAGATTGTGATTGTAGTGTAAAGCAAAGTTTAACAGCTTTTTGAACCTGATAGGAGAAAATCAAATAATGTAGCTCAAACTTAGTCAGGCAAGATGAAGAATGTGCAGCAATTTGGAATTCTTTCCATAGATTCCCACACGGATCATGACCTGGACAATTCTAACAGATAAATATGCAAATGTTCTGTCTAACCAAGCATATTGATGAGAAAATTTAAGTGTTTGATCTACAAATTTTTTATTTCTTCACATTTTTCTTTGCTCCTCTCCAGTGGTGGTAACTTATAACTTAATTTGATCAATTTCTTTATATTTAACCACATATTTGAATTTCATGACAAATTTTTCCAAAGCTTCTTCAAGTCTATCTTTTAATATTGATCTTTGTTTCTAGGTTTTTATCCTTTTTACACAGAATCAATGCATAAAATGTAAAAAAAAAAAAAAAAAAGATAAAAAAAAAAACAATAGTGTAAACTTTGTGTTTGATCTAAATCAGCCTAGTTAGTAGTTGATTTATTCATCTTGGATAAGAGTATCCTTTTACCTAATTTCTGCTATAGTGCTTTTGCTGGCATAGCAGATAATCTATTTAATCAGGAATCCTTGGAAAGGGCAAACAATAAAATGGCAGTATTAGAAACCCCCAACTATAAATGAAAAAGAGGTTTATGTTTAAATTAATATGGATTTATCTAAAGAACAACCCCAACATAACACTTAAAAATACCTTTTGTTTACCTATACAGTTTATTTACAGGAAGTACACAGCAACAGGTGAGGGAAGGGCAATTCTGCTGTACAACAGGCCCCTTTCAGCCAAGGAAAAACCTAAACCTAAATTGGAAAATGTGAGCTTTTTTTAAAACCATGACTGTTTAGCTAAATACTGAACTATCATGGATAACTTGTATATTGGAGATTATGCTCTCTATTTGTGACTACAGTGGTCGTTAAAAAATAAATGCTTTCCCTAGACATATTATGAACTGTTGTCTATGAAAATAAATTGTCTAGATTTTGTAAACAGAAGATTTTTGCAATCCACAATATACTTCTTTAAGATGATACTTTGGTTTTCTTCTTATCTTCATGAATTAGCCATTGCTGGTCCCTCCCAGTGCATAAAAACAACATGTTCACAAATAATACCATGTTAAAATATATAGCAGAAAAGCTCTGTGGTCAGGCAGACAGTAGAGTCAGGTCTGGACTGTGACTAGGATATATAGGGGCTGTAAATTCAGCTATACTGGTACCAGACACTAATGTTTAGTATTAGATCTAAATATCAATAATTACCTACCAATTAAAGGATGATTCAATATTTTAAGGGAGATGTGCTTTTATATAAAACATTACCATTCCTTCCCTTTGTTATGTTGATTAACCCATGCCCTAGTATTGGAAAAACCCTGTATTATGACAAGCTTCATACTAAAGTCAAAGTTTTTTTTCATCATCTAACCTGATGTCTCTTTCTTCCAGACGGCCTCCATCAAGTTGTTGCCATTTGCACGCTGCGCGTCATCATAATCACTGACGATATGCTCACCAACAGCATCACGGTGCGTCTGGAGAATATGTCGCAGGAGCGATTTCTGTCTCCCCTCCTCAGCCGGTTCCTTGAAGGGGTGGCGGCGGTGCTGTCCACCAAACGGGAGGCTGTGTTTGTCTTCAACATCCAAAATGACACCGATGTGCAGGGCTCCATCCTAAACGTTACCTTTTCAGCACTGCAACCAGGAAGCGCCTCGGGTAGAGGAACATTCTTCCCCTCTGAGGAGCTCCAAGAGCAGATCTACCTGAACAGAACGCTGCTGAGACTCATATCCTCTCAGGAGGTAGCCTATAAGTGAAAGCTAGATGTGAAATAAAGAGGTGTGTTATGTTGGTCTAACTCAAATGGTAACTGTCTCTCCAGGTGTTGCCATTTGATGATAACATCTGCCTCCGGGAGCCCTGTGAGAACTACATGAAGTGTGTCTCTGTGCTAAAATTCGACAGCTCGCCGCCATTTATCGCCTCCAACACGGTTCTTTTTCGACCCATCCACCCCATCAATGGGCTCCGGTGCCGCTGTCCTGTTGGTTTCACCGGGGACTACTGCGAGACTGAGATCGACCTTTGCTACTCGGGGCCATGCAAGAACAACGGAACGTGCCGCAGTCGTGAAGGGGGGTACACCTGCGAGTGCCTGGAAGACTTCACAGGTAGGCCAAGTTTCAAATTTAATAACTTTTTCTTTTTTCTTTTTTTTTCCCTTCTCCAAGTATTTCTCTTCTGTCTACGGAAAAGCTGCCAAACTGCTTTGACTAGTTCATGGGGCTAATGTTGAAATGTGTTTGACCTCTAAACAAGTTTTTTTAAACTTGCACAAACAGTAGAGGAACTCACATCTAGTGTTAAATAGCAGTTACTTATGTCATTTTTATATTTTTACTTTAGGATCTATGTTTGATAAAATTTTACGAATTTTAAAAATCAAGGCTTTTCTTTTCTTTCAAAAGTAAAAGCATCAACATTTTAACATGCTTGCCAAGCTAATCAATATGTTAACATTTCACAGAATGTTTAAACAAAATTTCTAAAGCCTTAAAAAATATTTGCATTGTACAATGTGTTTTAACAAATGAAGTTTTAAAACACAACAAAGACTCTTAGTTTTACTCAATTTTAATCACAATATATCTGCTGATATAATGACAGCTTTTAATTTGAAAAGCATAACTTCTAAGCATGTTAGCTCATTCCAGTTCTCTATAGCTTATAGGTTAGTAGTTTTCCTGCTTTGATCACCATTGTTTTTAGATGTGTAAAACAGACATGCAGTGTTCGCAAAGATATATATTTTTTATTGGCATTTTGTCACACCATCCCCATGGGGAAGTTGTCATGTCATGATGTTACCAGCATCATGTGGTGGGAAGCTGAATAAATCCTCTATGAGAACCTGTCGAAGGGCAATACATCCCAAAGTAAGAGTACAAATCTTTGGCATGACAACAGCCAGTTACACAGATCATAGCATATTCTTGAATCAGAGTGGTCCAACCAATTCCTATCTGAATTCAAATTGAGAGTCTGTGGTTAGACTTTAAAGCAGATGTACCCAGATGCCCTCCCACCAATATGACTGGGCTGGAGCTTTTATTCATAGTAAGACCGGGAAAGCAATTTTGCCTCTACATGTGCAATAGCTTTGATTCAATTAAGTCTTAAAAGTGGGCATGCATTCTTCAGACAGGTGTAATTATCTAATAAAGTCCCCTTGTGCCCTAACTTTATCTTACATAAAGCATAGAAACACTTATTTTGAAAAACAGTCCAAAAGAATCAATTGAATTTAGGCTTAATTAGTACCGGTAGTAGTTTGGTGTTTCTAAAAACTTTTGTAATGTTCAAGTGTAAAGAAATGGAGCAAAAAATTAAATCCTCTTACCTTTACAAATGTGGCCTGCTAATAATGCATACTTGAATTGTGTCAGGCTTTTGCATTAGGAAGAAGGAAATAAGATTTAGGCACATTTCTTTTATTTCTAATGGTTGCCTGATCATCCAGAGATGACAGTCGAATTGTCTTTACAGACTAACTATGAAGGCATCCCAGGTGATCAAATGATTTCCAATTCAGATAATCAGAAAGTTGGTCTGGGAGTCAATGGTGGACTCACTCCAAACATTCGGCACAATGAAAATTGTAAATCTTTAATGGCAAAGATAGAGTGTCTGGAAAACTTAGCATAAGATTATTAGAGTGTTAGAAATATCATTGCTTAGGTGTTTCCATTACACTTTTGTCATTTTCATGCCATGTAATTTCTCAACGTAGATAAAAAAAATGTTTATCAATTGGTTTGTTGGCCTTAATAATTCCCTACATAGGCTTTAAAAAAGACTAAATAAAATTGTATCTGTTAAACATTCGTTTGCTATTGTATTATTTAAAATAAACTTTAGTATAGTTTGTGTTTAAGTTACAGCTTCCTGACCATTCTTGATTTGGTTGCTTGGACTTCTGCTAACCCGGCTTCATGTGGCAGGAGTTGTGGGAAGACTTGGAAAAGTTCATTGTTCCTTTTGAAACTCTTTGCCAAATACTTCCTGATGTCAGTGATCTTCCTCCCATACTTCCCTCTTGTACATTCGATACCTGATTTTCTCTGCTCCACTGTCGCTCTCTAATAGAGCACTGGGGCCCTCTCATAGTACCCATGCCTCATCTTCTTCCTTTGCCCCCTTACTTGTCCTCATATCTGATATAATTACCTGATTATACCTACCTTTGTCACTCCCAGGACTTTTGGCTTCCTTCTCCTATGTCATCTTGTCCACTCATCCACCATATTTCCTTTTCCTACATCTCAGGGTCCCTTCTTTGAAGGTCACAGTTAAACTCTGGGTAGTCAGGGCCATCAGGGACCATTATGGGGCTGATGACAGCAGGGGTGGGAGTTGATCTGTTCTCCTTGGGTTTCCTACATTACAGGGAAATAGATCCTTATAATTCCACCCTAGGAAAAACGGATTATGTTGAGGAGAGAAGGGCCATTAGCTGGTTCCAAGCTGTAATGTTGGGGGGGTCCGTATGCGCATTGGATGGCGAGATCATGTCTGGATGGCAGGTGGACACACCACATAGGAGACAGGAGCATCTGTAGCAGAGAGGATTTTCTGTCAAGAATTTAAATTATCAGAGCCAGGAAGCTAGGCTCACTTAGCCGATCTTGAGCTAAGCTACATTGGTATGGCCATTAATAGAGGAATTTCACAGAATTAGATCATGTCATAAAATAGGTTAATTCTCATACTTTCATCTGCATCAACTACATCAAGCAATTGATCTGGAAAGTAAAGCTGGAGAGGGTGAATACAAAATTTTTAGATAAGAAAAAAGAAACTTCTTCTCCATGTTACTTCTTAGGTTGTTTAGAGTGATTTCTTTTACTATATTCACTTTTGAAATTATGTTTTTTTTTGTCTTAATGTGAAAAGGCCCCTAGAGATGCCAATTCTCCATTACGAAACAGTTTCAAATCGAGCAAATTTGACAGATCTGCTTAAGTGTTGTAGGCATATCTTTAAATACACCTCTTAGTTAATGAAGCTGTGCTTGAGATTTGCTATCTCCAGATATGTGGATGGCAATGTCTTTGTTGGTTTGTTGTTGTACTATGCTCTTGATTTTCAGATGGTGGATTAAACAGTGCAGCAGTGTAGCCTATTCCTTTGTAAGGTGCCACAGCAGGCAATAAATCAAATGCTTTTTTTTAAGTTAAAGTCAAAACTAATTACATTAAGTCTGGATTTTAGTTAAGGGTTCACAGCATGCTTTCAGAAAGGACAAAGTAAGGATGAGTCAATGAGACATCATGGTCATCAATCATCCCCATTGTGTTGCTTAGATGAGCTCACACAAGCGATATATCAGTAGTAATTAATTGGACTCTTTCTGCTTCTCCTTTTAGGCGAGCATTGTGAGTTGAATGCCTCTTCAGACCGCTGTGTTCCCGGTGTTTGCAAGAATGGTGGGAAATGCATCAACCGACTCGCTGGAGGGTTTATGTGCGAGTGTCCTCCAGGAGAGTTCGAGAAGCCTTACTGTGAAATGACCACCCGCAGCTTCCCCGGGCAGTCGTTCGTAACATTCAGGGGTCTCCGGCAAAGGTTCCACTTCACTGTGTCTTTCATGTATGTACTTTTTGCCTTTCTTTCTCTTTTTATGCTATAAGGTTAAGAGTTAATGAATATTTTCTTTCAGGAGCTGCTTTTTATTGTTTTATTGTTTGCAGCTTAAGAAGGAAGTATACACGTAAGGCTGTTGGATGACACAACATATGAATCTACAGTATTACAAACATTAAGTCATCTAAAAGACAACAAACAAAGGTAGCCAAGAAAGATGCACAAAAAGAATTGAAGCCTATTTGTCATTTTCAAACCCTACTCTGTTCAAATGGAAAAAAATGGACCTTGCTTGAAGTTCCGTAACTAGTTATGTCTTAGCACACTTATTCCTGTTAAGCCCAGCGTACACTGTGCGATTTTCGAGGCGATTTTCCTGTCGTGCGACAATCTTTCGATTGGGCCGACTTTCAGCCTGATCGTGAGTCGTGTAGTGTACAGGGGGTTACAAGGGGCGATCAGCCTCTCACGACTACCTCCCGATCAGGAATCGTGACCGTTGTGGGCAAATCGCTCAGTGCGCATGCGCAAACAAGGATTCTTCTGTAAAAACAGAAGTGTGGCAGGGATGCAATGAGTGAAATGCAGTTCTGTCTGTAAAATTGACCAACCGTGGTAGCCACGTTTGCTCATCCATGTCTTTTTTTTAAATACGTCATCACCTTTTCTTTTTAGAGCTTTCAGCACAAAATTGCACAAATTGCCAACAACAGCGCGTTTTACTCTAGTGAGCTCAGTATCCCCCTTCTATTTATTTGGCTTCCGGATAGACGAGTCAGAGTAGTGCCATTTCACTGCGGAGCCAAATCCAACGTGGTTTTTAGTTGCACAGTGTGAGCAGGTAGATAGCATGAGAGAGTCGGGCCGAGCATTAATCGTAAGCTGTGAACTCACACTGTACGACTAACCGCAGGGTTTAGTCGTACAGTGTGAGCAGCAGCTGCGTGCAACGACTGAAAAAAATTGCACAGTGTACACCCGGCTTTAAAGTTGCTGGCATATCTGGTGTGTATTATTGTTCCTACCGAAAGCCAGACATATAAAAAAGGCAAATTAAGTCTATTACTAAATCTCCATTGAAATATTATGCAAACTAATAGATATTGCCAAAGGGGACCTGTTGTAAAATGGAAAGCAGGCTACTTCTTAATTCTGGAATTACACTCCAAGAACAAAAATGGCCCCTGGACCAGAACAATTTTATCTTGTCTAAATACCTTAATGAAAGTAATAAAATATATTATTTCTGGATTTGTTTCACAGGGAAGCGAATTAGTTCTCTAAACGGGTGTAGCTTAGTAACTGTTGTTGAATTAGATAATCAAGCGTTTATAACCAAATGCTAGGAGTCATTTTTGTTGTTTGGAATTTATTACAACAATAATACCTATAGCTTAATATAAAGAAGATAACCTAATACTAAATGTTGCAGTATTTATGTAGAGATACAGGTTGCTAAACGTCTTTTGGTTGCGAGTTAACTTTATATGCTTTTTAGCCCCTCTATGTGCTATAAAAAGGATATAATGTACATTTTTTGTATTTTTACCTGTGAAATGTCCTTTACATCCATTAAAAAGGGCCGCCTGTTCTAAGCAGCTGTGTAGTAAATGGTGATATAAAGGAAACTGAGTTTTAAAATATAGCTTGGGCAGGTCTAGACATGCACACTCTTCCATTGTGTTAGAACAAAACGTATCTGAATTTAATGAGGTTTGTTTCTCACACTCTCTTTAAACCTGAAATTGCTGGAGGAAAAACAACCCCGGTTGGACGAGTTACTTTATTCTCTCCCAGTAAAAATACATTTGCAAGAGGTGAACCAAAACTTTGAGTTTTATTGGCCCTAATAATAAAGGTGAGACTAATATTTTTAAATTCATCGACAGCATGAGGGCGAGGGAAAATATACAGAGCGGTGAAAACAGGAAAGACTGTGTGATGTCTTCCTTATCAGTGTTTGACTGCAGCCATCCTGACTTCCTGCCCTCCTGGCCTCACTGGCATCTGTTGTCTGACTTTGCTGCCCTCACCTTCCACTCCTAATATGCATCAACGCATCTGAATTCTCTACCCACCCAAAACACACAAGTGCCCAAGAGGGGAGAGCTGGTGAAACTTTTAAGGCGAGGAAATTATTTCATCAAGAGTTGCACATCCTTTACATATTTCACTTGGCAAGAGCAACTTTTCTCAGGAACAACTTGCTCTTTAAAAAAAAAAAAAAAAAACAGAAATCAACATCCTCAGCATTTCAACCCTGTTCTGTTTGACTTGGAAAGAGATTTTAGATAATAACTCAGGAAACTTAAGCAGGAGATCATAAGATCTTATCTTATAAGTAAAGCAGCTGAAATCCTCAAGGATCAAAGATCCAGAGGTGGATCGTCCCATTTACTCAATTACAGTAACTTTTTGACAAAAGTTAGATTGCACCATAGGTTTTTAGGTTTACTTGATTAATATATTTAATCAACTAAAACTGAAAAGCACTTTTATTAACATCACCGAATAATGAACAAGCTTGTTTAAAAAATAAAAAAAGTGCTCCATAAAAAAGACACACACTTAATATTTATTCAAGCTTAATTGAATCTACCATGACATTTAGAGATTGATTTACTATACAGTAAGGAGTAAATAGTGTCAATGGGGGAATTTGGTTTATACCTTTTATGTTGTAAAGAAAATTAGCTTGGAAAAGTATTATTTTCTGCCTGCAATAGTTTTTTTGTTAATTACCTTACTTGTTTCTTTGAAATATTTTATTATACTCTTTAAAATGCCAGAATTTACACATAACATAACATTTTATATATAAGCTGTAATGATCAGTCACTTAGAAGTTGAGTAGATTTTTCACCAAATACCTTTTTACTCTCACTTGAGTTAAAATATAATAAAGTTGTGCTACTTTTCCTTGTGTACATTCTTTCATCAGCCATAGGAAGAGACATGGATCAATTCTCTTGATTTTGCATAAACCTCTCTGCACCCTCTGTACTTTGTAGAGCTACTGAGGCCTTGGACAGAGGATTTCTACAACATTGGGTCAAAGATTTTATAGTATTATTGCATGAATACACTTGAGATATTAGCTTGTGTCCCGCAAGTAACACATGTAGGTCTATTTATGAGTCAGCAAAATGTTATGTTTATATTATTATTATATCTAAGATAGGATCAAGTTTGGATCATTTCCAATTGTTGCATTTCCAAAATAGAAAGATCCTAAATGCTTATTGGAAAGGTTATACCCTCCAGCTAGAAAGATGCATTTTACTAATTAAAAGCACCTAAAAATGTTGGAGTTGACATTTTAACCGGTTCTTAGAACCCTATATTTGTAATTAGTTTATCTAGCCTTTTGGAATTACTGTCAGAAGCAGCCTAAAGGTGTTTATTCTCTAAGTCTAAGATACTCTAACTTTTGATTTCCAAAAGCTTGTCAACATTTTAAAAGCCATTTTCCATGACATCAACTAAGCTCCTAAGGAGCATTATTTTGGGCATGTCCCAATTTAATAAGACATTCTGATTAAAGGTACAAGCGGATGGCACATTTTAGACAAAACTGCAAAAGTACACAAGGAAAAAGAGGCCAAATATATGAAAATTTTGCCTCATAAAGTTGTGCCTCTTCCAACATCTAACACATCTCACGAAGGCTAGAGTTTGCAATTGACTGGTCAAGTTAATGTCGCCTGATTATGGTCTGGGATATATCCTTGATGCATCGTTGCAAATTCTAAATCAAATTTTTTGCAGTCAAACATCTCTATTTCCTCTTCCTGCAGGTTTGCTACCAGAGAAAGAAATGCTCTGCTCCTCTACAACGGCAGGTTCAATGAGAAACACGACTTTATCGCCCTGGAGATCATTAAGGAACAGATTCAGCTTACCTTTTCCGGAGGTTAGGCTTTTTATTATGTATCTTTCTGACTGTTTATGTGTTTTTCTGCCACATTAATTCATCCATGAATGCTGATAATCTAAAGAGACTCTCATAAATAAATGTTCACATTGTGTGGTTTATTTTGACTAACGTGTGTAGTTTAGAGCGAGAAGAAGAGAAGCTAAGCTCTCATTGAAATGCAGTCAGACATACGCCCAGAGTCATTGTTAATGTCGGTAACTGTTGACTAGCAGATCAAACACACGTTCTTTGTACTTGCAACTGTTGTTTTCACATTCGATCTGCTTTCCCATGGCACCGTGGAGGGAGGCATCCACTCTAATATGATTATGTTGGGTTGAAGCCGGTTTGGGAGACGAGCCAAGTGCTTGTGCCCTACCTCAGAACCATAAAAATACTTAAATTCTTGGAGCATAAATTATCAGATGCAGAACTCAGAAATCACATTGATCTATATAAAAACAGGTTATAGATTTGTGTATAACAGATCACACCATTTAGCTTCAGGCTAGGGGTCTGCAACCTTTATGAGCCAAAGAGTCATTTTAACCTGCTAAATAAAAAATCATTTAGAGCCACAAATACTACATGGCTTTTTAAATAAAACACAACTTTTTTTTCTTAATGAATATCTGTAATAGAAAGTCTGTTGCAATTTAGACAACAAATAGTTTATTTGCATTTTTAGTTTTTATAATAAGCATAAAACACAAAAGGCTTCCTCAGTCAGACCGTGCATCTTGCATTCAGGCTCCTTGGCATCAGAGGGTTGCTTGAGAGAAGAGTCACCAGAAACATCAGGCTGCTGAAAGAGCCTCAAGGTGGCTGTTGATCAAGACGGGAGACGCATGGAGTAGTGCGCTTCTTGAACACAAACTGGGGCCGGATTAACCCCAGTTGGGTCGCCCAGACGAGGGTGTCTGAAGATCAGAGACCTGAAACACCCTATGACCCTGGGTCCTTCACTGATGATGTGTTCAAGCTGCACCGGCTTGGTGTTTCAAAAATCTAATCTACAAAAGTTTCCTAATGAAGAAGGATTGATTTAATTTCTTTTTTTCTATGGGATATTATTCTATGTACAAAATAAACACAATTTTCAAGCTGATGGCAAGAAATATAGAACTAAAAATATATTCCTGAATCTTTAATGTCTTTCTGTAGTAAAGAAATATATTCAAATTTTCTTTAAAAATTCAGCTAAAGCTTGTAAACATTGTATTTGTTAAAACCTTTACATTCAAAAACCACTAGTTTGTTCTTTATCATTTTTAGTCCCTATTAAAGAGTCTCTGTAGAGCCAGTTGTGGCTGGTTGCAGACCCCTGCTTTAGACTTACAAACACATGCAGATATGCAGCTAGAGATAATTTCCTTTGATATTTGCTCATTTCTAGCAGCATTGATTCTTGTGCAGACGTTGCTCCTGCCCTTAGCAAACAAACTTTAAACCCTCGCTGAACCTTATTCTTTCCTGTTTTGCTTGATCTATGAGGTGTCAGAAGTAAGGCTTACTGGTTTTATTTAACATTGTTTTCATGCATTTCTCATCCAGGTGAGACTATAACCACAGTGACCACCTACGTCCCTGGAGGAGTTAGTGACGGACAATGGCATTCGGTCCAGCTCCATTACTACAACAAGGTAAAGAATGTTATCAGCTTCCCCTCTTTCCTCCTCTTTCTCTTTGGGTTTGAAGGAGCTGATTAAGAGTTCCTTTGAAGCACTTAAATCAACAAGATGGGTTATAACCGCAACATACCACCTAGGTATCTTTAAGTTAAAAAGCTGTAAATTGATGAATACAGAAGAAATAGGGTTAGATCTGGCAGGGTCCATGCTGTAAATTAGCAAGTGTGGGAGTGGAAAGAGTGGAAAGTTGTTCTCTTTGAAGCAACCAAGGAAGATGACCTTGACTGTGGAGACAGGGGAGATAAGCGTAATGGTGCAGTTTAGTTTTTTTTTTGTTTTTTTTGGCATCCATGCTGTGGATGTCAGAGCAGGAGGCCAGACGCCCTCAGCTTCAAAGGTCAAAAATTCACTAATTGCTCCAGTTAAGGACTGCTTGTCTTCCAGTGGATGGTTATCACACAGGTAATCACAGGATATCTCAGTAGGTTCATTCACAGGGTAAGTTTTAAGACGTTTCCCACGATGGTTTCCTTGCTTGTTGATCAGAAAATAGGCTGCGATCATTCTGTAAGCTGGCTCGTATGTCCTTTAGTATTATGTGATTCAAGTTTAAATGGTGTTCATTTACAGCAAACTTTCACAACCCAAAGGCTTTGTTCTTCTGTCATTAAACCACCCAGGAAATAAGATGAGTGTTTTCCTTTTAGGGATGAACAAAGTATTGTTTACCCCACTAACACAGATTTTTTTATTCACAAATGCATTTTAAATGCAACTCCAACTCATATAGCTATAAATGGATGGATTAGATGTTTCATAGTTCAAACATCTTGAACTTTTTTTAGATTTTGTTCAGACTAAAACAAACAGCAAAAAGAAGCCTTGTGTCTTTTTGTAGGAACTTTTTTCAACATCCTCTAACATTTATTTCATAAATGCAATTTACCACCATTGTTCTTATTTTTTCTCAGGAGGACCTGAAAACAGGAACATCTGAAAAGTGTAATAAAAATTTAAACCACTCCCATAATTTTGGAATGGCTCCAATAAGAGCTGTATCATTATCTGCTTGTTTTTGCTCTATGCTTTGACTAGGCCGTTTTAAAACCAGAATGTGCTTTGGTCTAAACCATTTCATTGCTGTATGGTTTATTTATTCTTTTAAGGATAAAGGAAAGGTTGCAAAGAATAATATAAAAAAAACTTCTAATTGGTCAGTTTGCAGCTTCTAGATATTTTAGCAGTTAATGCTACAATCATACAGCCATGGATAAAAGGAATAAACCGCTCTTGTTTTCTTCATTTTGTTGTTTTTAAAGCTATATTAAATAGGTAATAAGAAAAACAAAAAACAGTACATGACTGTGTTAATTAAGTATCGGAACAATCTAGATATTGGACAGAAACCCAGCATGATATCTACATAAGAGGTGGAACCATTTAGCAAAAATCTTCTGCACTGCAAAAATAATCTAGAAATAAGTAAAAAATTTCTTAAATTAAGTGTATTTACCCTTAATTTGAGTAGGTAAATAAGATGATTTTTCTAATAGAGTTAGTATTTTTCTCTTAAAATAAGATAATTAGATAATATTCTCTTGAAATTAAACAATGTAATTGTTTTTATTTTATTGTAAATGTAAGTTGTCTTGTTCCATTAGCCAAGTATCTCACTTACTTGCTCAATTCAAGAAAAAAATGCACTTATTTTAAGAAACAGTGACTTATTTAGATTTCCATTTTTTGCAGAGTGCGGAATTGGTTTTCTTCGATGCCATAAACAACTGCATCCTATTATTCAAATTTGTAAAACATATTTTTATATATTTGTTTTTTTATATTTGTTGTCATTGGTTAAAATGTGTAAAATGCAGTGCAGTAAAGCACTACATATGTATGCCTGCCTTTCTAGCATATTAGGAAACCTCCATGCATCATTGTATTTCAGTGAATCCTTTGCTTTGCAACGTATTAAAGGGAGGAAAACTATTACATTTCACAGGTTGTTCACCTCTTTCTGTTGTCCGTTCCATACTATGTTGTCCTGACAGAGAAGAATTGATTTAAGTTGATAAATTGGGTTGCTGTATGTTAGAATGTTAGCTGCAGGGTCACATCTGTATCTATTGTTCTAGGTGCATTTGTCTTCCTCCTGAGCTTCTGCAGAGTGTAAAGATGCCAGAGAGCAGGCAGGGTCAGTTGCCTAAACTTGTGCTGCTGCAAACCTTCAGACTCCTGCAGAGATGGTTTGCAGGATACAGTCTGTTGGCTCTGAAATCTTGTTTTGTTTGTCTATTGTGGTGTTGAGAGTTTGAAACCATGTTGCCCTTGGAAACGAGAGATTGATTGCTCAATCCTGTTCTGTTCAGTTTGCTTTTTTTTATTTATTGAGCCTCCACTGATCCTTCTGGCTTTCTTTTTGCCACCCAAACATGCATGCACAAGAAATGCACACACTAAAGCACACTTATTACACTGAGATTGTGAGAGTGTCCTGGTGTTATGTGCAGGTGAAGCAGTGGGTGGGTGTGCTCCACCAGTAGCAAATCTTAATATGGACCAGTGATTTGTAGACCTGGTGCCAAATTCCGTTAAACCAGCCCAAGGCCCATGGAGGTCAGATTTTCTTTGTCAGCTGAATGATCAGAAGACAGAATTGAGTCATGTAATATAATCCAGTTGCTTGGGGTGGATTAGTGAAAATGTATCTGACAGAAAGCAGAAAAGGTTCTCACAATAGATTAGGCGTGTTGACATGTGATTGTTGGACATGAATGAATTTCATGTTTCTTACTCAGTCATATAGATATTTCTCTGAAGGTGGCATTGCTTACATAGCCCAGAGTGACAAAACTGAAGATCAGAGCTCTGTCCTGCAGTTATGATGTCATCCTGCTTCACACAGACATCTTATAGTGTCTGTATTCCAGAGTTTATTGTTGCAAAATCTGTTGCAACCGAGATTTTTGTTTATGAGTTTGATGCATTTTATGCACTAATTTTGTTTGCTTGATATTAGAAACGGTTAAAAGCTGTATGCATGACAGCGACTGATTAAATGTATCATTAAAAAGTCTTAAAATATGTTGCCATTAATCGTTGTTGTAAAACAGACAGAACAGACTTGAACAAACCAGTTAAATCCTCAGCAACTTCACCTCAGATTGAAAAGTGTGTGGCGTAAAAATCCAGGCAGTGTCTTTGTTTTAATATTAGAGGCACAGCACAATAGAAAAGGGAAAGAGTGATACATTCTTGCCATTCCCTAAAGAAACATCTCAAGGATAGTTGAATGTGTCAGTAAAGCAAATCTAAACAGGAAACCCAAACACAGATATAGACGAGCCGTGGGTTTTTCCTTTAAGCCACAGGAGGTTTAGTCTTTGGTTTTAAAGTGCTCACCACAGGAAATTACGTTTCTTAAAGCAGGATATGATGTAACTCAGCAGAAGTAACTGGTAGTCAGATGTGTCATAAATGTGTGTTTCATGTCCACCTTGTTTGGAAGGTAAAACAAAGCTTATTCAGTTGGTTAGAGGCTTTGTTTAAGGCTGTGCAGGAAGAATAGCCCAGATGTCATCAAAAGGAGTCAGGTTAGATAAACATTAAAGGTACTGTGGAGGATTTTCACAAGTTTTTTTAAAAGACCCGCCCTCTCCACTTTAAAAAAAAATGCACATGGGCAATCCTGTACCTGCTCCCGAGAGGGAACGCCTATTAGACCGGTGCGAGACCATGCACAAGCCCATTTCTCCTCGTGCACTCCTCGTGTTTAAAAGTTGCTGTTCTCATATGTCATACAAGCCCACTGTGTCCGAACGTCCTCCTCTAAATCCCTTAATTACTATATAGAGCAGGGACTATATAGTGGACTTTATAGCAAACTCAGTTAACTGTAGGTTTGGACAGAAGTTGAGCTTCAATTACTGTCTGAAACTGTCGCTCACCACAGATATATACCTGAAAGTGCGCATGCACAGAAAAAAAAAGCTAAATGGGACGAACACGCAGGACGACCTTATGTAAACATATCACCAGAATGATTGACAATTAGGTGGACCACTTATTTAGATGATCCACCCAGAAATAAAAGATTGTTCTCTATAACTTTAAGCTATAAAGAATATTTGGAAGAATCAACATAACAGCAATGTACGTATCTTAATGCATGGTGATGGCTGCATCATGCTTTGGCAAATGCGGGATCATTATGGTGTGTTTTGATAGTAAAAAAGTTGCATCCTACAGAGGAATTACAAATCCAAATCCTTGATCTCAAAGAGCTTTAAAACAAATAAGCGGTATTTTCACGTAAGGCTGCAGGATGTTAGTGATACCTCATTATATGATTACTGTCAACTGACAGCCATCTCTCCGCAGCATGGGAACTCATTATTTAGTTGAGTTCATGTTTCACTTTTCCCCTGGCAAAATATAACTGGCAACATTTCTTTGTTGTTTTTTTTGTTTTGTTTTTCTTTACAGACAAATTTTCTCCTGGCGTTACTTGAAGTGAACCCGTCAGAGAAAAAATGTTTTGTTATTGCTGTTGTTTTTGATTGACAAAGCGTCAGTGGGAAAGCTAAAAAAAAAAAAAACTCTCGCTACACCATCATTTCTAAATGCCTTGAAGGAAAAAAAATATTTTTTTAGCAAATGAATGTATGTTTTGTGCATCTTATGTTCAAAACTCTGGAGGTGATTACATTTTAAGGTCTTTTAACTGGAAATTAAAAGCAAAATTAACTCATTTTCAGCTAATTACTAGTGTTGAATAACAGCTTGCTGTGATCTTATCGGATCCTTTAATCATTATTTATATGTTTTTATCTTTGAACCTATTTAAAAACATATAAGAAGGTAATACCCCAATAATATATTACAATTTGTATGACTCTAAACGCATTTTCTAAACGACTCATTTGAGGTCGTGCTGCATGTCTGCACGGCTGATTTAGTTTGTTTTTTTCAGGATAGACTTTTTTTATTATCCTTATTATTAATATTATTTCACACTAGACTCATTGCCAGTGATATTTCCAGCCAAGGCGTGTAGACGGCATTCCTAGACAGGTTGAGTTGGCTCTTATCACCGATTTCTGCTCCTGCATGTCTTCTGTCTCTCACTTTCTCTCCAGAGTGCTGTTTACATGACACGAGTTTCATCATCAGGACGCATGTGTAAATTGTTTTTCAGTGTAGTGCGATGCCCTGCTTTTACATACCAGACATACTGCTCCTGTGGACACTGTAACTGAAACCCACTCTGCTGTTTTAAACATCTTTTGCTGAAGCCCAGGTGCTGCCATTAAATCAGACACATTTGATCTAAATGATAAGACTCTAATTCCAGTAGTTTGGAAAATAAACTTTTTCTGTTTTGTTGCTGTATCAGAGTTTATTGGGCTTTTAGAACAAGTTGGAACTAATTCGTACATACATTTATAGTGTCGTGATGTTGAATAAGCACTACTGTAACTAAATCCTAGGTTTCCTAGTTTCATGATACTGAAAAAAAGAATAAATAACATATCAATGTCATTGTACATTTTCTCGAATTAGATTCTGAAAGTCCAAGTGAGATAAAACACGGTCATCTGACAGGAGGTTCCTCACAAACAGTTCAAAAAAATCCAAAATGGCTTCCACTGCTTAAACTGGGGTAGCTGCAGAAAGAAAGAAAAAAGCTGCTTATTTGCATTTATTGCTGTTGTTGGTCATAAACTAACAAACTGTTCTAATAATAGTTACAATGCTGCAGTATAAATTATAGCCTAATATAAATCACATGAGTAAACATGGTGTTTTGGTGTTTGAATATATATATATAAGTACAAGAAAACAATGTTATTAGTAGTGTTGCCATCTTCCATAAATAAAAATTAGGGAACCCCTCAGCCCAAGTCCCCTTCTTAGTGTCCTGCTTTATTTTATGCTTCTGTTTTTTGCAAAGGGTTGATCAAGAAAGCAACTTATCCAAATAAAGCTTAAAAACCTTAATTAGCAATACAATATTTGTTGTAAAGAATAAGAAAGCTTGTATACTGTAATATACAAAACATTGACACAAAATATGACAAAGTGCCAAATGCACATCATTTAGGTACTGCATAGTTCACTACATAATGTGACACTATATTATCTGCCACGTCCAAAAGCATTAAGACCTAAAAAGGTCATTTTATTTAGAGTGTGCACTCAAGAATATTTTAAATATATACAAAATATTAAACATTGTATGCACTTCATGCTGCTGAGCTACAAGGTTCTGCTGATTGTCGGCCACATGTCACTCTAAGATGGCGAGCTATGCTGGTACTGCTTTTTACATTTCCTGGAGGTTCTTTAGTTGGCTCAGTTATATTTATGCTTAAGATGGAGGAGCTTCTAATAAGAGATATAGTGCAATTTTTCCTAATCTCTCATCTAGGGGTGTTTTATATTTCAAAAGAATGTCTTCTAAATGTGTTTCAAATGTGTATACAAGTATTTGTGAATTTTCTCTGTGGTTGTGTGCTTTTATAGCAGAAGCCTGTTTTTTGTAGCCTGATAAACCAGATTAAATGTGAGATTAAATGTGTAATTTAGTCTGGCCCCGATGAATGAGACATCGGAAGATTGTTGATGAGAACAACCCGTTGTTTTTCAAATCATGTCTGTGCCTATTGGCCAACGCTCTGACCAATGACTGAAACTGACTATGATGTAGGAAGCACGACAGAAAGCTGGTGGGGGAGTGTAAACCAACAGCCTGTTGGTATAAATACGTCCTTCTTAAAAATGTATGAGCGTAGAGCCTCTTCCTGCTCACATTTCAACGAATACCCCAAGTCTAATCCTTCCAAAACTGATTCCAAAGCTGAGTCAAACAAGAACTGTTCAATAGTTGTTGCCAACTTCCTTGTTGTGCTTTCCCCAGCGTTGTGCAGCTTTGTCGCCATGCCGTCAAAATCCCGCCCACTTTGCATCCAAAAATTCAAAATATATCTCTGCGTTGTGATTGGCCCGCCAATCCTAGGGCCTGGGGCATTGATGGAGGCTAGACCAAAGTCGCAGGCAAAAATAATTTTGGCCGCTGGCGGGTGTGGCTAATTTACTAGGCTATATTTTTTGTGGTTTGTTCTGATTTCATAATAATAATAATAAATGTTTTTTATTCCAAGGCTTGTGGGGAGGAGCAATCACAAAGTACTGATCAGCAAATAAAAAGTAGGGTTTGGGTGAGATGACTTTCAAGCGAGTCTAAGATTAGCTGTTTACTACTTTCTTATTCACAGATCTAAAACCAAATGACACATTACATCATAAAACATTTCAGTAATTGGATCTTTTATCTTTCAAGAACCAAAACTGCTATGATACAATAAAAATAAATCACTTTATTATTTCTTCTAAATTATGTTTTACTACTTGAAAGCTAAATTGTCGTGAAAAAGTGCTGTTTTTGGAACAATGGACTAAAGCCTTTTCTTTTTAATTGTCTTCCCTCTATTTAGTTAGTTTCATCAGTGGTGCCTTGTTGGGTGGTTGTTATGTGATAAGGACACAGATGCTGTCCTTACTTGGCCTTAGACTGTGTGTTCATTGTGCCTAAACAGACGGGCAGAGGTAATGGTGTTTTCTCTGCAAAGGGCTCTTCGTTAAAGGTTAAGTGCTCTTTTTTTTTTACATGAAGCCCCCAAACTCTTTAAATTCCCCTGCAGGGTGTGTTTTCAAAGGAAGAGGCCATGTTATGCTTTGTTCTTCTTGACGAATGTTTCCACACTCCTCGGACAGCTGAGGTTATCGCTACATAAACAGAAACTACTTCTGACTTTTTTACTTCTTGCTGTTTAAACAGTCGAACAAAAGGAGTAATGTTCCACTGTTTTGTTCAGTCATCAGCATGTCAGTGAGCTTTAAACCCCATTTTCTGTGTCATGCACCTGATTTTTTTGGGAGATCACATGCTTTTAACGGTTCCTCTTGTTTGTACGTTTTTCCTGCCTCCTTGCACACAGCCCAGTGTGATATGGATCTGTCAGGGACACGTTTGTCCGAAGGTGGCAGAGCATGAGTCGCAGCCTTTTGTGCGAGACGCTTTGAGACCTGTTTTTGAAGTGGGAAAGAAAAAAGGAAGTGATGGTGTGCTTTGATTGTCGTTAATTGTGGAGAACTGTTGGCACCTAATGCAGGGGGTAGTTTACAATGTCTGTTGACACTTTTATAAGCAAAAAGCTCTGCAGCATCAAAGGTTATGCTTGTTTTCTAGTTTTCTGCATGAAGAATTCATTTTTTTTCTGTACAATGTCACTCCTGTACACCAATAATCATCCATGATTACTTAATTTAGATACTTATAGAATTGCAAGAATTGGCTTCTCTACAGTTTCACTTATTTCAACCACTAACTTTAATATAGTTTATTTGAATTTTACTGTTACTGGTAAAAGTGATGATGAATACCTTGACAGGAAAAGGAATGTGTGGCTTTTACATTTTTAACAAGTATAAATCAAAAAAGTGTGATTTCCAGTAGCTTTACTCTAATATGCATTTAGACAGTGGCAGTTCTAGACCAGGGGGCACTGGCCCCCGTTGGCCCCTGTCTGGAACCTCACATGCTTTTAGATATTACTTAATTCATAAATCTTTCATACAAACTGAATTGTTCTTTGTTTTTTGAGGGCTTCTGAGGTTTATTAGAGGAAAATATGCTGAAAACAGCCCCGTGAAGACCAATAAAAACAGCATGTAGACCAGGAAAACAATTGTGGCAAAGTTCAAATGGAGGTTAGACTATAAAACAAAAATCCAAGCCTTAAACATCTAAAACTACTTTAAAAAAAAAAAGTTAAAAAATCATTACAAAAATAATTAAAAACGATCAAAATGCTGCCAAGAGATTGCTGACAAGTTCAACAAGCAGACAGGGGAAGGAGAGCATGAACCAGAGATCTACTTTTTGTTGCGTATGAATACACATGCAGGGCTCTGATGTGGTTCTGGGATTCAGGTCTAATGCGGTTTCTCTCTCTCTTATGGTGTCTCTCTCCCAGGAAGGGTGGGGTCTGGTGGACTCCAGAGGGGGTCTGCGTGTCCCGCTTTTTACTGCCTGGCTGGAGCTCATTCAGAAAGAGGTAACCTTTGACCTCTAGCCTAGTTACTGGTGCCTCTTTCCGCCTATGGTCTTATTTAGGGGTCTGATTTTCGCCTTCTTGACCAGTTCTTCTGTAATTGGTCAGCTGATATAAGTAAAGAGAATCTGAGTTTTCAAGGCTGAGTGTTGGTGAGTTTTTTCTATTGAGACTGAATGGAGAGGTTGTAGTAGATGGCTTGGTATCGGCATGAGGGTTTGGCTGTAGAGGCTATTTCTTTAGTGGGACTGGGCTTTCTTCTGTCAAATAGATTTGCCAAATTAGCAAATTAGCAAATCTTGTCTTTTCTCATGCCATGAATATTTCCTCTGGAATTTCTTTAGAGGTCCTATATTTTCCTTTTTTGAGCCTTTCAAAGTCACCTACAGGCAAAAATATAGGATGAAATAACACCTTTAGAACTATATTGGTATTATTTGGTATGAAATATTTTTTTCTTCCAACCCCAGGAAGAAAAAAAAAAAACACTTCCCTCCAAAGTGAAGCTTAGTTCCTGTCTGTCCCACCACTTCTGCACAGGTTATTACCCTGTACAGAATATCTTCTAAAAGAGCCACTAGATCTGATGCTGCGTTCACACCAAAGGCGTCTGAGGCGTCAAAAAATTGCTCAAATGTAGGAATCTAGACGTTGGGTCGGATGCTGGATAAAACTGTGGTCAAGTTGCTTTGACGCTTCGACGCTCTGGTTGCTCAGTATGATCCTACTGAAATATGGAGTTCTTGTTTACAGCGTCAGACCTCCAGCATACTGTCTGGAGACAGCACTGGAAATCCCTACTGGGGAAATTTTTGTAAAATCTGCTATCAGGTTGAGTTTTTATAGGACGCTGGAAATCCAGGTTCCCAGTCTAAACTCCAAGAATGCCCCATGAACTTGAAATGATCAACCAAGCAACTCCAAGTTCAATATCCAACATGGCTGCCACATGTAGAAATCTTAATGAAAGTTTCAGCTGTAAACTATTTATAAGCACTCTACTCTTCATCCATATTTATAAACAGATATAACGTGAGAAATAATAATTAGTTACAGCTCCTTTGCAGATATGCATCCAGGTTCCCATAAGTAAATTGATTATGGTACTAAAATAACTTATTTCTATCCTTAACTTACTAAATAATGCTAATACACATCGTTTACATTTTTTTTATGACTTTTCCGAGACAATTTTGATACCTTTTTTCCATTAAATAGCTTGTCTGTGGTCATCATCGGACATGCTCTGAGCAGTCCGGCAAAATATAATTAAATCATGTTTATCTGCGTTTTAGTGGTTTCTTTCTTTAGCTTACACACTATATACCATAATGTTAACACGAAAGGAAATTTATAAATTTATTTTATAAATCCAAAGCTGAAAAAGTTATCTTCCGGAAGTAGCGTAGGATCCCATTTCTACGACGGAGTATTAGGGCCCCACATGAAGAGAAAAAATATTTTTGCCATGACGAGAATAAACTCGACATGTCGACTTTAAAGTCGACATTTCGAGAATAAAGTTGAAATGTCATGTTGAGTTTAATCTCGACGTGTCGACAATAAAGTTGAAATTAGTTCAAGAGAGCCAACCGCTGCACAGGTTACATGCACAGAATCCAGAATCAGACATGCCTTGTGTAGATGATTTGGTCAAATTGTACTTCCTGTGATGATTATACAGTTGCAGCACGTCAAAGACTACCTTCACTCTTAAAACGCAGACTGCAGCTGTGGAGCGCGGTTGCTCTTTTCTCCAAACTTTGGAATGTCGAGATTAAAGTCGCCACGATATATCAACTTTATTCTCGAAATGGCGAGTTTAAAGTCGACAGGGCGAGTTTAAAGTCGACACGTCGAGATTAAACTCAACAAGACATTTCAACTTTATTCTCGAAATGGCGAGTTTAAACTCGACATGTCGACTTTAAAGTCGACATGTCGAGTTTAATCTCGTCATGGCAAAAATATTTTTTCTCTTCATGTGTGGCCCTAATACTCCGTCGTACATTTCAGGAACAGATCGGGCACAGACGCTTGATAAAAAAGAAAAGATTTTCAACTTTGATGGTAAAGTTTTATTTGGTTTTTAGCTGCAAAGTAAAATGTTTCAAAAACCTTTTCCTATCAATCTCTTAATTGTCTTGGCTAAGTTTAGTTGTATAAATTAAAATTTCTAAAAAAAAAAAAAAAAAAAAAAAAAGCCAGACTTTAGTGTTTATTCAGTTAAACTTAAGCAATTATTTCATACTATTAAACCCTCCTCTCACCAATTTAAAGTTTTAGAAAATGTATTTTTTAGAGTATATGTATGTATATGTGTACATATACTTACTTTACTATATGTTCTTGTTTATTGTGACATACCCCCTGGCATATTTGTTTGTTTATTTGTATATTTTATATAATATTGTTGACTTTAAGAAGAAAAAAGCGAGTGATAAAACAGTATTTTAAGGCCTTTATTTTCTCAGGAAATACATTACTAACTTTTAACTCATTATAGTTTAGTACGGTTACTAATTTTGGGGAGGGAAGCACTAAATTAGGTATTTTTTACAAAATACAATCGAGGGCGACCCGGATGTATATCATGTATAACAGACATGACACACGTTGCTCCCAGCAACTTTTAATTGACACTATCTTATTGTGTAACTTATATTCCTTATTATCTGGGCTGCAGTAAAAAGATGTTAGAAGTA
The DNA here is from genome assembly GCF_016077235.1 of Cyprinodon tularosa. Classification (NCBI taxonomy): domain Eukaryota; kingdom Metazoa; phylum Chordata; class Actinopteri; order Cyprinodontiformes; family Cyprinodontidae; genus Cyprinodon; species Cyprinodon tularosa. The sequence continues at coordinate 359,280 of NW_024039696.1, forward strand.
AGTGAAGAAGTCTAAAGAGCTCATTTGTAAGGTGTTTGTAGAACTCGACATCAGTTCCTGTTGCAGAGGAAGCATAAAAGAAAACAGTTTCTTTTCTTTTTCTTCTTTTGTCAGCTTTCATTGATTTCTTCAGTAAGCAACTGCTCAGGTGAAATAAACTTTGCTGAAACTCAGCAGGACCTGTCAAGGTGGATTATCCTCGCCTGTGATGAGAGGCGTCTTTTGTAATGACTTTAGATGTGAGCTAGTTGAGCGCTTTTGTTTTGACTGACAGCTTGTGTGTGAAGGACTTGTTTCCCTAATCTGCTTGTCACCTCAGATGATAATTAGAGATTTAAAATAATAACTGCACAGCTAGTTTGCGGCTACTGTTTTCTCCAAGAGTTCAGTGTAATACATGACAATCCAAGTTTTTTTTTTGTTTTTTTTTCCGGAACATTAAAGAATAGAAAAGTTGTTCCTTCTGATTAAGAGCCACTTTTCTTGGCAACCAACTCTTCAGCGCTTTTCTCTTTTTCTTTCCAAAAAAAGTTTAAAAAAACAATCCACTTGACTTTGTTTCCAACTTTGAAGATGTATCGCTTCCAATCCAGGAACCTTTTTTAATTGCAAATGTCAGAATTAGCATTGACTTCGAGTGTCATGTTTGGTTTTAGGTTCCTAACCCACATGCAGAACACACGGAAACAGGGGGAAAAGTTCAAAGGTTTATTAAACAACACAGTTGAATAAAGAACTGATCCAAGGGATTATCAGATCCAGGACTGGTCTCGACTGGGTTCACTGCAGAGGGGGACAGAGTGGTTAGCTGAAGTCCAGGTAATTTGCAGGGTGAGAGAGTGCAGGTCTGTACCTGATCTGGAGTTTGAGCTGAGCGGCAGAGAGGGGGAACCAGGAGGGTCCAGAGGCTGTCGGCAGACTGAGGGCTTGGCAGAGGCAGAGCTTGGTTTGAGAGTTTGCAGACAACAGGTTTGAGTTTCCCTTTCAGATTCTTCAGAGAGCGGGCAGGCAGGTCTTTGACAGGTTTGATTCTCCAGGGTTCTTCAGAGATCAGACTGACAGATTTCCAACAGAGAAACTCTTCAAGGTTTCAGGTTTCAGGCAGGTTCAACCTGGGAAGCAGAGAGGACAAAACAGATTAAGTTCAGGTTCAGGTTTTCTGGGAGTCAGAGATTCAGACAGGCTGGTTGGCTCAGGCTTGCTAACCATAACTGGCAAAACACTCTGGAGCTGGAGTGATGTCCTCTGCCTCCTTATATACTGGTCTCCTGATGAGCAAACAAGCAACAGGTGGTGCAATCAGAGTGGACCAAAACAAAGCCTTGTTTTGGCTAAGAAAACATGCATATTGAATTTTCTCCTTAGCTTTCCTTATTTTTATCTCGCCCTCCACGTCTTTCATCATCAATGCAATTCTTTTCAGGCACAGGTTTGTTATGCCAAGGATCATTATCGCTATACATCTACATCAATCCAGGTTATCCTTCTTTAAATCAACGCTCTTAGATATCAGGATTTAGGGCAAAGGTCAAGGATTAAAAGACCGCGATCCGGACCCCGACCCACCTGCTGGCTAATCCGGACCTAACCTGATTTAAAACATTTATAAATTATCGCATGTTGTCCGATGACAGTCTTTAATTTTACTTGCGCCGCTTCTCCTGTTAATATGGTAAATCCCTCCGGAGCGCCCTGGACCAGGCTACACATGATACAAATTAGCCAATGAGCTGTCAGTCAGGCTGCAAGCCACTTTTAGACACTGCAGGCAAACCTTTGGCAAGCCGGGCGATGGGAAAGAAGAAGAAGACAATGAGAAAAAGAAAGCAGAAACAGTGTGGACTGCTGGAAGAACTGCAGTGAACTTGTTAAAGAAAAGTGAAATGGCATGCTCAAAGATGACCCTGCACATTTGTGTGTATGGCTTAACCTACTGCTGTGAAGAAGCATTCCCCACCATGAACAGAATCAAAAATAAATATCCATCCAGGCTTGGACCACGCTTATTTTTAATTGGTTACCACTGGTTTAGGGTAAAAAAAAAAAAAGGGCTAATTAGATTTCAAAGGTGCTTTTGTAACACAGGTTGTTTGAGCGTTGATGGGTTAGTAACTGATATATTTGTTTAAAAATAATGACATATATCATCCTTATGGGGCTTTGTGATGAACAGCTGAATTATATCAAAGCTGTGCTTTGGGTTTATGTAGAATTAACCAAAATGCAATTATATGCGATTGTGCAGAAAAAAATGTGATTGAAAAGTAAATTAAGGAAACCTTTGGGTCTGATTAAGAAACCACACACTGATTCAGTTTCCTTTAACTCATGCACATTGCTTTGATAATATACCTCTTTTAATACATATATAGCTCATTGCTATAATTTGGACACTGTTAAAACAAAAAAATTAAGAAAAAGGAAGTTCTCATTCAGTATGGTAGAAAAAAGTGTAAGGTGTACAGTTTAAAGCATCTGCCCTTAGCATTACTTTTACTTTTATACTTTAAGTAATTTTAAAAATTGTACTTTTAATTGTAATAAAGAGCTCAATTTGGTACTCTAACTTCTAAAAAAAATTTTTTTAAACAATAGGAAAAACATTAATAGTTTTGACGCCTATGTGCATGCCAAATTACCTTCCCTTTCCAACCATTTCCTCTGTAGAAATGACTAAAATAAATGCCAAGAGAGTAAAACAAAACTAATAAAGTAAAATTATTTTGGATTCTTTGATAAGTTGTTAGTAATTAGGAACTAATTAATATGAAAATTAGGCATTAAGACATTGTTTTGTCATGTCTTACATAAGGTATTGGGATTTTCTTTCTTATCAACTTAACAAGGCCTTGGTCATTTCTTCCTGGTTTTGTTCATTAAATATTTATTCTTTTCATTTGTTCTAGCCTCATTATTAACATCTATTTGTTTGAATGTTTTTTTTTTTCTTTTTAAATGCAAGGTCAGGAACCATTCAAATCCAAATCCTATTGCTCATTCTTAAATGTATCAAAAGCGACAAAATTTAGGGACCCATAGCTGTGATTTATTGATATATTTAAAAAATTTCCATACAATATTCCAATATAATATTTCATGCCTACTGTATGTCTTAAAGAGCGTCAATCTTTGAGTATTACACGCTTGCTTTAATTCACACACATATACATAAAAGTATGGCAAATATTCTATATTTATATTTTCTTAATTAGTTCTTAAAGCATTATTTACATTTATGCAATTTGAACTAATTCAGAGCACCTAGGACATTTTAATAAAGGTCTGAATTTTTTTTTATAGGTGTGGAAACTCCCTTTATCTGATGATGAGGGAATTCAAATGTAAAATGTGTTTATCAACAGAAAACAAATGTAATCCCGTATATGTCCCAGCTGGGGAGCAGAGGGTCTTTTCTCCAGTTGCTCTTAGGGGATTCAGTTTCTCCTACCTTACTTTCTGTGTCATCTGCAGATTTGTTTTACCCCAATGAAAGCTGGAAGCCATCGGAGGCAGCTGTTCATCTATTTCGCTGAAAGACAGGATCATGATGAGACGGCGGTAACATATATGCTTGAAGACGAGACATTGTAACGTTATGTAGGGCAGCTAAAAAATCGTGTGTGTGTGCTTTGTTGAGTGATACACACTTCTAGGTTTACACAGCCTGAAGGCTATGAAGTAATGTTGGCCTGACAGCTTGTTGCTACCGACACCCTAGCCTGAGCTTCACACACATACCCTGAAATTTATTTTGGGTTTGTTTCGATTATTTTATGTTGCATCATTAAATATTTATTAAAGTGATAATAGAAGAATTAAAATTTAGGGAAAGTTCAGTGTTCAGCAGCTTTTATTAGGTGATTTTTTTCTTGCAGCAGTGAGATCAACAATGGAACTTCCTGAGGTCCATACTGATAAGGTGAAAAGCGGTGCGCTCCCTCTTCCTTTACAATCAGACTGAACTGTGTGGCCGCCCGCAGCTCCACTACTCACTTCCTGACGGCTACACATGCATGCATGCTTCAACACGGTCTGCAGACATCCTTCCCATGCTTCCAATCAACACTTCTCTGCTCTCACACATTCATTCCCCGTCGTTTAGTGTATGTTTTGCACATTTATCCTGGCTACAGGGCTGCTCCTGTTGGCTTTGATAGGCATCTCCATGTGGATCTGAGATCTGCACTTTCTTCTTGATTTTTTGCCGTGTCAAGAACAAGTCTTTCGACAACCAAAATGCCACCTTTTGTTTTGTCATTCGTGTCTTCTGTTGCCCTCTTTTTCTTTGTGGCGATCTCTGGAGATTAAGAGCGTCGTCATGGCCGCGGCACGCCCCATCACCCCTGGAAACGACTACAGAGGGAGAGGGAATTTTCATCCAACCCGAGTTGGGGTGGATGGTAAATAAGAGGCTCATGTGGGGCCCCTGAAAGCTGGGGCCAAGTGCTCTTAAAACAAGAGGGTCGAAAATGGGACTGAAATCAGCCAAATATGGTGATGGAAAGGCGAATCCTCTGGCTGAGATATGTGGTTAAAAAATGTCCAATAAATAGAGGTTAAAATGAAGGAGTAGAGAAGATTTTAGGTTTAGTATTGCAAAAAAAAGTGAAGAAACATTTTTTTTTAATCATTTTTAAACCTGTTTGGAGCAAACAAACATGAGACAAAAAGAAAAAGATGCACAATTCAGAGTTTAAACAGAAGATATTAGATGCTTGGCTTTTGTTAAAAACAGTGTGGGGATAGTTTCTGTTTCCTGATTTGGATATTTCCCAGCAACACGTGTGGCATATAATACTTATTTATTTCTATACTTTTTAATTTTTGGAACCCTCTGTTTGCGAATGAAATGTAAAAAAAAAAAAAAACATTTTCACCCACTTTGTGGCTGTATGGAAGCTGTTGTTCAATAGTGAGTGTATTCAGTGGGATTCATTCATGGATGTCGGAAGAATGTGGAAATACTTTAAAACCGTAGCTCTAAAAATTTTCTATTGGAACCATCTCTGTAAATAACTGGCTTTTCTAACTATCATTCTGCTGAATGTGCTAAAGAAAATTGGGCTTCAGAGTTTGTTATTCTTCAAAAAAAAAAAAAGAGGAAAAAAGTTGTGTAACATTTTTAAGCAAATTATAAGTTTTTTAAGATTGCATTTAAAAAAAAAAAAAATAATAATTTAAAAAAATAAAGAACAAGCAACTCCCTAGAAGTCAGAATATCTAGTGGGTAAAATCCGCCTGTCTACATTTCTCACTGCTGTTCCTTTGTTTTTGAACAATGTGATGAAAAACACTGATATTAGCTTGTTTTGCTTGTTTTGTTGTCATGAGTTAGCCTTTCCCTCTAAAGTCTGAATTTCGAACTGGAACACAGTTTAACTGGACATGCAGCAATTCCCATATCCCAGGTCCAAACTTTGGACATTAAAAGGAAGAGAACAGAACTTGTTCCTGTTTCTCTTTCCTTTTTTCACTTCAGACTGGGATTTCTGGGTAGCTTGATTGTTTCTGGCAAAGGGATTAAGTGTTTAACAGGGTAATTACAACACTTTTTGGCTGGAAACTCTGTATTCACACATTAAAATCATTACCACCTATAGGGGTAGTGTAGTTATTAGTGTTTTATCATATAATTTCCTGCTGCCTGCATATAGAATATCTTTTGTTAGGTAATTGGGGTCTGGGCATGTAGAACAAATCCATGGATGATGTAATTATTTATTTTAACCTTTTTAATTGAACAACCCAAACTAGTGTTGCACCGATACTGATACTAGTATCGGGTGGGGGCCCGATCCAGCACTAAAATTATGTTATCGGTATATGAATTGGCAAGTATCAACAAAAAGGACACTGATACCATTTTTAGAGCCAAAAGTTTATTCAACTATTGTCACCCATTCCAGGTATGCAATAAAAACTTCTACTGGATTCACTTTGTATTAGTCTTAGTCTTGTATTAGCAGCTTGACAAAGCCATGATGGTGATTATTTTACATCCAAGTAGTATGCAGTTCTTCATATATACACACACACCAATTTCAAATCGATGGTATCGGTATCGGCCGATACTGCACCGCCAGATATCGGGTATCAGGGCCAAAAAATGGCATCGGTGCAACACTAACCCAAACATTTAACTAGAGAATGTAGTAGATAAATGGCTTTAAAAATTAGCTTTTGGTAGTGCTGCTTAAGACAAAACATGTGGTTGATTATTTTTAGTTTATTATCGTCTGGTATAACAGCTGCTCAGAGAATTTGGCTTCTCAGTGCATTACATGCAAGATGTGGACAACCGTTCCTCGCTCTATGTTTTGTTTCTGGTCCTTATCTCTTAAGCTTGACTGAACTCAAAAGAGATGATAAGACAGGAATCAGGGTTTTTACCTTTTGTTGCCCCTGAAGGCAGTTTATATAGCTTTGTTATCAGTTTCGTTTTCACACTAGGTCCCAAACTACATTATTATATCCTAAAGAGAGAGCTCGCTTAGATTTCTGTCTTTGGGTTCTTTTAAAATGATATAGACCATCACTGTTCTCCAAAGGCTTGCTCTGTCAGATTTCATGAAGTAAAATACAGCCCGCAGATATTTTCAACAAGATTTTTTTTTTTTTAGTCGCTAATCAGATTTTTTTAGAAATTTGATCTGTCTTATGATTCCCTGCATGCCACAGTAATGCATTTACCCAGTCAGACCAAATAGCCCTACTTTAAGCTTGTGTTTCTGTACTGAACAGTCAAAAATATCCCTTTTCTGCTCCATACTCTTAAGTCTGTTGCATCTTTGTTGAACTTTCTTTAACATCGTGTTTTCTACAGATTGAGGTTCTAATATTTGATAGTAATGAACATTAATCCCTCTTCTGCAGTAAGTGTTTCAGGTGCCCTTAGATCCTAAAATGTGGTGACAAATATCAAATAATATAAGATTAATCTTTCACTGGGGCGTATTCTAAAAAGAGGATTAGTCATGGAGTTTTGGTTATACGTAAAGGTCCTATATCATCCTTTTTAAGCATTTCTTCCTCTATGTGATGATATATGCCTTTAGCACTATGGACTATCCATTTGTTATTAAATAGGCACTTTTCCTCAAAGCAAAGCTACATCTCCCAGTTTGGGTGACCTTTACCGAGGCCTTTAAAGGCAAAAAAAAAAAAAAAGATTATCACGACTTAGACATCAGCTAAAAAAGAAAAGTTGCTGTCCCCGTAGAGATTATCTGTTAAAAGATCGACTTTGTCTCAACTTTGAGCTGGAATCATCTTGCTCTGCCTTAAATCATCCTTTTCTAGCTGGAGAAAGAGGGCGTTTGTTTACCCTCCAGGTGCAAGTGTGATCATAGGTGCTTCATGAATAGGGCAGATTTTTCTCATCTACTCATTTTAATCAAATGCGGGGTGGGGGGGTTACTAAGGATTACTAAGATGCATGAGTCAGGCAAAAAAAAAAAAATGCTGCATGACGTTGATGAAAAAATAGCATCATGACTGTAAAAAAAAAAAAAAAATTATTAATTTATTCATTCATTAAAGTAGCAGCTTCCAAAATTGACAATTTTGTGTTTAACTTTATAAGAATGAAATTTAATTAATAGGCTTTATTCTTTAGCAATAAGCTGGAACCTCTAGTCTTTTTTTTTGCAGTTTTTGTTGTTCATTTAAATTCTTGCTTTGTATAAATACATACATGTCATGTTTCTGGTTCAGGTGTCGGATAGTTGTGAAAATTATACGGGATGTTTTGAACTGTAGCTCTGTTTTCATTATGTTACCTCAAACTTTTACCCGCTGGAACTTAGTAACCTTAAACCCTCAATTTCTTTCTTTCTTTTTTTTTTTTTCTGTTTCATCTGCCGGTTTTGTTTTGGTTGATCACCTGAGGTTTGTCCTCTTATAGCTTTCCTGAGTGAAATTAAATAGATAAAGCATTCACCCATGATGCTTTAATAGCGGATATGACAATATGCGATATCCACTCTTAATCCATGGTACTTGCAATGGTGCAACTTTAGTTATTACTTCACAAAAATCTGCGTTTTTATGTTTGCCCCTTAAGGAAAAGGCTGGGAAACCTTTCAAAATAACAGTTTTTTACCCATATGATGCTATACAAACAGGATGATTCACTCCATGTATTTCCACTGGTGAAATACAGCCAACATATATGATTTATAGAATGAAAAATGCTACTTCTCACTTTGCAAATTTCAAAATAGTTAACATAAAATATGTGCTGTAGATGAGTGTATATGAGGATGTCTGAAACACTGATAAGGAAATTAAACAGAGCAGAGCTGCTTAGCGTTCCTCCCCAGCAAAGTTTCAATATGAAAAAGTAGTGCTCCTCTAGGAGGATTTTTAGGGTAGATTAACCATCTATTATAAAATGCTTATAAAACATGGAAAGAATGCTGGTTAAAAGAAGGGGCAGGAGAGAAAACTGCAATAAAACCCCCTATGGGTTTGAAACTATGCCCGGACCGGAGCCCTACTGAGCCAAAACAGGAGGACAGTGCACTCCCCTGCTGCATATTTTTCCTGCCATTTGGTTTTTTTGTTTGTTGGGCTTTTCCTTTTGTCTGTTCAGTTCACTTCCCCTGTTTTGTCTCTTGCTCTTTCTTTTTTTGTTTTTGTATCCTTGTTTTTCTGCTTCTTTTCTCTGCTGTGCACCAGCCACACCAGTATCTCATTACTCTAATCCCATTCTTGTACTGAAGACACCATATTTTTCAATCCAAGCCTCTCAGCTCTTTTATTTTCATCTTTTTTCTCATATTCAGATGAAGCTGCCAAGAATTTATCAATTTAAAGTAGAAAACGGAACTGCAATATGTCACTTCAGTTTGTTTTATCTTATAATTCAGCTATTTGGGTGAAGGGAATTGATCCTGATAAGGAAACCAGATGGAACTCATTCTAAGGTTCAGATTTACAGCAACTGAAAAGATTTGGTGGCCTGATTTTTAAGCTGATCCACATTTTCTCTGATTAGCATTTGTCGGCCAGAAACCTTTATGGAGGTGTGAGCCAAGCACACAAAGGCATTTTCTGTCACGTTAAGCCATGAAAGGCATGAGTACTTGTGTTGTAAGTTGGCTGAAGTCAGCCAAACATTGTTCGAGGAGCGCTAACCTGCACTGATGGAGCGGCCTTCCCTGCCAACCTTCGCAGAAATCACCAAAAGAGACAAAGAGAGAAATCAAGCATGAAGTTCTAAAACACAGGATAAGAAAAGAAAGTTGTTCACACATACTGAGGCAAGGGAAACAGTTGAAAAGCACAGTAAAAACCTGTCAGCTTTCTTGTGTTTTTTTGCAGCCTAACATCGGCCGCCTCGGCATCCCTCACGGACCCTCTGCAGAGAAGGTGGCAGTGGTCGCTGTGGACGACTGTGACATCTCCATGGCAGTTCGCTTTGGGAAACAGATTGGCAACTACACCTGCGCCGCCCAGGGCACCCAGACCGGACAGAAGAAGTGAGAAATCCAACTACGTCCAGACCAAAAATGTTATCACTTCTTTATAAAGTTTTATCAAAATTGCCCTCCTTGAAACAGCTTCCAAAACCACACTCTGTTTAGCTTTTAATCTGTTTTCATTCTTGCTGCATCTCCTGTCAGACATCCCAAAGCTTAGCTAAGCTGGAGCTTCTCAGCGCATGCTTCAGGGGACTTAGTGTTTGCCACAATGCAAATCAGTTTCTCAATGAGTCACTTGCAGAACGTGCTGAGACACATTTGAAATGCAGAGGGTGGGAACAGAGAGAAGCATTTAAAGGTTGACGATGAGTTACATTCTTTCAGGGACACAGTGCATTGGTCACAGACACTCTGATCCAGACATAATATATCAGAACATAAACAAACTCCTGCAGGGTAGTTAGGTGAAAAAGGGTTTGTTCCTAAGTGTTTTAATTTTATTCTTTAGATTAAAAAGTAGTAGCTCTGATTTCTGAAGTGGAAAGAAATGATTGATAGGTTAAATCTTTATTAGCAATAAACGTTGTATTTAGCGCCTGTGAGTGCAAATTCTCCAGAACCGTTTTTTCTGCAGGTCTTATAGGTTTTTGTCTCTACCAGCTTTACACATCTAGTGTTTGACGTTTGTTCTGTAGTGTTTAAAATTAATCAGACTTCAGTCCTTTCCAGATTCTAATCTGGATTCAAGGCTGGCCTTTCTAACTCATTAACATGCTTTGATTGATTCTTTAACCTAAACTCCATCTTAGTCTTAAGTCTTAGCAGCCTTCAAAAGGGTTATCTTCAACCATGTATCTCTATCCTACTCTATCCCTGACAAAAAAAAGATTTACATAGCATGATGTTGCCACTGCCATGCTTCACAGTGGCTCTTTGCAAACTGTGAAAAGAATTTCTTGTTCAGATTCATCAAATAAGTTAGAGTAGTTTCTCCCACATGCGATGTAGTTCTTTGCAGAACCTTCAAAGTTACTATGAGTGTTTGACTGCCTCTCTGATGAACGCGCAGCCTGTCTGGCCTGTCAGTTTAGAGTCAGACCTAGAATTATGCATGTTTCAGATGATTCCCTTCTTGACAACACACCATATTAGTGATGAATTATTTAGCAAGAAACTCAACAGAGAAAAAAGTAAAACAGGTCAAAGGTTATGAATTCTGCAAAAAGCTGTACCTCACTTATCTCTCTCTTTTTTATAAATAACAAGGAATCTCAGATTCCTAAGGTATTGCTGTGCAAGGGGTTCATGGCATTTCAGGATAAATCCTGCTGATTTCTCTCTCTGTATGTGTATTTTCTCCTCTATAGCTGATTTAATGCAGCTTTTCATGCTCCCAGCCAGACATTGGAATTTGCATTGCGTCCATTTAAACTCATGTTCAGTTGCATCATGCAGAGTTGCCCCACTTTAAGTATCTTAAAACCGTTCGCTGTTTGATTGTTTGCATTCTAGAAGCTTTAGGCTTAATCAGCTTTGGTGCAGTATTTAAACCTATAAGACCAAAAGCATGTTTTTACAGTCTGGCTTTCCTCAGTCAGCTTTTGGTCAAGTGATGTTTAAACCCTGGAGGTGTGGGGAGGACACTTTCTAGGATGTCAGTAATTGTGGTTATTTGGGTTAATTCATAAGTTTTTCTCATAGGAAATGTTGATATTACCTATTTTTGGTGTTACTCCAATCTCTTTTTATCTTGGTCAGATCGTTGGACTTGACTGGCCCTCTGTTGCTGGGAGGAGTTCCCAATCTGCCTGAGGACTTCCCAGTCAGGAACAGAAACTTTGTGGGCTGCATGAGAAACTTAACTATCGACAGCAAACCCATCGACATGGCCAGCTACATCGCTAACAATGGCACCACTGCAGGTTAGACCCAGTTTGCACTGCAATTTCTTATCATTTCTCAAAGCACAATCTGAAGGACTAATATTTGCTAAACTTTCATTGCAAATGTTAACAAAAAGCACAGAAATAATGCTCAGTTGTTAGTTTAAGCTGGTTTCTGATGTCCAGGTTGTCCAGCAAAGAAGAACTTCTGCACAGACAATGTGTGTCTGAACGGAGGCGTGTGCGTTAGCAAGTGGAACACCTACAGCTGCGACTGTCCTACCGGCTATGGGGGCAAAAGCTGTGAACAAGGTCAGATATGTATATTTTCTTACTTTTTTCAAAAAGCAAAAAACAAACGGTGAGATGATCCAGTGGGAATTCATAACTTCTTGCTTGTTTCTACTTGCTCACCTGTTTGCTTCTGTATGGACATGTTTATTCACTTGTACATCTAGAAGGGAGATTAGATCTGTTGCGGATCGACTTTAGCTCATCGTGACTCATGCTTTAGTCACAATAGCATTAGGGGAAGCCTCTACTCTATTGTAGAGTCAGAAAGCATTACCTCAGGTTTGGACTTTCAGGTTAAAGAAACATATGACTTGCCTTCCAGAACCCAACACTAAAAATTTTCTCACATTCACAGAACCCGCTACTCCTTCTCTGCCAACTCAGTATATTTGCATCAGTTTTCAGCACAAACTCAAAAATCTTTCCTTTTTTGCCATGATATGTTATTTATACTCCATCCTACTTAGTTTTCTTCTTTGGCAAGGGGAGAACTCTGATGTCTTCCCTCAAGGCAAGTTCCCAAAGAAAGGTGTAAACGCCTCACCTTTTTTGCTTTGCTATCAGGTAATCACCAAACTAGTGCCAGGCCCTAGTATCCAGTATCAGAACCTGGTCAGGATCACAGTTTGTGTTTTTTTTGGCTGCTCTGTCTCTTGTTGACACATTAAGTCTAATTCTTCAAGTTCACTGCTTTCACACTGGAAATATGATACCCCTCTTTGGATCTTTCACATTGACAAACTAAGGTGACCTGCTGTCACCCACTAGGGTTTTTTGTATCAATCTTGGAGAAAATTGCCCACCCTTTCAACCTAAGTTTGAAAGTTTAATACACCAATAATCATGAGTGTTTAAAGTGTTTTTGCCCAGTTTTTCTCTCCATTTTGCATTAAAGATTTACCACATCCAAACAGTCCAAAAAAATTACTGTTGAGCTTTAATTGGTCTCTCTGAGCTGCAATAAGTATTCTGGGAGTGTATGCATGTTTGTCTTTAGTGTTTGTATCTGTCTTGTCATGTGATGGACCACTAACTTTTCCAGGGTGTACCCTGTCTCTCACCCACTGACCTTTTTAAATAAGCCAGCAGCGCCATCATCTTCCTTTGAGGAAAAGCTGATTTAGACGTTAGATGGAAATCAATTGTTAGTTTCCCAAGATTCTGCTGAGGTTTAGTAAAATATGAAAGTTGTTTTTTGAGAAGTTGTAAAATCATTAAAGGATCCAAAGATACAGTAGTTTTGCAGAAATGTTGCAGATCACACCTAAATTCCCCATTGGAAACACAATCCTGTTGTTGTAGTTTCTTACAGTAGCTCATAGTTTTCTAGTAGTAGTGGTGACAGTGGTGTCGGGTGCAGGAGTTTGCCCTGCAATCGGAAGGTTGTTGGGTCGAGCCCTGGCTCCAACTTTCAGTGTCATTGTGTCTTTGGGAAAGACATTTCACCTGCATTGCCTACTGATGATGGTCAGAGGGCCCAGTGGCGCCAGTGTGCGGCAGCCTTGCTTCCCGTCACTGAACCCCAGGGCAGCTGTGGCTACAATGTAATTTACCATCATCAGAGTGTGCGTGAAGGGGTAAATGGCGAAATGTAGTGTAAAGTGCTCTGGTCAAGTCCTCTGACTTGAAGAAGCTCTATAGAAGTACATGCCATTTACCATTTACCATAGTTTATAACCCGACTACCAAAGTGCCTTCTGCTAATAAAGCTTTCCTATAAAGTTATGCCCTATCTATTAGTTTCTACCAAGAAGAAAGAAGGGCTTTGTTGTTCTATAGTTGGAGCTTCTCTTTGGGCATTGTGGAGTCAACATGTCGTCATGTATTCGTTCAGCCCAACCACTGAACCAGTAGAGTCCAATAGGTACAATTTAGTTAATTGTGCAGGTTGGACTCACCTGGTTCTGTGGATTACATTTAATAACAAAATCTGAAAACCAAATCATTAGCAACAATGTTGTACATCAAGAATAATGCTACTCGATCGTGAGACGATAGATGTTTGTCTTTAAAATAATAAAAAATCGTTGATACCCTATTGTAATATTGTGACTATATTTTGTCTACTAACTGTTTAATTCTGCCTTGTTTTGTTGCAGAGATGCCCTCTCCTCAGTTCTTTGATGGCCAGGCACTGGTATCTTGGAGCGAGCCGGATATAACTGTCGCTGTTCCCTGGTACATGGGTCTCATGTTCCGGACCCGGCAGCCAACTGGGACTCTGATGCAGGTCAATGCTGGATCCTCCTCTACCATTAACATAATGGTGAGAATACAGAATTCAACAAAAAACTAAATATTGTCAAAAAAAGCCAAAACACTTTAGGTTAAATCACTGGATTTCTCCATCTTATCACCATCTAGGTGAGGGAACAGCAGATCCGTATGGAAGTGCTGTTGAAGGAGAAGTTATTGGCAACGTTGGGTTTCCCCCAAGTCCGTGTCAACGACGGAGAGTGGCACCACTTGCTGGTAGAAATAAGAAGCATTAAAGATGGCAAAGAAATTAAATACATGGCAGCTGTTTCCTTGGATTACGGAATGTACAAGGTAAAACTTTCACTTCTAGTGTTGACTGGAAGGCTAAGATGTTATTAGAGTAACAAGTTCTCATCTTGGTCTGTGTTTTTTTAAGCAGAAGTCTGTTCAGATCGGTAATGACCTACCAGGTTTGAAGGTAGAGACACTCCATGTTGGAGGGCTGCCTGGAGAGGGAAACATTGTCAATAGAGGATTTGTCGGCTGCATACAGGTAGGTTTGTTCATGTAAAATGCCTCTTTTTCTGTTTGTCTCAGTGCATTTTTTTTTTCTTTGAGTATCATCGTCATCTGAACTTTGTCTCTTTCAGGGTGTGCGCATGGGAGAGACCGCTACCAATGTGGCCAATGTGAACATGGCCCAGGGCCTGAAAATCCATGTGGAGGATGGCTGCGATGTGGCAGACCCTTGCGACTCCAACATCTGTCCTGAGAACAGCCATTGTAGCGATGACTGGACCACACACACCTGTGTCTGTGACCCAGGTAGTGACCGGACGTAAATTCTGTGCTTTGAAATAGACCTGAAAGACTAAGATACAGTAGCAGCCATTCAAAATGGCCTTTCGCAGTCAAAAGCCAGCTGATTGGCAGCCTACTCCCCTGAAGCTCCCAGAAAAATCCCCTCCAATTTCAGCCACTGGCCTTTTCCTGGGCATGCATATTTTTTACTCCGACTCCACTGAATTAGAGGGTCTGACCAGGAGATGATGCTTCTCTTTAGATCTTAATGTCCACAAATCATGACAGAAAGAATATTTTAGTACAAAAATTGATGTTTAAAAAGGAATTTTAGGGGACCAGCCAAGGGCTAATCAAGGAAAGTGGGGAAATTTTGAATGGCTAAAACTGTATACGCTTGTAGGATCTTGTAAACGTAACAAAGAAGTTATTTTTGCAAGATCCTGTAAATCTTTTTTCAGGTCTTGAGTTAAGTTTTGTGAGATCTACAATAAACCCAGTATGTAAAAGCCACCAGCAAGTTTCACTTAGTGGGATTCATCACAATCCCTTTTCCCTCTCTGTGTCCTAGGCTACTTTGGTAAGGAGTGCGTGGACGCTTGTAAGCTCAATCCCTGTGAGCATGTCTCCAATTGTGTCCACAAGCCGAGTTCATCTCACGGATACACTTGTGAATGTGGAGAAAACTACTATGGCCAGTACTGTGAAAACAAGTAAGGGTTTAACTGCATTCTTTCCTTAAAAAGTTTGAAAATGTATCTTCAGGATTCAAAAGTCTAGCATCTCAATTCAGACTTACAAATGAATTCATTCCAATAAATCTCTGCAGTCTTATTGTTTTGGAATGCTTCCGGTCTACTTGTAATGCTTTGATGAAGGATTTCATGTGAAGCAGCCGACCCAGATCAGACAGCAGTCATTTCCTGCTAAACCTTAGCCCAACCGACACGCATCACTTCCTGTCTAAAGCAAGATGTGGGATATCCCCCTATTTGCTTCACTGATCCTCTACAGGTGTTAAGTCTCATCTGCCCTCATACTGCCACCTGTCCCCTATCAGATCACATAACAGTGATAATACTTACGTCTGGAGGACGTTTACTCTGAAATCCCACATTTTAGATGAATTTAGTAAATAACCTGACTGATGTTTTCCCCTTCAACCTCGAAGCACGACTTCTAAAAAGGGGAACTTGTTTGCAGGCTTAATTGATTTTGCACACTTGTCTTACCCTTTTACAATAGAGTGGAGAAACCATGTCCTCCTGGTTGGTGGGGTAGCCCAGTGTGTGGGCCCTGCAACTGTGACACAAGCAAAGGATTTAATAAGGAGTGCAACAAAACCACCGGAGAGTGCCGCTGCAAGGTACACACACAAACACACACCTTTCCACTTTTCTTTATTTGAGCTTTTGAGTTAATTCAGATTTTACAACACCATTATAATCTGTCATACAAGATGAAAGAAAATAAAACAACATTTTAAAAAATTTTTCCCTCAGGGATATTTCATGAGGCAAAGCTTTAAAGCTACAGTGTGTAATAATTACAGGGATATAAAGTCAGAAATGTAATATATTATACATAACTATGTTATTTATCATCACCTATGAGCTCAGCCTTTTAACCATAATATTTGCGTTGCCTTAGAATTCGTTATTTATAATTACATAGGAGCGGGTCTCGCAGCCATGGAGGCAGACATCTTTGCGCTACGGCAAGCGCAGAGCCAACAAACTAGCGATTGCGAGATCGCCCATTACGCTCGAAAATAACTACGGCAAGTTGAGAGAGATTAACTGAGACGGTACTGAACAGTAGATGGCAGTATTATGCCTGAGAAGCGTTTAGTCTGCCTGAAACCAAAGAAGAAGAAGAAGCAGGTATACTGCGCCTCAGTAACAAGAAAGGTGAACAAGGCGGCAGGCGTGAGTGACTTTGCAAACTGTTTGGCACTGTGTGGCCAAACATCAGACGAATGGAGGATCATGCCTACTCTGTATCACAACGAAAAGCGGCGGACACCGAACCCCCGTCATCTAAGAAGCGGAAACACAACGAGAATAAACGCAAGCGTGACAAGAAACGGCAAAAAACACGGATCAACATTGGCACGGAATTTACACGATGGAAGTCACTGATGGAGGAAAACGGTTTTCAAAGTGACGCTCAAGTTGCCAGTTTTCTCTTGGACAGGTAATTAATCCTACACACACAATTGTCTAATATCACTGCAGTTTTTGGAGTACAGGATGCTCAGACCTGTCTAAAACAATAACATGCTGCGTGATGATGCTGTTACTCTCCAGTATACTTATTCAGCAACGTCCCTGACGTTTCACAGGTAATGATTCAGTAATTTTCTGTAAAATAATTTTCTGGATATATACCTCGGTTACTTCTCTCCGGCTCCTTTGGAGATCTTCAAGCCTTTCCTCCTCTGCTCTAGTCACCCCGCTGGCACCGCTGCACGCCCACCCCGCCCTCTCTGCCCTCGCCCTCTGCCCTCTTCCTCGCCTTGTAACCCCCGTGCAACAAACAAGACTTGGACTCTGTAAACGGGGAATATATAATCTTCCAGCGAACACAATCTCGCTGTTAAACTAATGACTACAATTACTTCATCTGTTTATATCACCATGCAAAGCAGCTCACCAAAACGTCACAACGATGTAGAAAAAATAACGGGTATATTTATTATCTAAAGTCTACATGAAATCTATACCCTACACAGACTAATGAAATACTATCTGTAAAATTATCTATGTAAACAAACCTCATCACTTGAGAAGGTAGGTGATGCGGACGTCGTGGAAGACATTTTGTCCCGTAACGCTCGCCGTACTGTTGGGGGGGAGAAGGGGTGGGGGGGAGACGTTCATGTTGCTGCAGTCTGCAGTCTGACCGCTAGATGTCGCTGAAAATTACACACTGTAGCTTTAAAAACAAAATATATTTGTGGCTAAAGTCAGGCATATCGTTATATGTGGACAGGGCATCAGATGCATAAAATTCTGTTTTAACATGAAAAATGCAAGCTGTGACTTTAGAGAAGCAACTATTTTGGACTATGAAGATTGAAGAACAATCATTTGCATTGATGTTTGATCCTTTCCCCCCCAGGATAACTACTATCGGCCTGAGGGCGAGGACACCTGCTACCCCTGTGACTGTTTCCACATAGGCTCCGAGTCTCGAACATGCGACCCAGTCAGCGGGCAGTGCCCCTGCAAGGGAGGCGCCATCGGCCTTCAGTGCAATCGCTGCGATAACCCATTTGGTGAAGTAACACCTAAAGGATGTCAGGGTATGTGGATGGGATTTCACATCATCACAATGTCATCTTAAACTGCAGTGGCGATTTTGATCGTGTAAAATTGATTCAGAGATGATAATGATAAAAAGTTTGTTTCGAAAAAACATGATCCAGGACTAGCATGTGATGTTTCTGGTTCACAAAGGTTAGATGATGAACCACTGAAGTGTCGGAGGGATGCAAACGCTGCCACATTGCTACTTTGCATCTTTGTCATCAAGCAGTGAAGCAGAAGAGGCAATCCTGGCATGTGGACAGTGCTGGCAATGATTCGGCACTTAGATAATACAGGCTAGATGAATAGAAAACAAAAACCAATGTCACTGATTGACCTAGCATGACTCTTTTTCTGAGCTGAGTTGATGGAACATGTTCAGACTTTAAACACACTGTACAGTTCCTCTTTCTGTGAAATCATTTTGAGAAATGGTCATAAATTGAAGCAGATTCTGATCCAAAGCTGATATAAACAAACAGCCCAAACCAGGGGTTTTGTTCTTGTGTCAAAAGGGCAAATACAATTTTTATCCAAATGATTCTGAACTGTGGATCTTTTGATGGATTAATACTTGCTCAAAAAGTCACCTTAGAATAGATAGTTCTATCAAGAAAATGAAGAGGCTCACAATGTTCAATAGAAGACAATGTAAATAGTTAAAAGCTGTAGGTCTAGGTACAGATGTTATGTGTGCCAACCTAGATATGATGAGACATTTAATTGTCTATCAGAGCTTATCTAAAAGTCTGATGGGATTAGTTTAGTTTAGTCTCCCATGCCAATCTGGCATAAATGGACCAGTTGGTGACCTACAAGAAAAGGAATTTACATCTAAGGGGAATGCTTCATGGAAAACAGTCCTGGATTGACATCCTAAGTAATGTTTTTTGCTTGAAATAACTCTGTTTTCTTTGCAGTTGTGTATGAACACTGCCCAAAGGCATTTGATGCTGGCATTTGGTGGCCAAAGACCAAATTTGGACGCCCTGCTGCTATGGACTGTCCCAAAGGATCTATCGGTGGGTAACATAATGATCCCTTTCTTAACTGATTCTGAGTGTATAAGCTTGTAATGTCACTGAAGCTAAGATGAGAAACACCTGATTGTTGCAGTGGTTATAAAAGCAAACTGATTGTTTCATCAACTTTTTTTTGCATTGCAGCTTTTTTTTAGTCTTTTAAAACTATTTAAAATAAAACAAATCAGGAAAATCCTGTTTATGGTAGCTCTAAAAAGAGCTGGATTGTGGCTGGAATGACTGTCTCCTTGTGTTGTAAATTTGATTAAATATACAATTGGTTAAGGGTTTTCACACAAATACTTTAAAAGCAAAATGTGAACCTTTATGTAATTGCTTTTTTGATAGAGATAAAAGTTAAAATAGCTTCTCTCTAACATTGTTAATTTGGGTATTGTTAATTTTTTTTGCACTTTACAGAATAATATCATTTAAATTACGAAGGTTGTCTGCTTAGGTAGCTAGCCTGCAATCTGATGTTATAAAGTCATTTAACAAGTGGGGGAAGGGCAGCCCTTCTTATTTTCTATTTTTCAAACAGCCAATAAAAACTCTGACTAAGCTGAATCTTGGTTACAAAGCCCATGCCTTTACAATGCACTCTTTATTTAGACAAAAAAATGTCTAACTATGCAGAGAAACAAATCATTTTGATAAATGCAAATTAAAAAGCTTTAGCGAAAAGAAAAATCCACACAAATGACAAATGATCTGAAGCTTTTTAGCCCTGACATGAGGTGATATCAAAATGACAATTTATTGTATGTATCAGTTAAACTATATGTGCAGCTGTTCTTTTGTCAGCTAGTCTTTTAAGGCGTGCAAACACACCTACACAGGTTCAAATCACAGTAATGGGGATCTTTTATTAATGCGTATAATCCAGAGCTTTCACGCTAGGGAGTCATGCACAGGTTTGCTCCTTAACACTCCTGGAAAAACACCAGGTACATTAGGAGCTAAAGGTGTACCTTTCGCTTCACTGCTACTCTGTGTTGTTAGATAGATAGGCTTGATTTTCTTTTGGACCCTAACTGCAGGGTTTACTTATTTGTTTCTAGGAAACCTTGGTCACTTTGAGGAAGATATTTTCTTTCCCAAAATTTCCTTTATGCATAAGCATTTAAAGAGATGGTAAAGCAAATGTTTCTTTGTTCTTTCCAGGTACAGCTATTCGTCATTGTACTGATAAGGGCTGGTTGTCTCCTGAACTTTTTAACTGTACCACAGAGACTTTATCCAGTTTGAAGAAGATGGTGAGCACTCCTCATAGCATTTAAAATCACTTATAGTTAACAAGCTACTGCACATATACTCATCTGATTTTCTGTTTTTGAATCATTTTCAATGATCTGCCTGGAGCGACCAAAGCTTATATTGGTTCTACAACTATTTGGGTTCCAATTTTTGCTGTTTCCGAATCACCTTTTCAGAATGAGGAGCTGCGTCGCAACAGCTTTAAGATGAATAGTGAACAGTCCAAAGACATTGTGCGTTTGCTGCACAGTGCCACAAATAAGAAGCCGCACTTCTACGGCAACGATGTCAAGATGGCGTCCCAACTGCTGAATCACGTGCTGAAGTACGAAAGCCGGCAGTCTGGCCTCAATCTCACTGCCATGAAGGATGCAAAGTTCAATGAGGTACAAAAGAAAAAAATATTCTCCTTAAACTCAATCTAATTTTAACAAACAATAGAATTAATACTCAATGTAAAAAATGCAGTTTTTCGTGATAAATTGACTGATGGTTGATTCCCCTTCAACCAAATAGAATGCAGGAAATCATTTGT
The DNA here is from genome assembly GCF_016077235.1 of Cyprinodon tularosa. Classification (NCBI taxonomy): domain Eukaryota; kingdom Metazoa; phylum Chordata; class Actinopteri; order Cyprinodontiformes; family Cyprinodontidae; genus Cyprinodon; species Cyprinodon tularosa. The sequence goes on from NW_024039696.1 coordinate 380,007, forward strand.
GAATTTGATTGAGGGTAAAATGTGAGGAAATTCTACACACAACTTATGATCCAGTCATCTTATTCTCAGCAGCAAGTAAGCGGCACATACTATCATTGACATGTGATAAAATAATAGAAAACTTGTTCAGGGAGCCTCTTAGAAAGGGTATTTTAATCTGGTGCACATGTTTGCACCTTAGTAATTTCTCCCTGGGCAATTGCCTGTTTTAGCTTTATCCAAATTGATAAAGCTGATTCTATTTACTTACAAGTTTAGACAAGTTTCTAACTTCCTATTATTCTCTCCTTAGTTATACAGATTCAAACACATTGGCCTCACTTGAATGTCAAGTTCACATATCCTTCTCATAACCTAAATCATGCAGACATACAATTCGTAGGGGTTGATATCTTTATAGAAAGTTTAATTGTTTTGTTTTTGGTCAGAATTTGGTGCGAGCAGGCAGTGCCATTCTGGACCCCGGCACCAAGGACCACTGGGACCAAATCCAGAGGACAGAAGGCGGCACCGCACACCTGCTTCGCAACTTTGAGGACTATGCCAACACCTTGGCCCAAAATGTCAGGAAAACCCACCTCAAACCATTCACCATTGTCACTGACAACATGAGTAAGTGCTTGAACAGTGTTCAAATTGCTCATATGTCCATATGTCGTGTATTGTTTCTGTTGGCTTTGCTTCATGTATGTTGTCCTCTTCTTCTGTTCCACAGTATTAACTGTTGACTACTTGGATGTGTCAGACCCAGAGAAGGCAACGCTACCTCGCTTTAAAGACATCCAGGAGTCTTACCCCAAAGAGCTTGGATCTTCCGTGCACTTCCCAGTTTTTAACTTACAAGGTCATGTCCAAAAAGGTAAGAACCAAATCTAAATCAGAACTACTCTGCCTCTTTTACTACATTCTGATCCATCAGCTCTTTCCTCTTTTTGCCACAGAGAAGCCAACTCCAGAACCTCAAACCCAGACTGGTCACCCTAAAGGGGAGGAGCACAGGGCGTCTGAAAGAACACGACGTCACCTAGAGCCACCCAAACCTAAAATGGTGGCCGTCGTCATTGTTTACAAGTCGCTGGGCCAGCTACTCCCAGAAAGATACGACTCAGACCGGAGGAATTTGAGGTACGGTTTGTGACATTCAGTTTTTACTCAGTCATACTCAAAGTACATGAGATTTGTATCCAGTTTCTGGCCTTCTGTTTTATAAAGCTCCTTAAGAAGTGTAATAAACATAATTGCTTTTGGCCTTTCTGCTGCAATCAGACTACCGGTATCAGATATTATGGTTTGAGCAGAAGAATTGTAAGACTGTGTGAAAGAAGTCACAGTAAAACAGGGACTCTATCTATTCTCTTAAAAGAGAGAAATTGCTGAAAATTAATCCATACCTTAAACAATTTCATATACCCTGTTAACAAGATTAGTACAGTTTCAATTACTAAAATAATTGTATGCAATATATTTAAACTAAAATGTAGAAATTTATCTGAGTTCAGAGATTTTTTAAATTACTGCTGACATAGACATAATAATTCTTAATAACAGATAGCTAATTTTCATCACCAGGTCTTAGAAACACATAGTGACATTGAGTCTTCTTAATCCAACTTCCACGCCGAAGAGTGTTTTTATTATTATTAATATTACCTGATCTGGTAGCTGTGGATTTTCAGATGAGCACATAACCAAATAAACCATGTTACCAGTCAATAACTTACTACTGCAGTATTTTTCATGCAAATAAGACAGAAGAAAACCCCAACATTATATGGGTTTTAATGAATGTTGAAATGCTAATCTATATTAAAGAGACCTGTAACTGGGCGTGCAGGTGACACAGCGGTTAGCGCGTGCGACCCATTTACAGAGGCCTTGGTCCTCGACGCGGCCGACCAGGTTCGAGTCTGACCTGTGGTCCTTTGCATTGTGTCTGTCCCCTCTCTCATTCCCCTTTCTTGTCAGCCTACTGATGAAAAATCTAACCACTAGTGCATCAAAAACTTAAAAAAAAAAAGAGAGAAAGGGATGTGTAACTGTGCCTTGAATTGCAGGGTTCCCAACCGTCCAGTGATCAACACAGCAGTAGTAAGTGCCACAGTCCACAGTGAAGGTCCACCCTTTCCTCCAGTCCTGGACCCACCCATCACCTTGGAGTACACTCTGCTGGAGACAGAGGAGCGGACAAAACCAGTCTGTGTTTACTGGGACCACTCTTCCTCGTGAGTTACCTGCAGTCACATCCATGATTGGTGGCTAAAATGTTATAAAAAAAAATTTTTCACAGGGAATTCGTTCATAAATGCTTCTGTTTTAGCCCATTTTACTGAAACCCTGTCTGGTTTAGGATTGGAGGTACAGGCGGGTGGTCCTCCAAAGGCTGCGAGGTGCTAGACAGGAACAACACTCACATTAGCTGCCAGTGTAATCACATGACTAGCTTTGCTGTGCTGATGGACATCTCCAAGAGAGAGGTAGAGTCAGGAGGTTTCACTCCAACCTTGCCGCTCAGCCTGTTCTGCAGCTTAACCCGATGACTTTGGTTTCTTTCCCAAACCAGCATGGCGATGTCCTCCCACTGAAGATCGTCACTTACACCACAGTCTCCATCTCCCTCTTCCTCCTCCTTCTCACCTTCATCCTTCTGTGCCTTCTGCACCGACTCCGATCCAACCTGCACGCCATCCACAGGAACCTGGTGGCGACGCTCTTCTTCTCCGAGCTGGTCTTCCTGCTAGGCATCAATCAGACGGACAACATGGTCAGTTGGTGTACAAATGAAGATATAAACATTTGGGATGTTTACTTGTTCTCAGATCTCTAAGTCTATAGGTTTGATAAATACATTTAGCTGCGAAGAAACAGATTTCTGTGTCTGCAATGCAGAAATGGAAATGTTTTTAATTGCTAAATATGCACACACTTGTGTGTCATTGGATAATCTCTGGCAGCTTAGTAATCAGAGGACAGGTTTGGTCCTTGAATGTCTTAAACTTTTCTCTCTAGGATTTTTGTAAGATTTATTCCTTAGAAGTTCGATCACTGTGGAAGGAGATCAATTTTTAGACTGGCGTTTCTGTGATTTGGCTTTATGCTTGGAATCCACATCCTACTCACAGACTGAGCCATGTCACCTTTTTTAGATTTGTGGTTATGTTTAGCAGTTTTTTATCAAATCTTCTTCTATTGCATTGTTCACAAGGCCATGAATCAGTGCAGACTTATGCAGCAGAATCAAAAATAAAATCACGTGGAGTTAAGGGCTAAATGATGAAGAGTCCCAACTTTTATTGTGCTGGGATTTGACTTTGGATGTGTCTGGCTATCTGTACGTATATAGAATATAGCTTCTAATTAGAGCCATATTAATCTATTTTCTTGCCTTAAGTGGAAGTTGATCATTTTGAGTTTAAGTGTGTGAGTGTGTGTGTGAGTTCAGGTTCAACCTGTGGAATGTTGTCAGTCTGTGCCCGAGGCAATATGCTGCAAGATTTATAATCAGTCAGAGCAACTTCTCTGTTTTTCTTTCTCTGATCTCTGCAGACATACTAAGAGTTGTTCAAATGTATTATAAAAGACATCCTCTGACTCACAACATTCCTAAATAGATAATTAAGATGGAGGATGAAGCAAAAAAGAAATTGAAAGGGAGAAAGGCAAGAGAACAAATCATTAGATCATCAACTATAGTTAATTAATTTTCAATGTCTTAGGGGTATTTTTCTACATCTTGGAGCCAATGTGAGGCAATGTAAAGGCTGGAATTAGGATGATAAAGTAGTTAAGCTTGAGGAGTCTATTAACCTTTCCTTTCTTTTGCTTGTTTTTTCCCCCATATTGTCCTTTTCCTTCCAGTTTGTGTGTACCGTAATAGCCATCCTCCTCCACTACTTTTACATGTGCACCTTCGCCTGGATGTTCGTTGAGGGTCTGCACATTTACCGTATGTTGACCGAGTTGCGAAACATCAACCATGGACACATGAGGTTCTACTACGCCATTGGCTGGGGCATACCCGCTGTCATCACCGGTAGGAAGAATTCAGAGACAAGGCAGTTTCTATTGCATCTAAATAAAAAATAAATAAAAAAATGGAGCCTGTTTGGACGACAGCCTCATAATAGATATTTTGCTTGAATATATTAGCACCCAAAATGTGCTTTGGAAGGGGGTTACTACCCGATCTGTCCAATTAGGAAGCAAGATCTGTACCGTCAGTTCATTTGCGCATGCGCAACCAGATATACATCCGGGTGGCCCTTGATTTCCTTTTATAAAAAATACCTAAATTATGTTTTTCCCTCCTTAAAAAGAGTAAGTGTACTCAACCATAATGTGTTAAAGGTTAATCATGTATTTCCTGAGAAAATAAAAGCCTTAAAGTCCTTTCTGTTTTATCACTCATCTGTGCCCGATTTGTAACAGAAATGGGATTATGGGATTCTATGCTACTTCAACTTTGGATTTAAACATAAATCTAGTCTTTTGGAGTTTTATGTTTCCTTCCTATTTAATATTATGGTATTTAGTGTGGAATCTAAAGAAAGAAAAAAAATGCAGGTCAACATGGTTTAATCTTATTTTGCCAGACTACTCATGTCCGATGATGACGTCAGACAAGCAGTCTAAAGGAGAAATTATAAAAAACTTCAAAATTGTCTCAAAAAAGTCATAAAACATTTTTAAAGATGTGTATTAGCATTCTTTAGTGAGTTAAGGATAGAAATAAGTAATTCTAGTACCATAATTACAATATTTATAGAAAACCGGATGTATATCTGGTTGCACCTGCGCAAATGAGCTGTTGGTACGGATGCTTCCGGGACGGATCGGGAAGTGACAGGGTCCACTGAATGCAGAGGACATGGTCTCTACTTAAAGGTTAAATATGTTTTATACAGGAATTTACAAGTAAAATATCATAGCTAATATCATTAGCTAAAGATTTGGGGATTTAGCCTGGCCGTTTTGAGAAACATAATACGTTCATTTTAGCTGTAGCTATGAGGGAGTTTAGTTGTTTGTCTCAGCTGTTAAAGTTTCTGCAGATTCATACTAAACATGAATCTAAGACCCACATCTCAGAATGAGAGAGATGTCTGAAAGAACTGTAACTTTAAATATTTTGATGTTTGCAAAAATAATGTTGCCATATTTATTTTTGTGTGTAGGTTTGGCAGTCGGCCTAGACCCTCAAGGTTACGGAAATCCAGATTTCTGCTGGCTTTCCGTTCATGACACTCTGATCTGGAGCTTCGCAGGACCCATTTTCGTGGTCGTTCTTGTACGTGCATGAAAATAATTTTTTTTTTCATATAATGCATATATCACCAGATTTAGTTTTCATCCAAAATCAAAAAGTAAATTCTTTAGAGAATGCTTTCACTTCTATTTCTTTCATAATATTATTCAAGATATCAGATTATTTCTTTTCATTGCACCTTAAAAGAAGGTGCATCAAGGCAGCTATGTACAGTAGCGTTAAAAACTAATTGTTTATTTTCTCCTCATTTAAGGTGAATATAGTGATCTTCGTTTTAGCTGCGAAGGCTTCCTGTGGTCGAAGGCAGAAGGTTGTGGAGAAATCAGGAGCTATGTAGGTGTCTTAGCCTCTGACTATTCAAGGTAGATCAAAGCATCAAGTCATTTATGTAACCTCACTTTTTTTTTTTTTTTTACTCAGTCCTGCGCTGCGTATGGCCTTTCTCCTCCTGCTACTTATCAGCGCCACCTGGTTGCTCGGCCTCATGGCTGTCAACAGCGATGTAATGACTTTCCACTATCTGTTTGCCATCTTCAGCTGCTTACAGGTAAAAATATGTGACTTTTTAAACCCAAAATGAATCATATCTGTGATTAGTGAGCTTACACATGTTTTTTAATGTCTTCAATAGGGAGTCTTCATCTTCTTCTTTCATGTGATCTTCAACAAAGAAGTGAGGAAAAACCTCAAGAATGTCTTCACAGGTAAAAAGACGGTCCAGGACGACTCCAGCACCACCAGGGCGTCCTTACTCACCGTAAGTGGATTTACTTTAATATTCAGGAATGCACTTAAAAGCTAGATGATCTCTAAGATGTAAAATCTACATTTTTTTCAGATCAGTCTGCTTTTGTTCTTTATCCTCAGCGCTCTCTCAACTGCAACACATACGCAGAGGACGGCCCGCTGTATCGCACAGCCATCGGGGAGTCCAACGTCTCCTTGGACAGTACACTCAGGTCAGCCAAGAGCCGCAGCAGCTACCTGGCTTACGCACACAGGTACACAACTGCCACTGACCGCATGGCTGCTTTTACTAGAATCCTGCATGATACGTGTCGCTATATGGAGATTTCTGTCTTTGTTCCCAATTTTTTCTGCTTGTCTGTCAATGCATCATATGTCTCACACTTACTAATACACACAAAGCCCTTTGCAAGCTGAATGTTATGCTGGCTGTATGCCATTTACTCCTGATTATATTCTTTATCCAAGCTGGAAAAGGAAGGACTAAAAGGACATAAAAAGTGTGTTTGCCCTAAATTTGAGCCAGAAAATAAGATGATCTGCCAATGAAAGTATTTTTTAAATAAGATACTTAGATATTACGCACTTGAAATAAGATTATTGGTTATTTTTCACATTTTAAATAGAAATCATACTCTTCCATTGGCAAATTTCCCTACTTTCAGAATAGCTGACAAAATTTTTCCTTATTTCTCTCTTTTTCTGTCACATCATGCATGCTGCTGTATGATGGTACTTGCATTGAATGACCACGCTTTGATTTTCCAGTGCATGGCTTGTTGCCCCATAAAAGAAAAACACACCACACAAATGACAGTAAATTCAATCTTAATAAAACCTACTGTGTAAAAAACAAAAACATAATTGTGTCTAGTTACTATTTATGTTATGAGATTTTGAGTGTTTAGTGAAGCATTATCATCCTGAACACCAGCAATGTAATGATTTGACAATTTAGCAAATAATGATGCAATAACATTTTCTCATAAATGTGTAAGCAGTGATTGGAATTTTACTCAAAACAGTAACTACTTCTGGTAACTTTTTAGTTATTTATTTACTTACTGCTCAATCAAAGTAACTGGTTACTAGCTAAAGTAACTATCAAGTTACTTTTTATTATCTAAAATGTAGAAGAAATTTGATAGCTTTTCATTATTGCAATTCTAAATACAACTAAAGACTTGAAGATGTTTGTTATTAATTAATAAATGAATACATAAAAGGATTACACATTTAAAAACAGTGAATACTAATCAGAAGTATTTTTACATGTTTGCTTTGACTATTGTAATGTAGATATAGTGATTTTTTTTTCTTTATGATAAAAGAACAATAAGGTGTTTTAGAACTTTATATTTTTGCAAGTTGACAGTTTTTAAACAGCTATAAAATAGGTATGAAGCTGAAAAATCCTGCTTATTAAGCAATTCAACAGAAATGAAATATAGGCTACTTTGCAGCAGAATTCAAAAAGGATTACACTATTCCATAAAAAAAAACCCTGTCAGAACTAGTATATTTCTGTGGAAAGAAATGTAAAATATGCAAGCAACACCAGTATAGCAGTGAGGAAAAGTACGTGTAGATTAAAGGCAGCCGGTTGTCAGTCAGTGTTGATATGCTGCGGAGACGGTGTGTTTATGAGAATTCACATTGACTGACTGAGTTGCTGCATTAATTTCAGGAGATGCAACAGTGTTACCATTATGTGAAAAGTATTTACTTTTTCAATGAAAGACTAACACAGTTACTTACTCCGTTATGATGTAAATTATGTAGGTTGCATAACTCTTTTTTTTTTTGTTTTTGTTTTTGCCTGAAATCCAGAAGACAAAGAGATCTTACTTCAAAGTTATTACCTGAAATAATAAAAAAGAAAAATAGTCATTTATAGACCCAATAATTTACATATCTGAGGTAAGGAAAAGAATTACACTAAAAATGCTTAGAACATAAAATTATTTTCAAGTTTTATCTTACAAACACAACTATGGAAGGAGAGCTGCTTGATTCGTCATAGAATAATTAGATATGATGACTATCCCATCTACTGTAGCTATTTTTAATTTTCAAAATGCAGAAAACCGCAAGCCACAAGCTCATTTCAAGAGATGCAGTTCAGTTTTTTTTTAAAGAAACGGTTAGATCCAATGAACGCTTTTCAAATTATTTCTAATGCATGGACTTTTTATTATTGTGGTTTTAAGACTTTAAGACGAGATGGGGACAGTTTCCGTTCAAGTGGGACATTTCCACCTTGTCCCTGCAGCTGTTTGTGAGTCCTCAGCTACATCCAGAAGTTTCTCTCTGATCAGCCATCAGACAGCTCAGAGTCTCTGGTTGCAAATTTTTCCCTCCAGCAAATTTCTCAAACCTGAAATAAACGGCTGCAAGAGAACAAAAGGGAATAAAAATGCCATTCCAGACCTGTCAGCTAGTAATTTACGATCAACAGGTAAAGGTACCTAAACCTAATTTATGCTTTGGATTTAACGGCACTAACTGGTTGCTCAAGATTGAAATTGCACCCATTTTGGTTGAACAATGAGTTACCCATAAATCCTCCACCATGGGTAGTATTTGATAGTAAATGCTTAAGGTTTTTACTTTCATCAGACCCATGGACACTTAAAACAACATTTTTGTTTTAGTCCTGTCAAAGCAAACAACGGGAGCTGGTGTTTTGTAACAAGAGATGTCTGATGTTTCACTCTTGATCATTAGTTTTCAAAAACTACAAGCTCGGGCTTGAATCAACTTCCAGTAACGCTGTACTTCCCCCTAAATACCTCTGTATCTTCATTCTTCTTCTCCCGGATCTCCTGGATCTCTAGGGAAGAGTCGGGTCAGAAGCCCAGCTCATCAGGAACGGCTAAAGGACACACAGATCTTGATGGACCTCTTTTCCATCGAAATGGCACCAAAGGAGATGGTGAGGGTTTTTTGGGGGGGTTTTTTTGTGCTCATGGATGATATTGTGGAACAATTGTCTTAGTTTTAGTGCTGGAGGTTTATTATGTTTAACTGCCTTCCCTGTTCCTGGCAGACTCTGACTCAGACAGTGAGATGTCTGTCGACGACGAACACAGCTCCTCCTACGCTTCCTCCCACTCCTCTGATAGCGAGGACGAAGATTTAGATGTCAAGACTAAATGGAACAACGAGAGACCCCTTCACAGCACCCCTAAAGGTACCATTGGTAAAACTGAAACTTGTTAAAATATCAAAGTAAATAGAGAATTTAGAAAAGAAATGTATTGCTATGCGCATATTATGAGGCATAATAATAGAAAATTGAGTGGAAGGACAAAAGTGAGCAAGCAACTGTAGGGTTATAAATATCCCCAATTCACAACGCAACGCATATCATCTCAAGTCAATTTAAAGAAACAATACAGTCAGATTGGTTAAAATTTTCCTTCAAGGAAACCAGTTGATATCATCCAATCATTGAGTTACAAGACATGCTCACCCCTTGATGAGCTTGCGGAGAAGGATTTCGCTCTCTGTTTGCCATAGTAACAGAAACAAGACTACGCTAAAAAACATGCCAATCCTTAACAGCATTAAACAGCTCAGCTAATATTTTATTCAAGAATGGTGTCTCGGTCGAACAGGAACAGACCAGATGAAGCTACTACGACAAGAGAAGGCAGAGAGAACATAGTTATAGGTAAAAATTAACTGATACTGCAGAATGAAGACTAAAAATAGGATGAAGCAGAAAGATAAAAAGTGGCCCCTATGTTCTCCAGCAGCCTAAACATATAGCAGCACAAATGTAGAAAATAATTATGGATAACCTAACCTAACTATTCTGGATTCATGGAAAAGGTATAGCCAGAGCTTTATCAGTTTTGAACAAATTGATTAATCAAATCAGTAACTGTTACTTCTTTATTCAATTGTTATAATATTTCACATATATTTCCAGTATAAGAGGTGCAAAAAAGTTCCAAAGGTAGGAATGTTGCAATCCAATCCCAAAAATTAGGCTGTTTGCCTCCATCAAGGTCAAAAAATAAAAATAGAAAAATAAAATAAAGGATTAGCTCCTCTACCATTAATGGTAGTGATTTTTTGATAGAAAATGACACATTTTCTGCCTATTTTCTTTTTCAAACTAAAGGAGACACTATATCAGTTAATTTAGCCTTGAGGCAATGTCATGTGACGTGCTCTGTGCAGGACCTCTGCTCTTAGAGCTGCAAAGGAAACAGCTCAATCACCAGTTAATAAATGTTTTGTACACACATGAATCCCTATGATGACATCAACATATTTAATTTAACCTAGCTACTAGCACAGAGAGACACATGAGAGTTAATTTCATTTTTCAACAAAGTTACTGATTTTTCTCCCAGTTTTATTTTAAAAATATATATATAATTTTAACCTTTTCTCTGCATGCCTCCTTTTCCTCATAGGTGATTCAGTTTCCAATCATGTAAGACCTTACTGGCCAACAGGGGGCACCACAGCTAGTGACAGCGAGGACCCAGGTGGGACAGACAGGCTGAGGGTGGAGACAAAGGTGAACGTGGAACAGCATCCGGAAAATAAACTGAACCACATCGGTGAAACGGAGAGGGAAGCTCCCCTGGAGGGAGACAAGGAGATGCCTGGTAACGGCAAAGACCTGGCGCCTCCTGGCCAACCCAACAGCAACCACCAGCCAGAGCAGAGAAAAGGTGAAGTAACGCACCTGTGATGAGAAGTTAAACGACTCAACCTCAAACGCTCTAACCCGGTCGTTCTTCCTATTCAGGTATCCTAAAGAACAAGATCAGCTATCCTCCTCCTCTGAATGACAAGAATATGAAGAACCGTATGAGGGAGAAGCTGAGCGACTACAGCTCCCCCACCATCACCTCTCCCCCACCCATCAACAATAACAACACCTCGGGCCTGCCTCCCTCCTCCGTCAACATCATGAACCCTTCGTCCCGGCCGTCGTCGCAGGCCTCCAACGACAGAGCTCGCCTTGGCAACCACGAGCGCGGATCTCTGGTGAAGCCACCTATCACTCCTCGCCCTCAGATTCCCTCCGGTCCACCACTAGGGGGCATCTATCGGGAAACCAATGGGGGCGTGGCCATGCACTTAAAGACCGGGACAGTGAATGGAGGAAACCACTCCGACTCAGAGTAAGCGATAAATTGCGGCATGCAGCAGCAATTGTTTGACACAGCTTCTTCGCATGACTAATATAGCAGAAGTAGTCATTGTTAAGTTAACACCTTCATTAATTGAGCGATAGGAAGCCTTAATGGGGGAGTGTTGGCCTAGTGGGTTAGAGCAGTGTGCTCGTGCTCTGAGAAGCTTGCAAGTCCCTGGTTCAAATCCCACACTCTACACTCCTGAGCAAAACCCTTAACCCCTGATTGCTCGCCAGGCGCCGCACAATGGCAGCCGACTACTCCGTAAGGGGATGGTTTAAATGTAGAGGTAAATTTCTCCAATGTGAGATCAATAAAGTTTAATAATTCTTATATTATACACCATATAAGGCTGGTAATTTAAGTAAGTGTAATATAATATAGCTTTTTACACATTTCATCACATTATAGCCACAAGCTTCAAAGTATTTTAGAAGTTAATGAGACCGACCAACAGAAAGTAGCACATAATCAGGAAGAGGAATAAAAATGACACATGGTTTTTACAGTTAAGAGAAAATAAAACCTAGAGTGTATTTGTGTTTAAGCCCCTTTTACTCTGAAAAGACCAATGGAAAGAACTTTTCTTTGAAGAATCTCAAAGGACTTTAAGAGAACAAACAAAAAGATCAAGAAAATTGTAGAGACAGCATATTTTGCTTGTATATTTAGGAAAAAACTTGCATTTCTCCTCTAAAATCATGCTTGATTCCAGTGCTTTATAAAATCCCAGTGTAATGCATTGAAGCTTGTGGTTGCACCCTGACATAATGTGAAAATTATAAATATCTTTACCTTAGCATGAAAATTATGCACCCATCCTGCTTAGCTGCTGCACAAGGACCTCCTGCATCCCTGCATCCATTTTTCACCTTGCATGTTCTCCTTTTTCCCTCCTCTCCCTAATTACTGCCTCCCTGCATCCCCTCCCTCTCCTTTCTCCCGGCCCGCCAGTGGCAGTAACGAGACTTCAATCTGACCCGTTAGGGAGTTCGAGACTAGCCCACCCCTGTGAGAGGAGAAGCCTGCAGACGGGACGTGTGCCGAGAAGGGAAGAAAAATAAATCGAAGTGAGATGAAGATGGAGAGAGGGTGAACTTTGGGTGATCTACCCGCCTGTACCCCTCTTTCATGTTTAAGCGTGCAGTATTAATGGCAGACATTAGGAATACCTGGGACACCAGAGATAAGGATATGAGAGAGAATAAAGGGAAAAGTATAAGAGAGAAGACGTGTGCCAAAACCACAACAAAGAACACTTCCAGAATGAATGATCGGAGGATTCTTGAGGACATCTGCCAGAGAAAAGTCTGATGAATGATCCCAAGCTGGTACATTTGTAGTCCAAAGGGATTTAAAAGACTACAATCTCTCCTCAAGGGTCAAACACAAACTGTTATCAACGAACGCCTTTGAGTCCTGTAGTTGGGGGACGCTTGCATCGAGGACTCCAAGGTTTCTAAAGAGCCTCTCAGTGCAGTGTATGTAGAGTGTAATTACGGTGTAGATATTTTGTTTTTTAAGTGAAGAAGAAATAATCTATTTTGTATTTCAGCTGCAGCAGAGAACAAATGTGTACACTTTGAAAATAACATTTTAAAAATGCCTGAAAAATGTTGGGAAGACGACTAGATTGTGCCTTTTACAGTAGGACTGAGGCCTTATTCACTCACACCTTACAGGTTTTCATGGTGGTATGAGAAATCCTGGCTCAATTCACAAGAGAGGAGTGGTTTAAATGTTATTTTTTTAAACAAAGCCTAAATCTGCCATCTGATGGGACCTGCCTGTTTGTTAAATAGTGGACCCTTCTGGTAAGCAAAGTTACAAATTACAAATAAGGCACCTATGGATTCACCTTTATCATTCATTTCATCCTGGCACTGTTGGATCTAATTTATAAATCCGTCATCTCTTAATAGAAACCCAATTTCCCTGTATTTTGCAGCTCAGTACAGCCAGTTTGTTTTACACTGCTGTTGATAAGTGTTTTTTTTGCTTTTGTATGATCTTAAAACACTGGAAAATGTTTTGTAAAATGATGTATATTTATTTTTTCATGTTTTTTAAAGACACTGGAAAAAACCCAACAAAAGACGATTGTGATTAAAAAATTAAAAACAAACTAATGAATTTTCAAGTGTTTGGTTCCTTCTTGTGTCTGCTAAATAAGACATAGCTGGTACAAAGGAAAACAACTGATAAGGATGACTTAGTTTAGCAAAATCTGAGATAAGCCAACATCAGTGTCTGACCATACTAATATGGGTTTGGAAATATAAACAAACTCCTAATGATTGTGGAAACCCCTCCCAGTATACCAACTGTTATGTTTGAATGCTTTTGTTGAGGCAGACGTGAGAACTTTCTGCTTTGCTTCTTTCACTTTGAGTTTTTTGGGTCACAGGTATTTGTCTTTAGGTAGATTTTGTGTTTTTTTGAAAGGGATTCCACACGATGCACATTTTGCTGCGTTATAGTTGTATTCCAGAAGGGATTCAATTCTTTTTTTCCCAAGAAAATGTAAACACAATAACTTAAAATGCAAATATTTAAAGCAAAACAAAAATCTTTTTTTTTTTTACAACTAACTCCAAAATAAATATTTGATCTTAATTTATGATAATTTTTTTCAGTTTTGTGTTATTTGAATCACTAATGTGGATTTTTCATTTTTTTAAAGCATAACTGCATCTTAATTGTTGTCAGAAAATCTGTAACTATCCTCATATTGACTGAAAGTAGATTTAAAAAAATCGATCTCTTTTCTGAGCTCTTTTCTGCAGATAGGTGAATTTCCCCTATCAAGGATTAATAAAGCCTATCTATCTATCTATCTATCTATCTATCTATCTATCTATCTATCTATCTATCTATCTATCTATCTATCTATCTATCTATCTATCTATCTATCTATCTATCTATCTATCTATCTATCTATCTATCTATCTATCTATCTATCTATCTATCTATCTATCTATCTATCTATCTATCTGTTTCTGTCTGTCTGTCTAACCAATCATTTCAATATGTAGGAGACATATTCTTTGCTCTAGATCTATCGATCATTAAATATTGAAGAGTTTTTTAGAGAACTAACTGTTTCAGGTTACACTACAGAATCTTAGTGTGATTAAAATGCAGGCTTTGACTGAAACCTAAAGTTGGAATTGCCAGCGCATTTTAGCCTGTTGTTCTGCTTCAAAACTAAAGTTTGGTCCTGAATCAAGTCAAGAACTGGTGGATTTTTGCATTAGCATCAGCATACTAACAGTGTGACTGTTAGTATGATGTTTATTTTCTGCTGATAACATATAAAGTAAGGGCGCACTACTTCACCATAAAAAGTATCCCTTCTGTCTCATAGATTATAGAATAGTTTCCCAAACATCTTAGGGACAATCAACATGTTTTATAATGCTCTTCTTGGTGTTTTTACCTTGAAACAGTCCTATTCATGACATGGTTCCCAATTTTCTTGTTTCCTTATAGTTAAATCCTAAACCAGCAGTGTTTTAAATGTTTTCTTTTGTTTTTATATATCATCTTTACACTCTTGGAGTAATTTTGCTAGGCCAGTCAATTTAATGATAATTTCTCTCAGTAATTCTCTGGATTTTTAAAGCCTTTAGAAATGGATTTGTAACTATTTCCAGATTGATGATGGTGTGCTGCCTTTTCACATCTTTCAGCCTACTTCAAGTCATCAAACCTGAAGTGTGGTAAATTGTGATAAATGCATCCTTTCACATGGGAAAAATAACCTTTGGAGAAAGAGCTAGATTGGTCTGGATCGGAAAACTAAAGGTTCCTTAAAGAAGATTTTTCACTAAATTATACCAGGTGAAACTAAAATTTGAGTTCTGGATTTAACATTTTGATGGACAAAAAAGTTTTTTTTTAATCTGAAATGCAAAATGTTTATATATTTTTTACAATTTTGGTACAATCGCCGCTTAAGGTGGGTTACTCTATGAGCTAAAGGCATGTTCCAGAGTATGACATTTAACGATTAATCGATTATTAACTTAGTTGACGATTATTTCAATAATTGATTAGTCACGATCAATCCGATTAATAGTTTCAGCTCCTATACTGCTATATATATATATATATATATATATATATATATATATATATATATATATATATATATATATATATATATATATATATATATATAAGCTGTCTGGTCTCACATTGGTACCATTTTAGTTTCTCTGGAGTGTGGAAGCTGTGTTCTGGTCTGGAGCTCCAAAACTGAAGGGCTTAGTAGATAACCGGGAAACAGATGGCACCATCACATTTCACTAGCTGGTTAGGAGTTTAGTTGCTTTGCCTACTGAAGTCGGTCCTCGTCTTTGTTGTCAAAGACAATAACAAGTCTTAATAGAGATACTGTGTCAAAATATGTGGTTAGATGAGTTGCTGTAGACTTGAAACTTGAAAGCTATATAAGCATGTATTTTCGTACCCGTATTAAATTTCACAAACTTCCTTGACACCGGAGACACTGTAGACAGGTTATTGAACTGACACTGTTGTTTTCTTTATCTGTGCCCCATCACAGCCAAACTAACTGAATTATTCACCTGCAGCAGAGCTACAGTTGCTACTCTGGGTTGAGTTCAGTGCAGATCAAGCCTACAAGGTCGTTGACTGTACAGGCCTGCCATCTACTGGTAAGAAGAAGCCCACTCAAGACTATATTCTAATTAAATAAGTCATTGGGTGTGCCTTCTAGGATTTTTTGGCACATACTGTTTCCTTGACAGTTGCCATAATGGAAATAGGAGGGCAAAGAATAAGAAGGCATGCAGGAAACAGTCCCAGGTACATTGTTAGTTTGATGCTGTCCTTTTTTTGTACATCTCTGGTGTTGATGCTATTTTTCACATATTAATTACTGTAAAAATGTCCGCAGCTGTTATTCTTTTTCTAAATCCTCCAGATACAGAGTATTTACATTGTAAAACACTGCACAGTATAATATTCTATTTGTTTTATTTTCCTATCTGGTATTTTTATAAACTTTTCTAAGATGCACATTGTGTGACCACTTTTACTATAAACAATTGCTGCTGCAACACTACAATTCCCCCTATTTAGCTGGAACTAGAACTGCTGTGCTCAGGTCTTACAACCTCAGTATCTGGTTTACTTATATAATACTTACATAAGGTAAAAAATATCTATGTTTATTTCAGTATGAAAGGCAGCTGTCCCATAAACCTGGATTTACCTGTAACAGCCTCATCTGTTCTTATTTGATAAGGAAATGTTGTAGGCTGACACAGCTGTGCTCAGGCTATGTATGTGGAAAGGTTCACAGTTACCTCCAAGTTTACAGTGATGTTTCATGCATGGGCATTACCCAGGGGAAGGCCCTTCTTTATGCTGCTCCCTTGAACAATCAGAGTGCACATGAATGCCTGGGCTGCACAAAATGCAGAGCAGTGCAATGCAGTAATTAAGCTGAAACAATTAATCAAATTAATCTTGATCAATCGATTATTGAAATAATTTTCAACTAATTTAGTAATCGATTAATCGTTAACTGGAGTGTAGAGACTCAAAAACATCCCTTTAGCTGACAGAGCAACCAACCTTGAGAAGCAATTACAAAAAATTGTAGAAGAAAATATGTAAATATTTTGCATTTAAGATATAAAAATCTTTTTTTTTTTTTTCATCAATATGCTCTACCCAGAACTCCTCAAGTGGAAAAGTTTTATTTTCACCTGGTTTCATTTCGTAAAAAGTCTTCTTTAAGGTAGCTTCGGCTATACGATTATTAATTTAAAAAATAATTGACAGATTTATTGATTTGCAACATAATAGTTAGTTGCAGCCTTAGCAGTTGTGCTCAAATCACATAAAATATGTAGATTCTTTGCACCAAAGACATTCCCGAAATGCACAAATACTTTCAAATCACAACTGGTATATATGTTATATGGCTTTTTGAGATTATATGCCCTCCTTTAACCCTATTGCCCAGGGCAACGGCCAATATGGATCAAAATCACAAACCGCCCCTCATTTAAAGATTTTTTTAGTTTTATTGGGGTTCATCTACTATCAAGCATTTTTGTTTTTATTATTTTTTTATTATCATTAATTTATTTGGCACGCACAGTTAAAAATTAAAAAGCAATGATCAGAACATAATGAGGAACATCAAAAAAGGTGCAAGGAGGTCAAGAAACTCCAAGGGCCTCAAAGAGTCTGCCTTAATATTCAATTAGCTTAACTTAGTTACATTTTATTGTGATATATCACAAACAAAACTAAGTTAACAGATCAGCATATTAGGCTTTTAAACAAAAACTTTAATATGAATGTAAACTGTGGAACAGGACAGGAAAAATTCTTTAACTTATTATGTTTCAGATGTTTTGTGATACGTTTTTGGGAAAGAACAAGTGCACAGTTTAAGTTAAAGAAAGTATTAAATTATTAAAGTAACAAATACTTTATGCATTTGGTGAGAGGTCAAAGAAATGAGGAGGAAGCTGGTTGAAGAGTATAGTTCCTGTGAAGTGAAGAGTAACTTAAGAAAGGTCTCCTGGAAAGCAGCTACCTGTTCTTCCACCATTGCAGGGTCTTTATCTGTCCAGTTTTCCTCACTCCTTTTCCACAGCAGTGTTTTTAGCCCTGTAATCACACCATCCTTTCTAGAGAACTGTTCCAGCTCTGCTACTCTGTTTTTAACATTGATAATCCTTTTCTGCATTGAGCAGTTTTAGGGTTTTCATTTCCACCATTAGGTCCATTATCTTATCCGAATGGTCAGTTAGTCTTTCAACATTGACATGCAAGATTTCCAGTGGTTTCTTAATATCCTCTACTTCCTTTAATTTTGTTTTCAATAATAATATTTCACTTAGTAGGATTCAGAAGTGCTGTCTGATTCTTCCGAGGTTAAATCCGAAGCTCCGTGTGTCAGGACTCAAAACGCTGGACCCAGAATTCAGGCAGACAGACTGAAGGGATTTTGAAAAACCGTTTATTCATTGCTGAGAGTTCTGTATCTCGTCAAATAGGACTAGATGGCTTGAACCTCCATTGAGGGATAATCACGGGTTAGTGACCATGTAACTCTGACGGGGAACGATAGCCAGCATGTGAGTCAGTAACATGGTTATTAAGTTCAGAGGAAGGAGAGGAATCCAGCTGGAAGATTTTCCACCACATGCAGTGGAAGCCGCCCAGAGAGTTCCAGCAGTTGAAGCCAAAGGTGCTGCAGAGCAGACCGACGAGCAGAAGCCAGCTGATGAGGAAGAGCAGAATTATCTGGAAGAAAAATCCTAAGCTGGTGTCGATGAGGAAGCAGAAGTCCAGGCCAGAAGATCAGAGATCAGAGGAGGTAATCCAAGATTGGTTCAGGAGACAGAGCCGAATCCAATGGAAGTTTGAGGACAGGTCAGGCAAACAGATCAGAACAGGGGAAGGCAAACTCAGAAATCCAGGAGCAGAAACTAGTCAGGATCAGGTAATCAGATAAAACACAGTGAGGTATGGCTCAAATAATCTGGAACTGATGGCTGTGAATAAACAGTTTAAATAGGAACTTGAACAGGTGGGTCTAATAAGTGAGAATGAAAAATGGGTGGAGCTAGACAGGTGGATGAAATAAACCAATAATCCATTCATCAGTGCCAAAATTATGACACCATGTGCTTCTGTTGGGATGGATTC
Organism: Cyprinodon tularosa; assembly: GCF_016077235.1. Lineage (NCBI taxonomy): Eukaryota > Metazoa > Chordata > Actinopteri > Cyprinodontiformes > Cyprinodontidae > Cyprinodon > Cyprinodon tularosa. Next base: position 398,880 of record NW_024039696.1, read on the forward strand.
CCTTGTTTTTCCCCCCAGAAAATGTATACACAATAACTCAAAATGACAAAGAGCTATGCCACTAAAAACAAAACAAAAAAAAAGCGACACATTGATATTTATTTCTATATGTACATACCCTTCCATTAAAGACAAAAAAAAGAATTTCCCAGTAAAATAAATTAAAACTGACCAAGTTAATAATTAATAAAAATTATCAAAAATGGATGAACTACAAAGAATGTCTGACATCAACTCTTCTATGTTAATGTAAAAAGCCTTCCTGGCTAAAATGGAAGCATAATGGCAGCTGGCTCATTGCTGGCTGTAGGTGGGGGTGGCACAAGCGAAGGGGAGGAACTTTGGACAACAGCTTTGGGAGAAAAATGGCAGCAAGAAATCACCAAGTACGTATGAAATTCTGCAAGAAGTACAAGGACCGAAGAAAAAAAAGTGTTTGTAGAGTAACATTCTTCAACTTATGCTTCAGATTTTTGTGATACGTGTTTGTGAAAGAACAAGTGAACAGTTTAACTTTTTTTTTTTTTTTTTACAGATTTTTGACTTGGAAATCATGATCCTTTCAAGAGTTTTATCACTCCTGAAAAGAAGGAACAAGAAGTCAGGGTCAGTGCAAAGAGTTGCTGAGATAAGAACTGGTGGCTCAGTTTGGTGGCGTGGGAACATCCCTGCACAAAGGCCACAGTCCTTGACGTGGATAACCCCGGTTACGTCCATGCTCTCTGACCATTTGCCTCATGTCTTTTCCTAGTATCTCCACCTCCTTTCCTGTCAAATCATAGTTTAATAAAGGGCATCAGTGACAGTTAAATCTACAAATGTAAGATGTCTTGCTATTTGCCATTATATTATAATACTTTTTTAAAAAGAAGAATAATTCCAGCGATATAGGACATAATTATAATATATTGACTTTTTTATTTTAACTGTTGTTAAGATGGCATTTAGAAACATAAAACAGGAGTTTAAAAGTTAGAGCTAATTACTCAACATTTTCCATGATAGAAGACGGTTCCTCTGACAAAACACAGAAATTCCAACTTCTATCAAGCTTTTTCTTTCTTTAAACTTTGGCTCTCCTAATTTTCTCTCTTAAGTTTCTACAATAAAAAAATTTATACCTAATTCCCAGACAGGAGAATATTTTTCGAAACCGTCCTGTAGATCTTTTATCCAAAAAGGGTTGTAAATCAACATGTTTGCCAGATAAGGCTGAGGGGTTTAGGCAAATTGGGAAACCCGCGATTATTTTGCACCTCTGCATATTAATCTAACAAGTATCCTGTTATCTTTAAAGTACCAGTCCATATTTATAAATGATCAGACTTACATAACATTGGTAGTGTTGCTAGGAAAGAAAATAAAAATATTCTCAAATGTTACAAAAGCTCTAACACTGAAAAAAGCCTCAGTTTTTTTTCTTCTGCATCAAATCTCAGATTTGTTTTAACTGCTATGTAAAGTAGATTTTTTTATACCTTATTTATGTTTTTTCAATCAAAAGCGAAATACAAGATGTCTGAATTTTATCAGCCGCCTTATCAATGTGGGATTTGTTTCAGTAGCCTCGTCATCCATCCTTCCCTTCCTCTTCCTCTTCCTCCCAACTGTTCTATAATTGACTCTGGGGGCTCTGGCAGTTGCGTAAGACATGCGTGGTTGTGCAACCTGCCAGAAAATGCTGCTTTAGGATTAAGAGGTTTATTACTGAGTTTGTAAATGAGCACAGAGGCGGGATTTAGGAAAAACCTGGACAGCAGCAGTAGTTTCTATCTGTGAAGGAGTTAGATAAATCCAGTCTTAAAGCATTATAGCCCCTGTTTATTATTCAATCCTGTTTTATGTCTAATTTATTTTGGGTTGTAGATATTAAAGCGCTCCTGAAAATTATAGTCATGGGATGGATGATCGGATTCAGTTATGTTTCAGAAAAATGATATCTTAAAACCTGAATTCAAAGGTTTTCTATTGAACAAGGATTTCCCCTAGTTTTAACAAAACCATTCAATGCTATTCATTTCAGTTTAATTAAATAGTGCCAATTCACAACACATGTCATCTCAAGAGATTTTACAATTCAACCAGATAATACAGTCAAACTGATTCAACATTTTCTATCTAAGGAAAACCAGCTGATTGCATCGACTCATTGACTTGAATGCAATCCCTCACACTAAGCATGCTTGTAGCGACAGTGGAGAGGAAAACTCCCTTTTAACAGAAAGAATCCTCCAGCAGAACCAGGCGTAGGAGAACGGCCATCTGACGAGGCCCACTGGGGTTCAGAGAGACAGAAGCAGACATACAGAAAGAAGCAGAGATACAAAAGGCAACTGTCAACCAGCAGTCAGGCAGACGAGCTGACAACTACATAACAAGAAATCATTGGAGATTTATGATGGATTCATAGGGGATGAAAAACTTTAGAAGTAACTCTGTTCTGTATGAAAAATAAATCTTAACTTATCTTACTATAAGAATCAGTTTTCTGTCAAGACCACCTAGTCTCTAGTGCTTTAATTAAATCCCTAAAGTTATTCTAATGAAATAAATACATTAGGTTTTGTGTGCCGCTAATATGCATTTTTTTATGTAAAGCTGTACTATGGTCCCACACTGTCATTATAAATCACACTCAGGTCTGGTCCTTTCTTTTTTAGCCATTTTGTTAAAGAATTCTTTTGGCTGCTTAAGGTTTAGTTCTGGATTTGAGATGCTTGACTTAACAACAAAATATTACTCTTCAATCGCCATGCTTGTTAGTGGAACTGAGTTTGTTTTACATATAATATAAGAATATAGAAACAAAGAGTCCTGCAAAAAAAGACAAGAAACACATTGCATCAATAGGCAGAATATCAAACTTTACAAAAATAGAAACAAAAACCGGCAATTTTAAAGAAATTAGAAGCAAAAAAAAATTAAGGATAAAAAAAGTCTGAACAAAGCGGTAGACACGAATGAGAAAAACAACTCTGAAAAAAACATCTTTTGATTTTGAGATGGAGCTCTTGGGCTTTTGCAAATTCTTTCAGAATTGCACGATTTGACCTTTGGAGTGGATTTCCTGGAGCATTATAAATGTTTCCTTTAGAGCTTAAACTATTTCTCCCTGCAAAATGTTTTTCATTTAACTAGAAATAGGTGTAAAATCCTTTGAAGGTAGATTAATTTGCAATTATGATCTCTAATGGGTCCCTGTTGGTGTCTTTCCTGCTTTATTGTCACTAACATGACGACCAAACTAAGAATGTTAAAGAAAATGGTTAATTTTATTTTACTACAGCTGACCTTTAAAACCAGATCCTTTCAGGGTCAAAGTACAGAAAACATTTCCCTGATTTGGATGTGACCTTGCTCTGTAGCTTTTTTTAACAAACAGCTTTCAGACAAGCGTTTATCATTATTGCATTATCCAGCAGTAATGACGCTATATGTAAAGTATTGCAGCTGCAGAACAGATAGAGGAAAACTCACACTTAACTCTGGTGATTGTTACTGAGCTCATTGGTACTCTTACAGCAGACCTTTGCTTTCCTCCTCCTAATCTCTGGCTTGATCTCAGGGGTCAGAGGTCAGTTGACTCCTGTTTCTCCTTCTTTGACTCTCCTCTTTGTCAAAGCGCCACATCCTGCTGGCCTCAAAACACCAACGTGTGTCTTATTCACGCCTTTTCTATGTACTTAGTACTTGGTATTGCTTTGGAGGCGAGACATCGATGTTAGATTCTGCTGCCTGAACAAAACACAAATCATACAAGATGCGAATGTTGGTGTGAAAAAAAAGCAGCTGATGAAAACGAGGAGGCTACATTTGTAACCATAAAAACGACTCATTGGATTAACTTAATTTAATTGATGGCAGTTTTTCCATCCAATACATTTTTGCTTGCTTAACCAAATCAACATTAATCTGTATGGTGTAATTTCAGTGAGTCCGTTTAACGCATTTTTTTTTTTTTTTTCGTTTAAAAGAAAATTGATTTTGATATGTTTGTGTTATGGTTCTCCCCTTTTGGGGAGTTTTCAGTTATTAATTACTCTGTTTTGCTGATCTTTGGTTTATTTTCCATTATATTCAAGCAGTATTCAGTTACTCTGTTGCCTCCTTGTGCTTGTTTCCTTTCCCCTTGGCTTCCTTCTAGTTAGTTCCACTATCACCTGCTCCATAATCAGCTCATTAGCCCATCCTTTGTTCTGTTCCCCTTATATACTCCACCTCTGCAGTCACTCAGTGCTGGTTCCTTGTTTTAGTGTAGTTGCTTTTAGTTGCTTCCTCATCTCTGGCCCAGCACATGATTATTTGTTTCTTTGTATTTTTGTATTTTGTCTCAGTTACTCATTAAATTTACAAGATTCACGTCAGCCTCCTGGTCTCTGCTTATGGGTCCTCAACCAACCAACCTAAACCGTGACAGTTTGATTGGTTCAACTTAATAAAATCAAATTCTGTTGACATATATTTGTGCCTGCAATGAATTAAGTTATGTTCAACTACCTCATAGCATTTAGGTAACCCAATGACAGATTAATTGGTTTTATCAACTCAATTGTATTTACTTTAAGAGCAAAAACTGTTTTTTTTTTAACAAACATGCATGCATGTCACATCGTCAAAATTATTTAGCTGCCTGTGATAATGGATCTTGGCCTCAAGATAACTTATGGTTTAATCTGTGTGGAATTGGCCATAAACTAGCTCAGAACCTCCAGGACCCAAGCGCAATGCTCTAACCACTAGGCCACCACTCCCTGGTGTTACCTATTGGCAGGTAATTCTACATCTAACTCTTTTAGATGTAGAATTACCTGCCATACTGACTCGTTCTCTGGGAAAAGTGGTCCGACAATTAAAGGAAGTAATCAAGAGCATTGCAAAGTAACCTCAAATTCTTGAGTTCACTTAAAAGACTCACAAGATTAAACTTTTAGTGAACTCAAGAATTTTACGTTACTTTGCATCATACATTAAATATTCAAACATATTGTGTAATATCAGTTAAATATTCCTAAATAAATTAAACCATTTACTTTAAGTATTATGAATGGTAAGAAATTGGGTCACCTTAAAGAGGGGGTTGAATATTTTTTTTGGGTGTAGATGTTGGTATTTGTTAAAAATGTGGTAAATTAAAGTGAAAATCTGGAGCAACATAACAGGCCCTCTACAGCCACTACATGAAGGCAATATAATTCATTAGTGGCAATTTAGTTATAGGTTTTTTTGTAGCATAACTAGTTTGGATGTCATACAGTCTTGAAAAAGGCATTTTCTTATGGTCAGTTTCCATGTGCTCTTGATTCATTTTACAGCAAGGGAGGATTATGTAGATGTGTTTTGTATCACATAATATATGGCAATTTTGGAAGATTAAAACGTTTAAAGTGTCTTTATTGTTCCACAGTTAAAATAACACTTCTAAAAGTGTTTAATAGTAAACACTGTGACAGAGTTGAAACAACACTCCTAATTTTTATTTTTATCACATATTAGGGTTGAATTTGTCTAACACTAGTGCATAGTGCAAAAAGTTACCACTGGGGTTAATTGTTCACACTCAGGTGGTGGCAAGTTACTTTGTAGCCATAGTTGCACTGGGGCAGAAACAGGGACTTTGATCTAATAGGTAACACCAGGAAGTGGTGTCCTAGTGGTTAGAGCACTGCGCTTGGGTCCAGGAGGTCCTGATCTCAAGTCCCACTCACTCCTCCAAGCTGCCACTCTGGGTCCCTGAGCAAGACCCTCAACCCTAAGCTGCTGCACAATAGCAGCTGACTGGTCCTTAGTCCAGAGATTTTATTTCATTGCTCTATACTAACAATAAAGCTGATTTCTATTCTATTCTACCATCAGCAGGCAGGGTGAGAGAAGCATCTTGCCCAGTTGATAAAACTGGTGACCCTTCAGTTGTTAATTTTCTTCTCCCTACAGCACTGTCGCCCCACGGCAAAAAAAAAAAAAAAAAGTAGCATTAACTACAGAGTATATTGAATAGATTCTAAAACAGAAGCACAACTTAGAAGTCTACTGTTGTTGTTTGCACACCCATTTTAATAGAGAAGTGAGGTCCACTTGCTTCACCTGGCTCACAGAGCTAGTCTGACTTTCAGTGGCTGTCCAGTTCCACATATAACATGGGTATAATACCAACACTGGAAATCTAACACATTTTATTTTTGTGTAGGAGTATTTTTTTGGCCCAAATCTATTTGCATAACAGAGGTAGTGCAGATGCTGCACTGACCTTGATAAATGGAGTCTGCTAACATCTGTAGCAGCCTGGGATTAATGCCAGGTTATTATTAATTGATTGTAGTTCAGCTTTGTCAAAGGCTCTGTGATATAATAGCGACATTATTCATTTGGTAAAAGCGAGTTCTTAACAGATCGAGCACAGAGAGTGCAATGAGGGTACATTGCCTCTGATACTTACTGGTAACCACGGGTAAGTGTTATTACTCCTGTTTTGTTCTCCTTTTTTTGATTTAGGAACCAAAAATTCATATTTCCACCTGTATAAGTGCACAAATGACACGCTGTTTGTTAGTCCTATGTATTTTCTTTTTAGATTTTTGCAAATGTAATCACAAATATGAAGCTAAGAAATGACATTTACATAAGTATTCACAGCCTTTTTTATTAAGCTTAAAATTGACCTTAGGCGCATACTGTTTACATGTTTCAACAGCATAAATACATTTCAACTTAGGTAAAATCAGAATGGACATGACTGGGAAAGACACCATCCATAAAGTGAAACGATGTAGACCTTCAAGACAGGATTGTCTCAAGGCACAAATCAGGTCCCAATTAGGCCTCTTCGTTCAGAGGACATTTTGAACCAACCAGACCACCTAAAAGATGTTCAGACCATGAGAAAAAAATAAACATATATCTGGTCTGATAACACAAACAATAAACTCTTTGGTGCAAAATCCACATTTGGAGAAAACCAAGCACTGCAGGGTGATGCCATTCCTGCAGCAAAGCATGGTGGTGGCAGCATCATCCTATGGGGGATGTTTTTCAGCAGCAGGGACTGCCAAACCAGTCAGGATAGAGAGGAAGATGAATGCAGCAATAAACACAGAAATCCTGGATTAAAAAAAAAAAAAATGCCCCAGCACATTCTTAACCTCGGATTGCTGCAATGACCCAAAACACACAGCCAAGATCTCAGCGTAGAGGCATTACAGAACATCCTGTTGCATCAAGAAATGTGGATGCTGGAAATGCTTTCCTGTAGTCCTCATGTCCAAAACAAATTAAAATGCAATGTTTTGACAATTGAGAAAGAAAATAAAGGTTTGGAAAATCTCAATCTGTGGGTTATGGCCTTTCTAATTATTGCAAATCAATAATTAGAGACACTGGTTTAAGTAAGTATGATGATCCTTGTAACTAAATGAACTCACTGTGAAAAAACAGTGGTAATGTGAAATGATGATCAATGGTTTCTAATGAAAATACTCTATTACCAAAAGATGCATAGACCAATTTGAAGGGAAATCCACATATCATTTATAAGGGAGCTATGCAATGGTGGGAGACATACATTAGGGGTGGAAAAAGAAAAAAAGTATATAGATAAAAAAATATAAAGTCAACACTTAGGTTTAGTTTTTGAGAATAACGCAAAACTTACAAAGGAAAACACTAATATTTGAAAAAGATATTTATTTAAAAAATATTAAATATTTTATGGATGATTTTACGCCCTGTCCATATTATTACACCACAATGTCCTGATAGATGTTAACTTTATTTTATTCTTTCTATCTCACTGATCCCCTATATATTTTACCCCCTCTGTGTGACTAGTTTTTCCTGTGTTTTTTATATTTATCTCGCCCCTAATATTTCCCCCTAATTATGCCCCCTGGGTTCCTTTCTTTTTTCAATTTTTTTAATCTAGGATTTTTTATTCTCCCCCTAATACTTTTACAGCATTTTTCCTAGCTAATATTCTTCCCCACCTTCTCCGCTTGGAGGCTCTGTAATAATTAATAGATTAATATTTAAATTTTTATTTGTATATGTTTGATCACTTTTTTTTCTCTGCCATCTTATCCACTGTGGAGTACCAACTCTGTCATATCTAAAAATAAATACAAAAATAATAAAATGCTCAATAAATAAATAAGAATTAAATTGCCCCCAAAAATACAATAAACAAATAAATGTAGGTAGAAATTAAATTACACAGTGAGATATAAATGTGTATATCTCTTTTAATTCACTTCTTTATTTATTTGCCTTTGTAATAATTACCTTATATATTTATTGTGTGTTATAATCTTCAATTTTATTTATTTATTACTTATATTTTTAAGTATTTATGTAAGTGCATGATATAATATTTTTTCTGTTTTATTCTGCCTTTGTATTTTTTTTACCCTTTTTATTTCTTCAACGCTATTTATTTCTTCTGTCGTTTTTACATTTCTGTATGCATTTCTGCTTCATTATGCAAATTAGGAGGGCTGGGTCTGAGCATTTATTTGTTTACATATTATTTTTTGAGGCAACTAATCGAATGCTTATTTATTTATTGAGAATTCATTTATTTCTGTATTTATATTTAGATATGGCACTTAACACATAATAAAAGCGGCCACGGGGAGGCGGTAGAGAGCACCCCCCCCAAAAAAAAGCACACACATCCTGTCGTCACGGGAGCGCCAGTAAATCGGCTGCGGCCCCTTTAAGAAAATCTCCCCACTTGTTTCGGTGATATCAACCAGAAGAAGAAGAAACAGGGCACGGCTTGTCTCTTTATAGCGGGTTATAACGGCACTGTCCGAGAACGACGCAACTGGTATTTTTTTTCTCCTTTTCTAAACATTATTTGCGTTTTCTCCTGTTATAATGACGAGGCTGCCCGCTGTCTAACGATAACCCCCGGGGAGGATACAGTCGTTTTGACGGTGCTGAGCGGAGAGCGGCGGCGGACATTGCAGGGATGGAGGGACCTGGAAAGCAGACGTCGTAGTGAGGAAGGCGGGCAGACAGATAGACGCTAATTTGAGAAGCAGCAGGTGTACGGAAGGATAAAAGCAGCACCGGAGGGATCCTCAGTGTTCATGAAACTTTGCTACGATTTACGTGCTGGGTAAGAACCTTTCTTTTTTATTTTACCTCTCTGCGACACCACAGAATAAAAAATAAATTAAAAAAAGCTTATTTTTATATTCATATCCGCCTTTTTTGGCCCGTCGCCTCTTCTTCACGGCTTTCATATTTACGAGCTGTTATATATAGACATATTATTTTATATTCCATTTTATGTTGTCGAATAAATAAAAGCAGATTAGCTTCGCAGCTAAAAATAAAAATGCTACCTTCCTATTTAACAGGTAAATCGAGCTAGCTAACATTTTTAGCTAGCCCTCCAGGGACGACTTAACGGCTCCAGGAATGACAATAACCTTGAGAAAGTATGATTTTCGTTTTTATCACTTAAAAGCAACAGGCTTTATTTAATTTATTTGAAATTTATAGATAAGTCGGCATAAATATCTAATGTGTGCAGTCAATCTTACAATCAACAGTCGTATAAGAATGAAACCATGATGAGATTTTCCTCAGACACCTGTTAAAAATCCACATCACACACATATATAAATAAAAAAATGCTTATATAACAAAGAATGAGCAACCTTTAATATAAACAAAGTAGCATATAATATTAGTCTTTAATTTTAATATAATAAAGCTCCCTGAAAAGGGCCTAATGTGTTTGTTGGTGTGGCTAAAATAAAGTTGTTTTTTATCCAAAAAGATTTAAGCAGCAAAACATAACTTTATTCCTTTTAGTTTAAGTTGTTTTGCTCTTCGCCGTTTAAAAAAACAACAACAAAAAGTAGTGTTTTTCATGTCCTGGATGCCTGAGAACTTTCTTAAATGTGAGAATAATGCACCGCTTTTCATTTATTTAGCAATTATATGCCCGTTCATCAAATTTTGATCAAGTTTTTTGGTAATGAATTCAAATCTGCAATATTTCCAAGGTGTCTGCACCCATGTGAAAACTTTACCACCCTAAAGGGTTTCCTCTATACTCTGAATACAGACCTATGAATCAAGAGTCGGATAAGAATGAAAAAAACATAATGATGAGCAACAAAGAATGATCAACCTTTAATCTAAACAAAGTGGCATATAATTGTAGTCTGCTTGTTTATTGTTTCATTTTAATATAATACAGCTCCCTGAAAAGGGCCCAATGTGTTTGTTATTGTGGCTAAAGTAAAGTTTTTGATTTTATCCAAAAAGGTTTAAGCAGCAAAACATAACTATATTCCTTGTAGTTTCAGTTGTTTTGCTCTTTGTCTTGCTCTTCGCTGGTTGAAAAAAGAAAAACAACAAAAAGTAGTATTTTTCATGTCCTGGATAACTGAGAACTTTCTTAATTGCAATAATAATGCATCACTTTTCATTTATTTAGCAATTATATGTGGCTCATCAAATTTTAATCAAGTTTTTTGGTAATGACTTAAAATCTGAAATATTTCCAAGGTGTCTGCACCTATATGCAAACTTTACCACCCTAAAGGGTTTCCTCTATACTCTGAATAAAGACCTATGAATCAAGAGTCGTATAAGAATGAAACCATAATGAGATTTTCCTCAGATACCTGTTAGAAATCCACATCAAACACAGTTATAAATAAATAAAAAAATCTTATATAACAAAGAATTAGCAACCTTTAATATGAACAAAGTGGCATATAATTGTAGTCTACTTGTTTATTGTGTAATTTTAATATAATACACCTCCCTAAAAAGGGTCTAATGTGTTTGTTGGTGTGGCTGAAATAAAGTTAGTTTTTTGTTTTTGTCCAAAAAGGTTTAAGCAGCAAAACATAACTTAATTGCTTGTAGTTTCGATTGCTTTGCTCTTTGCCGTTTAAAAACAACAACAAAAAGTAGTATTTTTCATGTCCTGGAAGCCTAAGAACTTAAATTGTGAGAATTATGCATCACTTTCCATTTATTTAGCAATTATATGCCCGTTCATCAAATTTTATTCAAGTTTTTCTGGTAATGTCCTAAAATTTGGAATATTTCCTATGTGTCTGCACCCATATGCAAACTTTACCACCCTAAAGGGTTTCCTATTTACTCTAGATGCAGACCTATGAAACACATTAAAGTTGCTTTTTTGTTTTCTCATATCACCTACCCTTTCCAATAATCATATCCGGTGTAGCATTTCAAAGTGCACGACCCACACAGTTATCTTTGTGATTGGACTCCACCTGCTACTTAATCTGGAGGAAGCCTTTCAGGGAAAGCATACAAACACGATTTCAATCAACTTTCTGCTCAAGCCAAACAATTAAACTGTAAACACTGAGTTTTATAAAAACATGGGTTTTATATTTAGAAAAAAAGATCAATGAGATAGGACTTAAGCTTCCTCTAAAAGTTGTGTGATCTTTTCTTGTAATCTACTGTGCAATTTAGCCATGCAGTTTGTTTTTGCTGCCTTATTTTCATGAAAATAATTCTGTCTTGTCTAGAATACATTGTTGAAGGACTTCTGTGTATAAACCTGCTTACTTCAAGCTCACATTCAAGGTGCTGTGTGCTTATTGTCTCTGTGTGAAGGATCCTACTCATTTACAATACTTAATCTAACATAATCCAAATGATCAAATGGCTTTGAAAGAGCTTTTTAATTAATGTGGCAAATTATAGCCTAAAACTAATATCTAATTTTTGGTTTAGTTGGGATATCCTCACAATAGTGAACCTGTAACTTAAGGCAGAAGTTTGCCAACATGAGGCACTCTGATGGACCAAGCTTTCTTTTTCTGTTCTAATTTACATAGTGCTTAAATAGACTCATCTGTTGCAAACAAAAATAGCCAAGATATGCGGAAAGGCATATAAAAGCTAATCCAGCTTCTCAGGTTTTTCAGGTTTAATCATAAACTATATTAAGTTTATTATAAACTATATTAACCAAGTCTAAATCTAGTTTGGCTAAAACAAAGACCAGAAAACTATGATTTTTAAAGTGTTGTTTGATATGTTTACTCTTGTATCTCAAACACAAAGCTGTCTCTGATCACTAAGGTCAAAAGGAAATTAAATACTCATCACATTGTTTAGCTTCACCTTCTGAGTCACCTCACACGAGTTCAAATTGGATTCCTTTTTGATTGAAGTCGATCACCAGTTTTATGAGAGGCCAGATGGGCCGATCGGTGAGGATATATTGATCGTTTATATAACAGCACAGTGATATTGCTGCAGAGCAAGGACACGACTGGAAGGTAATGGCCTATGCTCTGTTGTCCCGTCTCTCACTGCCAGTCTCCAGAAAAGAAATATCATATTCCATCGAGGCGATAATCGTGACCATGTGGGAGTTGCTCCCTCTGTAGCAACCTTGCTGTGTCTGTGCGCCGACGCAGCCATGTGAAGGCATTACTAGTGAGCTCTAAAGGCACTATTATAAACCAAACAAAAAAAAACAGATATCCCTGTCACTGACATTTGTGTTTGAGCAGCCATCTATACCCTTTGCCCAGAGGTTTACATTAGCGACTTAGATGAAGGCCAATGTATTAATCTTGCTCATGCTGTTAATACTGCTGCAGAATATTTTTTCTTTTATTTTTTATGTTTGTGACCCTAGGTTAACATGCAATTGCAAATGGAGCAGAAAGTTTAAAGAAATTAGGATTTTCCCCCTGTTTTGGTGCTCCAAGTCTACAGTTTATATTCAGAAGTTTTCTTTATTCCCTATCCAATTAAAGACATTATATTTATCAGAGCTGGGCAATATGGTCTAAATATAAAATCTCAGATTGTTTTATTTCTTTTTTTTCCCCGATTTTCTCCCACCTACTTATTAACATCCACTGGCGCTCTGTTGTACATATTTACATTAAATAGAAAGCTTAGATTCTCCACCGACCATCATTCGACCATCATGTTGACTTTATGGACAACATGAGCACAAAGGAACTATTAATAAAGATATAGCGGCGTATTAAATCAGAAAATAAAAAAGAAATCTTCGACTTCCTACCTGTGAAGCGTTCCTGAGGCTATATTATAAGTCCAATCTTAGATTTTTTTTATATTCCATTTGTCCGTAAGGGTATACGGATAAAAATTAATCCAGCATTTTAATAAAAAAAAACATTCTATAATGAGAAAATCACCTCATAAAATCTTTTTTTTTTAACCATCAGAAAAGTCCCATCCTAATACCTAATGATAACTATCTTGTTAATTACCCTACATTCCACAAACGTTTCCGGTCCAAATGCTTGGTCCAAGGTTTTAATCATATTTATAAACCCGGTCTTTTCCATGGTATATATGGGCGCCATGTCTTCAACTATGTTCAAAGTAGAGATGTCCCGATCCAGGTTTTTGCACTTCCGATCCGATACCGATATTGTTTTTGGACCTCCGATCCGATACCGATACTGGCCGATACCAGCCTATCCGAGCATGTATTTAAGTTTAAGTTAAAGTATTTAGCCTTAGTTGTAAGACTCATGTTGAAAAGGGTTTTAGTACTCTTGATAACATCTAGCCAGCTAAATTAGGTGAGATTGAATAAAACACAATGCTTGGTAACAACAAACTTACCTGTTTATTAAGAGATAAACACAAACTGGACAAAATTATGAATAGCAATCTGAAATTGCACAGTGAGCAGTAAAACTGTAAACAGTTAAAGGTGCAAGTATTACTGTAAGTTTTAATAAAAATGCAAAACAGAGTAACACTGGCGCAAAATAGTGGAATGGATCGTTTCAATCAGCGAAACTGGAAAATACGGACCGGATTTTTTTTTTTAAAACTGGATCGGCATTTTACATGCTTTGCCGATACGCATTTTTTTGCCAATATCGGCGTATCGGATCGGGACAAGCCTAGTTCAAAGCGACCGCTTCTGTGATTGTTTTGTACTGTGCTCCTTTCCTCTTATATGTGGTGCTTTGCGCAAAAGTTTCAGCTACGGTTGGCTGTTTCTTAGCTGAGGTTTGTTCTGGAGAGATTGGCATTTTTCATAGCTACCAGCCTTTAGGAAAATGTTGCAGTGTGGGGTTTCTTTCTCCATGTTTGTCGCAGCAAACCCAAACCAGTTCCAAACAAAGGATGATTTTATTCCTTTTTCAGGACTAACTTCCCATTCACCGGTATCCAGGAGGTCGCTTGCGGAACGGCACCGTGGGAGTAATACTCCATCTATGGAAGCTCCTGCGAGCCAAAACTGTTATGTAATACAAAAAAATCCTTTTTTATTTGGCTATTTTTCTTTTTTTGGCCGCCCAACCCATTAGCTTGTCCCTTTTCCATCTATCCATACAATAATCTGCTGTCCGAGCTACCCAGTTATCTCCACCTTTATATCTATTGATCATTTTATCTCTAATATCACAAAAAACAACAAAATATCAGACTTAAAGAATTCAACTTTAGAGGACTTTAAAAAATTATAACATCTTTACATGAAAACTGCGTAGGAGCTTTGGGAAATGAACCCTTCTGCAATTTGCATCAAGATGGGAAGACGCTTTATATCTCAGCTCTGGGCAAGGCTTTTATCTCATCTTATGTATTTCTCCCTCTGACCATCTGCCACACATTTTTTTTTTTTTTAACAAGTAAACCAAACAAAGTTGCGACATTTTATTCTTGGCTAAGGTATTTAAAGGTCCTGCTAATCCCTCTGTCTCATAGTGTTATGAAACTGGGCAAAAGTTGAGAGCAGTATCTTGCTGTTGCGCTGCTCGCTCTTTTCAGAAACGTGACACCACGGAGGGCGAATTAAATCACAGGATATCCTGGGATAAGTTGATGCAGCGTATTTTAAGACGCACCTGTAAGTGGAAGCTGGCCTTGTGTCGGTTAGAAGAGCAGAAACACGACTGTGGCATTTTGATCAACAGGCAGTTATTATAGATGAGTGCCTAATGTCCCGGAAAACATGTGCTTCCACAGGAGGTCTGTAAATGCTGCTGGTTTAGTGGATTTACTTTAACACTTTCTCCTGCACGCAGAGTCGATGGCTAATGGTAACAACAAGGATATATTATTAATAAATAGGCTGTTATCTATGGATATAGTATTGTGGGCTTATATTTTGTCTTTTTAAACCCACAACTATGGACATTTTAATATTATTAAAATGGGAGAAACTTTCAACATTCTTTTTTTGTTTTTGCAGTCAATATTATTATTATTACTAATATTATTCCTTCTTGCAACAATCCATTGCTTTTGTTGAACGAAAAAAAAAAATCCAAATAAAATGTATTGAAATTAGTGGTTATAATGTGACAAAATGTGGACAAAATTAAGGGAGATTATGGGATGCAGCGTATATGTAACCAACTGTGGTAATGAAACAAGAATCATCTGTCTGACTGATTTAAAGTTTTAAGCCATACAAAAAGCACTTTTGTTTGGGATGAATGAGGTGGGGAATATAAAAGCTCTAATAAAAAATGCATGGGTGAGGCTATAGAGACTGATGCAAGGCTGAAAATTTCATCTTGGCTTCGGGTTAATGGGAGTAGAGCGCAAGTTATACGTTTTTGCTGGATTTATTGCAGAAAAATGAACAGTTTTAATACAAACATAAAGATTAATCACTGTTAAAAGTTTCCTTGTTCGATAAGTGTGGTTTCTTTCCACGGTGTGAAGAGGGGTGGTTTATAGACGCACTATAAGAGCAACAAATGTGGACCATTAGAGCAACCACAAGGATAGATCTTTTAAATGGTCTAAAATGACTCTCCGATGAAGCTTTTTCCATTTATTGGCTGCAAAGAATGTTCCCCTTAAAGGAGAAGTTCGGTTTTTTACACTTTAAGCCCATTTTCTGTAGTGTCCAGGATGAAATCGAATGATCGACACCAAAAGTTTGACAATTGCTCCTGTCTCTGCTTTTTGGCTCATTTAGAATCACCCCCTGGCTGCTTTAGAATGGCTAGCATAGAGCATGTCCGATAATGTCCTTAAAACAACCTTAAACGTTCTTTTTTTTTAAATATGCTACTCACCGTGTCGTCAGCGCTGTTCAATGACGTTCCAAAAAAAGTTTCGTAAAGAAAAAACGTTCCTGTAGTGTTTTATTTAGCATTTTGTAAATCCCATTGAGTTCTGTAGGAATAGTCAATATTCCGCTGCCACCGGAAACGGAAATGGGGCCTGTTTACACAGTTGTAGTCTTTTCGCTTCACTCTGTGTACTCCGACGTCGAGGTGCTAACGTCTCTGTTAAACACTTTAAAAAACTCTTAAAATGGAATACGAAAGGTGGATTCTTGATTCTCGACGTCGGAGTACACAGAGTGAAGCGAAAAGACTACAACTGTGTAAACAGGCCCCATTTCCGTTTCCGGTGGCAGCGGAATATTGACTATTCCTACAGAACTCAATGGGATTTACAAAATGCTAAATAAAACACTACAGGAACGTTTTTTCTTCACGAAACTTTTTTTGGAACGTCATTGAACAGCGCTGACGACACGGTGAGTAGCATATTTTTAAAAAAAGAACGTTTAAGGTTGTTTTAAGGACATTATCGGACATGCTCTATGCTAGCCATTCTAAAGCAGCCAGGGGGTGATTCTAAATGAGCCAAAAAGCAGAGACAGGAGCAATTGTCAAACTTTTGGTGTCGATCATTCGATTTCATCCTGGACACTACAGAAAATGGGCTTAAAGTGTAAAAAACCGAACCTCTCCTTTAACAAACACTGTTTTGTCTTCAGAAGTTGCAGATATACATGGGAAATCTGTCAGTTTGTAATATAAATCAGGATAAGTCCAGAGAGCTTTTGCAATCAGAACTTTTTCTTTTTTTCCAAGGAGCGGACGCTCAAACTTTTTGTACCCTCTGGATCCTTCATATTGCCCTCATGTTTTTTTACTGTTAAAAAAAAGGATTAATTTCAGAGATGGATCAAAGGCTTTGTTCGCACTGCAGACCTCAATGCTGTGTTGTTCAGACTGTCATGAAAAGATCAGATGCAGGTCACATTTGGGCCATAAAATCGCTGGGTCACTTAAGGCTGCAGTGTGAATGTAGCCAGTGATTTGCGGCCAGTTTCCCAATCTCTGGTTTAAAACTCGACTGATTCTGGTTTTCTGCAATTTCTCTTTTCGAACTAGCATTGACAGAGAATACGTTTATTAAACATTCCTGGTGTTGGCTGTCAAAACCAGAAGTGTTTTTGCTCTCTCTATGACTAGGAATGGAGTTGTCAGTTTTAACTCTATTTACTTTACTATAAGCTGTGAATGGTATACAAAAAAAAAAAGCTTTAATATGTTTCACCTTTTAATGTCATCTTCTGGAAGTTAATTCCCACTGGTCTCGCAAGTTTCCTTTGTAATGCCCACTGAATCTAAATGTCATTTTCTGACTTTAAATATTTACTAGGGGTGCAGTGGATCTCAAAATTCAACGGTTCGTATCGTTCAACTCATTTTTTGCATCAGAGCAAAAAAAAAAAAAAATCCAAGACAAATAAACAGGTTTTATCCTTTTGTTATTCACACATTTTTTTTCTTCTCCTGCTGATAAAGATCTGTCACAACCTTTTCTGTGAAGTGTGCATGCGATTAAACTTGTACCACAAGCTAGATTGTAGCGAAAACTGAGTTTCAGTCTCACAACAAATCCATCTAGAAAGACTCCCGTTAATACATCCGCCTCCGAATAACCACTGGCTCAGACTAATGACATACCAGCAGTGATTTATGGGTTTGGATATGTAGGAATGATGACATTCAGAAGGGCCTTGCTGGGGTATTACAGACATGGCTATGCTGGAGGACTCACCTGTTGATGCCACAATTGACTTGGTTTTAGCTAAAATAGCAAGAATTTCTCATTTAAAAAAGGATTGAAGAGAATCACTTTGTGCATTTTTAGATGGAAATGTCTGTGCTTTTCTTCAGACAAGACTTTGAAAAAGTTTGATTTATCAGCTTATGAAACGCTATGATTGGCTGAAAGCGTATTATGGAAGGTGTGTACTAGCTGGGACATCACCCAATTAGCTCTAAGTATTGTACTAAACGTTCCTCCTTTTCACGAAGAGAGTGAACGGCAGCCATCCCAGATTGATAACTTAGCTCAGTTCTACACATATGCACGACAGGATGTTGTAACGTGGCTGAAGTACTCTCACTATGTGTTTAAAGCTCTCGTTTTGCACAACTGAATATGGGCTCATGTTTACACCTATAAACACACCGGTACTGTTTTGATGGCTTTTGCCAGGTTTGATTGTGCAGCACGGGGCTGCATATACGCCGTGGTGATAAGCGGATTTTAAGCGGGCTTCGTTTTCACTCCTGTCAGTGGAACACCGGGGTGATGTTGCTTCAAATGCGTTTCCATGCTTGATGTATTTCCACCATCATATGTCTTTCTTGTTCCAGAGTACTTACACACCATCATGGTTTCATCCACTAACCTCTTTCCTTCATTAAATTGGACAGGAAAGCCAAAATGATACCATACTGGTGATTTAAATTACGAGGAGTGTTCAGGCTCCTCCTTTGTTCCGCTTGCAATGACCACGCTGTGGAACGGAATGTGCGCATCGCTTTTTTTCCTCTTCTCTCTCTGTAAGTCAGTCCGCGGATCATGTCGGGGCTGAACTGAAAATATTGATCTGAGCGGATCAACGATGATCCGTTGCACCACAAATTTTAACCTTTCCCAGTAAGTGAATTCGATAAATTGGATTTTTTTTCCATCTGTGCTATCTATTAGGTTTTAGATATGGTGTGCTCAATCACCAGGGAAAGGTTAGACATTGAAGTTTTTGACAGATTGAGCTGTCATCAGATCTGATCAAGCTAAAAATGTAACCAAATCCTGAGTCTTTCAAAATCTCATGGCTCCTTTTTAGGCTAACCATCTCCTAAAATGGCTTTTAATACATTTTGCTCAGATTCCTGCATGGACTGAACATTTTTGCCATAATGAGATTAGAGAAACATTTGTTTTACTCTAGGTTCCTGGGCCTCGGGGGTTCACTGACTGACTGTAGTAGTCAATGTGACCAAGAGTAACCTCCAGCTTGAGGGTTTATTAGCAGAAGATTACTCAGAGACACATACCAGCTCTGATACAGAACATTAGGCTTGCATTAGAGATGCAGAGGGAGCTTGTACAGCTATTGAAGCCTGACTAATGATCACAGGTACAAACAAACACTACCAGCTCTCACATGCTTCTACAAAGCGGGATGTTTTTGTTTTGTTGGCGTCGTTATATTTTACGATCACTGCGTCATTTCTGCAAAACCTGTGTCATCTGTGACTTATGACGAGGTAAAGGTGTTTAGAGGTCTTTCTGTTTGTGAAGCAAATGATTCATGAGGGCTGTTTATTCGGACTGAGAGGGATCAGACCTTGAGCTGAAACCCACTCCTCCTCCTCCTCCTGTCCTCTCCTCACTTCTATTGACGCTTCTATTTAGGACTTGTTCAGAACATGGCTCTGGAGCAGAGAAAATGCATCTGCAAAGGAAATAAACAAACAGGAGGAGGCCTTAAATGAAAACATGAGATCATATTTTTACTTTCAGATCTGTAAGTTCTTTATTTATTGACTTTAAGATAGTTTGAGGCAATCAGTGACTGAAACTGAGGCAAATTATTGTGGGAACAGAAAGGAAACACAAACCCCACCAGTCACATCTACACGTGGGTGGGGGACGGAAACTTAACATTTGTGTGACAAGGTGTTGATAGAAACTTCATCCCACTGTTATCAGGCCGTATAACCTCCTTTAAACAGTGTCTCAACCATTTCCCGTTAGCTTAAGCATTCTTTCTACTGCCGTTAGCATCTTGGATCGTAAAACTACTTGTTCGGGACACTGTGAACACGTGACAGAAGGTGCTCTGGTTAGCTAATACCCAAACTGAACCTTTTGGCCTACATGTAAAATGATATGTGGAGGGAAACTAGCCACCTGCTGCACAGGAGGGTCAACATGCAGGCACACTCTGCTCACAGAGATGAAGGCTCTCAGGTTCTGGTCCAAACAAGAAAACATACATGGAACGTAAGAAAAAAAAAAGTTTCCTGGTGTGATTTGTGGAAAATCTTCTTGTATTAACTAGAACGATATATCATAGCTCTCATTTCCCTCACATAGGTGCAACCAAGAGTTAAGTGGTTGAGCTATACCAAGCCAATTAGACAGGGTCAGGGGGGCAGAGACTAGATTTAACCTTTAAAGTCATTTTAAAAGATTCCTTTCTACGTTATGTTATTCTTTTTGCTTCTTTGAATGCCCTGCTAATAACTTAGCAGACATTTCTGTGATAGATAACTGGACGCAGTACAGAGGCTGTGGATTAATCCTTTTATTGCCTTTAAGTCATAAGCACTATAATTAGCACAGATTGTAGAGGTGGGAGATTAATTGTAGTGAAACAACATCCAGTGGGTTTAAGAGGGAAAAAATAATGAAATATTGATGTAGGAAATGGCAGTTAAGACCTATCCGGTTTCATTAATGTCTTTCCTAAACTAGCAAAAATAAATGGAAGATAAGTTCCTTTGCTTGGAAGTACACAAAACTGCTGAAAGTGCTGCATAATTGTCGGCTTCTGTTTTTCATCTTAAAATGACAGATTTATCTTTTTAAAAGGAGGTGAAACTGGAAGAGTCATTCAAAATTGGCTCCTCTGAAGGAGTCTGCAACTCATTTTATGTGTCCGATCAATAAAATGAGGGTGAATGAATCCTGTTAATGATTTAAACTTTAAACGAAGCCAAGGTTTAATCCTGCACTCTGATTTTTTTAAGATAGCACCCGTCAGATAAATTGTTCTCCTCGTCTTGTTGTCTGACAGTCCTCAATCAAGCAGATTAAGTAATCTTATTGGATTACACTACTCCTAATCCTTTACCAATTGACAAATCCCAGCAGAAGGCAAACGGTTCAGGGATGACTGCTCATATTTGGGAAAGCATCATGTATCAGTTTAAGACACTTTTTTAAATCTAAATAAACGGTTATTGGAAAGAGTTAAGTCCCCACACTCATTGCGTGGCGACTGAAACAGGCCGCTGTCATCAGACACCAGCCGTGTTTTGGCCACAGCTTTAGTTCTGGAACTAAATCAATTTTGGGTCAAAAAATCCAGAGCAGTCCACTGCACCCAGAGCAGAAACGAGATGTAATCCTTCCATCTTTGTGTCTGCGCTAAAGGGCAAACCAACCCCACAGGGACGGGGTTAAAACTCAAAGAGCATTAAAGGTTACAGCATTCACTATGTCACCTCGCTGGACCTTTTAGTGAATGTGAAAAGATTTGAAATACTAATGGTGCTGGTGAGCAGATGAGTGAACTGATGGCATGTGGAGGATCACTGTCCCCTCCAAAAGTAATAAGAATAACCTTTAATTTTTTTTTTTTTTTTTACGTTTTTCTATTGCAGGGTTGCCGTCCGCCATGTTAAGGTAAAGCCCAGGTACGCGGTGTTGACCATGCTAAAGCGCCTGGACAGGATCCGCTTCCGAGGCCCCAGGACGAGAGACGACTTCCCAGATCTGGGCGATTCGCCACCCGCCTCCGACAGCGAATGTAACGACGACATGCAGCTGAAGCCGAGAGCAGCTCTGCGGGATGCAGAAGATGTTCAGCGAGACCCTGTGAGTTTGATCTGTGGAATTGTGGTTTTCCTTTCCTCTCTTTATTTATGTACTTTGTTAATCCTCTTGACACGATAAAGTGTTATGCAACGTTTGCTTTTTTTATTCATCGCACTGGAAGCAGTGAAAAGAAATAGAGCCGTTCTCTTTAAAACCCATGGGAGAAGAGCTTTTACCCTTTGTAACGGAGCATTTCCTCTCACCAAAGGGAGAAAAATATGCTCCTTCACCCTACTGATGTTTTTGTTGCTCACAGAAGAGAGGGTCTTATAATTAGAGTGATGTGGTCAGGATTAATGTGGACATGACACCGAGATGGCAATCTGCTTGTGAACAGAGGAAATAGGAGGAGCAGCAGTGAGATGAGGAGATATTAGACAGCAGGAAAGAGATTAAACCTGACTTGAATTTGACGTCAGTGGATTGAACTAGTGGGTGTCCCCTCCTCCTGCACCGAGGTGGGTGGAAAAAAAATTCTCCTGTTGGTGGTTAAAATTACCAAGATTGTCGTCATTGCGTCCTTGCACAGATGGAAAGATGTCCAGATTGAAAGTACTTTGCCAATCACTTCCTTTTTGTCACTTGAAGCCAAGTCGCTCTGCATCCTACTTTCTGTTTGTTTTTAAATAGACGTTGGATAAAATGGTGGTCTGGGACTTTTTTCTGGATCCCTTCTGAAAACGGTTTGCCGAATAATGCTGGATCTGAGATGCAGAGTCTGACTGGTATTCACCTGAAGTGCTTTCAAAAGCAGGGTTTTCTAAAAGTATTCATTCTTTTTCCAGGTTTATAGTTCAGAATTTTATGGATTTTACTGGGTGTGAAGTATTGCATCATGATTATGGGGAGGACGGTTCCCCAAGTCTAGTCTTAGACTTACTTAAACAAACTTTATTGGCATTTTGTACACACAGTGTATACAAAACAAATTTTTCGTTTTTGTACAGCTCTCATGACATTTCCATTTCTTAAAGTGCAGCAGTGATCCGAGTCTCCGAGCACTAAATTAGTGAATTCCCCCTCAGTATGTCACTAGATCTAGAATTTCTGGTTATGAGCCATTTATTTGATTTAAGTTTGCTGAAGGAGGCCTGTCTCTAATGGTTCCAGGAGCGTAGCTCTTGAGGACTAGACTTGGGACCCTCCTTATGTAAAACTACCTTTAAGTGTATATACATCTGAAATCTTGACCAAAAAAGGCCATTCTAATGCTTGCATTGGATCGAAAGGGTCTCAGCGTCTCGTTAGATTCTATATTAGAATCTAGGTTTGAACTTTGACCCCAAGTGGCTCTTTGGATCTTCCACAGTGGCTCTTTAATGAGATAATAAGATCATACCGTTTTGCAGTTTTGGATATTTTAGTTAGAATTAAACTTTGAATAAAAATCAAAAAGGAGTGTTTTGGTTCATGTTTTATGGGGTTTTTAAATCGACATGAATAAACCACAATCTTTACTAATAATCTGAGACCATTCATCATTTTTTCACTTTGCTTTATATTGACCCCCTGAGCGTCGCAGCTGATGTTTGCATGTCTACATGTGCAGCAATGTTTGCCTTTGTGAGCACCAGGAAGACATCGCCCACATCAGAGCAGTGATGAGTCACACTTCAAACCCCAAAATAGACAAAGCTAGCTCTTAACTCAGCTGGGATGCACACATTCAAACACGCGTGTGGCTTACAGTATATGTCACTTTACCAGTGGATAGCTGTGTTTAGTATGTTAAAGCTGCAGCTATTTTGTACCCCCTGTAGGGTTCTCCTGGAGCCTCTCAGGTCTCTCCTACCCTCCAGGATTAAATCACATGACACCGGTTGAAGCCTCCACTTCATCACCTCATGTGAAAAGGGTAAAGCTTGTGACCCCAGCTGCAGAGTTCCCATCCCATTATCTTTATTAAATAAGCTTGCAAGCTCACCTGTTTCTTCTAATAGACAAACTGCTGCGGCTTTAATAATCCTAAACCAGTCAGGCCCCATTAGAATAATTGTGATGGGTAATTAAGGAACAAAAAAAATCACACAGCACTTTTATTTCTTGCATTCATATTGCTGCACCCTATTTGATCGTTATGGTTACGGTCAACACTGCAGAACATCTCTGTCCTTAAAACGATCAGCCAATGATCTGGCTATCACATGTAACCGTATATGGATGCTGTTTTGAGTTGTGGGTCAATAAACAGGACATGAGTTGAAAGTGGGATGGCTTTGTTATGACTTGGAGTGCATTAAATCTGCTGCTTGATGCATTTCACTCCCGATCTTACCCTGTCAGGGAGGAGATAAGAAAAACCACGGAATGTCCTGAATTCCTGACTGTTCTCTGAAAATGTTTTTTGGAATTATTTGGACCATCGTTAGCATTTTCCAAATACTCATGTGGTTAAATACGAAGTAGCAACTGAAACTACATTTTATTTTATTGTTATTTAGAATATTGACGTCAGACTTTTATAAGCTTTTACTTTAAAGGCTTTTACGTGCATGCAAAATATATCCATGCTTTTTATTAAGCTTGCATGCAAAATAAGTCTGGAGACTTGCATTGATGTATATGTAACAAAAATCTTATAAAAAATAATTGTATTTGAGCAAAAACTTTTTCCATTAATTAGTATTTCACATGTATGTTGTACAAGCAGAAACGTATACATGCTTTAATTCTAGTTTTGAAATAAAGCAAGAGAAAGGAGCGCAGAGCACCTTAAGGTCTTTTCAGACTAAATGGTGAGCATCTTTAGAAACATGTTTGAGTTGATGCAGATTCACTTATTAGTATTCTTTACTTTCAACTGACGTCACGTCTGCCTCGTTACTTATCCGTCTCATGAAGTGGTGGTTTGACTGAACGAGTTTACTAGAGCCCCGTGTTTAGTGAGCGTTCAATCATGACTTGAATATGCCTTTTGCATGTGTTTTAGGTTGCTCTAACAGATCTAATCACAAGAGACTGATAAAGGATGCTTTCGGCTTCCTCGTGAAGATATTAAAACAGGGCCTCGCAGTAAGGATTTCACAAAAAGATGCAGGAAAAACTGGCCTGCTAATATTTAGTTGATTTCGAAGGGAGCGGTGTCAATAAATTCCAAAGTTTGTGGCGATCACTTTTTTTTTTAAAGGTCAGTACCGTAATTTTCTGACTATTAGCCGCACCTAAATATAAGCCGCAGAAGCTAAATTGCATGATTTGTACATATACAAGCCACACCGGACTACAAGCCGCAGGTTTTTTATGTTTAATGTCCGTCTTTCTCGCTGTCGTTCTGTCTCGTACCACTCGCGGTAGAAGTCTGCTTCCGGAGGACCTCTGCATTCCCCCACGCGCGGCTACCGTACTTGTGTGTTTAAGTAAATGTGACGTCAACATGGTGGATCCTTAAATCCATAGATTGAAGTATTACCCTAGTGGCCGTTAGCTGTAAAAGTCCATAGATAAGCCGCATTGTTATATAAGCCGCAAGGTCGAAAAATGGGGAAAAAGTCGCGCCTTATAGTCCCAAAATTACGGTAATTCACTTTTGACGCTAATTTACAGATAAAGAGCCTTTCAGTGTCATAAGCAGTGATTTGAAGATGCATTCAGAGTACTTTAAAAAACTAGCAAACGCTTTTACGTCGAAGGATTATTTATTTACCCAGCCATGCAGTCACAATGAGCACAATATGTTGTTACATCCCCATCTTCTTTTATCAACAACCAGGTATGAGTTGACATTTTAGATAAACACTGCGAATGTTGGACCTGAAAAAAACAGCAGAAACCTGTCTGAGCATGTTTTGTTGACAGACACACAAGGCAAGTACAAGTTCATATAATAATCGTTACTTACGTGACTCTATATGAAGCAAGATTAGTCTTTCAGGACCTCAACTCCGACTTCTTTAACCCATCCACAGACAAAAAAGTTGTAGGCATCCTCCTTTTCCATGCCTTCATTTGTTTAGCAGTGCAAAAGCTTGTTTGTAACACTAGCTAGTTTGAGGTATCGGGGAACTGAACTAGCAGGTATTTTTCCAGCTTGTAAGTCAAATCAGTCTTGGATAAGTATCTATTCCATCACATAATTTGACTTTTTCCATGTATAGATTCTGAGAATTAGAATCTAATGCATGAAAATATTCGGAGCAACAGTTGTATTTTCTTCACACATCGGCAGCCATTTTTAGTTGGCCTGACCAGCACTTAATTAACCGGAAATGATTGGTTCAAGTGATTGCAAGCCAAGAATTGGATCAAATGCCATGTGAAACATATGCATCCAGCCATATTTGGACTTTATGTATATATAAAAAAAAAAAAAGATACTATGTAGATTCTATCATTATGCTTTTTTTTTTTTTTTTTGCACATTCAAAGAGTATAGTTTTTATAGGGCACTTTACATAATTATTAGTTCTCAATGTCCCAGAGTGTTAATGTTTTTAAGTAGTGATCTTAATAAATTTTGTCAATATTTTGTGTTGTTACGCTGTCCCATCAAGTCTCGCGGTGGGACAGAAGCAGCCTCCTAAGCTCATGTCCTTAAAGAGGAAAAGCAGATAGGCAACAATCATTAGATTTGATGTTGGGGCTCAACCTACTTGCAATTCCCAGGGGGATCTAAAGGCATCAAACATTGTGCAGTTGTGTTAGTTTACCAACTGTGGGATTGTTGTCATGACGCAGAAACTGAAAGAATCAAAGCAGAAGAGCTGCAGCCGAGCCCTGATAATGCAGCAAAGCTTCACTCCCACTATCCTCTGGTAACTCCACCTCTTCCTCATCCTCCATGTTTTCACCCTCATTCTCGTCTGTCCTCTTCCTTTCATTTTCCTCACTCTCCCCCCAACAGCACACTCTACTTTAATTGTTTGAGGTTGTTTTTTTTAAGAACACTATCCATCATTAAGCTTGTTTCCCATGAGCCATCTCTGTCATTTGGCTCATTCGTCTCCTCTTCTATGCTTCATTCTTTGCATAGAGAGCATCAGTTTGAGACGATGCAGCATATCTAAGCAGGAAAAAGCACAAACCTACCGGCTGCAGTCGGCTTACCCCCGCTGCTGCAGCATGTGCGTGTGTGTGTGTGTGTGTATGCGTGCAGCAGAAGTCTTAAAGGACCCTCACTGTAGTCGAGCAGCGATGCTCAATCTGCAGTGCTCATCCTCCACTAGCGCATCCGTCTCTCTGTTCCCTGCATCGCCCTCTGAGCTTCACCCTTTCTCCAATCTCTCCGCCGCTCTCCGCTTCCACTTTACTGCTGTGTTGAAAACCATCGGTGTTGTTTGAGTCATCGGTGCACACGTCAGTAAAAGGGGGGAGGGATTCTCCTCGTCTCCTTCACTCCTGCTGGTCCTGAACCCGGAGAGGAAACATTGGCGTGAGTCATGGCTCGGTACTGATGGTGTGTTTCAGATAGTTTAGGCTTTTCCTGTCTGTTTTACTCAGAAACGGACCTACTGGGGGTTCTACCAGTCCCCCTCAGGATTTATTAGGTTAAGCTTCTGATTGTGTGTGTGTTTCTTCATGTGCAGGCCGGTTCAGGGTCCCCCACGATGGCAGCCGCCGTTCAGGACTTCCAGAGGTCAGAGTCAGAACGCCTCAGTGAAGTGAAAGGTCACTTGGAAATTGCCTTACTTGAGAAACATTTCCTACGTGAGTATGCACACACCTCAGTCTGCATTTGTGCTTATGGCTTTATGGTTAGGACCTGTGGTTTGGGCTGATGAAAAGCAGGACAGAGCTTCTTCCACAGGTGTCTTATGCAAACTGCAGCAGGATGCAGACTCCATTTGCATGGAAACATCGGCTTCAGGAGCTTTGCTTACAACCTAATTCCTCATTTTTCAGAGAGACCGTGACGGCGAACACGTGCTTCTGCTTTTTGCTGCCTCCTGATATTGTGGCATAACAGTCATGATGGTCACACTTCTGGGTGTCAGCTTTCTGCAATGGTTGTTATCATCATTGAACTCCTATAGCTTTATAACCTAATGTTGGATTGGACTCTGACTTCCTGTTTGTTTGTTGTGGGCTAGCAAACTTGAAATGATACTGGGAGCATCCTGGATGCAAGCAGCTGCTGAGCTGATGTTAATCAGTTTAGCAGGCTACAGCCAATAATGTGAAGAGAAACACATTCAGTGACCCCAGAGCTGTTTACCTTGTAGATTAGACATGAATGATTTAGAAAGTCACACATCAATCAGCTATGATTATCAGCAGGTCCTAAAATACATCACGAGAAAAGCCTCTCACTGTTTGGGGCCTTAAAGCATGAAGAAACAGCTATATTTAATTTTGATGTACATCTTATATTACTATGTGGTATTTTGTTTTAAAAATGTAGCATATTTTTTCAGTTAAATCCTTCACAGTGTAACATGGTGGAAGTCATCTATCAGCTCTCACCAAAGAGGCTTTTTTTATTACTCTTTTACGTGGAGTCTGACTTCATTTTCAATAAATGTTTCCTGTGTTGCACCGTCGTGAGCTGCCTTCTGATCCGATACCAAATACGGCCACTTAATGGATGATTCATTTCAAATGTTGGTTTCAAATTTCTGCGGTTTCATCCTAAAATGCTCTCACTTCCAGGGCATTATAAATGACATAATCAGATTTTTTTTTTCTTTCCTGTGATTCAGGCCTAAGCCTTTGTGCCTCTCATTTTTTAACTGCACAAACCATAGTCGGGTGATCTAACAACAGGTTTTTTTTATTTTATTTATTCCTTCAATATTTGCAGGGTTTGTGTTTGGCTTTGCATAATTACAATGTTGCTTCCAGCCTATTTTTAGTTTCACTTTGACTGCATAAGATTTGCATTCAGGACAGCAGCTAACAACACACCAACGCTGAGACTTCTGGGAAAAAGCCCTCCTGTTACAAGGCTAGTGTAATGGGATTGCTGAAACATTAAATAACCTCAAAGCAAACCGTTTTATTTTGCTATCATTCTAATTTAAATGAAAAGTCCAGCTGGTGTTCCTAAAATAAAGTCAGGATAGCGTAGGACAGTAAGGGAATCACTGTTACATCAGTCTAAAACTTCCAACCAAACGTGAATGATGGTGTCCAGTAAGGGGGACGGGTTGTACTGTAGTGTGTAATGAACTGTAAACTCTCTCCTTGTTTCTTTACATCTAATATGTGTGTTTGTGAGACAGGGAATACCTCAGGCAGTGTTCGCTCTCATAAAGCCTCTTATGAAGCTAAAAGGTCCAACGTCATCGTTACGATATGAGCTCTTTTCATGCTTCTGGATATATATATATACACTATATTGCCAAAAGTATTTGCTCACCTGCCTTGACTCACATATGAGCTTAAGTGACATCCCGTTCCTAATCCATAGGGTTCAATATGACGTCGGTCCACCCTTTGCAGCTAGAACAGCTTCAACTCTTCTGGGAAGGCTGTCCACAAGGTTTAGGAGTGTGTTTATGGGAATTTTTGACCATTCTTCCAGAAGCGCATTTGTGAGGTCGCACACTGATGTTGGACGAGAAGGCCTGGCTCTCAGTCTCCGCTCTAATTCATCCCAAAGGTGTTCTATCGGGTTGAGGTCAGGACTCTGTGCAGGCCAGTCAAGTTCATCCACACCAGACTCTGTCATCCATGTCTTTATGGACCTTGCTTTGTGCACTGGTGCACAGTCATGTTGGAAGAGGAAGGGGCCAGCTCCAAACTGTTCCCACAAAGTTGGGAGCATGGAATTGTCCAAAATGTCTTGGTATGCTGAAGCATTCAGAGTTCCTTTCACTGGAACTAAGGGGCCAAGCCCAGCTCCTGAAAAACAACCCCACACCATAATCCCCCCTCCACCAAACTTTACACTTGGCACAATGCAGTCAGACAAGTACCGTTCTCCTGGCAACCGCCAAACCCAGACCCGTCCATCAGATTGCCAGATGGAGAAGCGCGATTCGTCACTCCAGAGAACGCGTCTCCACTGCTCTAGAGTCCAGTGGCGGCGTGCTTTACACCACCGCATCCGACGCTTTGCATTGCACTTGGTGATGTATGGCTTGGATGCAGCTGCTCGACCATGGAAACCCATTCCATGAAGCTCTCTGCGCACTGTTCTTGAGCTAATCTGAAGGCCACATGAAGTTTGGAGGTCTGTAGTGATTGACTCTGCAGAAAGTTGGCGACCTCTTCGCACTATGCGCTTCAGCATCCGCTGACCCCGCTCCGTCAGTTTACGTGGCCTACCACTTCGTGGCTGAGTTGCTGTCGTTCCCAAACACTTCCATTTTCTTATAATACAGCTGACAGTTGACTGTGGAATATTTAGGAGCGAGGAAATTTCACGACTGGATTTGTTGCACAGGTGGCATCCTATCACAGTTCCACGCTGGAATTCACTGAGCTCCTGAGAGCGACCCATTCTTTCACAAATGTTTGTAAAAACAGTCTGCATGCCTAGGTGCTTGAATTTATACACCTGTGGCCATGGAAGTGATTGGAACACCTGATTCCAATAATTTGGATGGGTGAGCAAATACTTTTGGCAATATAGTGTATGTATATATATTTTTTCTTTTAGTCTAAACTCTCTTTTCCATTAAATAAAAACCTTTTATCTTTATTCATCCAGAAGCTCTCTGTTACATCATTTCCTCTCCCCTCTTTTCAGGTCTCCTTTCATTTCCCTCTCATCATGAAAGAAACAGCATGAATGGAACCAAAACACATCTGTGATCTTTTCATTTTTTCCCACTCAGAAAATGATTTCTGCTGCTTAAAAGAAGGCAACAAACTAGCAGAGGTGGTGCTGCCTATCTAGACACCATCTTCATCCTTCTCTTTTTATTTCCGCTCTCTTACCACCTAATGCAGTTCTGCCCTTTCAGCCCTGTTGTTATCATGTTTACTTCTACGTCCGTCTGCTCTGTTTATGAAGTTCCGTGCAAACAATAAACAATGGAGTAGCACTCGGCGAGGTTTCCCAGTTAAGCTTGCTGCATAGGCGGTCGTACGTCAGCAGATCAATGCAGACTCATGTGCTTATATGGAGTTTGTCATTAAGTGAGCTAAAGAGATTAAGATGGTGAAACAAAACACTCCTTTTAGAGAATAATAATGTGTTGGGTAATGGCTTCCTGGTGCACACATATAGGAAAACAAGATGTTCTACTTAGGTTAGTTTGAGTTCCTTTTACTTTCAGAAATAAAGCTTAGATTTCATCTGCTGTTTGGACAGTCAGGAAAAAATGTAAAAGCATAAACATTGGGGGGCATAAATGATGACAAGATGAAAATGATAACATGACAACATAATCATAACAGCAATGATTAGAGTTTTGGAGAATTTGCTCCATCTAACGATGGCTAATCGTTGATTAGCATGAGCCGGCTGTGTGATGTAGGCAGACTGGAAGGTGCTGCAGTCTCTTGAAAAGCGTAGGTTGAAAAAGAAAATCTTCAAATGTTAGGCAATACCCAGATTAGTCATGTAAACAACAATTGTACATCTCTTATTAAACAGTTTTCTAACTGCAACATGATTTTGAAAAGTCATATAAGGTTCTCATAGTGTTGCTGGTCAGGTTTCTGCTTAATGCTGGGGTCGATAAAATATCCTATACCGACAATAATCGCAAATATCACCAGGAATCATAAATGTGTTTATGACCTATTTTATAATGTGGAATACTACAAAAGGCTTGATATATTTCAGAACATTAGTCAACAACAGGTATGAGAACTTTACATTGTTTTAAACTTTCTAATATATTGAGATTTTAGACTTAGGCTAATGCGTGGCAGCAGACGTCACAGACTTATCAAACGTTTAAATCTAGCAACTGCCATGTTTAGTACCTACTCTGGTCCCCTGCGCGTCATCAATGCCATCTGCATATTTTGCCGTCTGGTGTAAAAACATAACAAAGGTGACCCAAATATTTATTTATACCACTTACCAAAAGAGAATTAACCTTGTCAGAGATGGCCATCAGCGATCAGAAGAGCTGACTGATGGCGGACTGCAAGTAGCCGTCTGTGCAGTATACATTTGGTATCAGGTGAGCTAGCCTAGACTGTTGCAAACTAGATTTAATGTCTTGTACATTCTTTACTTCCTTTATTAATTAAACTGACTAAATGCCTTGTAAAAGAAATAAATTTGATATTAAGATCTGAAGATTGAGCATCGGACAGTATCGTTGTGTTTAGCTGAGAGTCTGCAGGGACCCCTTACAGATCGCATCCAGTCACTGATTTTTCTCTGTATATCGTTTAAGGTCACAGGGATTTAAATGAGGATGATCCATTGTGGTCAGAGGGGAAGCGTCACACAGCTAAGCTAAGCGTGCGGTACTCGGTATGGCAGTGGTTAGTTAGAATGCGTCATGAGGTCGTGGTTCTCTCATTGCTTATATCGGATTGATTTCCGATATCAATATTGTATTGGTTCATCCCTATTAATAGGTGGACATAAATCTAGTAAAACTTTAGTACAGGTTTGCTATCAAAGTGTACTCAAATTTAACATCTGGAATAGTATTTAGGGATGAGTATTTAACATATAGTTTATTGCAATAAGAATCTAGTCATAAGAATTTTTATCATCTTAAATGATAAACTAGAATCAGTGATGATTTAAACCCCTGAAACTGTGTGAATTATTTTATTTTTAATTCTTTTTTTGAAGAATATAATTAAACTCAGTTCCGGATTTTAAGTGAGTATGTTCTTCAAGAGTATTATTTGTGATCGTCTGACCTATGATTACTGTGGTAAACAGCCATAAAGTTACCTACGACTGGGAAGAAGTAATGATTTTTTTTTTTCTTTTGGTTGTTGTTTTTTTTATCTCCACTTTTATCTTTATCACAATATTATCCAATATTGTGATAAGATTTTAAATGCATGTCCCTCAGCCCTAGTACTATTACTAGCACTGCTACTTAAGAGGGTTAATTTGTTGATTTTTCTTGTTTAATCCAACAAAAGTTGAGCTGATTGTGTTGTTAGTTAGAGCTTCTCTGATACAGTTGCCATATTTATTTCTGCTAAAACGTATGATCCCTTAGTTTGAGTTGTTGGATTTAAACTATCATAATTATAAATATCATTATTTAGATGTAACGTTTAAATTTATGCAGCAGCTGGAGAAATCTGAGAACTTGATTATTCAGACTCTGAAAAATCCTCATTTGAGCAGCTATAGGTACACATCTGCTATTAGGAATCACCGGATGGAAAGACGAAATAAAGTAATGAACTAGGCTAATTGTCTTGTAATGACTTTATATCTTGTTTTTCCTTGAACCAATATGGACCTTCCTTGTGTCTGCAATAAGAATGAATTTAACTGAATTTAAATACAGAAAAACATTCAATTTTTCCCATAATATCACCTAGAATTATTTTTTTTTTATGTTTTTGGCATGTTTTCTTTCCCTTATAAAAAGCAAGCATAACATGGCTGTATGGTCTGATATCCTGTTTATGCTGTGTTTGATAAAATGAAGCCCATATTTTAATCAAACAAGAATTCATGCTATAAGTGCAACCCCTTTGTTAAAGACGTATAGTTGAAATGAAGTGATTCTCCTTCCACTGGTAAGCTGTCAGAAGGTGGTACCAGTGGAAATCACCTTATGTCATTATATTAACAGGCTTAATGTGCTAAAGCTGTTATTGCTTCCCTCTGTGCCCTCATATTAAGTATTTCTCCTTCCTTTTCTTGGATGTCTTTTCACCTCAGTTTTAATCATGGATAGAAATGCAGTCTCTGGCTTTTAAAACAATGATTTGTTTGATTTAAAACAGTGATTTGTTTTATATATATATATTAGACTTGCCCTTTCAGTTTTTGTTTTATTTCTAATTTGTTTGGTCAATCCTTTTGATGGGTCTATAAGGTTAGGAAGCGCTGTATGAGTTTCCTGTGTTTGGTCATGCTTTGAAGGTCAGTGCGAGAGGCTGCTTTAAACTCGGCACAGTGTCTCTCCGATCGATACGGTGTCCTAGCTGCTGCCCTACTTCACACTGGGCCGGGGAACACACTTGGACATGGTGCACACCACACAGGAGTTGCTCTGCAGAGGGCTAATGGAATCGGTGATGAATAAGCTCTGTAATGCAGTGCTTTTGCTGTTCTGCTATTTAGCACTCACTAAGCCACACCACAAGTATATATCATGTCTTTACATCACTAATCAGGCCTTCAATATCCAAAAAGTTTCAGCTAGGCTGGTGTTTTCTTAAATTCAACTGCAGAATGAGGCCTCTTAAGAATGTTTTATTAAGGCGTGTTTCTGTGATCTCATAAGTTATAGTTATTTATACTCAACTAAATCACAGAAAGGCAAAATATCACATCAGTTTGGATGTGTTTTAATAATACAGGAGCTCTGCTGCTACATTTGCAGCCTTGAGTTTTATCAGGGAGCTGTAAACATGACAGACTGTAGATTGGACAGCTACTGTGGAAACTGGGGAGTTTTCTAAATTAGAAATCTATAGAAATGTGGCTGAATAGATCAATACTGCCTCTTATAAATTATGTGTGTTTGAACTTTGGAGTAAAGGCCCTGGATCAGATGAGAAAATGCAATCTGCTTCAGCAGAGCATATTTTTCAGCTGTCAGCCGCAGTATTGAATAAATACTCAGGTGTTTATAAACCTTTGTTTATGTAAGAGATGTCTGCACATATTTATCTACAGTAAGGCATTCAAAAACGGAGGCTTTACTCGATACGTTATGAAATGTGTGATTTGATGCTTTTGTTTCTCCTTTGGCGCTGATGTGAGTCTTTGCGATGCCAGCTGTACATCCTGTCCTTCCAAAATAAATCGGTGGAGAAGTGTGACGTACCAGAAGTTTATAGAGACGCTGTCCTAAAACTGAAGGGGAAGATGGTGAAATCTGGGTCATTCAGCGATGGCTGTGTCTGAGTGGGAGGAAGCCAGTAGGCAGGAGTTTTAGATACGATTAAAGGACAAAAGATATTCTGTCTTTGTTTAGGCTGAGCTCCTGCTGGATTACTGTGTTGTGGAGATTATGGAAAATCAATTGAAAAAATACTTGACAAAGTATTAAAAGTGCACCGATTATGATTGTCTTTATAGAATAAGCAACAATTGTTTAATCAAATATCTGATTTTAAACACATGGTTAGTATTTATGTTTTTCTAACCAATAGAAGTGTAAATAACATTGCATATTATCTTGATACAACAACAAAGTATATATATTGTGATTTTGATGAGAATATAGCTCAAAAACCTAATGAGATCTTGTTGTTGGTCTGCTGCGGTTAGTTCAGAGATGCTGCCGACCAGCCTTTGGGGGTTTAAGACGAATTTTAAAGTAGGGATGTCCCGATCCAATATTAATATCAGATATTGGCCAAAAAACTAATATTCAATTTTATATTTATTTTCCTGCTGATGGAAACAATCAGCTTCTGTTAAAAGTTTTCGTAACACATTGGTTAAATTTACACGGGTCGGTTGTTTTCATACCTTTTTTTTGTTGACTTTTGTTCCCTGTTTTAGTAAAACTACTTGATCCAGCCTTCCCTAACATCTTACAGTATAAGTAGTAAAAGCTGGTATGAATTGTGCTAATATCGTATTGGGTCAATATCGGTTTTGGCCAATTCTCAAAGCTGCCATATCTGTATCGCATCAGAAATAAAAAAGTTGTATTGGGACATCCCGAATTTTAAAGGAGTCAATAAAATGGTAGTGTTTAATGAAATATTGTGATATTTGACAGTTCGGCTTCTTTTTTTTTAACATCCCTAGTGAACAATAACTGCTTCTTTGTTTTTCGCTGATCCGATCTTACACAGATCTAAACTTTTTCCTTTGTTAATTTTTGTATTTTATTTTTTATTTTTTTTAAGACTTATGATTTTGGTCAGATCTTGAAGAAAGCCAGAGAATGATATGATGTTGAAACATTTTATGCTGGCTCTCGTGATGAATCAATAATTGAAATTAATCACAGTTAATCTGATTAATTGTGTCAGCCCTAGCTGTATCCAAGCATAATTTATCGAAATTATTGTGGAAGTAAAGCATGTGATAGGAAATTGCACCACTACTCACACTGCCAAAGATACTAAAAGCTTGTTTAATGATCAGGGAGTATTGTCCAAAGGAAAAGGAGATACCTCAAAACAATGTAGAGTATGTGAGGGCTACTGTTAACGCAACTCAGGCGTCTTTTATAGCTCAGCATAAGCCCAGGGTGATCGACTCCATGCTTCATTGATGCAGTATTTCAGCAAATTAAGTGCCAAATAGGCTGGTTCTTCAATGGCCTGCCCATGTATCATGTTTTTGCCATAATTATCAAGAAATGTTGCCAAGCTCACCTTTCCTATTTTCATTTCCTATTCATTTTATAGATTCTTCGAACATTTGCTCCACTATTTAGTTTTGCTTCTGGTCTGAGTTGGACAAGACAGCCTAAGTTTATATGGTTCTGATTTTAGTAATTCCAAAAAAGTTAAAGAATTCACTGTCCAGGTTTGAAGACGTTTGGTTTCCCATCCAGGAAGCTTTTTCAATTCAAAATGTCAAAATTGGCGTCGAGTTCGAGGCTCTATAGAGTGGAATAAAACAAAGCCTTGTTTTGGCTTAGAAAACATGCAAATTGCCGCCCCTTATGCATCCATTAAATCAGAATCCAAATATTACAATAACTATAATATTTACTCTACAGCAGGATCTGAAACTAGCCACACTGATTCTTTAAGAAAAAAACTGACTAAAAGAGAAAACTTGTGCAGCTTGCTCTTGTTTTAAATTCATATTTTATTAGCTTATATATTGAGATAAATGTTTTAATAACTTATAGTATTCCATTTTTTGGGTTTTTTTTTTTTTTTTGTATTGTTTTATGGAACAGGTCTCTTAAAAAAAGAAACTGGTTTTATACAGTTTTTATTTCCATTCATTTAGAAACCTCATTCTGTTACCTGATGTGAAATCTTTCATTTTCATGCTTGAAGTCAGGCTTTGATCAGAGCAGGCTGTGTTAAAATATCTCTAACTCTTATTTACCTGGTGTTTTAGCCGTTTTGTTAGCGGCCCCTCCCTTCAATCCCCCTCCTCACTTTTTCATTGGTCCGTCTGTTGATCTGCAGATTGGCTCCAGGCCCTTAACCCAACCTTGTTCTGTCCAAGTCAACTAGTGATTTGGCAAACATTGTAGTGCATGTGAACAATGGCCAGTGTGAAGCAGCAGATTTTCTCTGTGTCTCCCTACACCCCACCACCAAAGCCCCCCCACCTCCATCCTTTAATGAAAGGAGCCATTGTCTCTGAACGGGTTTAGAAAAGCTGGGCTGTACTTTTCCTTTCAGGTCTTTAAAAGTTTGCACCTAAATTAAAGGCAGCATCTTGTACAGTATGTACTGTACAAAGGAAAAATGACAAACCACTAGTGTTAGGTAAAAATAATAGATTAAGGCGTATTTAAGGTTGTTTTTAAAATACATTAACGATTGTGTTTGGAAATCTGTTATTCCAAGCCCTCTTAGTGTGTCGGACACGGCAAAGCTCCACCCCTCTCTACCTCTGCTGCCCTCCTTCTGTTTCCACCAGCAAACTGCCGACCATCGCTCTGTGTCCCCCCTGTTGTGTTGTGACCGATAAATTAGCCTACAGGACCCTGCCATGAGCTGCTGCCTCGTTTATGGATGAAACGTACATCCAGCACATACTGTAGCTCCCAGTTCGGAGGGACTTTAAGGTGTTCTCGGAGCCAAACGACGTGAAACCCTGGCTCGGTTTCAGGACCAGCCCAAGGCAGCCACCCTGCCATCCCGTTCCTGTGGAAGTGTCCCAGGAAGTGGACGGCTACAGAGACGTAAGATGTGCAAGTTGGAGGACTGCACCTTTGACAGCTTTGAGCTGCTGTATAGCGGAGCTGTGGATAGGATCAGAAGAAATAAAAGTAACCTCAGCCTCAGTAAGTGTAGCAGCTTTAAACCTGGGATTTATTTGGCATTATGATCTTTTAACCTATAGTTTAATTATCAAACCTGAGATATGCAAGATCATTGTAGCTGATCATGGTTTAACAGACTCCCTGAAAGCTTTACTCTCCTATTCTTGGGTTACTTTGTTAGCATGTTGTCTAGTTAGGAACACAAACTGGATTTTGACCATTAAAGATTCAGTTTGGGTTTTTGTATGATTATGATTATTATATGATTTCACAAGTAGTGTTGCTTTTGGCTGTCGCTTGTTTCAGCTTGGAGTCCTAGCCAGATTTAATCGATGTAATTGCAGACATTAACTCTAGAAAAACTATCAGCATGTCAGATTTAAGCGACTTTTCATGTGGCTATCTTCTCCAAAGATCCATCTTTACATTCAGGTTGAAACTTTTAATTTCTATTACTTGTTTTAAAAGGTTCCCCCTTAAACCTGATGATTCTCTCTTCAAAGGGAGGTTTGTTATTTATTTCAGAAGAGCACGCTGGAGAAGGTCAGTGCTTCAAAGTGACATCTTGTTGCTTGACATTTAGCTAATCCCTTTTCTGTGCTGCACATAAATGGTTCAGTTACTGGCCTTCATTTTTTTTTTTTCAAAGATACCCTGTGATACTAGGATGAGGAATTTCTATAGAACTCAGTGCTCCTATTTTAGAAGCAGAACATGCAGGCATATTGACAGAATTATTAATGTGTTTTCTAATGTAGAAAGCCACACTGGAATAGGGACGGGAATGTACTCTAGCTCTTTCTGCCTGACACACATAGCATATGGTGTCATGTTGTCGTATGGCCTATTTCCATAGTGTTGTCCTGGATGGACTTGTGGGAAAGGAGTCGTCCATTTCTCACAGTTAAGAGAAATTTCTTTACAAACTAAAAGAAACCACCAAAGATCAGCAACACAAATGTAACCTTAACAGATTACATGAAAGTCTACACTTCCCATAATGCCTTTATAGCGCCAACAGGTTTATATTCAGCTGTGAAAGGGAAAGTAGTACCCTAAACCAAAGTTTTTTTTTTACTTGTGTACCACCTTGGCCTTTTTATGGTACCATGAGTACCGACTTGGTCAAACGTGTCGATGATTTTCCAAATTTGGAAAGCATAACTGATTATAAAATGAACATTTAATTCTCAGGCACATCATTCTTTTCAATATAATGAAAAAAATAATATGAATATGTTGCCTGGAATAAATA
Organism: Cyprinodon tularosa; assembly: GCF_016077235.1. Taxonomy (NCBI): domain Eukaryota; kingdom Metazoa; phylum Chordata; class Actinopteri; order Cyprinodontiformes; family Cyprinodontidae; genus Cyprinodon; species Cyprinodon tularosa. The sequence continues at coordinate 437,715 of NW_024039696.1, forward strand.
TTGAACCAACTACAAAATAAGATTAAGTTATAAATGTAGAAACTAAAAAAGTTTTTAACAAAAACTGGAGTTGTTCTGAATAATTTCCCTATAATCACATCTAAAGTTGACAAATCAGGGGAAAAAAGCAACACTTAAAAAAAATGTATGATATTCAGATTCACTGTCATTTATAAATTGCTTTCATCAATCAGCTGTTTATTAGTGGGACACCTGACCTCATACCTGGCCTATATTTTAGCCATTTATCCGTGACTGCAGCTATTTTAGTATGTTCTTCTCTTGTGACCTTTTTATTTGCCCCTTTCCTTTCTCTCTCACTCACAGAGCAGTTTTGTAGATGCACGGCACTGATACCCACTCTACTGATTCATTTAACTGTTGATTAGGACATTTCTTTTTGGTTGAATAAAATCTTGATTTTTTTTTTTTTTTTTCGTGTGTGTGTTTGGGTCCTTACAGAGCAATACAACCAGAAATATTTTATTTTATCTCTATCTGGGAAATAAAATATTAAATATTTTCCATGTACCCCTCTGCAATGCAACGGTGGACCACTAGGGGTACTAGTGGAATCACTGCCCTAAAGGATTGGGTTTCCTCTTGATGTCTAGTTACAGTTTTTCATAGTTCAGGGAAAACCAGTGTGTATCCAAACATACCTTAAGATATTGGTATTAATGTAAAAAAAAATCCAAACCATCCTGTTCTTTTGTGGAAAAACTAATCTACTAACTTATTTGTCCAGCCTTTGTAGGAGGAGCCATCACTCTTTTGGTTTGTGCTTCAAGCTCTGCCATAAAGTCAATTTCTCTCCTTTGTTTTCTTGAAAGACTTCCAGCGGCATTATGGATCCTGCTCTAAACTATAGCAGGTGAAGACCGATGTCTGTGATCTCCTGGATCAGCACAGACACCTGCCACTGTTTTATGCTTTCTCTCGTTGAATTTTTTTGCGAAAACCAAGCCATTAAAAATGTCTTTCTAATAATTTCCAGGATGATGGATGTTTCTCCAAAGGTTTTTAATTTCATTTGACCTTAATGACGGGTTGTATTTGCTTCAGAAGATGTCTGATGGATGCCTTTTAGGGGATTTCTTGACTCCTCGGGTCTTGTGGCAGTCAGACCTCTCGGCTCAGGTTATTAGTTTTCCACATGGAGCCTAGCAGGGTATGATAGTTGTATTTCCCAGAAAAGAGGTTATCTTCTTTTGCTCAGGATTTTTTCTATTTTGAAGATAATTAACTGTAATCTGGAGCATTCGATTGTGAAAACATTTTCTATATTAGAACAATTGCACTATAAGAGAATCAAATGATTATTTTTCCAGCTCAGGTTTTGTTGTGAAAAACTGAGTTGTGAGACTTCTTATAGAGAAAGTAGCCATAGATTAAATATCTCATTAGATCATGTTACACAATAATTTCAGTATGAAACAAATGCCTGTATCACATACTAGTCCTCTCCAATATAGTATTTTATTACACACAATTCTTCCAAATATTATTCTCTGCTTTTTTTTAGAAAACCTAAATGGATTGAAAATAATTTATCTGTTAAAGATTTTTATTCTGTAAATCACTACTGTAGATGTAAATGATGAAATTGAAAGTTGTAAGCAGTCCCACAAACTATCTTCATAAAAGATTAATGAATGCTCCGCTAAAAATCAACACAAAGTTTGTATTGACTGAATTGGGACGGCTCTTGTTTTGTTTATCTTATTGGATCAGATCAGCATCACTGTGTCGATCACTCTGGATTTCTGTTCTTCTCTCCATTGATGCAAGTCTGACTCGGCCCTGGGAAAATAAAGCAGACCCTGTTATAAACAGGACTGCTTTAGACTTGGACGGATTTATTTTGTCATTTTGTATACACGAGTGTATACAATAAGAAATTTCGTTTAAAACTGCTTAGATATTGGTTTTGGGGTAAAATATATTCTGTATGTTAGCAGCAATTCCTTTAAGCCTAACCACAAACTTTTAAGAAAATTTATTAAACATGAAATGAGACTAAGTATCGATTTTGAATAATTTCACCCGCACAGTCAGAAATGAAGTAAAATAACTATATCCACCATTTTGTTGGAATATTGACCGTTTTACTTTTGTGTGTTAATATGTATGTTTAAAAGTCACATTTTTCCCATATTTCTGAGCTCTAAACTTCCCTTCAATACTGGTTTTAGAATGATGCTAATGCTTTAGCTACAGGAGGTTAAACAGTAAATGTTTTATTAGCCATAACAGGAGATGATGAAGGTCAAAAGTAGGGATGCAACAAACGATTATTTTACTAAATGATTAATCTGTTGACCTTTTTTTTTTTTAATAGTTGGATAGAAAAAGATCCTTAAGGAACATTTTTTTAAAAAGAATTAAACACAGCGAAACAAAAACTTTCCAGGTTAGGGAGTTTTGGATTACGCATATTGATGACCAACAACACTTTTTATCTTAAATGCAAAATATTTATATAGATTTGTATCAATTTTTGTATAATTACTGTTCTAAGCGGTTCAGTCCATCAGCTAAAGGCATCTTTTTATGGTCTCTATATTCCAGTTAACGATTTTTCGATGACTAAATTAGTTTAAGATTATTTCAATAACCGTTGAATCATGATTAATCCAATTGTTTAGGCACTGGACAAAAGTAATGTGAGAAAGAAGGAATAGCTGCCAGAGTTGGAAATTTAAACTTGTAATTGATGTGTGGTGAATGTGGTGCCCGGGCCTCTATAAAGCGTCTTTTTCTCCACTATTACCTTTTAAAAAAAAAAAATCTTATTAATGTGATGCAGATCAGCTTTTTTTATTTTAAGGGTACATTTTAAGTTGAAGTATTTCTCTGAATTTGGTGGATTAGTGCATGCAAACCCTGAAGCTTCTGCAAATACACACACCTCCTTTGGCCTCTTTCCTCCTCCAATATTCATGTGATCCTTTAGTCGGGGACAATGGTGTGAGAGGAAATGTTGCTGATGCTGCAGTCCGGCCTCAGAAAGTCCTGATATCTGAAACCAGCTGACTGAGAGGAAGAAGTTGCGTTTATAAGACAGGATGTAGTTGAACGTGACTCCAGTTTGAATGCTAACATTCTATTTTTCTCCTTTTTTAATGATGTGAAACTGAACAAGGAAGTGAAACTGTTGTATTTCTATAATACTGAAAGTCAGTTTTAACTTTTAACTGTGTCTTCAGCTCTAGTTTGTTGCATGTTAGAAACTAATACTCAGAATTTTCTTTTGTATTTTTTCCAGAGGAGGAGCTGAGAAAGTTGCGGGAAGAGACCAATGTGGATTCTCTACGGCAGGAGCTGGAGAGGGAGCGGAGTAAAAGGCTGGATCTGGAGCAGAAGATGAATGAGGTCCTGAGAACGAGGTAAGCTGCAGATGTGAGTAATGAGGAAAAGATGGAGAACAGGTTCAGGTCAGCAGAGTTCACCATAGGTCAAGTGTGCATGTTTGTTAGCGCTGGCATTGGCTGCGGTTTCCTGTTATAAATAGAAGCATCAGCAGCTTGGTGGGCGGGGAATTCCTCAAGGAGGTGAGTTCGTGCCTGAGCTTTGAAGGAGATGGAAAAACAGGGTCGCACGCCAAAACGTATTGCCAGCTCCGTGTGACCCTGCAGCTGTGCTGGTGTCAGCTGGAGTTATGCCTGCAGGACTCGGCCTGTCTGCGATCAGCTGATACCTCTATGGCCCGCCACTGAGAAATACTACACAAGTTTCATACATCACAAATAAACATTTGTTTACTAATCATAGAAAACATTAATGATTAATGGAGCAGCAATGAATGTGCCTTAAATGATCTCAAGACAGGCTTACTGAATGCACTAATGAATCATGATACAACATGATTACAAAATAAGGAAATCGGCGTTCAAATCAACCTTTTCTTTTCTGTAGGTAAACACCACCGAAGCAGCCGCTTTGGATGTTATCATCCCATTTAGCGGTTATCAGTCCCATAGAATGGCTTCAGATTGTGCCTCCTACCTCGGGCCTAATAAGGCTCAGTAGGTTGTTATCACCCAGAGAATTATTCTATTTATGTGTAATCTGAACATAATTTTAGTGGTTCTTCATCTATTGTTAAAGAAAAAAGTTGATCAACATGTCACTCATATCGAACAAATCTCATATCCTGTCAACTCTTGTTTTTAAAAATTAAAGCATTAAATCTGTGTGACTGGAACATGTTGAATTCACTGGAAGTAAAGCTTTAAAATGCAGTTGTTGTTTTTTTAAGAAGGTATGCTGTAAATAAAGTACATAAAAGTACAAAGGAGGTAAATAGAAAATGAAACTTAATAGTCGCCGAAGCGTCTATTATTAACGATAAGCTGCATATTATCAGCCATGAGAAACGTACTAGAATGTAGAGGAGGTGCAGCCTGGAGCCTTTCTATGGGACTAATAATGGCCATTTAATGATTGATCACATCTGAAGCGGTTAATTAAAGCATAAATCTGTGTACTTGGAGGAAATCTGACTTGAACATAATCCATGTGCATCTGGTGGAGCTTGCATTATAACCAGTCTGAATGAAGCTACTCACAGTGGGTGGAGTATCCTGGTATTTTTTCTGATACTCTTATTCATGTAATATTTTAATCTACCTCATATAAAGTCATTGCGACAGCTCAATCGATACAGGTGAAGATGTAAAGGCGAATGCATGGATTGATTTTTGCAGAGGCTATGCTCTTTTTATGGCAGTGATCATTTAGCGAAGCACCTGTTGTTGGGCTGCTGTCTTAACGTGGACAGATTGGGGCTAAAATTGCATCTTATCAATCTGCATGTACCCATTTCTCTCTCTGTGGTTTGGCATCGGTTGTTTATCGAGCGAAGCACTTCCTCAGATGTTTGTCCTGTGACTCTAAAGCTTGTGGTGAAAATGAGAAGTTGCAACTCAGCTGAGTTTCCTTCGTCTTTCTCTACCCTCAGACTGGAGGACTCTCCACCTCAGCCCCCAAGGAAACAGCAGTCGCCCTCCAACAATGGCACAGGTAAGCCCCAGAGGGAGATGGAGAGGTGGGCTCTGATGGAGATATTTTCTGTGGGAGCCTATAACTGAAACACAGTGGGCCGGAAGTGTTTGTGGCCTATTGTAGGATATGAGAATGTGCGTGCGACAGATGCATGTGGTGATTTCCTCTGTGCAGTTAAAGCAAAGGTGCAGCGCCGTGTCTGCACCACAAGCGGCACTCTGTGCTTGTTTCTTTGTTTGTTTCAGAGGATAGATGAACTCATTGGTGCAACTATACTGTATGTTGTGTGGATCTTTGGGAATAAGTGTTTTTGTCAGTTTGACCCCCAGTAAGAGTGGCTTCTGTGTATGTGTACCTGTCTGTAGCTCGTCTTTAGAAATGGGCAGACCCCAGAGTGCTGTCTGGAGACGAAGGTAGGAGCTAATTAAGGAAAATAGGTTGTGATTGTGGATCACTTCATGTAGGTCAGATGACTCTCTTATCTTCAGTAAGGAGGGTTAAAGAAGAATAAGGAATGATGGAAAGTAGAGTTTAAATTGTTCTGGCATATTCCAAAAAAGGAAAAAACAAACCACTGGACTTTAGTTCAAAGTTTGAAAATGTTTTGCTTCTCATCCAGGAAGCTTTTTTAATTCAAAATGTCAGAATAAGCGCTGAGTTCCAAGCTTTATAGAGTAGCCCAAAAACAAGGCTCTGTTTGAGCTTTGTTAAAGTGAAGCGCCTTCAAACTTTGTCCAATGGATTGTTTCTTAACTTTTTTGGAATGACTATGACCTGGATGACTGAGAATCTTTACCAGCATTCTGACTTCTTAGTAAAAATAACTTAATATCATTGTTTCAATAAGGTTCAATTCATGATACTGATAAGTTTTCAATAAAAACTGAACTGTTTAATCATAAAATATCTGGAGGAATGTTCTTATAAGAGAAGATATGAGGTTTTTGACCTATCAGCTCGCTGTTCTGGTTGTTTTTGTTCTAATCAACATGGCTCCTGCTTAAGGCCAAACAGTAGGAGCTTTTGTTCTCCTTGAAAATGTTTTCTGTCTTCTCCCCACTGAACTTGGCAGGGTTTGGCTAGGTATTCAAACTTTTACATCAAACTATAGAGATCTGAGTTTAACAAGTGCTTGTTTTCACTATGCCCAGTAGTTTCAAGTAAAGTAATTGGTCTTCTCTTAATCGGCAGGTTCTCTTAAAGTTCTAACTTTAAAGTATGTGATTGACCAGTTCCTGGCGGTATTTCACTGGGAACTGAAGGGAAGCTTTCACACTTTTGAAGATTTATCTATGGCCTTTAGTTAAACTTCATATTTGGTTTCCTTTGATCTACGGAAGAGAATTATGGCCATATTGGGGGACGGTCACTTAATAAAACAAAAGATTTTGGACTTTAATCTCAAAATAAAATGTCAAATTATTTTGGACTCTGTGGCCAAATTAAAGGACTAACAATTTTATAAAAAGGGAATATTACAAGTACTCAATTCTATGAGACCAAACTCAAAATGATCAGAACAAAGTCGGAAATCAATTGCTCTTTTTTTATTGGTGTTTTTTTCTTTTCTTTAAATGTCCTAATGCTGTTGCATCATGATTAGCTTTCTCATCCTTGCTGAAACAACCTTTCAGCTTAATGCTGCTGGAGATGTTTAATCGTTACAATATTTTTCAATAATCTAAACCTCCTTTAATTGTTTCCACTCTCATCCCTTGATAATGCCATTTGTTTACTAATGTTCTCCAGCAAATGCACAAAAACTACTAATTAAAATGAGCATATATGCAAGCAGCTGACTGGAATCATCTGTCGTTCAGCAGAGAAGCAGCAGAAGGAGGTGTGGAGTTCACGGCTGCAGAAGTGGCTGTACGAGCGCTTCGGGGTTTACATCGAAGACTTCCGCTTCCAGCCAGAGGAGAGCACTGTGGAGGCAGAGGAGCCGCTAAGTGCTAAAAGGTGCGTTAGGTTTTTGAGGGACTCATTTGCTATGTTCAATTTTGGTGGCTGGATCCGTCGAAAGCTTTAAAATGAGAAGGCCAGACGAGTTTGGGTATAGATTCAAGCAGATCCAGCCTTCCCCAGCTTTTACCACCTACCAACCAAGACATTTGACTCACAAATGTGGCGAAGCCTGGTTGCCAAACTCGGTTTGCTAATTTAATTTCTGCAGAGCTTCAGCAGCTGTACCATCGTCACAGAAATCAGATTATTGTCCCCACACTTGCAGAGATATTGGAATCTGTGCTTACGTCAGAAAAAGGGACAGATAAAACCTTTCAATAAACCAAGAATAAAAAAAAAAAGAATCCACAGCATATCTGACTAAATAACCATTTAAATTAACAATTTTTATTAATTATTCACATATTTGCAATATATTAACCTGCACTTACAATATTCACCAGTGTTGGCGCCATTTCCCATTTTTCCTCTGCGCACGGAACAGCCAGCTTGATTGGACTCGTAATGAATCATGGGATAATTAGGCCACAGAGGATATAGCGGTCCTTTACTTCCAACTGGGTGAAAAGAAGCCTGCATTTGTCGGTCACACACGAAGGAGTTTTCCAATCCTAACAGACCAAGGCGCTGCACTATGATGTAATCGGCTGACGAATCTGGCCTTCAGAGGACGCAGCCCCTGCATTCAAACTCAGCAGCTGAGCACGAAGACAGACATGGCACACCTCAGGGTCATTAAGCTGCTGCTGTTACGGATTTAGTGGTTGTTGAAGTGAAAGTTAATTCAAAACGCTTATTCATGTTGTCCTTGTAGCTTTGGATCCTGTAGATTTTAGAAGCTTCGCTTTTCTGTTTCCTCTATAAAGGACTGAGTCATAGCAGGCTGATGAAGGTTACCCTGTGGCCTTCTCTTTCCTAACAAAGAAGCTGAATTTTGTCTTCTGTGCTATTCCTAACCTTCACTCTTCCTTTTCTCATTTCAGGTTGACAGAAAACATGAGGCGACTCAGTAAGTTCTTTAAAACTCATGCAAACTGTAAACAAGGATAATGATGTAACATTTTTAACAACATCCTGTCTTTTAATTAATGTTTTTTTAGTCCCAAACCTTAACTGTACGCCTTTTTATAAAGTTATGCTAACACATCATCTTAACCTTGTTTTAGAGCGAGGAGCCAGACCTGTCACTAACTTCTTAAGGAACCTCTCCGCCTTATCCAACTGGCACTCGGTCTACACCTCAGCCATTGCCTTCATTGTGAGTCAATACTTTACATAAGAGCCTCCATATATAAGTCAGCCCTAAGAAAGTTTTATGCAAAATTTGCTGTCAATTTTAGATTTAAAATGAGGATTAAAAACATTTCTGCAGGTGAAGCTTTAGAGTTTGTAGATGAGGAAACAAAACGAATGAGTTTTATGGGTTTTATTGACTCTCGCAGAGATCACTGAGGTGGAATTAGATCTTCATTAATGTCTAAAGTTGTGCCAACTCTTCTGCCAGTTGAACTGTAGCCAAAATTACTCTGAATCTTTAAAGTTTGGTCATTTAACAACATAATGATAGTAGAGTTTGTCATGATTATCATCGATTGTCAACGAAAGGATGAATTTTTCTTTTATTAATGGTAAAAATAAGTGTTTTTTTTATTATTTGATAAAGAGGATCCAATTGTCCTTATTTTCTCAGACTCTTAACTCTAGGTTTTTATTCAGAATCAGAAATACTTAAATAATCCCAGAGCTAAATTACTTTTGTTACACGCTCCAGTGCAAAAATAGTGCATAAATGTCAATTATTGTTAAATATATAGATATTTTTAGTTTTTATTTTAACCATTTCCTTAATTTGTCTTTATGGTTTGTGTATAATCCCTGAGCATGATGCTGCCGCTACCATATTTCATTATTACCATGGTGTGTTAGGGGATATTTTCTGTTTCATGTGGCCTATGAAGTAGAAAATTTGTATTTATTCATCAAGCTACTTTCACAGATCTCAAACATTAAAGAGGAAGAAGTTTAATAATTCTAAAACCAGATAATTTTTTCCCCCACCTATTTGCTAAATTTGACAACTACAACCAGTTACCACGTCTTTTTATTAGTTTTATACGTTTTTGTTTGGATTTTACTCAGGGGTGTCAAAATAAAGGGAGCTGAAGGCAAATGAATGAAACCTTTACTGGTGGTTTGTGAAATAATTATTTTATTTCTGGCTGGGCACAGAATAAAAGTTTAATTACGTCTTTTTTTATTATAATTATTATTATTGTTTAAAGATCTGGGCTTTTTAGTTGCTGAACACCTCCTGATAATGAGATGTTCTCTTCTCTTCAGATTTACATGAATGCTGCTTGGCACGGCTGGGTGATCCCCATGTTCCTCTTCTTGGCCATCTTACGCTTATCTTTAAATTACCTCATTGCCAGGTAAAAGAAAAACTAATTTGTTTGTTTTCTGCATAAAAGCAGTTTAAATGTTAATAACAGAGAAGTCGGGTAATGAATAGATCTTTAAATAAAATGATGTAATTATAATTTCTTTGTGTGCCAGAGGGTGGAGGATCCAGTGGAGCATTGTGCCTGAAGTTCAGGAACCCATGGTAGGAAATCCTCCAGCTAGATCACAGCAAATGCAGCTTCTTTCATGGATCAAAGTCTGTTTTAATTTACTGCTCATTGTTTTGCAGGAGCCCCCAAAGGAAGACTTGACTGTGTCTGAAAAGTTTCAGCTTGTACTCGACGTTGCACAAAAAGCTCAGGTACAGGATTCATCTGCACGGCCGAATCCAAAATAGAAAAGAGTGATGGTTTATGGGGTTTTCTTTGTTCCGTCTACAGAACATTTTTGGTAAGATGGCCGACGTTCTGGAGAAGATAAAGAAGTAGGTTCCACTTCACCTGAGATCCTGTCCTGCTCTTCCTGCATCAGAACCCGACTCATTTCCTGTCTGCCTCTTTGTGCGTTGCAGTCTGTTTATGTGGGTGCAGCCTGACAGCACCCGGAAGCTTTACATCTGCCTGTGGGTCGCTTTCGTCGTGTCCTGCGTCCTGCCATACAAGCTGATGGGTTTCATGATGGGTGAGACTCACAAACATTGCACACAGTTTTTAAATATCAGTGAAACCACTGAATAAATGCAGCTGTTATACACAATGAGAGCACTTCCTGATCAATATAGTTAAATCATCCGATGTAAACGTTTATAAAACACCTGCTTAGTGTTTTTTATTAATCTGAAGAGCATCTTTTTAACAAGCTAATGTCTAAATTAATCAGGCTACCTGCTCAGTAGGTGGACTTTGAAAGAGTGTTCTTTGAATTAAAAAAGACTAAATTATTCTTTCAAGTTTAAAATAAGTCTAAAATGTTTTCTTTTAAAGTGATAAGTTCAGAAGCCAGCTAACTGGCAGTGTGCAGCTGCAATCTGTGGATGGAAAGTGCTCCAGCATTTTCTCTGCATGATCCTTAGAATGGCTAGAAAAGTATAGAATTATATTAGTTTTTTTATTTTTTTTTTTAATCCATGTGTGGATATTTATGGGAAATTAGAACCATCTGTCCAGGTTCCTTATTTAAAGCTCAAAACTGATAATAAGAAAAGGCTTAAGACTTCTTTTAATGAGGAAAAATCTGAAAAGTTGATATGAAAACTGTGCCTCCCACCATCTTCATAGCTTCTACAGAGCTATAGAGGGGAGTATCAAGCTGTGACATCAAAGTCACAATCATCAGATTGTTCCAAATCTGATTGATTAGTTGGCGGTGCCTCTGATTTCATCACAGCCCTTTTTTTCCCGACCTCCTCACTAGTTTCTCTCTCCTCTCCACAGGAGTGTACGCCGGTATAAAGTTCTTCATCATAGACTTCTTGTTTAAGAGCTGTCCAAAGCTTCGGGACAAGTATGACACACCTTACATAGTATGGAACAGCCTCCCCACGGACCCCCAGCTCAAAGAGAGGACCAACGCCACCGTGTCACGGAGGGTGAGTGGGCCGGCTCTCCTAAACAGATCAAACTAAAGGTTTACAGGTCGTATGACAGTGTAGCCCAGTCCTCCGTCGCACCGAGAGGAGCAGAGAAGAAAGAAGCGAGTTGCTCTCACTCTGTTCGCTCTCTGTTCTGTCTGTGGTTACCTAATGGTGTGTGAGGATGCGTGGCTTCAGTCTCAGGTCTGTTCTGTTGTTTCTCTCTCTCAGCTCTCCTGCATTGAGAAGGTAGGGGCTCTGGTGTGTCCCCAACCCTTTGGTTTCCTCCCCACCCCGCCCCCCTCTGTGCGTGTGGGTGTGCCCACGAGCTCACCTCGAAGCGTGTGTGTGATGCGTGACACTTTCAGGCAGTGACTGAATGAAAAGGATCAAAAATATCAGAAAATATCCAAATATTTTTATCTTTAAATTAAATACCAACCTGGTTTTCTATGTATCAGCAACACTTCTGGCATTTCTGATCCTACATGCTCTCAGATTTAGTCTTTATTAAGTAGCCAAGAAGCACATAGACCTGTTTCATTTGACATTATAAGGTTTCCTTGTTTAGCTTAACAAGCACTAATAAACCCTGAGTTATAAAAGCTGGTAGTTTTATGTAGAAAAACTCTAAGCATAAAGCCATCATGAGATGTTTTAGTGTAAAGGTTGGCATTTTTACACACGGCAAACATACACCTGAAACTTTTTCACAGCATCATCGTGGAGTGATGGATTTTATCATCGGGGGGCAGGGTGGGTTTATTGGAAGATGAATCCAAGAGGAAAAACCAGTTGGAGGAAATAATGCTTTCCAGTAAAAGCCGGTACAAACGTAGGGAACCCATGGATGGCTTTCCTTGACTTTCCACGATGCTCCATCACTGGGGTTTAATCCTCTGGGGTTTGGGATGTGAAAAAGTTTGAGGCGTGTGAATGCTGCGAGAAGGCGCTGTGAACTAACCAGAGTCATTTGGGTTTGTGCTCATCCAGAGGCTAAGTGAATGACGGCCTCCCTCTCAGCTTTGCACGTTTACACCCGAGCCTGACGTAATGAAGTGCACATGCAGAGACGCACATTGTTCAGTACTAACAGCTCAAGATGATGTTTGGAGAGTATCAGTGATGTGACCTGTTTCTCCCTCTTTTATCCCCTTTTTTTTCCATCTTCGTTTTCCCCTTCATTGCCTTTTCTGTTGACTTATCACTTCTATGCCATCCTCCTGGGGTTTTTTTTTCTTTCTTTTTCTTCCTCCTGTTTCTTCTCCTCTCATATGGCCCCCAAGGTTCAACCGGTGGTGTCTCGGAGCAGCCTAGCCACGGTACCCAGCGGTATGAGCAGGGAAGACGAGGCAGGTCGCTCTCACAGCACCAAAAAGGGGCCCTTCCATGAGATTTTCAACCTGCCAGAATCAGAGCGCCCTCTGGCGGGTGAGGAGACGTATTACAGCCAGTTAAAAATTCACCACAGAAGTTTTTTAAAGACTGCATTGAAATCATGTGAGCTTTTTTGTGTTTTCATAGTGTGTGAGAACGGCTGGAGGTGTTGTCTGATAAACAGAGACAGGAAGATGCCCACAGACTACATCAGGAACGGAGTACTCTACGTGACAGAGAAGTACGTTTGGTTGCTCTCGCTCATCCAGAGGACATGATTAGAAACTGTTTAAGAGGTTATTAAGCTAAGTTTGTGTCAGCTGACCAACTTTCTTCTACTTTCTTTCAGTTATCTTTGCTTTGAGAGCTCCAGCTCCAAATCCAGCTCCTCCAAGAAAAATAAAGTGATCAAGCTGGAGGACATCACAGACGTCCAGAAGGTATCCCACTGTTCTACTGTACTGGAATCCATGCATACAGGCATAGATAAACTGCTATAAAGGACTAATTATTTAATTTTCTTCTTTAGTACAAAGTTCTGTCGGTTCTGCCAGGAAGCGGTATGGGCATCTCTATAGCCACTCCGTCTACTCAGAAGGTAAGTGTTCTGCTGCTCTCACCAGGCGGCCTCCAGCTATAAACTAGAACCCTTAAGGAAAAGTTGCTTTTTGTCTCAAACTCAAATAAACGGACTGGTGCTGGTGACATCTCATTGGATTTTAAAGATATGGCAATGTTTCAAACTTAAAAATATATAAGGTTTGTAGAATTATGCCGCCTCGACCGAAAGAGGAAGTCTTCAAAAGCTGTATCTAGATCTGGAAAATCCTGGACTTATCAGCAAAAACATCCCCAGATGTTGTTGTCGCCCCTCCCCTCCCTGAGTACAATTTTTTTCATGTTTCTAAAAACTTTTTTCCAAAATTTTCTAAACCACAAGGTACTAATCAATACAAAAAGTATAAAAAAGTACAAAAATTTGGTCAGAAATATCTGAGATGTTTACGGTTTACTAACGGCACTGTGGCTATGAGTCTGAATACAAAAGTTGGTCCAAACAGAGCAAAATCACATTGTAGAAATTTGTTCGCAACATCATTTCAGATCCAGAGCATCAAGCTCCAGAAATCAGCACTTAGAGCAACGGGGAATGTGGCAAACAGCATCTCCAGTTAAAAGATAGAAAACTGAGGAGGACATGGGCTGCAGATGTAAACATTTCCTGGTCACAAAAGAAGGAACAGACTGAAGCTACAGGAAAAAATTTTAAAAGACAACAAACTGCTTCACTTTATCTTTCAATGACTTACCGAACGGCTTTAAGAACACAGGTTCACTCAGAATCCGTTAACACAGAGCAGAGACAGTAGTGAACACCATTACTGTATGACACAGAATCCTAACAACAACAATGCTCGGAATAGAAAAATAAAACAACCATATTAAAAATATAAAGTAAAATTACTGAGTACTATATGCATTAGAGCAGACTTGTCTGTTCTTGAGATTGACAGCTGTCCCAGCATGCACTGCGGCAGCAGCAGCTTCCAGGGGAGCGCTCAGAGTATTAAGTTAAAAGTTCTCTTTTCTGTTGCCGTTGTAGGCAACAGCAAAGAGGATCATTTAAGGTGAAAATGTTATCCTTTTTAGCATCACTATACGGCCTATTTACTGATTTAGAGCTCAATTTAAAAAAAAGTTGCGATGTTGAGAGACTATTAACAACAGGAGGTGAAATGCAGCTCCAGACGAGCTGAGCGTGTGGTGAAGTCACGAGTACGCTTCTGTTTATTTATGATTTATGCTGCATTCCCTCAGAGTCCAAACTTTCCTGTGTTCTTATCAAGAACATACTTGGTGAGAACTGGAGTCCGTACTCACGTTTTTGTGAATTGAGAAACGGCCAAGGTTTCTAAAGTAGGGTGAGTCCTAAACCCAGAAGGAATCTACTTCTGTTTTCCAACACACCCATCACTGCAGATCCAGAAACACGATCTCCAGTTTGCTCACAGCTGCAAAAATGAAGAGGCTTTTTTAGGTATGGCGGTGCCTCAGTTATAATTTGGAACATCTGGACAAGAAACCTGCAGAGTGGAGAGAGCAGAGCAATGCTCAGAAGCTGCTGGTAGCTTCTCATAATCGCCTGTTTGGTCATGGTTGAATCAGCTGATTCTTCTAAGAATCCAAATAGACTGGATATGCTGATGAATTGGAGAAAGGTCTGATATGCTGATGAATTGGAGAAAGGTCTCCTAATAAAGGTTATGATTAAAAAAGTTAGTTTTTTTTGTTCTTTAGCCAATAAACCTAATTATCATTGGTGCTTAGCTAACCTGCCTCTTACCAGGTGTTTGCGTCTGTTTCAGCCGCTGGTGTTTGGTGCAATGATCCACAGAGACGAGGCGTTCGAGACCATCTTCACTCAGTACATGAAGATTGTCACCACCTCCAAACCACCGACCAGCGCAGAGATTTAGGCCGTATGCTCTTCACTTCCACTCCTCCTTTTTTTGGGAGGGCAGCAGAAAACTGAAGCGGAGCGGCTTCTGATTCCCTCAAACTCCTCCTGCTCTCTGGACAGATGTCGGCTCCTCTTTGAAGGCTCCCAGTCCTGCTCCAGCAGAAGGACGCCGTTCATCCTGCAGGGGAAGCTAACAGAGTGAGGAGTCGGATGGGCGTAGCTCCTACGAGCTGCTGAGGAGCTGGATCTCCTCTTCCACCTGATTTTTTTGTTTGTTTTTTTTGTCCTGGCTTTCTGGTGTTGCATGTGTGAGTGTGTGGTGTCAGCTACAATAGGAAGCTTTCTCTAACCTGCTTCGAACTACCAGATTGGAACCGGTGCCTGTTGGCTGAAATCCAACGAAACCACAGTTGTGAACGTGTTCAGCAGCCGTTTGTTTTCCTTAGTGTTGAACATGTCCGCCTCCAACCAACAGAGCCTTTCTGTTAGTTTACATCACCGTTCTTTGTTTTTTTTCTAAACACATTTCAGCAGCGACAGAGCCGCCAATGAAACCGGCTCACAAACTGAAAAAAAAAAAAACCTGCTTCTGTTTAAGTGTGCCGACTTGGAAAGTGACGTAAATGTTTAAATTCTTTTATTCTTTTGCCTTTTTATTCTTTGAAAGTCTCTGTAAGAAACAGCCTTCTCTGGATGCGTAGCTGGTAGACAAGCACAGCGCTGACTGCCATTTCTTAGATTTCTGGCACAGTTAGAGAACAGTGTTTATGTCAGAGCTCTAGCTGTACGTGTCTGAAGAAATCTATTTTAATGTTTAGCTGGTTTATTTCATGCACTTTACCAGAACTCCTAACTGGACTTGCTGGGAGGAATGTTTGACTATTAAATCCTTCCATAATTAGCTGGTCAACAAAATCAGGCACTTAGTCCCATAAAAAAAAATGTGCAATTAAATAAATAAATAAAATCCTTATTTTATATGTCAGTGTAAAACCCAGGCCTATTTATGGCTTCTGATTTGTCGCTTGAGCTGTTTTTGGGTTTGTAGCAGTTAAAAGTTATGATGATGATCTACAATAGTGCCTCACAAAAGTATCCATAATGCAGTTTTAGGTCCGTCCTTACCGTGCTTCTCTATTAGCTTCCACCTTTTGAATGTAGGTCAAAAAGCAGCTTCTTAAATGTTAAACCTGGACACTTCCTGCTTTTTTCTTTTAACCCCCTGGTGCTCATTGTTCTGTAAAAGCCGGATCTGTGAAATGAACAGTTATCTAGTCCCACCTGAGCTGCAGATGTCTGCAGCTCCTCTCTTCTGAGATACTTTTGTCAGGCACCACAGCTGCTTTTCTCTCCCTCTATCTGCAATGTCACAGATACAGCTGAGATTTCCAGCTGTAGTCAAAGGTCTAGGCTTAAACAAATCTTTAGTATCACTGTATTCTTGAAATTTCCCAAGATTAAAGCAGGTCTTTGCTCTCGGGGAATGGCTTAATCTGTGTTTTAAATTCAATGCCAAACTAAAAGACACTTTCTGGTGTTTTAGTGAGCAGAATGCAGTGATGGACCGGAGGATTATCTTTGGAGTTTTAGTGTGACTGATATGAGATATAGAGTAGCTCTATAAAACTCTCCAGCGACCTAACTTTCCTGTATGTCCTAAACACTGTTCAAAGGGGAAGCCTTGACATTTACTTTTTTATTTCTGACTGATTATGGTCTGCTTTAAACAGACTGTCTCAGATCCTCTAAACTGCCCTCACACTAGAAATGTCAAGGTTTCTCCTCAATCCTAACTCCTCCTGTTCTCCTCCATCTGACTCAGCTGAGCTGGATATGAAGCTGCCTGAACTGCAGCAGACCGGTTCAGTCCGTTTTAAAGTGAGAAGAATGTTTATGTTTTTACTTTAGAATCTGTTCACTGTGCTGAATCATGAGAAGGCTGTTCTCAAATATAGCAAAGAATGTACTATATGATAGAGCCTTCCCTTCCCTGAAACTAAAAGGTTCACTTCCCAGAACTTTCTACACGTTTCTCATCAAAAGTGAAGCTCCAGCAGGCCGGAGAACCCGAGCATGGTTAAAGATTCTCCCTATACAGCTTTAGTTCTGTTTTCTGACCTTTGACCTCTTTCCTCTGAATGTAAGAACTTAGTTCTTACATTCAAAGTAAACTTGAGAAAGTCGGACGAAAGTGAGATGGAGGTGGGACTACAATATTCAGCAAGTTGTTTAAAAAAATCTGAATATCTGAGGACTGTGCAGACAGAATTTTCCACGACTTTCCAGGTAGTCTTTCATAAACTTAACTGGCTTTTTCAAAAAACTTGAAAGAAACCTTCCCTGAACTTGAAACCCAACTTAATATTTTGCAGATTCTTTAGTGGAATATGTCTATTTTTTATCTAAAGATGGACATTTCTTTGAGAAACTATCCAGGAAATCCCAGGACAGTAGTTGCTACATCAAAGCATGAACCTGAGAAGCTCCAAGAAAGTTCAAGGAAAGTTTTTAATAAATATCCAATTGTTTTTTTTGGAGAAGTTTTTTTTTTTTTTACACAGCACCATTTACTGTACTCATTCACAACAAATGTAATCTCTAGAAACTTTACTAAACAGTCTAGTAAAGCCTGTCTAGTAAAGTTTCTTCATGTTACATTGCATCAAGTCTGCATCATGCATATTTGAATACCTCCTGATAAGTGATAAAATTCCCAATAAAGTATCTGGTTAGTTCCAGGAATCTAATCTTGAAGTTCTAGGAAAGTAACCATAAAGTTCTGGGAAAGTAACCTTGAAGTTCTGGGAAAGCACTAGACTGTTCCATGTAGTATTACTGATGTTTTAAAAGTGGAACGTTATTCTTTATTTTTGCCAAAACTTTATTTTTTTTTTCTGTCTGCCACGCTCTGCCTATGCTCATGTTTACATTGATAACAGTTTGATGTTTGAATTCCTTCGACTTTGGAGTTATGAAGACTGAACTGATCTTCTAAAATTATTTCTTTTTTTTAAGTGTTTTTTTTTTCCGTCTCCAATCAGATGGCCTCATCTCCACAAACCATAGTGACAATAAAACCAGTATTTCAAGCTTCAGAGTACACGTTCAAGTTAATGTTCAGTTCAAGCTGCCAGAAACATCACAATCGATAGTTACGAGGGATTGCTGTGGCAACATCACTGATTTGCACTAGAAGTTAAATCTCCCAAATGGGGGATATTGTCTCTTTCCTTTCATCTGGTGTCTGCTTTCCCATTAAGTATATTCTGTGTGTTTAGTATTAATGAAGTGTTTCCAAAACAGCATTCATCATCCAAGTGGAGCTCAGAGAGGATACACTCTGGAACATCTGCATCATTTTAGTAATTCTCTACAGGCTGTAAAACGATTAAAATCATTGTGACTCAGTCACAGTATCTAGTCGGTCAGTTGTGGAGGACGCTGTAGTTTTAACAGTAAATTGTCAGCGACTGCAGCTCTTTTTATTTGATTTTTTGTTTTGTTTTGTTTCCTTTCTTGAAGAGGAATTTGTATACAAAATAACTGAAATGTTAAGAAAATAAACCACTGAGTTTTTAAAAGACACTTCTATTGTAAGAGATAATGTGATGTAATTTTTTTTTTTATTTAAGTAAAAGAGTTTAAGATACCATCATGCCTCTGTCTCTTTCTCAATGAGTTTTAAGTGCAGTACCTGCATCTGACCACCAGAGGTCAGTGTGTTTTTACTTTTCCTGTTCATTTTTATGTTTTTGGGCTTTTTACATATATTTAAAGACATTAATTATATAAATCTGATTAGAATAAGAGCCTCAATGTGGTTTATATTTCTAATTATGCAATTAGTTTAGTTTTTTTCCTCACTTTAATCAAAATATATCAAAATTAAATGGGGTTTTTTGTGTGTCAGAGATTCCATGAGAAATCAAGTCTTCCACTAATTTAAAAGCCAGGATTTGATCTTTTGCAGATAATTTATGAAAGGAAACTTGAACTGATGCTCCCGAACACGAGCTGACAGCCCTCAAGGCTCCTCTAAAGCAGATCTGAGCCTCCTTGTAACGCACTGATCCTCCTGCTGTTTCCCTCAGCAAGTCGTCCTATTTTGAGACAATGCGATGCAAAGAGTGTCACCGAGACAAAAACCAACTTGCATTGAGTTTAAATGTAGTTTGAGGCGAAACGCTGTAAACTGACACCTTTGTGGCTCATATCCCCCCCACTGCTTAAATTGATGGATTTGGCATATTTTTAGTCAGTCAGTCTGAGATGTTTCCATTTAATATCTGTATTCATGACTCCATATGACAGCTCTGCTTGCTCTACTTGTCTGGGTTAGTATGTTTTAATTGAAGTGTCACCAGGCTTTAGCAGCTAAACTACAACCCTGGTAGGAAGAGTGAGTTTATGAGGGAGGAAAAATCTGAATATCTTATTTAAATAGTTTCAAATGATCACCATACTGTTTCCTTCATATCTGTCTTGCAGTGCTTTGCATAAACAATTACTGTTATAGACTTAAATATTTTAATATAAGAGCAATGCACAATAGAACACATTTTTTATATATATTTAGACCTGCAATGTTTTTTTTTATTTTTTATTTTTTGTTCCTTTCTCTGCAAAACAGCTGATACTTATAGTGGATTAAGAGCATGTATAAAAATACATGTTTTTAAGACTTCAACCAGATTCTATTTAATGTAGGTCTGGACTTTAAATAGTCCATATTCTATCAAGTTAGCTCTATGTTCAGAGTTCTTGTTCATCTAGAGGATGAACCTCTAAAGCAACTTCTGAGGATGTATTTAAAACGATCAATCTTCCCATCGTGCTCTCATTCATTTGGGATTTCCTAATGCAATTGATGACTCAATTTGATTGCTTTTTGATTCAGTTAAGAACATTAAGCAATGAACCCAATGACGTTACATTAATCATGTATTTTATATTAAAGGGATAGTTCGGTATTTTTGACATGAATCTGTATGGCATCCCCATCACCAGTGTCATGCAATCACACTGACTTACCCCTGGCAGCGTCCTGTGAGCAGAGTTATCGTCCAGTTTTGGTCAAGCCGAAAGTAGTCCGGCAGGTTTGCTAGAGTCAGCGAAATAAAACGTTTCTCTTCCCAAAACATTATGTGTTCAAAAGAGTGATATTTTTGCATCCCAAAAACGTTGTAGTGGAAAAAGTCACACGTCGTTATCACTTGGTCCTATTTTCTCTCTGTTCGTATCAGTGCGCGCCGTCATTCAGACAGCGAGCTCAACAACAGCCAGATGCATGTCTCCCTCCGCCTAGCTCCTAGCTGGGCGGAGGGAGACATGCATCTGGCTGTTGTCAGGTTAGTAGGCCCTAGCTGTCTGAATGACGGCGCGCACTGATACGAACAGAGAGAAAATAGGACCAATTGATAACGACGTGTGACTTTTTCCACTACAACGTTTTTGGGATGCAAAAATATCACTCTTTTGAACACATAATGTTTTGGGAAGAGAAACGTTTTATTTCGCTGGCTCTAGCAAACCTGCCGGACTACTTTTGGCTTGACCAAAACTGGACGAGACTCTGCTCACAGGACGCTGCCAGGGGTAAGTCAGTGTGATTGCATGACACTGGTGATGGGGATGCCATACAGATTCATGTCAAAAATACCGAACTATCCCTTTAACATGACAGTCCCTAACTAAATAGATGCAATGATTTAAATTAAGCACAGTGCCAACTGTTTAAATACAGCAGCTTCAGACACTGTAAACAATATTTTTCTCGTAAACGTTTTTTTGTAAATGTTGGGGGGAGATCAGCGGAATATTGATTGAAATCCCTCTGAACCTTCAGGAACTTGATGATCTGAGTCTTTCAAACACAGAATTTTTATTTTCTCATTATTCTGACTCCTAACTCCTGATTTGTTTTTTGTTTTTAATCCTCTCAGGCACAGGAGGGATTTCTACCAGAGATTTCTCTTTCGACAACCTGCACAAACAAACCGTGACTGAATCCCTTCTCCTGAAAAACCTGACCAATAACCTGACTTTTTAACTGTTGAACGCATTTATTCATTACAAAAAAAAAAAAAAAAAACATTTTGAACAAGCTGCACTACAAGAAGGTTTACTGTATTTGATCTGAACAGTTTATCACTGAGAATAGTTTGCACGTGGATATAACTTTGGGAACTGGGTGAGATGGAAATACTCTGTCACATGAAGGAGCGCTGAAATAATAATGTTTAGAAGTTATAACAAAATTATCGTTGCAGAATGTCTGTCTACCACAAGGAGCTACAGGACAGCTAAATGTTATAATTTCAAATTATCAGTTTTTTTAATTTAAGCTTAGAGCCTTTTTATTTCTTAAACATTTAACTTCTATATTAATCTGCAAATTTTGATTACATGAGGTTCAAATATATATAAAAAAAATTGTTAAACAACTGAAAAAAAGCTCTGATTTTCATTTTTTTTTTTTTTTGGCAGTCACGACCAGTTTCTAAATGGTCTGCTTTTATTTCAGCTCCCAAAAAATATATGAAAAAAATCATATTTCAGAGAAATCCAAACCAAAACACATCAATGACATACAGGATTTTTATCCCAGGAAATCCCTTATGGCATTTTTTTTGTAATACCTTCACCTCATTAATACCTCTCCTCAGCAGCTGTGTGGTTATTTTTTTCTGTTTGTTTTGTTTTTTAACTTTTTCCTACCTCAAATTTAAATTCCAGCCTTAAAAATTCCAACAAATTTCCTTAATTTTATCAATCAGCTGACTTTATCCAGACCCTGCTGGGTTAAACGTAGCACTACCCTTAGCACAAAGTAGTATACTTAAAGTAAATTCTATTGAGAATACTTAAGTATAAGTTTAGAAAGTATACCGAACAATGTACGTTTAGTGTACGTGAAGTATTACTAAAGTATTACTTCTTCTAACTAAATTGGGACATTTTTAAGTTTACTAAAGTATACTTAAAGTATACTTTAGTGAACAATAAAATAAACAATAGTATAGTCAAGTACACTTGACTATACTATTGTTAAGTATATGAAATATAGTTTAGAATAAGTAAACTCTAAGTGCACTGCCTGATTTTAAGTATGAAATTAGTGCATTTTTAGTATACTTGAATAAACTACTTTTTGCTAAGGGTAGTTTTCCTGCAAAACAAAAGTTTGCAAAAGTATATATGATTAGTGGCACAAAAATTACTGTCAAAAATAGCATTTTGCACTTGCCAGGTTAGTACTGCTACATTACTGGATTTATAGCAAAGATGGTGAAGAGGCTGATGCTACATCGGTGGTTTAAAGTGGCACATAGTTGGTTTTAACATCCTCAATAAGTTGTTACATTCATGCTGGTTTTGCACAGTTTCTACCTTAGTTAAATAACATGCTGCTGTCATTTTGCACATCTCTGATGTTGCTGCTATTTTCAAATATCCAAATATATGTAAAAATATCCAAATATATTGGTTATTTATTCTCCAGGTGCACAGTTCTTATATTGTTAAAAAACTTTATAGTATATTTTTTTTTACTCTTCTTTATTATGTTTTTCTAAGGTTAACATTTTTGTGAGTATTTTTTTCTATAATCTTTTTGCTGCTGTGAACACCAGAATTTCCCCATTGTGAGACAATAAAGGGATTTCCTTTTCTAATCATAAAATTTAAATATATAGATCAAATGTTTATTAGCAACAAAAAATGGACTAAAACTTCATATCACTTAAAAAAAAACATCAAAATCTTTTACATTGATTTTCAATATAAAGAGGCTTTAAACTCAGCCTATCTAAAAAACTCTAATGCTTTTCCTTTAAATAGAAACACTAACATTAGCCTGTGACAATTAACTTCCAGCGCAGAATACAAATGACCAACATGTTCTAAAAATATAAAATAAATATCTCACATGATCATAGAAAGTCCAATCTATTACTGAAATCTGTAATATTTCAAATAAATGAGGTAAGGCCGTAAAAAAGGAGAGGCACTTGAGCTGGTTCATGCTCCACCATATCTCTGTGATTTATTGAACACAAGTAGTTATGCTAATGAGGTCATTATTTAAACTAATTCTCTTTCATTAGCAAATAATTCCTTGTCAGCAGACTTTTCTTCCCATTATGGCCAGTATTAATGGGAGCTCTGCGTCTTAACTTATTAAGGAGTCATAGTAGTTGCTCTGCTCGTTAATATGTACATTTATCCAATCAGGCCACTGGTCGAACACAAGGAGTAAGGATGAAGCTTTCTGGTTTGTTTATGTTGAGGCGAATCAGATCGAACAAATGAGCTGAAAGGTTTTGCAGGAGTCTCTGTGTGGAATATTTTGGATTTCAGCTGCCTGGAGCCTTTCCTCCTCCATCCTTATTGCCTGCAGCAGTAGGATATGAAAAGTCATTCTAGGGTCAGCAGACTCATGGATTGCTTTGTCTTTTTTGGGGAATGCAGGGGGTGTTTTTTTTAAGGAACCAGTGTGCCGGCTTGGTTCATGGGATCATTTGACATGATCCTGCCAATTAGGTCCAAATCCTCCCCAGCCTCCCAGTGATTGGTGCACACGACCTTCCCAGAAGCCTCCAGCTGTTTGCTGCGTAATGAAAGCTGAAAGAGCAGGGAGGAAACAATCTCCTCGCTGTGCAGAGGAAACCACTCTACAGCTGAATTTTAGGGTTTTATTAGATGCAGCTTCAAGCAAGACCAGCTCATCCTCATGTCTCCAAAGAATGACACAATAACTGCAAAGGTTACGCTAAGATTTGTTTGCTCTTCGGAGCTCCTGTTGCATCCCGTTCGGAATTAGTTTTAATGAGCTCTGCTCAGCAGTGATCTTAAAGTTGTTTTATTTCTTCTCCAGCCTCTTTTCACCAAAAATTAAACCAGCCTACCATGGAGCGCAAACACTCCTGCAGTCACTGAGGCTCTCCTTATGCGAGGTAACATGTTTTATTTATAAAGACATTGTTTGTAGACTCTCCTTTCTAAATTGTTTAGCAGGTTTAACACACTCAGGTGTTGTAGCCCCATTAACTCCATAGCCTTAATGTGTTTTGAAGCCTCTAACAAGTTTTGGAGTCAAAGAGCCCTGTTTTTTTCCTCAATCCTTATTTTCATTAACTTTTCCACCTCATCTATTTTTTTATTTTTTTTTGCAAAGTCCAATCTTCCCCAGGTGTGCTGTTATCACTTGCACGACTTTATAAAGTCCTGAATGAGGTTGGCAAAGCTGCTAAAAGATAAAACTTCAGAGGCAATATATATAAAACAGATGTTTGCACCCCAAAACCTGCAATAAAAACTCAAACAGCTCATTTAAACTGTGGGGCAGGGAGGTGGAAGAACAGTGATGTGGGCCATTATCACTTGCACAGCTTGATAAAGTCCTGAATGAGGTTTGCAAAGCTTCTAAAAGATAAAACTTTAGAGATAATATATTAAAAAAGATGTTGGCAGCCCAAAACCTGCAATAAAAACTCAAGCAAACAGCACATTTAAACTGTGGGGCAGGGTGGTGGAGGAACAGTGATGTGGGCTTTGCTCTTCTATCCCGAACCCCACAAGTTGAATTTGTCTTTTAAATCTTACATTAACTTTCAAAATAAAACACAATTATTTCTAGAAATTAATTTTATTATGATAAAATATTTATCCTCACTCTGTACCAAACTCTTTGAAATGTTTTTAATTGATTAATTATCATGTTGTCTCCTTTTCCCCGGCTGACCTCCCGCTAACCGCCACTCTCTGGAGCTTCTGCTCCCATTTTAACTCACTCCGCTGTTTAAATGAGCTTGACCCGTCTCCACCTGCTGCATCCCGCCGAGAAGCTCCTTCATGAATATTTTAAAAGAAGTTTGCTTACTGTCGAATGAACTGCATGTGCTTGGAGCCACACACACACTCACGCATTCACTCATGCAAGAGGCCAAGAGAGAATACAACACGCCGCCCCACATTTCTGCCTCTCCTATAGGTAAACACACCCTCACATGGTAATTGGGTGACTTTGGATGTTAATGAGCTCGTATGGAGTTTACCCGACACGCCTGGCGGATGTCGCGTAACTGCAACCCTGCCAGCTTTTAATGATGTGTGTGAAGTGAATGGAGGATGAGGGGATCTGGGTGTGTTTATGGATAACTGGCAGATGTTTAAGATGAAGGAAGGAAGCTCTTTCTGCAGATGTCTCATGCAGACAGCTGAGAATGTCACGACCTGATGTTGGAATGAGGGAACGCGGTCCGGCGCTTTACATCCCGGCTGTTTGAGTCTCAGCATGGCATGTTCTGATTGTGTTTCTTTGTATTTTCCTGACTCTTTGAGCGTGGATGAGTTGCTGATTGAACACAGGTTGTCAAAAGGCCAGGCTTCAGCTTGCAGTAGGGTTTCGCTGGAGAGAGTGCAGAACAGAAAATAAATAAATCCATTTTATTTAGGATACTTAAATCAAGTCGTATGTTTATAAGCAGCTATGTGGAGGATTTGGAGACAAAAATAATGAAATATGGCTATTAGTCATTCTGACCTTATTACTAAAATGAAGATAAAAAAGCTGAATTTTTCAATCTTTATCCGATTGTCTGATAAAGATGTAAATTCATACATCTATAAATTTTGTTGAGTCATCCAGATGCTTTAAACTGATATTTTTGTATAAAACCTTCCCAAAAAACTTAAAGGTATAGTGGAAGATTTTCGTGAATTTTTGAAAAGACTTACAAAAAAAAGCACATGCACAACCCTCTACCCACTCATGAGAGGGAATGACTATTGACTACGTGCGAAAGAGTGCACAAGCCCATTTCTCCTCGTGCACGCTCTCTTTAAAAGTTGCTCATATAAGCTTACTTTCCAGAAGAAGATTTACAATTTTACCACAAGTCAAACTCCCCACTGATAAGTAAAAATGGGGACGAGCACATAGGGATGGCCTTACATAAACATATTATCAGAGATATTGACAATTAGAAGGACCACTTATTTTGATGATCCACCCAGAAAAAGAACATCCTCCACTATACCTTTAAGATACTAGGCCCATCTTAAAGCACGGCAGTGGATGTGTCATGTTGATGGGTAGGTTGATGCTGCTCAGTCCTGGATCAAAACCCGTTTGAGGCTTCAACAGTGAGCTTTGATCTCCGCTGCAGTAGTTCAAGTCATGTCCGTTCCTATGTCCTAGTCAAAGTTCAGACCTAGATCCTGGAATAATCTCTAGACAAACTTGACAACCGATGTTCAAACCTTGTTCATTGATTTTAACTGAAGTAAAGAAGTTACATCTACAGCTGCTCTCAGCTCAAACTGTGTAGCCATTTGTCCCATAAAGACAGAATGATAAACATACTGCCATCTGATTTTGACTCATTATTTTATTATCTGAGAAATTCTTCAGTGTTTTTAAAAAGGTGACATGATTTATTACAAAGAGCTGTTCCCCGTGCACCATGTTTGGTCTTCCATATAATGACTTACAGAAGACGACAGTCACAGTCGACTATGGACATACCCTGTGGAAAACTCGTCTTTAGTGTGTCCTCGGACTCCAAACTGGGAATTATATGAACAAGGACATCCTGCCCTGGCAGACTGGAAGGTAAGGGAGTACGAACGTCATCAATGTAAAAGGGAATCTATTTTTCCTCCTGTGCAGTCGTACGTTTCTGGTAATCCTTTCTAGTGAACTTTCACTAGTTGTGATTGGTGCATTTACAAAGTATCACCAGAAATAAACCACATTTTCTTACATTACAGAGTTTGTTTTAACTGAAATAAGTATGTTTTTTTCTTTAATCACACAATCTATTAGATACTTTATAAGAAATGTAAACATTTCCATATATGTGAGTATGTATTGTGTCATGATTTGGGGTCCTTTGAGTCTTTCATTTTTGTTTTGTTTGTTATTTTTCTCTCTTATTTATATTGTAAGCTTTAAATACTGATTTTATTTCCCTATTAAGATCTTAACTGTCTGCAGTCTTTCCTTATTTTTTTATGTTTTACTTTAAGGACTGTTTTGTTTTTTGCCTCAAGCCTATAATGAGTGTTGCTATGTGGATCTTGCCAAATTAGGTAATCTCTTTTTGTTGACATTAGGTGTTTTTTCTTTCTCTGTCGTCACTTTTACCTTATTTATTTTCCAGAGTTTTTCTCTTGCTCTGTTAAGGTTTTGTTTCTTTGCAATCAGTCCGATCTTATTCGTTTCATTTATTGGCAGATTGCAACTATGACTTTTAGATACATGTCTACCATTCTGGAGTATTTAACATGCGTCATGTCCGTTGTGATTTCTTCCAGTTACTTTAATCCTGTTGCTCCGGTTAAACCTTTACGATTCCATATCCTTATATCTGTCTGATCTTTTGTTTTACTGTAGTCTTTTCTTCATATTTCCCATGACGTCATAATATATGGGTTCTACACTTTGTGTTATTTTTATATTCAACAGATTCGTCTGTTTTATGATCATTCCAATCTTATTCAGCTGCTGCTTTTCTCCTGCTACTAGCCTTTGTTTAGCTCATGTCCTTCCATTTTCATTCAGTTTTTCCTAACCCCCATTAGTGAATACTGGTTTTATGCCTCTGTACCCATCATATCATGTCAGTTTGCCACTTCAGTTTTGAGAACATTAGTTCTCAAATCACCTGCCTCCATCTGCCCATCTGCATATGGGTCCATCCAAGCTCAACACTCCCTGACATTTCCCTACTTAAATACATTTTAAACAGTTGCATTTTTTGAGAATGTGAATTTTTAACTCAGGAGTTCAAGCTTGATTTCTGTTGGTTTTGTCAAAAAAAAAAAAAAAAAAAAATCCTTTAAAAAATTGGTCCTCTAACAAAGGAGGCGTCTATTTCTATGTACTGCATGTAAAATTACCAGCAAATATGTAAAAGGCTGCATTTCCTGTTTCAACATTGTCGTTCAACTACTAACTTTCCTTATTCTGTCCTGACACTGAGCAATTTCCCAAACTTTTACCTGTCTTATTTTAATTACATAAGTCTGTTGCACAGCAGGGTTTTTGGTGCAGAGTTCGAGGTAATCATAAGGCCATTATTCATGTCACATCCGACGGACGAAAGAAAGGAAGTCAAGGTAATTGAGTCCGGAGCAGACTCCCCTGCTCCTGCTCCTGCCAGCGGGTAATGAGCTGTGCTCTGGAGTGTCTGTTTTTTCTGGATGTTTGTAAGTCTGTCAGTCTATATGCTTTCTGTGTTGACTTGTCTGACAGTACGAGTGTGGGGGGTATAGAGGTTTTTGGCGTGCTTGTGATGTTCATTAAAATATATTGACAAAACGTGAAACTAAAATGAACAGTAATGCAGTTTCTGCTGTCAAATAATGAATGGGTGAAATTAGTCAGTTATGTCTCCTGCTTCTTACTGACTGTTATGGATTTTTTTTCAGTATTCTGCCATTTCATACCAACAACTTGCATTGTATCCTGTTTGGGTTTTATGACAGAAATCCAACACAAAATGGTGAGTAATACCAACCGTGAAGCAAGGTGGTGGTCTCATCATGGTGTGGGAACTGGTACAGCTCTAGAACTGATATTAATAAATAAGAGCAAATATAATTCTAAAGGATTTTTTTTCTTGAGCCACAATGTCCTCAATAAAATTATAAAATGAGCGTCCAAACATCTAGTGGATGAAAAAGTTGTGGACCCTGAAATTTCCCACAATGCACCTTAAAAAGTAGTGATAATCCAAGGTCACTAGACGAGCAGATATATCCCTGAATGCTTTGCGCGGAGAGCTCTCCTTGCAAAGCATTATGGGATTTGCTGTAACAGCAACTAATAACAAAGATCTTGCAGGCACCGCGCGTTGGAGGCGGAGTTACATGATCAATTTGGAGGGAAAAGTAGTGATTATCGCAACCACTTGTACACATCTAGCTTGTGTTTTTCTTTATTTCCTTGCTATGTTTCCCTCTATCGCTTCTTAATGTTTAGCTAATATAGAGAAGGAAAGATCACAGTTTAGGCTAACAGCTGTGCTCAATATACTGTAGCAGAATATATGATATAATATTTACATACTACTTTTTGCTGACGATACTGTGATATACTCTGCACCTGTAACTTATTGCATGCTCTATAAGCTCCAGAAATATTTTCATACAGTTCAGTGCTTGTTGTGCAGTATGGAATCTAAAAGAGCACTTTTCCAGCTATTATCACTCTGCATGGCTTAGAAATTTTTCTTAATTCCTCGATTTAGTACCTACATATTAATCCAGATGTTTTGAGCTATATCTTTGTCATGCCAGTCTTATAATGACTCCATACATCTTTTTTCGTTAAATGAAATACTGCCAACAGCAAGCTCTGCAAAGGCTAAGTAATTACCCATCATCTTAAGTTGAATCTGGGTAACATAAAGAATTCATAAGACAGTGTTTCCCAACAACGATGGCAAAGAAATACTTTGCAGAGACGTTTTATAAACTCTGCAGCAGATGATTTAAAGCCAACACAGCCGTTTCTTCTACAGTAATGTGGGTCTAACAGCAGAATGGTTTTATGCTGCAGCAACAAACTGTCTGGCTCTGGGAATGAACTACATGTTAAGTTCATGTTGCTGTCACTACTTGACAGGAAGCTAAGCTGGCTTATGTTAACAAAGAAAAGTGGAGCTTGGTTGCCTCCAAGCAAATGGACGGACAGGGCAGCTTTGGCGTAGATTTTCTGTTTAGACAGCAAAGACCTGAACAAACTGACAATATTTTTGCCTTTTCACCTCTTTAATAAAAAGTCCCATTTTTAAACCCATTTTTGCGCCAGAAAATCAACCTTAGTAAATCTATTATTGTCATGTTTACTAAAGCAGCGATAAAGATTTGAAAGTCAGCAGCAAAAGTCTGCATTTTCCCAACACTTCTGGTTCCTGCTGTTGGAAATAAAACATTAATGTAGGTGAACAGGTTTAGTGACCTTTGTGTTTAAGGTTAGGAAATGGGTTCGGGAATAGGTTCAGATGTTGAGGGTCTAATTTATAGTGGCACTTGAGATCATCTGGGCCTGAGATTGAATCCTGCTCCCGATTTCTAGTGTTGCGGCTGAAAATCTGTGGATGCACAGGGAAATTGCAAACATCACAGAAAATTTTAGATTAACTAAAAATCTGTCTGTGTAGACAGAGGTTTAACCCTTTATGCCTGTTGTCGCAAATATGCACCAAACCATTTTTTTAAACATTTCCTAGGTTTTTACTAGTGTTGCGCCGATGCCATTTTTTGGCCCTGATACCGATACCCGATACCCGATACCTGATACCTTGCTGTGCAGTATCGGCCAATTCCGATACCATAATAATGTAAAATAATTGCCATCATGGCTTTGTCAAGCTGCTGGGACACCGATGTTGCACCGATACCGATACCAGTATCACTAGTTTTTACACTTTGATAGCACCTATTTATGGTACAACTGTCCCTGATGGTTGATCTTACTATTGAACAACATAACTGTTATTACATATTTACAACACAACTAAATTAATGTTAATTTTTAAGCAGTAATCAATATAACAACCTCTATTTGGCAACTACATAAAGCCAAAAGAAAAACACACTCAAACATATAAATGAATCGAGGCATCAAGGGGTAAAATACTAATTGTTTTATTCAATCATGACTGTCTTTAGCAGCCTTCATTACATTTATTTGGATTTTTGTTTTAGACTCACTGATGGGTTATACACATGTTCATACATTATTAAACCAAAGTTTTGAAGAACAAGTGCCATATTGCCCTAATGTCATTTAAGTGGGGTATGCTATTCGTATTTAACCAAAAAGTTGACATTTACTTTTTCACAACAAATGAGGGAGACTGAAATGGAAAGGCAAGCAACCATCTAAATAAAAATGGTGCTTCCAAACTTTTGTGGTTGATTAATTGGACTAATTAGACTAATATCTTAATTTACCCAAACTTCTGTGTTAAAGTCTACATCCAGGTTTTGCAGGAATTGTTTGAAAATGTTTGTGGAAAAATCCTTAATGATATTTGATAAGGTCATATAAATATAAGCTCTTTCTGTGAGTTAAAAAGTCCCACCCACTTATTTTCCCCAATCTTTTTCAGGTGCTCCTTTGCTTGCTGTCCCCAGATGTTTTATAACAGTGTCTTCGAGCCTCTCAGCAAAAGAGAAATAAGTATTGATTCTTTCTTTTTTAATACCACATTCCCTATTTTGAAATAACCTGAGGATCTTTATCTTAAAGCTCCTCTAAAGTTAGTTGAAAATCAACTTTCAGAACTTAACTCTAGCATTGTTATGGCCTCCCTTCAGCCAACAGTGAAAGAACCCAGAGTAAAGTGAGACATCATTCCTCTGAATGACATAATATGTCATTTTGATGGCTAGTAAAATTGCTGAGCTTGCTTAAAAGTTCTGAAAGAGCTTTCTTCTTTCAGAAGTATTTATGCTGCTTAAACCTTTCCACATAGATAGAGATATATAGATATAAATATATATATATATATATAGATATAAAGATATATATAGGTATAAAAACCAGAACAATGGACATAGATAGTTATTCAGAATTTAAAAGAAGCTTAAAATGGCTCTCTGTAGGATGTAGTTCTCACAGTATGATGCTGTATCCTCCATGTAGGAATGCAATAGTTTTTACTTATTGTGTCTCTTCTAAAACCTTAGGGTAAAAGAAGGTATTCTCACATCTTTTAGCAGCTTTCCGTGATACACTGCAGTCTGAATATGGAGATCAATGATCTAATTCCCTATTGTTGCTCTGTTGATATATTATTTGTTTTGTGAGGAGTGAATTGGGACATAGTGAAATGCGTGCTATTTAGAGCTTGCTATGTTATTAATGAGCTCCATTTTCCATAATAAGTAATTAAAGAGCCACGGATATTCCAATTGAAAACACTGACACTATTCTGTTCAGCATTTTCTTAACAATTTCCTATTGTATCAAGTCATTATGCAAGATCCTAATATAAAGCACCATATGTTGAAATGGTTAAATTCACTGGCAACCAAAAACACACTGTTCCCGCTTTCTTCCACTTGATGGCAGTCTTTGAATGCATCATGGTTCATCTTGTCTTGTTCATTACATTCACTGCACAGTAAAGGTTCACTGTTTCTAACAAGTAATGGTACCTGCACTAAAGCTGCAGCTCTATTGCTGGTTTATGCATAAATAGTGCAGATTTATAAATAACTCTATTTGTGCCAATTAATATCAATGCAGGTTAGTATTTGCACCTGCAAACCAACATGAATCCAAATCTAAATATCAATTATGTTATCTCTTCCACCAGTTGAAAAGAAAAGTAAGTTTGGTTAACAGAACTTACTCTCCTTTGCTTGACCTAACTGCAAATTTTGTACGTATTCACAATTGATTTCTTTAAGAATATGTCTATGAAACACTGAAATACTGACAGACGTCATGGCAATTAATGTCTGAACGCTAAATGAATTTTAAGGGACTAAAAAGAGGAAAAATTAGTCATGTTTGCTGCTATACTGGCACAGAAGCAACAGAATATATTGTACAAAATAATAGAAAATATATAAAAAAAAAAAAAAAGAAAAGATCGCCATGTTTGCAGCAGTTGTTAGGTCTGTTTGACACAAAAATAATCAAAAGTAGGAAAGCCTAATTCCAATTTCAATAAGAATGATTGACTCTCACTGCCACAAACATGCAAAATAAACTTAGTGTACAGAGTAGACATTAAATCAAAGCCAGAACACTGCATAAGCAAATTAAACTACCTGTTAGAGCCCAGAAATGTAAAGGAAATTCCCAAGAGGATAACCTTAATTAAAAAAAAGTTTTCTTTAAAACTTTCACAGGGAAAAAAAACACTTTATTGTGAACAAATTGATGCTACAGTTTTAGTAATAATTCACAACTTGGGCAAAAATGACCGAAAAACCATTTTTCTTATTACTATTTACTTATATATATATAAGTGTGTCTGTATGTGTGTGTTTATATATTATTTATAGCAATAGACACAAGTAAAAAAAAAAATAATAAAAAAAATGTTTTTATCCAAACTGTGAATTATTACTTATATATATAGACTCAAATGGTTTTGCAGTGCTTTAAGTAAAAACTTATTACAGGTTGTTTTCTTACATTAATGCACAATCCACATATGATAAGGTATTTATAATTGAATAATGATTTTAGTGGCCGCTTAAAAATGATTGCCCTTTTTTTTTTACAGTCTGCAGTTTTAGATTAGTGTTATAGCTAGTTTGTCTTCATCATTTCTTGTTCTTTTACACTGATAAAAGATTCCTAAAAGTATGGTTTTAAAATGAAAACTTGGCTCAGCCTAAAATCTAAGTCCCTGAAAGACAAATCAACTGTCCATTCAAGTAAGAAATCAGTGAAGAAGAGTTGGAATAAGGGTTTAGGCAATTAGTGCATTTCTTGATATGCATTGGTGAATAAGCTTTTTTATGTTTAATTCATAAATTATGCATAATTAAGCATAAAGGTACTGAAAAGGGTAGGTTGTAGCTTAAAGTAGAGAAAGGTCAAGCGTACACATGTGAGGTGTAGAAATGGCTGTACTTGATAGCTTTCAGTATGTCGGCTGATTGTCTTCAAAGTGAGACAACTATTTGTTCAGGTGGACACCTTCTTGTCCGCCAGAAACGCTTCATGGATCAAATTTGTGACAAGCCGCCACAGAGAGTAATTTCCTTCTGTCTAGGTCTCATCATCCTCTTCAATCTGTTTTTAATTTTTCCCTTGGCGAAACGGACACCTTGTCTCCCTGCCTGTGCTTCGACCATCAGGTCGTCTCTCCGGACTCCTGGCTTCTCTCAGGGTTTCATTTGGCCATTGCGACACGGCGAGTCAAAGAACAAGCGAAGCGGCGAGTGTTGAAGATGAAGATGAAAAGAGGTAGAAGGCTGTAATCAGGTTGTCTCCTTCGGTCGCACCTGGGATCCATCTTTCCCGCTTCCACTGGCCCACATCCGCACAGGAGAACCCTCTAGCACATAAATCACAATCGGCCACCAGTCACCTCTCATTGCTGCGCCCAACCATGGATTCACAAAGGGACAGAAGGGAGGGGAGGGCGGCTGCCTTTAGCCTTGACCATGGCCAGGCTTAGGGTGGGGGGGAGTACTGGAGGGGGGGTGTTTAGCTGTGCCAGTCCGCGCTCTATCCCACTTCCACAGTCAACTCCTGGAGGCTCCACAGCTGTTCTGCCAGTATAGTTTCTTCCAGCGTGCTCAAATGAAGATGGATTGGAGGTTAATGGTTTAATGATTTTGCTTTACAGGTAGCTGGCTTGCACTTTCCTCAGCGGACAACCCTGCTGTGTAGAATACACCAGAGGGATAGCTGCTTCTACTTAATTCCCTATCTCCCCTCACTGGCTGAAACAATGTCGGTTTTTCTTTATTGTCATCAGCAGATATTGCCTTCAGCTCTTTCAGTTATGAAAAAGCGGAGACCGAACCATCAGAGTGTTTCATAATTAGAAGAAGGCAGATGATTACAGCATGGTAGCAGAGTGTCAGCATGCTTCTTTGGCGCCCTGCATGGGCCAGCGGCCACCCGCCATGTCTGTTTGGAGGTTGGCTTCCCTTGGAGAGGTCATACTTAAGATGAGAGGCAAAGCAGATCCAACTGAGTGCTGTGTCAAAATACTATTTAGCAGTGGTGTCAAAAGTACACACATTTGTTACTTAAGCAGAAGTACAAATACTGCAGTTTAAAAACACATGCCACTATATGAATTGAAAGCTAAATTTTTCGACTATTTTGAAAAATTCTTTGAGATAGGGCCAAGGATGAGGGAGGTCTTCGTTGGTCTCCGTCTACATCTCCTGATACGCTCTCGCCTGTTTTGACCTTTCAGACATTTTAACATCTTTTTCTGAATCCAACATTGTAGCATGGCATAGACATCTCACGTTTGCAATTTGAAGAACGCCTGCTTGCTTCTGAGGATTTCCTTTAGCTAACCAATGAGTGTTTGCGTTATATGACTCATCCAATTACACTAGTTTTCACTAGATGTGGATAGAGCCAATGATCTGCATTGGATGGCGCACATGACGGGAAATAAATATTTATAAACATTAAACCGAAGCCAAGAGAAACGAGTAACGTTTGTTTTATAAATGTAAGGAATAGAAAGTACAGATACTGGTGTGAAAATGTAATGAGTAGAAGTCAGAAGTAGAAAGAAAAATAAGTAAAGGAGTAAAGTATAGATACCTAAAGAGTGTACTTAAGTACAGTAACAAAGTATTTGTACTTCGTTACTTGACACCTCTGCTATTTAGTCACTATCCAGCAAACAAAGATGTATATTTCATCCTACATGTAAATCTCAAATTTGCTGAATTTTAAATTTTTTACTTTTTCTAGAGGGCCACATTCTTCAGGGTCATGAGGCGGGCTTTCTCCAGTCGTCTATGGCTGGAAAACGGGAGTCACCCTGGACGGGTCACAAGTCTATAGTAGAGTAACACACAAAGATTCAACCTAACATCTCAAGAATATCTGAACTTCACAGCAGATGAAAAGTGATGGAATTGTTCCTTTTTTTCATTTATAACAGATACAAATCTGGTGTAAATTAGCTTTCTTACTAGAACAGCTCATTTTATTAATATTTGGATGGAGAGGTCTATTTTTCACACCTTCTCTCCTCATAATAAGGTAGAAAAATAAGTGAAAACGAGGGATAAAAGGGGATTTACCATTTGAATCTGTTGGGATTTTTTTCTCTAAAAATTTGAGATTTTGTCATTGTAGCTGTATTTCGAGGGTCTGACTGTTGAGCTCCATGCCTGGCTTCATAAATTATAGCATCTTGCATTCATATCCTAACATGATACTAGAGAACTTTGGTGACAATGATGTTAAGAGTGGATGGTAAACATCAAGACATTTATTCACCCTACTAAATTCACCAAACTCCGCTATCCCTGCCGTTGGACAGCCTGGACATAAGGATAGAAGTTGGAGTCTGACTCTCACTTCAGCTCTCCCATCTTTTCTCGCATCCACCCTTCTCACCGACCAGCCCCCAGAATCCCTCCTTGCTGCAGCACTCCTGCTGACTCGCTCGTTCTTCCTAATGAATTGCTGGATTCACCAGCACCCGAGTGGAAATTCCACCCTCGTCATCCCCCATGTGTCACGCTGAGTTTTATTTTCTGCTCCGGGTAGGAGATTTAGAGGGACAGGCAGGACTATGATGCATGGAAATTATAAGATGAAATGAGATTTTAATCACTCCCCTGCCTAAATGTGGCCGCTGAATTAACAATGGCTAATATAGGGAGAAAATTGAGTTTAGGGCATTTTCAAAAGCTGTCAGATAGTTTGATATAGGCTGCCCTCTCTATTAATTTTATGGCCTCTATAAAAGCCACCTAGCCAGTTCTTTAAGAAAAAAAAGAAAACATGATGGATTTTTTGTGTTTTCAAGAAATAACAGCTAAACAAACATTTTTTTTCAGTCTATCCTGCCTTGTTGCATTGTGAAGAATATTATTTATAATATCTAGAGTTTGGCAGGAACAGAAGAGCGTTGCCTGGAGAGTATCATGGTGAGCTTGCAAATATACACTATATTGCCAAAAGTATTTGCTCACCCATCCAAATTATTGGAATCAGGTGTTCCAATCACTTCCATGGCCACAGGTGTATAAATTCAAGCACCTAGGCATGCAGACTGTTTTTACAAACATTTGTGAAAGAATGGGTCGCTCTCAGGAGCTCAGTGAATTCCAGCGTGGAACTGTGATAGGATGCCACCTGTGCAACAAATCCAGTCGTGAAATTTCCTCGCTCCTAAATATTCCACAGTCAACTGTCAGCTGTATTATAAGAAAATGGAAGTGTTTGGGAACGACAGCAACTCAGCCACGAAGTGGTAGGCCACGTAAACTGACGGAGCGGGGTCAGCGGATGCTGACGCGCATAGTGCGAAGAGGTCGCCAACTTTCTGCAGAGTCAATCACTACAGACCTCCAAACTTCATGTGGCCTTCAGATTAGCTCAAGAACAGTGCGCAGAGAGCTTCATGGAATGGGTTTCCATGGTCGAGCAGCTGCATCCAAGCCATACATCACCAAGTGCAATGCAAAGCGTCGGATGCGGTGGTGTAAAGCACGCCGCCACTGGACTCTAGAGCAGTGGAGACGCGTTCTCTGGAGTGACGAATCGCGCTTCTCCATCTGGCAATCTGATGGACGGGTCTGGGTTTGGCGGTTGCCAGGAGAACGGTACTTGTCTGACTGCATTGTGCCAAGTGTAAAGTTTGGTGGAGGGGGGATTATGGTGTGGGGTTGTTTTTCAGGAGCTGGGCTTGGCCCCTTAGTTCCAGTGAAAGGAACTCTGAATGCTTCAGCATACCAAGACATTTTGGACAATTCCATGCTCCCAACTTTGTGGGAACAGTTTGGAGCTGGCCCCTTCCTCTTCCAACATGACTGTGCACCAGTGCACAAAGCAAGGTCCATAAAGACATGGATGACAGAGTCTGGTGTGGATGAACTTGACTGGCCTGCACAGAGTCCTGACCTCAACCCGATAGAACACCTTTGGGATGAATTAGAGCGGAGACTGAGAGCCAGGCCTTCTCGTCCAACATCAGTGTGCGACCTCACAAATGCGCTTCTGGAAGAATGGTCAAAAATTCCCATAAACACACTCCTAAACCTTGTGGACAGCCTTCCCAGAAGAGTTGAAGCTGTTCTAGCTGCAAAGGGTGGACCGACGTCATATTGAACCCTATGGATTAGGAACGGGATGTCACTTAAGCTCATATGTGAGTCAAGGCAGGTGAGCAAATACTTTTGGCAATATAGTGTATATGGAGAGGGGGGAGGGGAGTTCACTAAAAGCCACATTTCCAAAGGTTATTTATTTATTTATTTTTTGTCTGTGATAGGATTATGAAGTCATCATTTTGTATATTCAGTTTTTAAATGTATTTTTTTCTAATCATTGCTTGTTCATTTTTTCTGCTCCCGTATTCTAACCTAACTTTATAACTTCTACTTTCCTGTCTAAGTTATTGTTGTAAAATCCTTATGCTGCTCATTTGGCAGACTTCTGCAGCTGGTGCTTGGCTTCTTTTCATTTAAGCAGGATGTGTTCTTGGTTTGTATTAGATAAGTAATTTCCTCAATTTAAGATTGGGTCAGCTCAGGTTTTGTTTTGTTACTCTATCCATTATTCTTTGGCTTGTTTTCTGGATTTGATTGCTTTAGTTTGCTTTCTGTTCACACCTCACACCAGATCCTCGTTTTTTAATTAGTGTATCTGCAAAGAATCCATTTTGCACACCTTTCTGCTGTTCTCCTCTGGTTTTTAAAAGTTGTATTAGATCCCATTTAAACTTAAAAAAAAGGTCAATTGTTGTTATCCTGAGCCTCTTCTATATTAGATTACTATCACCGATGATTATCCCTTACTTATTAACTGATAGACATGGAAGACTACAGACCTAGAAGATCACCTAAGAAGACACCAGCTGATGGGGTAGGGGTACCACTTGTTTTGCCACAGTATGCTCCAGTCCCATTCTAAATTAAATGGTCTGTGGTTGTATGGAGACATATGCTACAACAGAGAGAAGATATATATATATTTTTTTTAACAAAACATTTATTGAACAATGATTTAACAACAATCAGTTGAAGGAAAAACAGGTCGACAATACATTATTGTAATAGCAGCTTGTTTGTCAGTTGTAAAAAAAATCCCCAGTGGCTCTGTGGAAGCAAAACTCCAGCCTCAACCTGGCCTTGATGTTACACTTCCACAGAGCCACCGCATCAAGCTGAGATCCTTCCTGCAGTTTGTCCCTTCGAGTCAGGTAGATAGCCATTTTAGCTTCAGAGATTAAATAATTTAAAATCCGGGATTTGAAAGCAGTGGCTCGACTGTAATGCACACCGTTGATAAAAACAGAGAGAAGAAAACTACTGAATTCACGGAGCTAAGATGAGTAAAAGCCTTGGGCTGAGTTTGCTTGCTTGTTCCTTTTGTGCCGGCACATTTTTCATTGTGCTGTATTTTAAAAATCTGGAACCTCATAAAAAGACTGTAGATCATTCATATACATCAAAGACATGATGATACCATTGCCATGATGTCTTTGGTGTATATGCCAAAACTTGGTTTGCAGCAGGAATGTGTTTAGCAAGATGGTTTCTACTGTCCTCTCTGTCAGTTATGTTGAGCATTCTCAGAAAATGAGTCTCTATCTGTAGATTGCCCCATGCTATGAGGATCCTTAAACCCTCTAGACCAGGCATCCCCAAACTCGGTCCTCAAGGCCCCCTGTCCTGCAGGTTTTAGGGATTTATTTTCTCCAGCACAGCTGATTTTAATTGAAAGCTGATTAACAGGCTTTTGGTCTACTGCAATCATTATAACCAGCTGTCCTGAAGCAGAGAAACCTCTAAAACCTGCAGGACAGGGGGCCTTGAGGACCGAGTTTGGGGATGCTTGCTCTAGACAAAGGTATCCAACTCCAGTCCATCCAGGGCTAGGTTCATCACTGTTCTTGTTTCACTTATTCAGCACAACTGATTTCCATTAACTGGTGACTAACAGGCCTTTTCTGAATTACAGTCATCTCTATCTGGTGTGTCAAAAGCAGAAAATAATTAAAAACTCTGTGTCCAAACGTCCGCACTACTCATTATATAGGGGTTATGCCATTTTATGAGCATCTGAACATCTATTGGATGAAACGGTAATGGACTCGAAATTTCCCACAATGCACCTTGAATAGTAGAGATAATCCATGGTCACTAGACGAGCAGATGTAAGCCAGAATGTATTGCGAGAGCTCTCCTCACAAATATTCATATACGATAAATTAACTATGATTTATACGAGGGGCGTTCAATAAGTAGTAAAAGTCTAAAATGGAGCCTGTTGAGTGTCGAGCAGTGATTGGGTTTTTCTATTGGAAAGGACTCACACCAAGGGAGACTTTGGATGAAATTAAAGTAACTTATGGTGATGATGCCCGTTATATGACCTTGCAAAAATGTTTTACAAGGTTATATTATGGGACATTATCACTATAAGTTACTTTCATTTGATCAAAAGTCTCCCGTTGTGTGAGTCCTTTCAAATGCAAAAACACAGACTTGACTCAGTTTGAGCACCTGTAAATCAGAAACCACAATTAGTTTAGAGCTGTAATTTGCTATTTAATCTATAGAGATTTAAATAATTTCACATGCAAAATTTCAGGTCGATCAAACATCTGGAAGTGGGTCAGGGGCATTACTTATTGAACTCCCTTCGTACATTTTAGCTGATTTATATTACTATTTTTATATCTGATGCTGTTCCAACAAACTAAGCCACAGAAAATTGTCTGATGTTACACAGACTCAAAGATCCTCAAGGCTGGTCCCTGCACTCCAAAGATCATCATCTGTTCAGATAAACACCCAGGTACTTAAAAGATTTGGCATTTAATGTGGATTCCTTGAATGTTCACCGTTGTGTGCAAGTCCACCTCTAGTGACCTAAATATGATCTAGATGTCAACAAATGACCTTAAAATAATTATTTATGGTCCAAGGAACTTCCACAAGCTCATCCATGCACATATTCTACGTTGTAAATATTGTTTTATTTGTATTTATGATTTAAAAACACAATCGCCTCCATACAAAATGGTCTCATCCAAAATCCTACAAGATTTTTTCTTAGATATATTTCAGACCTAGGAAAAAAAAAACATCAAACGATCACCTTTCTCCTTCTTCTTCCTGCACTTTTCAACCCCTGACATTGAAGATGTTCCTGCGTAAAACTCCTCCCAGTGATTTCTCTGCCCTCTTTATGACAAAAGCAACAATTAGTGTGATTCCCTGGGCAGCGGCGCTGGCTTCATACTTCGCTATCACACCACCCCTAAAACCTATTCCCAGGCTGCACACAGACTGCTTTGGCACAATGCTATTACTGAGGCTAGCCCATAGGAAATAGACTGAGAAGAGAGCTTATTGATTGTCTCTGTGTGAGAGCTGGTTGATTTTTCTCTCTCACTTGTATCACCTCTCTCTGTGCTCCTCATGTCTGTTGCATTCTCTCCTCTGTCTCTCTGCTACATTTTGATCCAAGGTGAAGAACAAAGCCTCAGAATATCTCTGTGTCAGCCTATTTTCTAATTTTTTCCCCCCAGAATCTTCACACTGTTTGTGAACATGCATTTTGTCTTATTCAACCAGTCTGTAATTACCTGTTTGATATAGTTGAAGAAAAAGTCAAAGAACTGATCTTATGGTAATCCTTCCTGAAACTCTCTGTATATATTAAAGGACAGAAAAGAAAGAAAGAAAAAAATCGAAGCTATTAAGCGCCTCTAACATTTCCCTGACTTATTTTTTTTTGTGTGGCTTTAGCTGCTTAAATAGAGTCAATTTATTATCTGCCCTTTCGTAACAAATTTTGTTTCAGTGCTCGCTAACACACAACTTTTTGATTTACAAGAGGCGATTTAATATTCATTCGTGCCTGGGAGATATCAGACAAACTCCCAGGAGGCAGCTGTAGATTTATTGGCTTTGTGCGCCCCTTCTGGCTCTGGCAGTTCGGTTTGCGATTGGACGCAGAAAACGTAAACCTGTTTCACCTCATTCATGAGCTGCTGTTGTCCATTGCTCATCAGTTTTTTTTTTTTACGTCGCTTTGTATAAAGTCTGAATCTTTTCCTGCCGTGTTTTTCCTCCTGTGTGGATTTTGAAGCTTTGGCAGTAATAAATACAGTACTGCACTGCTGATAAGAACTGTTTTTCAACACCTCCTGCACACTTTGCACCAATGCACTGACTTTTAATGACCTGCCCATGCCTAGGGGGGAAATGCAGAGGAAGAGATTAGGAGCCGGAGAACATCCAATATTTCCGAATGTCAACAGCACTAAATAACAAAGTCCTTGAAAAAGCCCCCAAAAGGAATGTATGTTAGCATCAGCATAAGGAAGTGAGAATGGGAGGATGAAGGATGGCTAGAGGGGAGGAATGCTGTCTTAATCTACATGTGTTTACTGCCATCTGTGGCCTATGCTGCGACTACATTTGTTAGTTTTTGTGTTGAAAGATATAGATTAGCTGAGGGTTTGAAGCTCAAACCAACCTGGAAAGGAAAATGTTGGTGTGGAAAATGGTTGTGAAAACTGAATTTTTTATATATATATATATATATATATATATATATATATATATATATATATATATATATATATATATATATATATATATATATATATATATATATATAATCATAGCTTATGAGAATTTATAGTTTAAATTAAAGCATATCTATATGTTAGAATGGCCTAATCAAAGCCCAGACTTAGATAAAGAGTGTAGAGGGTATAAAAAATGAAAATCTGTTGCATACAGTTTACAACAGTTGTAACGATATTGCAGTTGGAGTAGATAAAAATTAACAATATAAAGTGCAGCAGTGATCAGAATGTAAACAATGTAGGAGAAAAAATAAACCAGTTTAAATAATGGTGCAAAAGGGCATTAATATGAAAACGTTCTCTGCAGTGCAAAAAAAAAAAATATGTTGCAAAATGCAGTAGAAACATTGAGTTGTGTCCTCTTCAAAAGGATTATAAAAGTTCAGCAACATTGGTAGTGCAAAATAATGTGATGCAGAGTTCAGTTTGGAGTTTAGCAGCTCAACAGTCTGATGGCAGCGGGGAAAAAGCTGTTGCAGAACCAGATTCCCATAGGGCAGTGGGGAGAGCAGTCTGTGGTTCTCCCTAAGACCTAAGTACAGGTGCTGGTCATAAAATTAGAATATCATGAAAAAGTAGATTGATTTCAGTAATTCCATTTAAAAAGTGAAACTTGTATATTATATTCATACATTACATACAAACTCATATATTTCAGATGTTTATTTTGTTTAATTTTGATGATTACAAATGACAACAAATGAAAATCTCAAATTCATCATATCAGAAAATTAGAATATTACTGAAGACCAATAAAAACAAAGGATTTATAGAAATGTTGGCCAACTGAAAAGTATGAACATGAAAAGTATGAGCATGTACAGCACTCAGTATTTAGTTGGGCCTCCTTTGGCCTGTATTACTGCAGCAATGCGGCGTGGCATGGAGTCGATCAGTCTGTGGCACTGCTCAGGTGTTATGATAGCCCAGGTTGCTCTAATAGTGGCTTTTAGCTCTTCTGAATTGTTGGGTCTGGTGTATTGCATCTTCTTCTTCACAATACCCCATAGATTTTCTATGGGGTTAAGGTCAGGAGAGTTTGCTGGCCAATTAAGAACAGGGATACCATGGTCCTTCAACCAGGTACTGGTAGCTTTGGCACTGTGTGCAGGTGCCAAGTCCTGTTGGAAAATGAAATCTGCATCTCCAAAAAGTTGGTCAGCTGCAGGAAGCATGAAGTGCTCTAAAACTTCCTGGTATGTGGCTGCGTTGACCCTGGACCTCAGAAAACACAATGGACCAACACCAGCAGATGACATGGCACCCCAAACCATCACTGACTGTGGAAACTTTACACTGGACTTCAAGCAACGTGGATGAAGTGCCTCTCTTCTTTTCCTCCAGACTCTGGGACCTTGATTTCCAAAGGAAATGCAAAATTTACTTTCATCAGAGAACATGACTTTGGACCACTCACCAGCAGTCCAGTCCTGTTTCTCTTTAGCCCAGGCAAGACGCTTCTGACGCTGTCTGTGGTTCAAG
This sequence comes from Cyprinodon tularosa, assembly GCF_016077235.1. Classification (NCBI taxonomy): domain Eukaryota; kingdom Metazoa; phylum Chordata; class Actinopteri; order Cyprinodontiformes; family Cyprinodontidae; genus Cyprinodon; species Cyprinodon tularosa. The sequence continues at coordinate 481,279 of NW_024039696.1, forward strand.
AGTGGCTTGACACAAGGAATGCGACAGCAGAAACCCATGTCTTTCATACGTCTGTGTGTGGTGGTTCTTGAAGCACTCACTCCAGCTGCAGTCCACTCTTTGTGAATCTCCCCCACATTTTTGAATGGGTTTTGTTTCACAATCCTCTCCAGGGTGCGGTTATCTCTCTTGCTTGTACACTTTTTTCGACCACATCTTTTCCTTCCCTTCGCCACTCTATTAATGTGCTTGGACACTGAGCTCTGTGAACAGCCAGCCTCTTTAGCGATGACCTTTTGTGTCTTGCCCTCCTTGTGCAAGGTGTCGATGGTAGTCTTTTGGACAACTGTCAAGTCAGCAGTCTTCCCCATGATTGTGTAGCCTATAGAACTAGACTGAAAGACCATTTAAAGGCTTTTGCAGGTGGTTTGAGTTAATTAGCTGATTAGAGTGTGGCACCAGGGGCCATCAATTTTGAACCTTTTCACAATATTCTAATTTTCTGATATGATGAATTTGAGATTTTCATTTGTTGTCATTTGTAATCATCAAAATTAAACAAAATAAACATCTGAAATATATGAGTTTGTATGTAATGTATGAATATAATATACAAGTTTCACTTTTTAAATGGAATTACTGAAATCAATCTACTTTTTCATGATATTCTAATTTTATGACCAGCACCTGTACAGTAGGGATTCTGTGCCACAAATTCGCCATTTATGCATTTTTATGTATTCCAGACATTCCAATATTCAGGCTAGGTATCTTAAAAAAGATCTTCCACAGTTATCCCAGCAAAAATATTTACAAATCAAAATGATGCACTACTTTATGTTGGCCAACCACTCGAAATCCCAATAAAAAGCAAAAGGTTTGTTATTGGAATGTGAGGCAATACTTTTCAAAGTCGCAGTCTAGAAGGGCATGTATACTAACCAGATTTGGAGTGACTAACTGTACTCTAATCTGCCCCGCCGCCCCTTGCTTTCTATGCCGGAGTATTTCTCTGAATCTGTCTGCATGTGTGGATGAGCATTTGTCTTTGGCTCCTGCGCATGTGTGTAAATGCTGTCTGACTGTGCAGAGGGGCCGAGGTGAGTGATTGCCTTGTTTCTGTGGGCAGTGAGCTGTATCGCTTTGCTCTCCCTGTAAATTTGGAAGTTTTAGGTGGGTTTTTTTCCAAGGCGACTCCAGAGCTGTCAGACCTCAGATTGTTGTACCATTTCCTCCCCTCAAAACAGCAGTAACAGCCACTGGATCCTCCTTGTTCAACCTGAATCCACTGAATGTTATCCAAAGGACATTATCTGTAGAAAACAAGGATATACCGGTGGTACCTTAAGATCTTTATTTATTAGGACATGAAATCCAGATAAAATCAAATCAAAGATACTGTTTGTTTTTTAAGACGTCTTCTCTGTTCTGCAAGGAAAATATCCTTCAAAGAGTCTAATGCTTGTAAAGTAATCTACTTAAAGCAAAGGGGAAATTTAATCTCCTGGATAAAAAAAAGTCTTCTCCTTTAGAGGTGAGGGGAAAAAAAGAGGGATCAAATTTAAGAAGAGCAGGATGTTGATTCAGGAGCGATTTACTGTCGGCATGAAGAGCAGCAGCAAAGATACCAGTAGAGTAGGTTTGATTTATAGAGCAGAGCCACTTTTGACAGCTGATAGCACCACAGCAATGGGAGATGGATGTATTAAACAGGATCTGGCTATATTTTAAGGCATTATATCCGTGTAGAGTGACATTGAGATTAGGTATGATTTGAGAACGAGATGACTTCTGTCTGACTATTCAGGTTTGCAGGGATAACTGGGATAAGTGGAAACAAACTTTTTTTATTTTCCTCAAATGATCTAGAAATGCTAGTCATTAATTAAAGGCAGACTTTTCTCTCAAGTTGGAATAAATTACATTTTGTTCCCAAATTATCTGTTAATCAGTAAAGAAGTGTGATCTGCAAAGTTACACTGAACTTCCCTTTAATTTTTTACATAAACACCCTTTTTTTAAAGCCATGTGAGTCTTTTAATGCAGCGTTATGCATGACTCATCTACTATGGCAAATATAAAATCTATTTTATATTCCCAAATGGGCAGAAAGTGTAAGAAATAACCACAACAAAAACTCTCCCACTGTCTACATAGAATAAAATTCAACTTTATTGTCATTACACTGTCACAACTACAAAGCACTGAAATTAACTCTGCATTTTACCCTTCCCCTTGGGGAGCTGTGGGCTGCCATTGTCCGGCGCCCGGGGTGCTTCCATCAATTCCATTTTAAATGTGTTTTTAAAATGCATTAACCTAAAAGTTAACTTACAAACAGCAGGATATTGAGTTTGCGCAGTTCAAAAAACTGTTTTACTGGTATCATCAATCTATATAAATATGCAACAGAGTAGACAAAGTGGCTTTCTATCCCCTTATGAATGGATGAAGCTAATTAACTTCATACCAGTTCCAGTGTAAATATAACCAACATAGTTTATGTATTATGCAAATGTTTGTTTTTACACATGCTTTTGGTAAAAATGATACTATAAAATGTGCTTTTATTTTAGCTTGTTGGGAAAGTGAATTAAACATGATCCATGTGAGGGCAGGGATGAATGGTAAGACCAGATAATTTTTGTCTGATAAACTCTGCAAATTGTCTAAATCTGAGTTGGGTTGTAAAATAGAAAAATAAACGCAGGCTTATTTATGTCTTTTTAAGCAGTTAAAAAAGACAACAATACCTGACAAAAATTCCTAAAGTTATATTTTCTGTTTCGTTCAGATTTTTTCATTTAAAGCTTTTTAGTTTCATTGGGCAATTAAAGAATCAACATATGTAAAATAAGTAGTATGTATGATTAAAAGCATGATGCGAAATGTTTTTTTTTATTATGAACAATTTAATATGATAATGTAAAAGGAAGAAAAGAATAACGATGAATAAATAGTCATAATTTCATACGATGATAGAAAATTCATTTAAGAAACATGGAGATAAAAACTCCTAGGATGATACAGTAAAGTTATTTTTAACAATTTAACAGAATTTGAAACACTAAAGGACAAATAAAGGAATGGTTGCCATTAAACAGATGTTTTCATTAAATATCTAACACTGATTTGTTATTAAAATAAAATATTTAACAGCTAATAGGGAAGTACAACAAAGAAATTATACTGTATTTTGTACATTTAAAAAGGTGTAACAATGAAAACCCAATGATGGATCAAAAATACATTTCATAGATCAATTCTTGATCATTCTGATTAGTAAAAGTGTTGTGTTGTTCCCTAGATTCCTAGTGTCGCTAATTAGCTTCATACCTACTGTTACACCAATTATAGTTGCAATGGTAAAATAAATAACATATTCAATCCAACATTCAATTTACGGCTAAAACACTAATGCAATTTTTGTACAACTGGGTATAAATCCAGGCACTAATGGGTTAATATAAGTTGGTTTTATATAGTTGCTTTGATGAATCCTACTCAGAATATCTTAATTGCTCTGGCCATTTCTAAAAAAGCTTCACAATCTTTTTCACTTTTACAGTAGGCTTTAAGATATTTAGTTTATTAGGTCAATGCAGTCACTAGTGTTTATTGCTCCTCTAAAGTGCTGCACTAAAATGTTTAACTTGCTGCTAATCTGATGCCTGCTTTGCAAAGTGAACTTAGCTGATTTTTACTGTTACAATGACGATTCCAATGGTAATCTGAATTTAGAACAATTTTTGTTCTGATAAATGCCTCTCACCATTCTGCCCCTGTAGTTTGAGGAGCGCCTGCTGTGTCTGATTGAAGCTGCATGCAATGATTGATCGAGTTCCAACATTTGCAAACAATGAATACTGCTGTGGCTTTATGTAAACAGATTTAATGGACTGTAGAGGAGATTAAACATGGGGAAACTTGACAGAAAGATGAAAATGGATGCAATTAATGGAGAATACTTAAAACCTTTAAGTACAGAAGCTTGAAGTATCTTCTAAATTCAGTAGCATAAAGAAAAGTTTGTTTCAGTTCATTTAGTTCAGTGGTTCTCAAACTTTTTCTGTCATTCCCCACTTTGGACAAGGGGGAATTTTCAAGCCCCGCCTGTCCCCATCGCCCCAACACAATGCTAATGAAATATGCAACAATCTTAAAATGTTCCAATTTTACTGAAGTAACAAGTAGTATCTAAATACAAACTATCTACATCAAATAACAGCAAGCTAAAAAATAAAGAAAATAAAAATGCAGCTGTGTCAAAATTTGTATCAAGCTCAAAGATAGAAAAAATTAAAGTGGCACTCTGCAATCTGTTAATAAAAGAAAAGAAGTGAAATCCATCTGGCAAGACAGTTCTATTTATCCCTGCATTAGTGGCTGCAATGAGCCTGTTTTGCATTGCACAGTTTCTCAAAACGGGGTTGCAGGCTTGATACTGCCACTCTCAAGTCATGCTCAATGTTCTGCTGAGATCTGTATTTTGTTTTCATTGAAGCAACAGCTGAAAAGCCCATCTCACAGAGATATGATGTGGCAAAGGGAAGAAGAATGCACACAGCTCTCTGCCCGATGAGTGGATACTCCCTCTCCACTCCTAACCAGAATTCACTATTAGTCTGAGCATTAAACCTGAGCTTCAGGGTGGAGTCAGACGTCATTTCAATAAACTGGTCCTCCTCAGCAGACCTAAAATCAGCAGGTGCTGCAGACAGAATAGGAAAAAATAGACTTACTTTATTTTTCATTGCATAATAAACTAATAAAATATTTCAAATTCAGTTATTTATGATCAACCTGCGCCGTCAATCCCGGCGCATGTGCGCTTTATTTGCAGTCTGGACGCTAAAGTTAAACATGCTGTGTCTCTGCTCTGACTGCAGCGCTGAGAGGGACTCCTGCGATAGCGGGGGAGAACGGGGTTGGGACGGAGGAGGCGCCCCACGGCAGCACCTGCCGCTGGAGGACAAGAAAAGGAACGATACGTGCTTTCACGTAAGAGTCTCCAAAAGTCGCTAGATTTGTCGCTAGTCGCTTTTTTGAAAAAGAGTCGCTGGAGGGGTCTGAAATATAGCGACAAAGTCGCTGAGTTGGCAACACTGGGGCGCGAAAGTTTATTCCGTTACAAATAATATGCCGACGTCACGTCAATAATTATTTTGGCACTTCAGTTCCAGGTGAAATGTTTCTCATATCTAATGTTCTTTTAATTAGACTGCATGTAGGCTAGTAATGATTACTTTGTGGGTTTGATTGGTCTAAAAAGCGGCAACATACAGCTATAAGGACAGTTTGCTCTCACACGTTCTACATTTATAGTCACACACACACACACACACACCGGAACTTGGCGCGCCCCACCTGTCACGTCTCAATTCCCCACCAGTGGGTCGCGCCACACACTTTGAGAACCGCGGATTTAGTTAAACCTGGTTGACACTACAAATCATATTTGTATGGTTTTTGTCTTATTTTCTTAAATAGCAGCTTCTCCATTATTTTTTTTTGTGTGTTATTTGACATTTTTTCTTAAGTCTGGAATGCAACAGGGTCCTACTTTAGGCAACCGTCTGTTTTACTGTATTTACCCCCAGATTGGGCTTCAAAAACACTAGCTGCACTGCAAAACATTGAAATCTAAATAAGTAATTTTTTCTTAAAATTAGTGGAGCGTTTTTTCTTGAATTAAGGCGATAAGTGAGACACTTCACTAATGGAACAAGACAATTTACATTTAAAATAAGAAAAAAAAAATGCATTGTCCTATTTCAAGTGCAAATTAAGAGGTTTTAAGAGTAAAACTACTCATTCCATTGGCTAATCATGTTATTTAGCTGCTCAAATTAAGGTTATATACACTTAATTTAAAAAATTTCTTTTTATTTTTAGATCTTTTTACAGTGTGGTAGCATATAAAGTGACATAAATTTTGTTAAGGATTCAGCACAACTACCAGAATGTTTATTCGGGGGATTGTGGATTATTTATTAATTCTTCTGCTTCCACCAAGGTAAACATCTAGTAGAATCACTTTTTTTCAGGTCTGCTCAAAAGGATATTTAACCTCAGCACAACTGTCGCACCTCACGGCGTAAAAAAAAAACAGCAAGAGGCAGTTATAACCAAAAGCACAGCCTGGTTTTACCTGCATGCTTACATGGTAGCAACATATCTGTTTCTAATGATCATCTTATCCAGGAGACAAGCATAGGTTCTAGCAACTCTTTGCAGGCCTACTTCAGGTCATATGCAATTGACCCATAAGACTAATGGGTCTTTGAGTGTTAGGAAAAAGTTCCCCTTGTTAACTCTGTACAAACTAAGATGAGCCCAGTCTTATAAATAAAAGAGGCTCTCACCTAGGTCTTTAATTTGGGCAAAAACTAGATGAAACACATTATTTGATAGTTCTTCTTTTTTCAGCCTGTCTGAATATTGCAAAGTGTACAGAATCTTAGATATGATTCCCTATATTTTTTACATCATCATCCCATCCATTTAACTCTTTTTTTTATTATTCATGTAAGGATATGTGTGAGTTTGAACAGGATAATGATAAAGGAAGGAAAGAACAAAGACAAGTCCAACAATAATAATACAAAAAGTACATCAGATGAGTTTTTGATAGTGTGTGCTGAGCAGGAAGGCGACAGCCGAGATGGATATTTGATTGGCTAATGCGTTGAGGCGGGCCGTAACAAAAGGCCATCCCGTTCTGGCCCTGTTCTCTCCCTCTCGTTTTCTCTCGGCCTTGACGGAGCGAGACCACCCACCGGGGACGTCTCTGATCAATGCAGTCATTATCTTTGCCGTGCACACTCACACAAGATGCGGGGGACAAATGAGGGAGAGATGTGCTATGACTAGGTCAGAGCGTAGGGAAATGTAAATGTGTCTGGTGAAATATGCCGGAGGAAGGCGCACCATTACCCAGGCGGCGGAGCGAGCAGACTCTTTGGCCTCAGGTACAAAAAACAACTGGAGTTTTCAGTTCCTCTCGCTCTCATGGTTGCTCTTTTCTCCATCTCCCTGTTTTCCTCCCTTACTTCCCCATTTTCACCTAAAATGAATAAAGCAACAGTAATACGATCTGACAGATACTCACTTCCTGCGTGTACCTGTAAGCATGTGCCGCCATGTTTGTTTGTCATGTTTTCCGCTGTGCTCAGCCTACCTCTTAGGGCCTGTCTTTGTGCAGCACATGCAGACTCAGTCCCAGAGGATCGGCAGCGATTTGAGTTGTGCGGGGTAATGATTCCTGTCTGTTAGCTCTGCGCCACCTGTACGCACACCAGCGTTTGCCAACACAACATGTTTGTTTGCTGTGTGTAATGGCTTCGCCCCAAGGCAGTTCACTGTGAGTGTGCAGTGTGGTAGAGTGGGGGGAAAATCTCTGTGTTTTAGGAGGAAGATGGAGATTAAAAAAGCATGAGAAGGTGGAAAAATGAACTAGATGAAGAAAATTGATGTAGCAGATGCCCTGATGGGGGCACTAGAGTCCTTGCTATGTTTGTTTCTCCTTAGAACATTCAGTCACAGGAAGAAAAGGACATATGGCACCGACTTAATGCTCAAAAGATTCTCTTTGCGAGTCTCATCGGATGAGAGAATTCACAGGAAAACCAAAGTTAAATCTGCAACGTATTTCCTTTCGCTGGTGTGTGGTGGTAGGTTGCTCTTTTATGAATACCCGAGGAGCACTTCAATGAAACTTGGAGAGCAAAAGTGATTCTTTGCTAAATGACTCCTCTGAGATGCACTATTTTGCTGTCAGACATTATGAGCACTTACAGGACAAAGATTCTCAATGGGAATAAACTTCGTGGTTCAGAGTTTGCATACACTTTCCAGGGCCAGAACGTATTAAGCACAAAAGAGGTGGATATGCATTTCTATGGAATTTTATTATATGAACAAAAAGAAGACATGCATTTTTTTTTTTTTTTTTTTTTTTTTGCAGATAGAAAAGCTGGAATGTGGCCCATATCTTCCTTTTGCAGTCATTTGTCTTCAGGAGTCCACTACCTAATAAAGTAGAATTCCACTTTGTCATTACATTGTCACAAGTACAAAGCAACGAAATGAACTCTCTGCATTTAACCCATCCCATTGGGGAGCAGTGGGCTGCCATTGTATGGTACCCAGGGAGCATTGTGGGGGTTATGGGTCTTTGCTCAGGGCCCGAGAGTGGTAGTCTGTGGGAGTGGGGCTTGAACTCAGAACCTCTGGAACAAAAGCACAATGCCCTAACCACTAAGCCACTACTCCCCCATCTCACCGAATCATGAAAGCTTTAATTATTGAACAGAATTTTGTGTTTTTAGTTAATTAAATTTTTAAAAAGTTGGACAATTCAAGAGGTAAGAATATTTGTAAAAGCAGGTGTAACTTACTACTTCTCTAGCTTTGCCATCACCGGTGTATACTTTTCATTTCCCCCTCCCTGCCCCCCTGCTCTTAACAGGATAGACTGTTTCGGTGGCAGGTCACACACTAAGCCAACATAATGCTGTTAGGGGACGGGGCCCAGCAATATTGCAGCCGGTGTTCCAGGAAAACAGATCGAGACATTGAACACGTCAACCTGTTATTGCGCTCATGAAGTTGTCAGGGAGCCTCCAACACTGCTCTTGCTGAAGGACACCTCAATGAGTGCACACACTTCACAAGGCTGATTTCCAGCTGTGCAAAGGCAAGGAAGTAAGCATGCCTTTTTCTTTTTTTTGTGTCCTGTTTTCCGACTGCTTCTCTTGCTTCATTTATACATGATCAAGTGTAGCCTTTCCACAATATCTAAGTACCATTGTTTCCACCCTCGTCTTTGAGCATGCCCTACATAAACACTTGCAAATGCTGTTTTTTTTAATGCTTTGATACTTAATGTGACACAATGTTTGCTGCAGGCATACTTCTTAATAGGTTGATCTGAGTCAAGTTCTTGTATTGTTGAATGTATTTTATGGCCTAGTGGGAGTTCTCATGGCCTTGGTAGTGACAGGATTTTTTATCTTTCAATAAATCAACATAAAACTCTTTTCCGGATAATATTGATAAAGTAAAACCTCCCCTGAGTACAGAAGTCAAACTGCAGAAGGAGGAATTGCCATAGTAATCATTTAAATGCTTTGATCAGCAGTAACTCTTCACCAACTGGTATTTATTTATCTTTGTAACCAACTGCTGTCCTGGTTGTTGGCTAAATTTTATCTTTAAATTACTTCATTATTGTTTATATCTTTTAAATCTGGTATTAATCACAGCGTCTGGATGCCTTTTTATGGATAGAAGGATGTTATTTCCATCTAAGTAGTACATCCTTCTGAATTAAGCTCAGATGATCAAATACACTACAGTCCTTTTGCAGCTGTTATGTGTAATGTATGTATTTGCAACTGTAAATAACAAATTGGACATTGACCTGAAGAGTACAGGTATAGTTGTCTCCTGCAGGCCATCCCTGTTCCTTTGTGTTACCCTTACCTTGCTTGCAAGATGAATCTTCAGGAGATTTCACAAAAACTCCAGAAAATGCATCAAGCCAAAAGCCAACCGGTGCATTAGCTTTCAAAAAAAAGTTAAAAACAAATTAAATGCAATGACGTGAACCAGTAGCACCAGGCTGAAGCAAAACAAACATGGCTGCGTCGCTGGACTTACCTGTAAGATATGCTATTTAGCCTGTTTTAGTTGGAATACCCTCTATTTCCTTTTTTCCAAAATCACATGATTTGCGCCTTTGTGGAAAGGAAAGATGTTGGAGCATTCTTCCTGAACAGATTTGCTAAGAGTTTGATTTATCAGTTAACTCTGCTAGCTGTAAAAGAAGTCAAGAATGTGATGCGTCGCAGCTGCTACTCCGGCTGTGGTTAAAAGCTTGACATGGGAGGCAGGTGCCATTTGGTGATTTATCCAACCAGCTCAAAGAATTGCACTGAATGTCCCTCCATTTTGCAAACACCTTTCAAAGCAGGATTTGGAGATGGATAATGTGTAGAATTCATATTTATCTACAGGTATCAATCTGGTTTATGCTGTCCAGCTTACGCCTCCAGACTTTGCATGCATCTTCATTTGGCAAATCTGCTCAGAAATGCCTTCTCCTGGCATGGTGAGTTATCCATCATTATATAGGAGCTGGTTATTCTTCACCAAAACTCTGACGCTTATCTGATCACTTCGTGTATCACTCACACTTTTGTTTAAAACAATATTTTTATTCTTTGGTTAAAACTTATTGTAGAAGTGGTTTCCAACTTTTTAGCTTCTTAACGAAAAGATAATAGTTTAAAGGCCTAGTAGACCTTTGTGCCAAAGCAGTCAAAGACAAATGTACAATATAAGCACCCCAACTATTATTGCACTGCTTTTGATTCATTTATGGCTGCTGTTTGTCTTTTCTTCTGTCTTTTGTCTTCTCCACTTATTTATACGGCTCCACAAAGTTTTTAATCCTATTGCAGATTCTTCCATTAAGTGCATTCACTAAGTTGTCATGTGTGTTGGAGCTGGACGGAGACAGCTGCTTGCACAGTAAAGGAGGATGCCCTCTAGTCCTGTCATGGCGGGAAAATCCGGAGGTCTCACTATCTGTTCTCACCCACAGCACATCTTTGCACCGACATATTGGCCTGTTTTTCTCCCAGACGCCACTGAGATAAGATGTCTACCCCAAGGGACATGGTTTAACGCACACTCACACCCAAAAACACACCAAATCAACAGTTGTCAGTTGAATCTCTCTTAGAGGGTGATAGTTTTTTTTGTTTTTCCATGTCCTGCTGGGTTTCCCCCCCTGCAGCAGAGCTGACGCAAAGCGCCTCAGTCATGCTCAGTCATAAATAGAAAATAAGGCTGCAGCATCAAATAGATGGGAAGGAAGACAGGAAGAAGAGCCATGGAGACAGAAGAAAATAACTTAAACAAAATGCCCCTCAGGGGGGCTTGGACGCCTGGGTCACAGGGCTGATTGGAGGCTGCAGAGAGAACGAATCAGGAGGGAATTTCTGGAGGGCAGACTTCTCTAAAACAGCAGTTGTTTCAGTCACACTGACTCAGTGCATTAATATTGGATTCTGCTTGCCCCTTTCTCAACACAGACTAAGACATCCAGAGGGGAAAAGCGTATTTATCCTGACCTGCAAGGATGGTAACATGTACAAAACTGTTTCCTGTTAAAGGAACCCTGGTGGGTCAAATAGGAACAAGGCCTTAACGGAGACCCTGAACTCATCTACTTTACTTAAAGTATCTGCAACTTTCAGACTTAGCTCTTAATAAAGCTTATTCATAATAAATATATTTGTGACAGCCTGAAGTAACATTTATGTCTCATATTTCCCCTAGTTTTACTTTTCTTTTTTTTTTTCTTTTTTAGGGTGCAGAACTGCTTTAACAAAAATAAATGGTTTATATTGAAACATTAAAATCAATTTGAAAGGATAGCAGGTAGCATCTGTATGGATGGAGTGGCAGCATCATTTAAGAAGCACAGCAGTGGATAAGAAAACAAAAATAATGCACTTTTTTGATAGTCAAACATCTATAATCTAATTTGTTAAAATAAAACATAGTTTCTTTAGTTTTGGCAAATTCGAGAAAAGGATTTTTAGGCCTTTTCTGATACTATCCTTGATCTTCATGATACTGTGTTTGCTAAGGTTCTATAATTAGACTTTTGTTATTATTTTGTCATTTTATATACACAAGTGTAAACAAAAAGAAATTTCCTTTAGAATAGCTCTCTAGAGTATTTCATTTTTTGTTTAAGGTACAGCCTTGATAAGGTAAGCAGCAGTTCTTGAGCTGCTTCATCTGATCATCTTATTAGAGCTAAAGGTATTTTAAAAAAAGGGCGACATAATATAAACCATCTGGGCGGGTCAGCTGTCCATCACAGGGCACCAATACTACTATGTCCAATTAAGATACCTGACCTAATTGTCATCTTTTTAGACTTATGGAGCTGAATAGAGGGGATACGCAAACTCTATGCAGAAAGGCCAGATTGCAGCTTAAGAACTTTCTTGCTGCAAGGCGAAATTTAGAAAATGTTCAGCATAGGATTAGTAGGAAAACCTTATTAAATTGTTGAAATTCATTTTGTCATTTCCACCCATGGGTAGGAATATCACATGACAATAGTTTTGTCAAATATACATAAATTTGTTGTGCTTACATTGACCAGCTACTTCTTAAATTCAGTCAATTAGGTTTGTGTCAGAGGACGCCTCATTCCAGGAGCAGAAAAAAAAACGTGTGCAAAGACCTTCTGGCTAATGGAACCATTTAGGTGAGAGGGATGCATTGAGTGTGGCACTTCTGAGCTTCCATGCTGAGGAGTGCTTGAGAGGACAACTAACATTATAGGGTGTAATTACTTCAAGCACCATTAGGAACGCAATAACGTCCTGCTCTGTGCACAACAACTCAGTCCAACATGCTCAGTGTGTGTGTTTGTGCAGCTTGCTTCGTGTTTGTCTTTACAAACCGCTCCTATTCAAGTGATTAGCCAATAATGAGGAGATTGTGCCAACAACAGATTCCCTGTTTGCTAACAATGCGCCAGCGGAGGAAATGACTTGGAACTTTAAAGTGCTCTGTTGTAACCTGCTGGCAGTGGCCAACGTGCCACTGAGGAATCAGCAGGAGGCGTTTGGATTACTTTCCTTATGACAGCTAGGCTAAGAGAATGCTATTTTTAAAAGTAATGGAACATTTTAGAGTAGGATGGTAATCATCTGAACAATTAGTAACTTTTTTAGAAAGTTAAGGGTATCCTTTTTCAGTTCAGATGATTGGTTATCTTTATATTACCTGTATTTGGGATGTTCTCTGTGTAGCATCTTATTTGGAGACGAATAAAAAGAGTTAAAAAGTGTTATCACCTATTTTTCTTGGTTCTCAAAACTGTCTCTGTTTACCTATTATTTCTATATACCTCTGAACTACTGCTTTGAAATTTACTTATGTTTTCTTTTGAGAATTAATTCTGAGAATTAATTCTGAGAATTAATTCTGGTCACAAATATTATCTTTAGTATCTTAAGGACAATACTACTGGTCCCTTTAACTCTGTATTTTTTTGTTAGTCTTTTCATTTTCTTTCTCCGTTTCTGTGTTTAACAGTGTCTCTTTCCAGGAAAGAGCGTTTGACCTTGCAGTTGCTGACTTTCACTTTGATTCCTTTTTTGTTTTTTTCCTCTTTCTCCATTTTGCCTTATCCACACAAGTACGGCTGAGTCTATGCATTGGGTATTTAAAGTGTCTTCAAAGGCTAATTCCATTTCTGCAAGAGGAGAAGTATTAAAGCTAGTTTATGCTTAGAAACCAGGTCGTCTGCATGTGTGTCGCAGTTATATGCCCCCACCACTTCCGCAGACTCTCTGGTGCACCTCTCCAAAATTGTAGGTGACCGCAGACAGAGGGGCCTCTGATTGGTCAAATCTACATCCGCTCTATACTATGCATAATTATGACCACGATTGTGGAAAACTGCTCGTGAAGATGGACCAGCGAGAGGAGCGAGGTGCGCGAGAACGCTCGGACCGTTTTTCCACCTGGATCCCCGCTCTTTTTTGCCCCTCATCTCCCTCCGTTGTCGCACAAACTTTTACCCTTGTATTTTTCCAATTCCTCACCGCCTCGGCCATATCCAGACCTACAGCTTGTTCCTGATTGTCCCTCTTGCGTTGTGGCATGGCAAAACATAGAGCAGACCACGCTTCAAAATTGTGCATAAAACAAAAATATCTGCCACATACCTCGACAAGCTCACTGCATCACACTGCTGTGGGAGTATAAATAGCGCCTCAGTCATTTTTGTTTAGTTGGCAAGAAAAATAATTTATTTTAAAACCAACACAGGACAAAAGTATCTAAAACAAGTTTCTCAACTCAGTCGTTGGGACCCATTGATCCTGTATGTTCTAGATCTCTCTGCTTCAGCACGCCAGCATCAAATGAGGGTACTCCCTTCGCAGCAGCCACCATGGACTGCAGGGACCTTCTATTCATCCATTTGTTTACTTCAGATTTGTGGATTCAGGGAAATTCCTAAAACATGCAGAACTGTGGCTCCACTGACCTACACGATGTGTCAAGGACAAGGTGCAAGAAATCCCAAACCAAGGCAGCAAGAACGGCTGGATGATATTTTGTTTATGCAGCTCTAATATGTGTCTATTCCTGCAGATATGCATTGGGCCTTACCTGGATAAAAAACCAAAACTTAGCTTTTGCTGCCTTAAACTGTTGTTTTTATTTCCTATATAAAGTAGATCTGGCTAAAAGATTTAGTGTTTAGCTGATGGAGGTTATGCGGTATTAAACTTTGTGTATTGTGTTAATCCATGTAAGAACCCCCATCCAAGTGCTTTTTTGGTTTAACTGTGTCTCTCTGTGTGTCTTAAGAAAATTGTTCCAGGAGTATTATAATTCACAATACTTCTGGTATGGTGCTTTTGTGATTACCTGTATGTCTTACCTGGACAGAGCTTCCAGTTTAGCCACTCAAGCCAACAATTCCATAAATTCCAATTCCTTTCCTGTTTGATTATTCTTCCCATAGTATTAATTATTGCTCTTCCATGTACAGAATTATTATCAAAGCTTATCCTGCTTTCATAATTTTGTTTCTCTCCCTCATAAACAGTACTAAGATTACTTTGGTGATTAATTCTCTTTTTATTTTCTGAAAAACTTTAAAAACTGAACTATTTAAACTTGTTTCCTCTGTACGCTTTTAGCTAATCTTTTAAGTAGAAAGTACTCTTAGCTCAGTTTTTTTCTGTGTTTAACTGTGGCTGCTACCTTACAAAAGCGGTTAATTGAGGAATTGTGACACCAACTAAATGTTCTGTTTGTCGTCCTGACTAAGCACTTCAAGGTTTTGTCAGGATTTGGTTTTAAGGTTTTTGTGAGGACCCAAAAGCAGATGCTGAGAGGCAGGGGTGAGATCTTTGAAGGTTTAATCAAGGATGACAGGCAGCCAAACAATAATCCAAAAAATCCAACTTAAAAATGTATATCAAAACAGGAATCCAAATAACCAACATAAGAATCAAACACAAACCAGGACCATGGAGACATCAGAGGAAACAATCATGAGGAGCCAGGGTAGGATGAAGTAAGGCGAGAAACCAGCAAAGAGGGACTGCAGAGGGAGTGTACAGGTGCTGGTCATAAAATTAGAATATCATGAAAAAGTAGATTGATTTCAGTAATTCCATTTAAAAAGTGAAACTTGTATATTATATTCATACATTACATACAAACTCATATATTTCAGATGTTTATTTTGTTTAATTTTGATGATTACAAATGACAACAAATGAAAATCTCAAATTCATCATATCAGAAAATTAGAATATTACTGAAGACCAATAAAAACAAAGGATTTATAGAAATGTTGGCCAACTGAAAAGTATGAACATGAAAAGTATGAGCATGTACAGCACTCAGTATTTAGTTGGGCCTCCTTTGGCCTGTATTACTGCAGCAATGCGGCGTGGCATGGAGTCGATCAGTCTGTGGCACTGCTCAGGTGTTATGATAGCCCAGGTTGCTCTAATAGTGGCTTTTAGCTCTTCTGAATTGTTGGGTCTGGTGTATTGCATCTTCTTCTTCACAATACCCCATAGATTTTCTATGGGGTTAAGGTCAGGAGAGTTTGCTGGCCAATTAAGAACAGGGATACCATGGTCCTTCAACCAGGTACTGGTAGCTTTGGCACTGTGTGCAGGTGCCAAGTCCTGTTGGAAAATGAAATCTGCATCTCCAAAAAGTTGGTCAGCTGCAGGAAGCATGAAGTGCTCTAAAACTTCCTGGTATGTGGCTGCGTTGACCCTGGACCTCAGAAAACACAATGGACCAACACCAGCAGATGACATGGCACCCCAAACCATCACTGACTGTGGAAACTTTACACTGGACTTCAAGCAACGTGGATGAAGTGCCTCTCTTCTTTTCCTCCAGACTCTGGGACCTTGATTTCCAAAGGAAATGCAAAATTTACTTTCATCAGAGAACATGACTTTGGACCACTCACCAGCAGTCCAGTCCTGTTTCTCTTTAGCCCAGGCAAGACGCTTCTGACGCTGTCTGTGGTTCAAGAGTGGCTTGACACAAGGAATGCGACAGCAGAAACCCATGTCTTTCATACGTCTGTGTGTGGTGGTTCTTGAAGCACTCACTCCAGCTGCAGTCCACTCTTTGTGAATCTCCCCCACATTTTTGAATGGGTTTTGTTTCACAATCCTCTCCAGGGTGCGGTTATCTCTCTTGCTTGTACACTTTTTTCGACCACATCTTTTCCTTCCCTTCGCCACTCTATTAATGTGCTTGGACACTGAGCTCTGTGAACAGCCAGCCTCTTTAGCGATGACCTTTTGTGTCTTGCCCTCCTTGTGCAAGGTGTCGATGGTAGTCTTTTGGACAACTGTCAAGTCAGCAGTCTTCCCCATGATTGTGTAGCCTATAGAACTAGACTGAAAGACCATTTAAAGGCTTTTGCAGGTGGTTTGAGTTAATTAGCTGATTAGAGTGTGGCACCAGGGGCCATCAATTTTGAACCTTTTCACAATATTCTAATTTTCTGATATGATGAATTTGAGATTTTCATTTGTTGTCATTTGTAATCATCAAAATTAAACAAAATAAACATCTGAAATATATGAGTTTGTATGTAATGTATGAATATAATATACAAGTTTCACTTTTTAAATGGAATTACTGAAATCAATCTACTTTTTCATGATATTCTAATTTTATGACCAGCACCTGTATTTATGGCTGACTGAACAAAGGCAGGACTAACGAGCTGATAAGGAGCAGGTGTGACTAGAGCTGATGAGGAAGCCAAGGGAAAAGAAAACACAAGGGGGGAACAGAGGACAGACAAAGAAAAACCTAAGAAACTTAAATGAATCTAGAGCATACCAATAAAGCTAGAAAACAAGGAAAAACCTGGATGAACTTAAAACTGAAAACTTAGGAAAAAAAACTGACCAAGATCGTTACAGGTTTAGCCGTGTCTCCATCCCAGATGGAGCCACTCCTCTACTCAGATATTCAGGCAAACACTTTTTTATTATCTACTTAGCTTCAGCACACTAATTTACCTTACAATAGGAATATTCACTATTCATTTTTTCCTCTGTACTTGTTGTCCTCTGCAGCTTTCGCTTTGTAGTGCATGCCTGTTGTGCAAAATAGGTTTAAATTAAAGAATAAAAAAAGAAATTTAAACAGTTTATTTTTTTTATCATGTATTCTATGCACCAAACAGTGATTACTTTATTACATCATAAAATGAATGCATCAGTTGTTCAGTTATTCCTCACTTAAAGGTGACCTTCTTGTTCTGCTTTTCATTAATGCCAATTGTTAGCAATACATTAAAGCAATGGAACACAAATTAGTTTATCTGCTTTCAGTGTTGTTGATCTGGGAATTGCTGACTTTTAAAATGCAGATTTCTGTGAATTAGACTGTATCAAAGAAAACCCTAATTGTAAACACAGTGGAATAGTTTTGATGGTAATATGAGTAAGCTATAAAATCACATTAGCATCAAGCCAAGGAAACATTAATCTGCCTTTCTGTTGTATCCGGAGATAATGGTAGCAGTTCTAATAAAGCTCAAATAATGCCCAGGAAACCAGTGATAAGTGGCAACTCAACTCATTGCACCGCAGGCAAAAGGTTTGCCCCTCTAGTGCATGTTTGGCTAAACCTCTTCTTCAGACATGAAAGGATTGCAGGGTAAATTATATATCACAGCACTGCTTTGAGAGGATTATTACAGTTTGAAAGATTAAGAAGATGCTGGGTGTGTAGCCTCGCTAATTGCTGTATTAATGCCGATTCGAGGGCCTCTCACTGAGTGTGTTGGCTTTCCCTCAAAATTAGCATAAGGGGAAAATGGTTTGCTGGGATGTTAAAAAGACGATATTGTGATTAGATTTAGTTACCAGCCATAGAAATCAATAACATGTTGTCCTTTACATTAATGTTGATAAAGTTCCAGCCAAAAAAAAAGTCAGCCTGCTGTTTGTGTTTGCTGATTTCTATTTTCAATCTACAGTTGTTTCAAGCCACTTTTCAGAATGGATTCATCAACCCCCTTCATGCATTGTCTCATCAAAACAAAAATGTTTTGTGTTTCTATTTGATCTATGTTGCCGATTTCTTAGTTGCCTACCTGGTCAGATATCAAGTATGTAATTCCTCCCTACAGTACAACCTAATAATTGGTTGTGCTGCCCTTGGTGGTGGGAACTACCATTAAAATTAGTAATAACTTGCAATGATTGAGAAAATTCGGTTCATTTTAGGAAGAAAAACTTTAGTTTAATCACATCTAGGGCTTGTTAAAGCCTGAACACCTTAAGTTTATTTAACAGCATTTGAGAGGAGACGGTTTCTGTCTCCTTGAAGCTCAGTCGGCCTCGGCAGAGGGCCACTCAGGCTGAGCCTGGTTCTGCTGGATGGTTTCTTTCTGTTAAAAAGGAGTTTTTCCTCTCCACTGTCGCTACAAGCATGCTTGGTGTGAGGGATTGCCTTTGAGTCGGTGAGTTGTTGCAATCAGCTAGTTTTCCTTAGATAGAAAACTTACAAAGTTCTAGTAGGAGAAGCGAACTCATCTCAGCATCCAGTTGGATCTTTAAAGAAGCAATAGGATTGGTCTTTGTGGTGTTTTCTACAGGCGGCTGGAATTTGAAAGGCATACCATTTCTTAGTCTAATCTAATCTTATTGTTCAAGTATATACTGTACCTTTTCAATTTGAAAAGAAACCCCTGGATTGGACAATACAGCAGTGTAAGCCATCAATGATCATCCAGTAGCATTCTTGATGGTTTTTCTGTCTGGTTTAGCAAAGGCCACAGTGAGGACTTGCTATGTTAGCAATTATAAAATGAAACTGTTGTCTGACTTGTAGCTTTTTTTCCCCTCAACTTTAGCGTGACATAGTTTACAGATCTGAGCTCCCTTTTTTAGAACATAACTCAAGCATTGGAAATGATGAGGTGAGTTAAACTTCACCGGTGCAGACAGAAAATCTGTATGGTGTAGAACAGGGTGTCAAACTCAAGACCTTGGTGGCTAGCATCCTGCAACTTTACGATATATCACTGGTCTGGCACATCTGAATAGTATGGATTAATGACCTCCTCAGTTAAAATACTGTATTGCCAAATCATGCTAATTACCAGATTATTTTTATTAGGTGTTTTAAAGCAGTGACTTTTCAAAAAGGTGCAGGACACCAGCCCTCGAGCACTGGACTTTGACGGCTCTGGTGTAGAATGAAATTAACAGAGTTTTTGGCAAATTTTTGCCTGACCCACATGCATAAACACTCTTTGGATATGGATATAAGATTAAAAGATGTATTACAGGAAACCAACACAGAAATTAAGGGATGGTGTTCTGGAATCCAGGGTAGAAAAATTGTAGCAAAGCTGGTTGGATCTCTAAAGACAAAGGTGAGTGGGAGGAAACTGGTAATAATTGAGGAATGCAGACAGATTTTATTGTGAAGGGGATAAGGAACCACCAGGAATAGGTGAGTGGGATCCAGGGGTGTACTGGTGATGCCAGAGATCCAGGTGAGTTATGGAACCTTGAGATTTGGTTAGAAAGCTGACAGAGTTGCAGTGGAGAGATGAGAAGAAGCACAATGCTGGAGCAATGAATAGTAAGATCTAGGAATAATAACTGGAGATTTTGAGGCAACCATGAAGCAAACTGTAATGGCAGAATAACCACAGTTGGTTAACACTTAGGTACCAATGGACTGAAAAAAGGCTCTGCCTAAGCTCCACTAAATTAAGTTAAGTTGATTGCAGTAGCAAGGAACCTTACAGGCACCTGTCCTCCATGAAGTCACCTGGTACGACTGCAGAAATAAAGGATGATTGAAACCCTTAATCCCAATAGATAACTAGTAACATTAATGCAACTTGAACAATATTGTTATTTAATGCAATTTGTTCAGCATTTACACGAATACAAGGCTACACCTCTAAATTGCTACACAGATTAAGACTTATCCAAAACATCTATAGCATCCTTGAGATTGAATTCTGAATGGCACTAAAACATAATTTACTTTTGTGTCTCCGTGTGCCTCATTGTGAGGAAGGCAGATACACGATGGAAAGATGGGGTTAGGTTATCCGCCTAAAGAGGATTGTCGAGAACCATGTTTGAAAATTAGAAGAAAGAGTCATTACAGAAACATTCCTTTAGGTCTGACATTCGGCACATAAAAGTGAATTACAGCATCTTAAAATATGTGAAGAAAGCCGTGTTAGTGAGCCACACTGAATGAGGGATAGCACATGGGCAGTGGCTTCAGACCGAGAAGATGGACTGTTATAAACTCATTGATCCAAATCCCTCAGAGGGAACTCATTCTGATCAATACTGAGAGAAGTGGTACTCTGCTGTTTTTAAACCACTGCTCCCTTCATTCCCCCTCCCGATTTCTCAACTTGCACCTCTTTCATACCAACAACCTCATGCAGCCTCTCTTTCTCACACTAGTACATATTTCTGCTTTTTTCCGGTTAGACAACCTGCTGTGAGGAAACTGTGATGTTCCAGATTTGTCTACAGTTATTGGTGTTATACCATAACACTATCTATACTGGCATATTCTGCCACTGCAGCACACTTCTTGATCTCACCTCTCAAACTTGACAATATGCATCAACGGACCGGGAATTGCCCCAGTTTTGTTTCCAGTGTGAGAAGGGGACAGTTAAACAATAATGTCTCTTGCCTTTTCATTGGAAGAACTGGTGCAGAACCCAATAATAATAGCACAGGAATAGGTCAACAGGACCTCTCAAAGTCCCTGTTTGGTCATGAGTGAATGCAGTACTTGCAAAGGTATATTTCTGTAAAACTGGCTGACTTTGAAGGAGTGTATCTGTATGTAGAGAAAAGACAGCATACATGTTGATATGTGTGAAGGTGAGAGTTGGATAATGTGAATAAAGGTGTCAAGGGGACCACGCCGTCATCTCATGTTAGGGAGCTCCTTTTCAGGCAAATGCACCAAATTGAGGACACCAAACTGCTATGTGTACTTGTGTGTGTTTGTGACTGGGTGTCTTTGTGGTGGAGAGTGGATTTTTTTTTTTTCCTTCGTTTTGACTCTCCTTGTGTCTCAGGTGGGATGTGGGAATGAGATAGAGTCTTGCAGTGAGCTGCCAACAAGCAGATGGAGAATAAATCAATAAGGAAGTAGCAAAGCAAGGAAATGAGGGGAAGGGGAGGCAGGAGAAGGGAAAACAATTTGGTTACCATTACAGAGGAAAATCCCTCTCGTCTTTAAGTAAAGCTACACTTTGCCGACTGTCAATCTCGAACTCGGATTACAGATCTCTTGATACATTTTTAAAAGAGTGGGGAGAAGGGCCAGCAGGAAATATATTTTAAACCTTCCTGGATGAATGAAACACAAAGAACATTGCCGACTTCTATGTTCTCTTGCCTTACACAGAAGACTCAAATGCATATTCTTCAGATAAGTTGGACAATGTGTGTTTGCACATCCAAAAGGCACCTTTATTGCTGCAGGAAAAAATGTTAAGTAAATATAGTTTTTTCCCCCTTTAGGATGGAGATATTATCTTCAAGAGAAGAACCTGAATTGCCAACTACTAAGAAGGCAGCCAATGGAATGAGCTGATTAAGTGATAATGTTTGGAAGTGTTTGAAGATGCATATTGGACAGCAAGAGCTGGAAGCCAGGCATGGTTTGGCACTAGGCCTCAGGAAAAATCTATAAAACTGATCTCTCCCACCTACGTCTCTTCGTCGGATAACATGGATTGTTTAGAGCAGTGAGCACACATGTAGTAAATACACTTAATAACAAACTGCTGTGCTTTTTGTTTTAGACAATCTCTAAAGCAGATTTTTGGAGACAAGGTAAAAATGCTTTTCATGTGGAAAAGTCATGATAAAGCAATGCTTCTATTTTTGCTTTCTGCTTTATGATAACTTTTGAAATAAAAGGGAAGCAGGGTCATTTTTTTTTAATGTGTAGAAAAAAAAATCTCTGTTAATATTGAAAACTGCTGGCTTTGGCAAACTACAGTGTCTTTGTGAAGTGGCTGCTCTTATTTCTTTGTCACAAAGTTTGCTGATGACCCTGTAATTTGTATCATTGCTTATAACCAGGACTCTGAAAAATGTTATTGGCTGGTCTGAGCACTCATTAATGAAAGATGTCTGGAAAAGATGTTGAAGATTATAGAAAGAACCCTCCACACACAGTTTTTATACATTTTTGCAAGTTATTTCAAGTGTGTTAGAAACCTGGAAACTGTAAAAAAGAAAAAAAAGGTGCAAATCATGTGCAGAACTTCTTTTACAAAAGAGAGACTCGGCACTCCCACAATAAAAACATATATTTAGGAGCAAATGGCAAAAATATCTTAAAAAATGAATATAAGAAAACAATAAGAGGTCAGATCACCAGGAATATACAGAATTAAAGAAAACCTAGCTTAACATTTAACACGACTGACATATCTGATTTCATCTTTTTTTAATGAAAGCATAAGTACATTTATTTTAGTTTGACTTTATCTTATTGGACTCCTTTCCAATTTATGTTGTCCAAAGAAGTCAAAGGGAATAGCTTTGGAAAAGTAAAGTGCTTGTGTGTGTGTGTATGAAAACGGATATAAAGAAATAAAACTGTGTTTTTCTAAGTCAGTTGGTGTCGGACAGCTCTTGGCTTAAACGAGGGCATCTAAAAAAAATGCTTGCTCTGGGTTTAATTTGGAAAGAGCTCACTCATGACATCTGCACATTCACACTCATCAATAATTGCACATCCCTGCAGGGATGCTGGAAACTATATTTCACCTTTTGCATACATACACTGTGTGTGCGTGTAGAGCTACATAATGATTAATCTCTATAAGAAGCAGAAGTACAGCTTGATATGTTTATTCTTTTGTACTTTACCACTATGGGTTCAAGACCGCATTCACCTGTAACTTAGGAGAGGTAAGTGAGGCTGATTTGGGATCAGAGGGAAAGATTGTCTGTAATAACATTAACAATGCAGGAATTTGGCTGATCCCAGGTGATAATTAAACTGTGAGTGGTTCTCTGAGCAAGCCTCGGAGCCACAGGTGCAGCACAGCAGTGCTGAGACACTCCAGGTCATTCAGCGAGCCCTTTCCTCATCACCCAGCAGCCACCAGGGTCCTGTTAGGGTATTCAATTCTTTTTATTGCTGCCTTTGGCAGATATAAGCTTTCACTTGAACATGAAAAACCTCCAAAAGGAAATAATATTGCTCACATAAGTGCATTTGATTTTTCTATGGTTTATCACTTCACAAAGATCCTTCTTCATTATGTTCACATCTCTGTTCCACTCTTTCTGTCTTCATGTGGAGCTGGATGTTTTTTTTTTTTTGGTTCTCTTTCATTGCAGCTTGAGTCCAGCTCCGTTTCATCCTGCTTTGAGCTTTCACATCTTTGTTTTTGTTTTGTTGTAAAAGTGCACTAACTGGGTAGAGTGAATCACATTTATACCAACTTAATCCAAAAGCTATTACAACAGTTCTGATTTTTGAGGACATCATCAAACCAGGAATAAGGGCTACGTTCATTTGGGTTCAAAATGTCTCAATCTTGACCCTTTTCTGGAAATGAAACATAGAAATTAGATGTGCTTTTTCAGGAACTTTAAGTCTCTGTTCTTTGCAGTTCTTGTCTTCAGAAAAAATGCTGGACAAAATGTCTTCAAACAGCCCCCTCTGCGTCTTGCTGCTCCTCGATTCCCCGAGCAAACAGCCTGATTAGTCCACACTGGACACTGTGGAGAAAAGACAGCACACACACTCTGCATCATTGAGCCTGAAAACAAACCATAACTTTAATGGCTGTGCTCATTTCCCTGAGACTTCACTGACGAAGCGGCAGATGTTAAAGCGGTGCATCCACAAGTGCTGATTTATGCTTAGATTTCAAAGTGGAAGCTTTCAGCTCTCTTGAACATAAAGATCTAAATGGTAGCGATTTGATAATAAAACTGGATGAAATGCATCAACTCTGACATTTTAACACATTATAGCAACAATCTTTAATTATTTTACTGAAAGTGAAGAAATGAACCAACATTAATGGGAGTAAATCTGCACAGCAGGATGGTGACACCAAGGGGTTGTGTTAAACAAATATTTTTGGTAATTGACCTGTGTTAACAAAAGGAAGATAGAAAAGATCTGTAATTTCAGCAAGTAGCAATTCACACCCTGAGCACAAGGCGGTGATGTAGCGTAATAATCAGCTGTTTCAATCAGGTTTCCTTTCCCTGAAGTAACCTTGCTTGATCAGAAAATCACTCATCTTGCAGATCTCTGATCACCCAAATTTCACAGAGTGCAGATCCATCCTCCATAACATAAAAAAGTGTTGAGAAAATTGCCTGTAAATACCAAGTTCATATGAAAATAGCGTCTGCAGGAATCCAACTAGAGGAAGCTGTGAGACTATAGCCCGTTTTTACACTGCAGGCAAAAGTGACAGAAATCTGTTTCTTTTTATTATTACTTTTTTTTAGGGGTCAAGTGATCAGTTCAGGTTGTTTAATATGGGTGCTTGGATCTTGACCTTATCCCCATTGGCCGACAGGTGGGAAAGCTGCAAAAATATAGGTGATGCAAACTCTTGCAAAAGTCTTGCACAAAAAACTACATTCTTCATTCGCTGGACCTCCCTACTTATATACTTGTATATGTCCTATTTCTACATGCTTACTGTTGCGCTGCATTTTTTTTTTTTTTTTAAGAGCATGTAAACAGTTCAAACTCAAGTCAGATCCAGGTCAGGTTTTAAAGGGAAAGTCAACAACAAGACAAAAAACCCGAAATCCTTCAAAATGAGATTTAAGCATCAAGACCTGCTGTGCTAATGTAACCTATGTGGTCTGCCCACAGCAGGTAATCCTTTTAAAAGGGTTTTTGTGTGTGTAGAATCTTTTAATTTAATTATTTATAGGCTGATGTTGTTAATAGGACCACAGTGAGGTGGTTTTGTAACAAAAGAGTAAATTATATTTATTCATCGGGTTGATATGGATTCTCTGTTTAGCTTGTTTAGACTCTTTTGGCTAAATGAATGAAAATAAATACCTAAGATGGTTTAATTATTTCAATTAAAAGATAAAGTAGTGGGTAAAAATAGATAAGGATGGAATTTTATTTTAGTCCAAGTACCTAGAAGACAATGGAACATTTCTAGAACAGCCTTTGCTGCCCCCACCATGCTTTAAGATGTTGACAGTTTAACAATGTTGGCCAATGTTAGTTTTATGTCAATAAGTGAGCGTGTGGCTGCTGATCCTCAAAGATTGCTCCACGAATGTTAAGACATGCCAAACGGTGTGGTTCTGCTCATTAAAATGAGAAATGTTATGTTAAACTTAGTCTGAAAGTTTTAGTAAAAGGAAGATGAGGTCCAAAGCCATGAAGTTGGAGGCAATAATTTAAATTCATTAAATAATAATAATAATACTTATGGTGTATTTCACATATAAGCTTATCCCAAAGTAAATAAAACAATTGAAATAACTAAAGTTAAATATAAAAAAATATAGTGTATAACATGCATGTGCAGTTAATACAGAAAGCAAAATGTAAACTGATCTCAGCATCTCCGTTTACTTCATCTTTTTTGATGAGGAATAGATTAGTGGAGTACAAAAGAAGATGAAATGCTTTTGTCAGGTAATTTATGACATCTTTTCTTTCTCTAAATATTTAAGACCCAGTTCCAAAATCTATTCAACACATAAACTATTCAACAGAGTGCTTTAGAGCTGTGTGTTGGCGTTTTAATTATACTAAGAGACTTGTTTTAAAGGTTTGGCCCATCATTGTTAAACTTTAAGTTGAACTTTTTTTTTTTACATTTATTTTAAAGCTGAAACTCTTCCCCCTTCTACTTTCCTTTTTTCGCCTGGGCTATTACCATCGATTATCCGAAATACACTCCACTTGGCTTACTCTGGCAACGATTAGCGGCGTGGAAGGAGCAATAAATGGACGGACTTCTGCTTTAATTAAAGGGGAGTAGTCTTTTAACACGGGGAGGGCCGTTAAATTAGCAACATTACAGCGATATGCATCATTGGAGAAGAACAATGGAGCATGAAATAAATGATGCTTCTAGCGAATCCACTCCAGCTGTGCAGAGATCTGACAGAGGCTGAAGTGAGGACAGAAGCAAAGTAACGGGTGGGGGTATTCCATCCAGCTGCCAAAGATTGTTCAGTAGGGAGCTTGGAAAGGCTGTCATGACACGATGCTACTGAGGACTTGCAGGGCTACTGGTTTTCCCTCTGATTACACAAAACTGATTTTGGATTAGCTGAAACCATTAAAAAAGCAGATCCAAAACAGGGATTATAGATTTGTCGAATTACATTTATTCTAAGAAGAAGTTTTATGGGCCACAAACAGGATTTAAATGTAATTGGGAAATTCACTCTCTGCATTTAAGCCATCCCCATGGGGAGCAGTGGGCTGCCATTGTGTGGTGGCATTCTGGGGTTAGGCTTCTTGCTCAGGGACCGAGAGTGGCAGTCTGTGCACTGGAAAAACTATGTAGAAATTAGTAAAAATAACTTAAATTAAGTGCATTTACCCTTAATTTCAGTTGGTAAATGAGTTTTTTTTACTCTTAAAATAAGATAATATGCACTTGAAATAAGACAATGCAGTTGTCTTGTTTTAAGGGCAAAATGTCTCTTTTACTTCCTCAGTCCAAGAACAAATGCACTTATTTTAAAGGTACACTATGCAACCGGTGTTGATTTTCCAGCGAGGCTCCCCCCAGAGGGCGAAAGTAAAAGTGCACTGTCGTAAATATGCTCAGCTGTTCTCCTGGTTTCTCCATCAAGCCAGGCGCGGTTGTTTTGAGCTTAGCAGCGAATGACTAATGCTGCGTTCACACTGGACGTAGCTGGCGCGACAGAAGCAGCGAGTTTACATGCAAAGTCAATGGTTGACGCGTCAAGGCGTCAAGGCGCAGCAAAAGGTCCAGCGGCGCGTTTTGAGCACCAGGCGCAGCACGTCTGAGCAGCTGAAGCAGCGCATCGGGCGCGTTTAACCCAGGGAGAGAGACACAGCGCTGATGATCACTCCTCTTAAACAGTTTATTGACGCCTAAATTAACTTAAAAAGCAGAAATCTGCCGGCAGAATATGCAGTTTGGACTATTTAGATGAAAAACATCTACCAGCTGCCGCGGTGAACCGCTGCTGATGAAGGGATCCATACTGTCGGCGCATCCCTGGTATGTGGGGGTCTGAGCGGCTCCGACAGAAAAAATATTGAAGGCAGGATAATAATCTGAATGAACTGGCTGCACTGATTACGTTTTCAGGTGTATTTTCTCACTTAAACACATATTAAAACTACTTTATTCCCAGTGTTGTGCCTGAACGCGTTCATTGAACGAAAGTTCATGAACTCGTTCATATTTTGGGCGAACGTGAACTGAACGTACTGCATTATTGCCTGGTGAACGTTATTGTGAACTCGTTCCTTCTGGCGTCTGTGAACGGCACACTCTCTCAGTTCAACTCCGTTCAATAGGTTGCCAGATTTCTATAAAGCCCTCCAGGCGAAACCCCGGCTAAATCACACCGTAAACAGGCCTTAATATGTAGCGGGAAAAACACCCAATCTGGCAACACCAGCTACCAGCGTCGTAGCCTACAGCCGCGTGCGTCATCAAAACAAAATGCAGCGTGGAAGCCACAGCAGCGTGTAGGCGACAAAGCAGCAGTATGATCACTTAAAACAGGTTTATGACCAGGTGGTCGGTGAGGATGATGGCAACAAGTTTGCCCGCCGGCTTTCAGTAAAAAAATCCGCCCTTCAGTAACCTTAAATTCCTACCTCAGCCTGGTCCCTCAGTTTGTGTTAGTAAAATCTTCTTGAGCGGAGGTCTTCAACAGGGGATCCGCGACCCCTAGGGGGTCTACGGAGGTACTGCATGAGGGTCTGCATGGTTAGTTGATATTTTTATATTCCCCCCCTGCATTTTTTTCCCCCACTAATTGAAATGTCTTTAAATACTCATTAACATGAAATCAACACACTGTAGTAAACAGATAAATGGAGACAAAAGATGTCTTTCAGTCATCAATGCTCACATTCAGCGACACACAGGAGCTCTTTCAAGCTGGGCACCGTTTCATTCACAACAACCAGGAATCAGAATCAGAAAAACTTTAATAATTCCAGGGAGAAATTAATTTCTTTACATTACTCCATCTGTAATAGAGTGACTATAGGACACAATTTCATACAATATATATAGTTAGGGGGTCCCCGCTCCATCTCGCCATCAGTTTGGGGGTCCTTGGTCTGGAAAACATAGAAGACCCCTGTTCTTGAGGGTTTTACTATCCATGTAACTTGTTTGTTAAACCTGCCTGGTATAATTTTCCAGGATTCCAGTATTCCTTTTTAGTATGTATTGAAATGGAATTTCAAACGGAAAAAATTATTAAAATAAAAAAAAAACATTTGCACCTTAAAGACTACTTTCCTATTTTTCTTTTAATAATTACTCATAAAAAGACCATTCAAGCAGCACATTTTTCCTGATGTTTTTGAGAATATACTGTAGGGGTGAAAGCTGCAGCTGCTACTAGTGTGAAGTGAATGGACAGCAACAAAGCGTTAAAGCAACAATGGGGAAATGCTGTCCCCTCAATGCTAATGTAAACCCTGGTTGGATAAGGATTCAAAACTGGATAGGAAGATGAAATATGACGCACAGTTTCAGAGTTACAACTGATAAAATAATTGCTGTCTGTGGTTCTACAGTAGGCTATGGTGTAATTGAGCAATATATGAAAAAAAAAAAAAGAACTATGAACTAGTTCATTTTTTGGTTTTGAATTATGAACTATGAACTGAACTAGTTCATTTTAAAATGTGTGAACTGAACTTTGAACTAGTTCACATAGAAAGAGAACTTTCCCAACACTGTTTATTCCCACTGATCACAGCAAATATAGCTGCAAGGCGGAGAAAGGTTAGTGAAGCTCCGCCCAATGCGCCTCAGACACACTTTTGCACTGTGCAGCCAGAGCAGCAAAGCTGCTTCAGAACAAACTGGTACAAGCAGCAAAAATGAAGCAGCAGACGTGCTTTTGCTGCGTGAACGTAGCATTACTGCACAAAGATTGCCACTGTGCTAGCAACGAGCATGCTTTTAACTGGGGGGTGTAGCAGTTCTCGCCGTAAAGCAAGACTGACTTTCACGAGACTTCTGAGCCTGTGGGTGCGGGTCGGTGCTCCTGCAGTTGCAAGTGCAGTATTTCCCCCACAGACCACCAGGGCGGCCGAGAATACCTTTGTTCAACCTGAAATGACTCATTTAATCATCCATAACGTTATGGAACACATTAATTAACTGAAAAATGTTGCATAGTGTGCCTTTAAGAAAAAAATGACTTATCTTGATTTCAATTTTTTCCAGTGTGGGAATGAGATATTCCCACTGAGCATAGAGGATCTATACCCTTTTGAGAGGCAGTAATGAATACAGTAATGAATTAAACTATGAAAAAAATATAAAACATAGTGAAAAGCTCTTCTTCCTAACACTGCTTTCTCTTCCAAACTGTTCATGTAGAGAACAAAGCTAAAGACCTCTTCTTTAGATGAAAAAATGTGCTTAGAGTTACATTCAGGCAACAGGCACAGCTGTTTTATTTGATGCCTTTCCCTCATGACTTTAGCAGAAAACCTGCTTTTATGCATACGAGTGGGTAAAAAAAAAAACGGGACGGCTGCATATGCCCCGCTTGTTAACAAACCAAAAAACGAATTACTTTAGGTAAATGTGAGAAAATGAAATACACTTTGTTCAACATCAATAGTTGTGATGCTTTTTTAAGTATATGCATTGCATTTGGAGCAAACCTGCACAGTGTATTGTGTTTGTGCACAGGAATCAAGGGTGTAAAAGGTACATTTCCTTTCTCTACCCTTTCTTTTCTAATAAATTGGGGTACCATGCAATGTCCTCATACAGCTTCAGGAATAATCCTTATAAGGAACTGAAATCTTAGCAGTAAAGTACATTAAGAAGCAGGTAACTAGTACTCTTGATATTTCCCACATTATCTTGAGTTGCAAAAAAAAAAAATTGTTAACTACATCTTCTCAACAGTCCTCTCAGCTGTTCTTCAGATAAGAGGAAATAAAAACGTGGAACTATGAGCTTCAGTGAACAGTGAATATAGAGCTGTCAGCCACAAAGAGCATTATCTGTTTCCACTTAAGCTTTGAAACATGAAATATTCTGGTCAATTTAAGCAAACTCTGCAGTTTAATACCAAAAGGGAAAAGTCTTCACTGTGAAAATCCACCCAAGTGATGCAAGAGGTTTGAGCTTTGAGAGTATTTCAATATTTCTTCCATTACTGCGATATTATGTGCTTTGATTCGAAGCCATTAGGCAGTCCTTATCTATGCCGAGAGTGATTTTTGCCCATCTCTATCGCCACAAGCAGTTCCCTTTTAAGCTACGGGGCTTAGGAAATTATAATGAAGAATGCCTGAATATCCACATTAAGAAGCAAATGTTTTCATTTTTAACAGATTGCAAAAAACTAAACGTGCGGATAAAACATTCATCAGTAAAAGCAACCTTTTTCCAGTGTTGGTTTCTTTTTCTTTTTTAGTTTTGATGACAGATTTCAGTAAAACTTGTTGTAAAACTTTGATATAAAACAGCTACCATTACTGTATGATTGGATGTGTCGTGATCTTACCTGACTTGAATGGCAGCGTGATGCAGGATTTCGCCGTCGCAGTTCCAGCTGCTCTCGGCTGTGCTGTAGTCACAGGTTTCTTGGAGAGAGGAAGTAGGACTTAGGTCTGGATTCTCTGGATGCTCGCTCTGATCTTCTACAGGGACAAGCTCATGGTGCCAGGGCTGGAAACGAAACTTTCTCACCCTGTGGACATCCACAAACCAGTGGTCGAACTGGAGAGAGAAGGCAGAGATGGGGTGAGGAATGGAACGGAGGACACCTTTGTTTCAGATTTAATTATTATAGCATAAAGATAAACAAATCCCATAATGCAACTTCTCAGAAAACCAGGGAATATTAGACTATTAGAGTTTTTGTTACAGAATTGTTAGCTTCCTAAAACTAATGTTGAGTTGTATACAAAACTGAAATTTCGCTTTGTACAACTGTCAGAACTTTTCCAATCTTTTTGAAGTGCAGCAGTGATCAAATGTAAACAGTGTGGGAGAAAAAACATGGTGCAAAGAAGTTCAGAGCATTGAAATATATATGGTGTAACTATGCAGTGTTTTGGTTTGGTGTTATCAAATGATGAAGAGTTTGTGTGATGATTTAGAACGCTCTCTATGATGCTACTGTAGAAGGTCATGCAGATGGGTGTGGGCGGGTGGGCTCTACTCATCCTCTGCAGGAACTACATGCGCTTTTGTGCCCTTTTGACCAGTGAGGTGGTGTTTACAGTCCAGTTGAGGGTGTCTGTGATGTGCACCCAGAGGAATTATGAGCTGCTGACCACCTCTACAGCTGAGCTGCTGATTAGCAGTTGAGTGTGGTTAGTCTGGTTCCTTCTCTATCGACGATCTCCTACATCTTCTCCACATTCAGGACCAGGCTGTTATCTCTGCACCAGTCCACCAGCTTTGCTAAGTGTCTCAACATTTAACTATTTGTGTTGCCAACCAGCCCATCAGTGAGAGGACCACCCTGGGATTTAACTGCTTAGTTTTAATACCAGGGGGCTGCAAGCATTAACTCGGCTCTTATGTGTTTACTGATAATGTCTCCAAACATGGGGGCTAAGAGCTAAAACACCTGATGCAAAAGCGAGGACACATATGAGAAAAGGCATTAAATAACACGGCTATCCATTACAATGCTAGGGGAACTTTGGAAGATTAAATAAAAGAGGAAAGAGAGATGAAAAGAAATTATTTTGTCACAATCTGCTTTCATCTCTCTGTGTGTCGCAGAGAGGTTCAGCTGCCCTATCCTCTTTAACTTCACAGGGTGCCACTTTCTCTCTGTGCCATCCTTCTTTTTTTACCCCCCCCCCCTTTTTTTTTTCCTTATCCTTTCTCATCCTCAAAGCAGACTGACAGCCATTTATTTCACATCAAGCCCACTTTATGACTGCAGCCGCTTTGCATTCATGCTGGACGGTCTGCCTAAAAAGCTTTCTGACAAGGCCATGAATACACTTAGTGGCTCCTCACGTCTAGTCCCTTTCTGCTTGGTTGGACTCAGATGCTGACATTAACTCAGCTTTGATACAATGTCCCACTCGCCCTACTTGTATGACTGCGTGTCTGCCTTTCTCTGATGTGGTTTATGCAGTAAATACGGATTTAAACAAAGGAAGACCCAAACCACTGCTGAGGCACTTTAATCTGCAGCCATCAGAAAATGAGATGAGCTGATTTGATATCATTTTTATTCTCCAAAAGCTTTGACAGCTGGATTCGTGAGACAAAAAAAGGACTTCAAACTGACAGTCAGGCTAGCATGCCAGGCTCTTATGTGCTACCATGTAGACGGAAGCATGTCTAATCTACACTATATTGCCAAAAGTATTTGCTCACCTGCCTTGACTCACATATGAGCTTAAGTGACATCCCGTTCCTAATCCATAGGGTTCAATATGACGTCGGTCCACCCTTTGCAGCTAGAACAGCTTCAACTCTTCTGGGAAGGCTGTCCACAAGGTTTAGGAGTGTGTTTATGGGAATTTTTTACCATTCTTCCAGAAGCGCATTTGTGAGGTCGCACACTGATGTTGGACGAGAAGGCCTGGCTCTCAGTCTCCGCTCTAATTCATCCCAAAGGTGTTCTATCGGGTTGAGGTCAGGACTCTGTGCAGGCCAGTCAAGTTCATCCACACCAGACTCTGTCATCCATGTCTTTATGGACCTTGCTTTGTGCACTGGTGCACAGTCATGTTGGAAGAGGAAGGGGCCAGCTCCAAACTGTTCCCACAAAGTTGGGAGCATGGAATTGTCCAAAATGTCTTGGTATGCTGAAGCATTCAGAGTTCCTTTCACTGGAACTAAGGGGCCAAGCCCAGCTCCTGAAAAACAACCTCACACCATAATCCCCCCTCCACCAAACTTTACACTTGGCACAATGCAGTCAGACAAGTACCGTTCTCCTGGCAACCGCCAAACCCAGACCCGTCCATCAGATTGCCAGATGGAGAAGCGCGATTCGTCACTCCAGAGAACGCGTCTCCACTGCTCTAGAGTCCAGTGGCGGCGTGCTTTACACCACCGCATCCGACGCTTTGCATTGCACTTGGTGATGTATGGCTTGGATGCAGCTGCTCGACCATGGAAACCCATTCCATGAAGCTCTCTGCGCACTGTTCTTGAGCTAATCTGAAGGCCACATGAAGTTTGGAGGTCTGTAGTGATTGACTCTGCAGAAAGTTGGCGACCTCTTCGCACTATGCGCGTCAGCATCCGCTGACCCCGCTCCGTCAGTTTACGTGGCCTACCTCTTCGTGGCTGAGTTGCTGTCGTTCCCAAACACTTCCATTTTCTTATAATACAGCTGACAGTTGACTGTGGAATATTTAGGAGCGAGGAAATTTCACGACTGGATTTGTTGCACAGGTGGCATCCTATCACAGTTCCACGCTGGAATTCACTGAGCTCCTGAGAGCGACCCATTCTTTCACAAATGTTTGTAAAAACAGTCTGCATGCCTAGGTGCTTGAATTTATACACCTGTGGCCATGGAAGTGATTGGAACACCTGATTCCAATAATTTGGATGGGTGAGCAAATACTTTTGGCAATATAGTGTATATGCTAACTATTAAAGTAGATTTGGTGCTGCTGTTTGGATCTCATTACAGCTTAAAAAAGTAGAACATTGATTTAATGGTGCTGAAAGGAGAAAAATGGCAACAGAGCAGATAGGAAAAAGAAGCAATAGCAACCACTTAAGACACATTTTTCCACTTGCGTAGCGTGTCCTGAATGTTTAAACCAACTGTTTTGTCTTTCTGCAAAAAGTCAGCGACAAAAACAAATTGCTTATTGACTGAAAATACTATTGTGGGTCTTTACTGATGTGGAGCCAGTTGGAAAATGAAAGAACATCTAGCCTTTCTTTCCTGTCAGAAAACACGCTAAACGCCTAAAGGAAATAGAGACAACATTCCAGTGTTGAAGTTCTGAAAGAAAGAAGTATGAGAGTCACTTTGTATCCCCTACTGCCATGGCCAAACGCAGGGCCCAAAAAATACTATTGCGAGTCACTTCTAGTTTTTCTTCTAGATGTTCCCGTGCTGTCTGAGGAGCTTCCTGGGCTGAAATATTTCCTCATGTAAATTTTCTTACACTCATCTACAACTTAAACTGCTCTCAACCTGCATTTGTCAGCTCTTCCAGAGGCTGCTGTTACTGGCGGAGTCACTAGGAGCGTCTCTATCCTGTATGTAGCACAAGGGCGTAGGTTTGATTTGAACTTTGGTAGGGACACTATTGGTCTGGTGTCATTGGTGCTATGCAATATGCACGCCCTTTTTTATGCTCGATGTGAGCATCCGTACTGATAAGAGAAATTCATTGTTAAAAGAGAAAAGCAACATTTTTCTCCATTAATAAAAATGTTATAAGCTCTACACTCATTAGATGCTGTTTATCAATGTTTGGAGTATCACCGGCTCTGATGAATGTGGAATTCGGACTGTTTTCCACTTTGAAAACGGTTTCATTTGAACGACTAAGAGAGAAGGTAAATACAGTATTTTCTTTTGAAGATATGGAATTGTGCAGAGTTAAACCCCACTCTAATATTTGTACCTACTATTCTCTCTCTGTATCAAGCAAAAATAATACATTCATTAAAATATTAACTTCACTATAAAAGTTGAACATCTGGGCTGTAGTTACTCTGTGTAGCCAATTTCATGTATTTCATCTGGGGCTGAAAAAATTTATCATATTAATTGATTATTTCAATAATCGTCAACTAATTTAGTAAGTGATTCATCATTAACTGGAGTATAGAGACTTTAAAACATACAGTAATATAAATGTAAAATGTGCCTTTCCCCACAGAGCAACCCACTTAGATCAGTTATTATATCAAAATTGTAAAAAATAAAAACAAAAAAATGAAAACAGTAATATCAACTAAATATCGGTAAAAAGGAAACCCTCACATTTTCTTTTTTAGTTGGCTGTGGCTAGGAATCAGAAATGTTGATGGCTTACAGCCTTTATTTGCCCATTTTTCCAGCAGTCTTCAGAACTCCTGGCTGACTCAGAATATTTCGTTTTATAAAAGAAAAAAAAAGGTTTTTGTTTTTTAGTGTACATGATATTCATTTTTTTATTGGGACTAGTTTTGTAGCCTAATATTAATTGTAGTAACCGCTGCATTCTAGTGTGAATAAATTTTCAATGTTGTGCTCCAAGCACACGCGGACTAGAAAACAGCCAATCAGAGAGAGAGAAGGCGGAACTTAAGGCAGAACAACCAATGAGAGTGGAGTTAAACAGCGCAGCACAGTTCCATGCGCTGCAATGTGAAAGGGACAGGAGAGACCAGGCAGAGGAGCTGCGAGAGGAAAAGAAGCCACTGCTGCAACAACTACTGCTGTAAATTATAAACATGTTGCTCACATCCAATTATTGGTAGGGACAATTAGGTTGGTTCAAAATTTTGGTAGGGACATGTCCCTATGGTCCCTATGCAAACCTACGCCCATGATGTAGCAGTTACCGTATCAACATGGCATGCTGATGACAAAGCACGGCACGTATGCCCAAACCCTCGAGCTACTGTTTTAATATGCAGTCAAACAACTAATGGTTCTTCAAATAGAAAACACCTTGCAGTTTGTTGGGAGACATAGATCATTGACCTGAAGTCAGTTTCAGTGGGATTTATTATCAGTTTATTACAAAGTAGGCATAATATAAATAAAAGAAAATACAGAGGAAATGACCTCGGTGCCCTGAATAGTAGTTACGGCCCTGCCTACTGCTGAGCAATAACTTTCTCTACAGAATGGGAAGCTAGAGTTTTTGCCTCTGATTAACTCTCTCTTGGCATTTTAAGTCTAATGACGCAGGTGTTTGCTCACTTGTTTAGGGCCCTTTTGCAATTAAATCCCCCAAAAAAAGAAAATTCTGGGATACTCCTCTGATAACTAAGAATTCACTATATAACATGAAAGCACCTGCATCTGGCAGTGTCTGCTTCATATTTAGGTTCCAACAGGGTAGGTAGGTGGGCTTATAGGAAATAGGCACTTAGGAACTACTCAAAAGAAGTGCAGTAGGATAAAGGAGTCTGAGATGTGCATGTTAGAACTTGTCACCAGGAGGTGGACTGTAGTTAGAGTGGTGAGGAGGGTCAAACCTTTACAGCACTGCAAACAGTCTCAACCAAATAGGACAGGCACAAAACAACTAGGGTCACAGCAATCACTTTACCAGGAGACCCCAGGCTTAAGGGTATTAAGGAAAGACACAGGTCATTGATTTGTGGCATATGCACAGTCCATGTGGAAAATGAGCCGCCCGTCACAAGGTCTGCAGCATTTATACAGTTTTTGCGGCTTTTTCCCCATTCTAGCTGGTCCCGGGTGGGCATGTTCAGCACAAACAGGAAGTGGACAACACCACACTACAAGAAGTACAAAACACAGCCGTTTAGAACTTTTTCAAAGCCTCTTTGTCCCATTCAAGAGAAACAGCAATTTCTTCCCAATAATTTTTACACTATCTGCTGATCGATGTCTCTAGATGTTTGCATTAGTGAACCCTCCCTAGTAGGAGCTGTTGCCTTTTCTTTTCCATGCAGTTACAAATTCTCCCTGCATGGAAGCCGCACGGACAAGAGTTGAAGCCTAAAACGACATAATGTGGCTGTGCAGGCCTCGTGGACGCATCAACCAAGCATTTGTCATTTCCAGTGCAAGACAATGCCTTGGAAGGCCACCAACTATGGATGAAGTACTCCCACCTCTATAAACGGACACAAGAGAGCCTAGAGTAGCCAGATTGGTGTTTATCTATTTAATGATCCCCATTAGTGTCTACGAGAAAAGAGACTACTCTTCCTGGGGCTAAGGACCTATTCCTGGGGACCACAGGTAAGCAGAAAGCAACCGATGACACCGCAGCACAGACCAAGCCCCCACTCAGAAAACACCACACCAAATAAGACACAAAGAATGAGCACTGCTAACCACGGTCCTGGGGGTTGCATTGATTGGTCACTCAAGTATAACTGAACTCACCATTGCAAAACAGTTTCTAGGAAGTTGGTACACAGTTTGTAGCGCCAATCCAAATAGTAGGTTGGCTCTGAAACTAAAATGCATTGGACTGCCAAAATCACATCTTTTTAATTAGAAAACCGGAAAAAAAACAACAACCCTTCTTTTCAAGAAAGTATTAATTTTATAAATTAATATAATTCGGATGCTCATAAAGCCAAAACTAGTCTGTGGTGAGTAATCTTGACAGCTTAGTGGTAAGAGAATTAATGACTGCTGTTCAGCATGTTTACAGGTGCTGGTCATAAAATTAGAATATCATGAAAAAGTAGATTGATTTCAGTAATTCCATTTAAAAAGTGAAACTTGTATATTATATTCATACATTACATACAAACTCATATATTTCAGATGTTTATTTTGTTTAATTTTGATGATTACAAATGACAACAAATGAAAATCTCAAATTCATCATATCAGAAAATTAGAATATTGTGAAAAGGTTCAAAATTGATGGCCCCTGGTGCCACACTCTAATCAGCTAATTAACTCAAACCACCTGCAAAAGCCTTTAAATGGTCTTTCAGTCTAGTTCTATAGGCTACACAATCATGGGGAAGACTGCTGACTTGACAGTTGTCCAAAAGACGACCATCGACACCTTGCACAAGGAGGGCAAGACACAAAAGGTCATCGCTAAAGAGGCTGGCTGTTCACAGAGCTCAGTGTCCAAGCACATTAATAGAGAGGCGAAGGGAAGGAAAAGATGTGGTCGAAAAAAGTGTACAAGCAAGAGAGATAACCGCACCCTGGAGAGGATTGTGAAACAAAACCCCTTCAAAAATGTGGGGGAGATTCACAAAGAGTGGACTGCAGCTGGAGTGAGTGCTTCAAGAACCACCACACACAGACGTATGAAAGACATGGGTTTCTGCTGTCGCATTCCTTGTGTCAAGCCACTCTTGAACCACAGACAGCGTCAGAAGCGTCTTGCCTGGGCTAAAGAGAAACAGGACTGGACTGCTGGTGAGTGGTCCAAAGTCATGTTCTCTGATGAAAGTAAATTTTGCATTTCCTTTGGAAATCAAGGTCCCAGAGTCTGGAGGAAAAGAAGAGAGGCACTTCATCCACGTTGCTTGAAGTCCAGTGTAAAGTTTCCACAGTCAGTGATGGTTTGGGGGTGCCATGTCATCTGCTGGTGTTGGTCCATTGTGTTTTCTGAGGTCCAGGGTCAACGCAGCCACATACCAGGAAGTTTTAGAGCACTTCTTGCTTCCTGCAGCCGACCAACTTTTTGGAGATGCAGATTTCATTTTCCAACAGGACTTGGCACCTGCACACAGTGCCAAAGCTACCAGTACCTGGTTGAAGGACCATGGTATCCCTGTTCTTAATTGGCCAGCAAACTCTCCTGACCTTAACCCCATAGAAAATCTATGGGGTATTGTGAAGAAGAAGATGCAATACACCAGACCCAACAATTCAGAAGAGCTAAAAGCCACTATTAGAGCAACCTGGGCTATCATAACACCTGAGCAGTGCCACAGACTGATCGACTCCATGCCACGCCACATTGCTGCAGTAATACAGGCCAAAGGAGGCCCAACTAAATACTGAGTGCTGTACATGCTCATACTTTTCATGTTCATACTTTTCAGTTGGCCAACATTTCTATAAATCCTTTGTTTTTATTGGTCTTCAGTAATATTCTAATTTTCTGATATGATGAATTTGAGATTTTCATTTGTTGTCATTTGTAATCATCAAAATTAAACCAAATAAACATCTGAAATATATGAGTTTGTATGTAATGTATGAATATAATATACAAGTTTCACTTTTTAAATGGAATTACTGAAATCAATCTACTTTTTCATGATATTCTAATTTTATGACCAGCACCTGTATACTGGCAGCTTTGAGTGAATATTTCTGAGTCAATGTCTGGCAACAGAAGCAGAACAAACTGCAAATATGATAGCTTTTTTTAGTGCATAAATTGTCTAAACTTAGTGAATAAACAAGTGAATGAATGTCAAATACAGATAAGAACTTCACCGGTACATACAAACAGTTTAAAGTCATACCTTTCTACCAGTGAAGCTCTTATAGATTGAGTGTCTGAGGGTAATAATAAGTAATCAGCAGACTTCCCCTGGTGAGGCTCTGTCCTGAGAGGAGCATTAGTCTGAAATCAGCCTGTTTTCCCATATAGTACAGGTGCTGGTCATAAAATTAGAATATCATGAAAAAGTAGATTGATTTCAGTAATTCCATTTAAAAAGTGAAACTTGTATATTATATTCATACATTACATACAAACTCATATATTTCAGATGTTTATTTTGTTTAATTTTGATGATTACAAATGACAACAAATGAAAATCTCAAATTCATCATATCAGAAAATTAGAATATTACTGAAGACCAATAAAAACAAAGGATTTATAGAAATGTTGGCCAACTGAAAAGTATGAACATGAAAAGTATGAGCATGTACAGCACTCAGTATTTAGTTGGGCCTCCTTTGGCCTGTATTACTGCAGCAATGCGGCGTGGCATGGAGTCGATCAGTCTGTGGCACTGCTCAGGTGTTATGATAGCCCAGGTTGCTCTAATAGTGGCTTTTAGCTCTTCTGAATTGTTGGGTCTGGTGTATTGCATCTTCTTCTTCACAATACCCCATAGATTTTCTATGGGGTTAAGGTCAGGAGAGTTTGCTGGCCAATTAAGAACAGGGATACCATGGTCCTTCAACCAGGTACTGGTAGCTTTGGCACTGCGTGCAGGTGCCAAGTCCTGTTGGAAAATGAAATCTGCATCTCCAAAAAGTTGGTCAGCTGCAGGAAGCATGAAGTGCTCTAAAACTTCCTGGTATGTGGCTGCGTTGACCCTGGACCTCAGAAAACACAATGGACCAACACCAGCAGATGACATGGCACCCCAAACCATCACTGACTGTGGAAACTTTACACTGGACTTCAAGCAACGTGGATGAAGTGCCTCTCTTCTTTTCCTCCAGACTCTGGGACCTTGATTTCCAAAGGAAATGCAAAATTTACTTTCATCAGAGAACATGACTTTGGACCACTCACCAGCAGTCCAGTCCTGTTTCTCTTTAGCCCAGGCAAGACGCTTCTGACGCTGTCTGTGGTTCAAGAGTGGCTTGACACAAGGAATGCGACAGCAGAAACCCATGTCTTTCATACGTCTGTGTGTGGTGGTTCTTGAAGCACTCACTCCAGCTGCAGTCCACTCTTTGTGAATCTCCCCCACATTTTTGAATGGGTTTTGTTTCACAATCCTCTCCAGGGTGCGGTTATCTCTCTTGCTTGTACACTTTTTTCGACCACATCTTTTCCTTCCCTTCGCCTCTCTATTAATGTGCTTGGACACTGAGCTCTGTGAACAGCCAGCCTCTTTAGCGATGACCTTTTGTGTCTTGCCCTCCTTGTGCAAGGTGTCGATGGTCGTCTTTTGGACAACTGTCAAGTCAGCAGTCTTCCCCATGATTGTGTAGCCTATAGAACTAGACTGAAAGACCATTTAAAGGCTTTTGCAGGTGGGTTGAGTTAATTAGCTGATTAGAGTGTGGCACCAGGGGCCATCAATTTTGAACCTTTTCACAATATTCTAATTTTCTGATATGATGAATTTGAGATTTTCATTTGTTGTCATTTGTAATCATCAAAATTAAACAAAATAAACATCTGAAATATATGAGTTTGTATGTAATGTATGAATATAATATACAAGTTTCACTTTTTAAATGGAATTACTGAAATCAATCTACTTTTTCATGATATTCTAATTTTATGACCAGCACCTGTATATCCCTGATGCAGCGATTACTGGGGCCTTTCTGGAGCCAGGTGGAGGTTATTTATGACACATGGGAATCCACAAGGGCTAAGGCGCTTGAACTGAAGAGGACCAGGCTGAGAAATTGAGCTGAGTCAGCACAGAAAGATGCTGACACAGCAAGACGGCAAACTCTGACTTCTGCTCTCTCATTTACAGCTTTAAAACTTTATCACTTCATCTGGAGTCTGATTTAGAAACTGCAAAATCCTTAAATGTTTTGCTCTTTTGTCCTTCAAAATTGAAGATGGTCAAATCTGAAATATTTCTGCATTTAGTGACTAATAACTACACCCCCACCTGGTCATCATTGTTGGTGTGTCGAAGAAGATGCTTGAAGAAGTCCAGACGGGAACACTTCCTGACCAGGATCAGGTCTGTGGTGCCATCAGCGAGGTGGGCGGAGGGCGACAGGCCTTTTGGACTCCGAGGACAGGCGCAACTCATGCTGGCCGAGTTGATGGCAATGAACTTACCATGGATCACACTCCAGTCTCCTTCGCCATCTAAAACACAGAAACACAACTAATTGTTGCAACAAACTTGCATAAAAAACTGCATCTATCAGTCGAAGAGAATAAGATCTCCTTGAATTTCATCACAGTCAGTAATGCCCAATCCTTCACCATTTGCATAAGTTAAAATCCAACATATGTATCATATTGTTTTTTTTGTGGCATTTAGCTGGAAAATGCATAATGAGACTCATTCAGGTGTAAAGCCTATAAAATTGAGTTTTCCTGTTGCTCATTCATGTGAACTTTCATAGCCAGGGAAACCTTATCTTTTGAAATTACCATTTCATATTCTCATGTCTTGTTCAAAAGCT
Source organism: Cyprinodon tularosa (assembly GCF_016077235.1). Lineage (NCBI taxonomy): Eukaryota > Metazoa > Chordata > Actinopteri > Cyprinodontiformes > Cyprinodontidae > Cyprinodon > Cyprinodon tularosa. The sequence continues at coordinate 523,285 of NW_024039696.1, forward strand.
TTCTTTTTCCGTTTTAGTATAATTAGAATAAAACATTTTTAATGTTTGTTAGCCTTTCGTGATAAACTACCTTGTTTACATTCATCCATCATACCTTTTCTTATCTAAAATCAAGTCAAGATGGCAACCGGCCTGAGGGAAACCCAGACAGCCTTCGTCTTTGGATCTTATCAGTTCTGAGGCCTTGATATGTATAGAGAACGTGCAGCTGATGTCAGCCAATCACGTGAAAGCCGCTAGTCCTCGACCATGGATGGCAAAACAAACCAGGTGTATATAGAACACGCCCAGTAGTTATTGCAGTGTTTCTCCAAATCACCTTGAAAATACCAACAAAACATGGTACTCTCGTGCTCAGCATACGGTTTAACTATCTGTTGTTATAGCCCTACGGACAGTACGTCCAGCTCGCTCCCCTCCTTCCAGCTGACTGACGCAGCACTCTCCCCCACTTGATATACAGTAGCAGCCATTCAAAATAAACCTTACCGGTCAAATGCCAGCCGAATGGCAGCCTACTCCCCTGCGACTCCCAGCAAAAACCCCTCCAACTTCCAGCCACTGGAGTGACCCCCTCCTTCTATTGGGCGTGCATTTTTTTTTTTTACTCTGACTCCACCCTTTCACTGAATTACAGGGTCTGACCACGAGATGACGCTTCTCTTTAGATCCGAATGTCCACAAATTATGACAGAAAGAATATATTAGTACAGAGATTGATGTTTGAAAAGGAATTGTAGGGGACCAGCCCTGGACCCATCAAGCAAAGTGGGGAAATTTTAAATGGCTGCTACTGAACACAAAAAAGCTGTAAGCATCTAATATCTATAAGTGCTTTTCCTTAAAAAATTATGACCACCGACTTAGCAGGTGATTATATCAGTCATGGTAGACGAAGTTGTGGATGTCCAAAAATGGCTGTCTTGAATCAGAGAAAACAAGCAACAGGCAAATTATAGACATTCTACCCTTAAACAAAGCCTCTTTCCCACTGAAATTAACAGGTTGACCGAGGTGTTTTTCAAACATGGAATCAACCAGCTAACAATCTGCATTTGCCTTCCTTTTCATTTGCAAAAATCTGGGTCTAATCCTCCTTGACAAGCCATGTGGCCTTTGTCCTCCATCATCCAGGGTTAGTATTGATGCTCTCACCAGTGCACCATGTTTGGCGATTGTAAAGAGAGGTGTCACGGCTTGTTAGATCAGATGTGACAGGCACTCTATATAATTGGACTTTATTGATCTAACATTGGAGAAATTTACCTCTGCAATTAACCCATCCCGTTGGGGAGCAGTGGGCTGCTATTGTGCGGTGCCCGGGGAGCAATCAGGGGTTAAGGGTCTTTCTCAGGAACCTAGAGTGCAGGCTGTGGGGATCAAACCGGATAATTGCAACCTTTTCAGAGCACAACCACACTGCACTGACGTCCATATGTTGCGTTCAATGGTGTGACTTAAAAAAGCGTGTCAACCAGGGTCAGAGCCGAGGTGATTTTAACACGCATAGCTTGGGGAGACGTGGGTCGGCGAGCTGTTAACACTTTCACCTAAAGCCAATTGTTCCTGGGTTTAAAGTGTTTTTGGCCAGTGGGAAAGGGATACAAGAGAACTTTTTGTAGTGTAGTGCTGTTTAACTCCCCATGTAAAGATTTAACATATTTAGAAAATGCTGGTTTGGCAGATTCTCCACTCATTTTGTTTAAGATGTCTGGATTATTAAGCATACCAGCAAAAACAGACAGTGGTCACGTGACTGCAGGTCCTCTGTCACTCTCATGAGCTCTGGGTGTAGTAGGACCTTCTTACAATCCCCAGATGCAAAAACCATATCAAGTTTGAGGAGATATGAGATTAGATGACCCTCCAAATGTTGACAAATTCATTTAGATGGTGCAACCTCACATATCTGCCTCTTGTGAAACCATAAATCATCCTCTTTAAGTCCGGGTTCCACGTATCAGTGCTTCATCTACAATGTTCTTCTGTCTGTGTTGTAAAAAAGAGAGATTAACGGAAAAGTTTTCTCTTTGGCTAAGTTTTTTTTATTGGCCATTGTTTGGAGATACTAACAGGACCTCACTCTCCTCTCCCAAACTATGTTTTAAAATCCACAAACACCTTTGGTCACAAAGGCAGCCATTGAGGAGTTGTGTCTGATTGAAATTGGTTGCAGGCTCAATTTTGTGCAGAGAATGCCGACGCATTCTTGCTTTGGTTGTAAAAAGACCGGATAGCCCTCACAGCCATCTCATTAGGTGTTGCAGAAAGTTGGCAATTTAACCAGCAGCAGATTTTCATTTTCTACAACCTGTTATTCTATGCGGCAGCCAAATCTCCATTTCTGACTTCCGGTAAAAATTTCTGTCCATGAATAGTTTCTAATCCAGTATCCAAGTTGTTGATTTTGCGCTGGTTCATTGTCTATTTTTTTCTTTGGCCAGTTAAGTCCTTTGCCACTTGGTTTCTACCTACTTCTTCTGCCTTATGAAATTTACCCTTCTCATAAAATGTCTTGAGGTAACCCGCTGAGTTTGTGCATTCACTTACAACAGCTTTCCTTTCACTATATACCCTAAAGTCAAGATTTCCCATCCCCTCAAGGGATCTAAATAAAACAGAGGCCTTTAGGCTCTTTAAATACCTACAGATTGAAAATAAAAATCTACCAATAATTGGCTAAAGATTGGACTTTTTGCACTTAAACTTCAGTCCAGAATTGCAGCACATTCCACTTTGATATGTTTAATCAAACTAAAAATGCACCGGATACTTTCTGTTAACCTAAAGTACTTTAGTAATACAATTTTGGACAAACTACAGATACTAAATAAAACGATGATTTGTTTTGGCTTCAAATTATTGCATATCATTTGTTTTGAGTTTGAGCTCCAAGTTTCTAACTTGGCAGCAGTGAAGCTGATGGAGGTCCATTAAGATCCAGATGTCTTTGCACTAAGGCTCAGAGCAGCTTCAACATCATGATGGAGGTAAAATCCAAAATGTAAATACTTACCCTTCTGTTTGCAATTAAGTTTGGCCAAGCAGGAGTTCATAATGTCTAAAGAGTAAACTCGATAAGCGGCACCCTGATTGTGCGGCAACCTTCAGTCAGATTGTCATGAATAAATGCACATGTGGCCACAAAATCCTAAATGACAGATGCGAATGTTGCGCTTCGCAAGTCATGACTCTGTTCCTGGGAGATTAGCCACTGTTTACTCGAGTAAAGGTGAGTTTAGGCTCCTTAGCCCCACGGGGAATGCCGCTGTCTGTCACCGGCGTCATACTCGGCGATGGAAGCCGCAACAAACTGATCACAGGCGTCCAAATTAGCATACGACTGGTTTAGGAGAACCTCGGAGGGAAAATTATGTGATCTCAGACAGCAAAACGATTCATTACCTTTCCCCCTCGTTTTGTAAAACAAACTTAGAGAGGTGATAACGCGAGCCGCTGATAACAAGCCCACAGAGGGAACATTAAAAAAAACAATATTCTAATTGGGAAATGGTGATTAAAGCTTCACTTTAAAAACAAATCCAAACGGAACAACTCCACTGACTGTTGACTGTGCATTAGGAGAATGTATCCAAATGAGTATTTACTTTGGATGTGGAGACCAGCTCATTTGCAGAGAGGGAGTGTGTTGTGCCTCATTGATTTAGCAGTTGTCTGAGATTTCCCTCAGCAGAGAACCAAATAAATAAATAAATAAAACGCCACAAAAACAAAGGGTGGCTCTGGTACACGGCAAACCCCTCCTGACAGAGCTGGCAAGGAAACATTCTTTTTTCCTGATTAGTGGGAGTCTGTCAAACAGCAAACACAAACAGGTTATGCTTGCTGTCATATCTATCCAGGCAAATAAACACACACCAACGCGCCATAGGAAGCTGCAGCCGCCAACAGTCGATAATCTAAAATCTAACATAAAGACAATAATTGGAAAGAGAAACCACACACAGAGAGATTATCAGCAGCTCAAAGTATGCACATGATGCTGCTGTCCACATAACAAGAGGTTTGTGCTGATGTGTCAGTGGTTGCAGACGATTGCAGATAACAAAAAGAATGGTCTGCACATAGTTAGATGGGGAAAAAAATACAGGACAAGGGTTTGGCCATCAGGGACCTGATAATGCCACCACACAGAGCTGGATGCCAGAAACTGGGATAATCTTTAGAAACGATTCATAGGGCAAATAGAAAAATACAAATATTAAGTTTAATAGAATAAAAAATGTTGATTTTATGAATATATTTGATAAGATGAATTAAGTTTTTTTATGTTTTAGCAAAGGTTAGACAGGTTGCAGCAGATGGCCTCTCACAGTGATCCGGGTTCTGAGTTGATTTCTTTCTACTTAAGTTGAGTTTTTTTTCTCTCCACTGTCGCTGCATGTATTCTCTGTATGAGGGATTGCTTTAAACTCAACCACGCAACTGAGGAGACTGCCCACTGTTCCTAAATGAGCTTAAACAGGCAAAACTCTAAGCTGATAGCAGCTGGATTAGTGCTTTAAAAATCAGATATGTCGACGAGAAATATTGTAGCGTTTTATTACAAAGAGATTCTGTAACACAGCGTATATTAAGGGAAAAATGATCTCCAGCAGGGAAGAATGCAGAGGCATTTGCTGTATTTTCTCATCAATACCTAGTCAGGAATCTCATTAACAATCGTGTCACTCTGCAAAGGAAAAAACATATTATAGGTGACCATAAACTGATATTTTAGATGACGAGTCTTATTTACAGTCTGTCCAACTCATGTACTTTATCTTCTTTTAAAATGCAGAGCAGAAAAAAAAATGCTAATCTTCCAGCTGAATGAAATCGGCTTTATCCAGAAAGACATCCAGTGTTGAATTGTCTCATCTTCTCTGTGTTTTTTCCCCACATTCTCAGACTACAACTCATTTTTAATGGCAGCAGTGTCAAAACAGAGAAATTAGCTGATAACAAGGCAGAGGAATGAGGGGGAAAAAAAACAAAAAAAACCTTTCCCTCTAATTCAGTCAGCACATTTCAAATAATGAACCAGAGGCTCTACCTTCAGCTGGCTTCTCCTTCTCCTCCGACACCTCATTGTGCTCGTCTTTTGATGAGTGCTTGTGTTGACAGATGCGGCACCTGAAACACCAGAGCAACCTTGTTTTACAATCATTAAATCATCGGCTGTTGCTGACATTCAAGCCTGTAACGGGCCCTAATGATTCATTAAACCCAAATATATTCAGAGCATTTTAACTCCCCTGAATCTTTTGTTTTTACTATTTACATTTTAGCTGTTTTTTTTCGGTAACTGAAAAGGTCTTCTAAAGCATATTGATGTGACTTTTCACTGTGAAATAAGTCATCATGTGATAGGATAATGGATTTCGGCTTCCATAGCAAATTTAAATAATGTCCGCAGCCAGAATATCAAAAACCGAAGCACTTAAGTCGAAAGCTTAACACACAGACGTAATCTGGGTTTCAGTTGTGAATAATTTAGCCTCATGAAAACCAAACGTTACCGATTAAATTGACTGAATGTCATCAGATCAGTTTGGATTTTATATGATGTCGTTAAGCAGCAGATGTTATTTACCCAGATCGACACTGCAGCTTGTCCCTCGGATGTCCCACGTTGTCCTCTGCTGGTAAAAAGGAAACTGTGCCTTCGTAGTGGTTGTGACACAGAAAGGTCTTAAACCCTTAAAAAAGAGGGAAAATTCTGTTAAATGGTGTTACTAACCTAACAAGATTTCTTCTTAACTTAATTTTTAGATTAACAAACAAAAATTCTTATTTTACAGAAAAACATGAGACATTTCTAGCAATCAGTAATTTACTTATTTCAGCATCCAGCTCAAATTTCTTTCAGCTGCTGACAAATCATGAGCTCTTGAGCTGGATGTCATGTCATGATGTTTCCAAAAAAGAAAAAAACTATTCACTGAGCTTTGTTTCCATGTTGGAAGACGTTTCGCTTCCCATCCAGAAAGCTTTTTCAATTAAAAATGTCAGGAATCGCTATGAGTTTGAGGTTTTATACAATAGCCCATCAAAAACTTGTTTTTGTTTTGAGAACATGCAAATTAAAACTTTGGAATTTTGGAAAATTTTGGAATAACTATGACCTGGATGACTGATAATCTTCACCAGCATTATGTCATAATCCTGCAAACAGATTCCATGTGACAGAGGAGGGAGAGAATGAAGAAGGTATAATGCACCCAAAGTATTTCTGTGTTGAAAATCTTTTGACTCAACTTCTAATTATGCATTCAACAAATCTTTTGATGGAAAACAGATTATAAGAAATCTGTTGTTGATAGACAGCCATAAAACGGGTCACAGAACAAGTGGAAGAAGGTATAGTTAGAGCAATGGATTTGACTGGGTTTGCCTGAGGAACGTTTTTATTTTGGTGTAGCTTTTCTCTGTTTGGTGCTCAAATGTCCGGCAGCAGTAAATGCAACACCTCTGGCCTGCAAAACAATGGCGGAGAATTAAGAGTATTGGGAGGGTTTTTTTTGTAGGTTGGGAAAGAAATCCCACTCACCAGATCAGCCATTTTTACCCAGAGGAAACCCAACTTCTTAAAGGTATAGTGGAGGATGTTCTTTTTCCAGGTGGATCATCAAAATAAGTGGTCCTCCTAATTGTCAATCATTCTGGTGGTATGTCTACATAAGGCCGTCCTACGTGCTCGTCCCCATTTTCACTCACCAGTGGTGAGCTTGAGATAATGAAAAAACTTGCAAATCTTCTATTAGAAAGTAAGCTTGTATGAGCGATGCAAACAGCAACTTTTAAACAGAGCATGCACAATGAGAAATGGGCCCATGCATGCTCTCACACGTATTTAATTAAGCGTTCCCTCACAGTAGCGGGAACAGGGTTGTGCATTTTCATTTTTTTTTAAGTGGAGAGGGCGGGTCTTTTAAAAAATTTGTGAAAAAACTCCATTATACCTTTGATATATTGTACTGTACTGTTTTGGTGCAGCTGGAGTTTATTTTCCCAGCATGCAATGGGCAGCATATGTGGATAGGAGAAGCTACCAGTTAATGTAGATCATTGCAGGTTGAAGAGTTACGTTGATATTTGTTGATGCTTTTATATCCATTATATGCTACTATAAGTGACGTTATAATCTGACATATTCATTACCACAGCATGAGTGAGGTCTCATCAACAGGTATATAAATGGTTGTTGTTCAGTATAGTGGGTCACGCCTTCTGGAGTTGTGCAGTGTATGGAGTACGGAAGTAACAATTATCGCTATAGGATATATTGGAAAAACAGTTCCAGCTAGATATATTTTTGAACATACAAAACCATGCCTCTCCCTTCCAAACCCTCGTAACCACGCCTTCAAAACTGCTGTCTACAGCACGTCTAGAGCAACAGGAGCAGCTGCTGGCAGGGAGACAGGCAGCATTGATGATGCAGAGCGCTCTGATCACTCCCGTGAAACAGTTTATTAACGCCTAAATGAACTAAAAATGCCAAAATCTGCTGGCAAACCACGTATGCTTTTTACTGGATTAAATGAGAAATTGCATCTAGGCATGCAGTCATTTTGTCATAAACAGTGAAAAAGAAAAAAAATATGGAAATAGTTTAGAAATAAAAAAGACAAACAGTAAAAAACAATAAAGGTTAAAATGATTGCTGGCATACCTGACAGGTCGTATCTAGCAGGACCAAGCCACCGATTCCTCTCACTGTCTGTTAGAACATCGCCATAGAAACCATACCCAAGCAGAGAAACAGAGTATTTGAGGAAGACGTCGTTGTGGTGAACCGAACATACATCCATTGGCTGAGAATCACCTGTGAAGACGCCACAGAGTGATGCTTAAAATACTAAAGCCAGTAGCTATAGTGATTGCACAAAGATTCTCTGTTTGTTTCCTCACAACACTGATAACATCGGATATGGGACCGTCTAAGCAGGGGCTTAAAAAAGACACGTGTTGGCAGGATTTCAGGAACCTAAACTCACCGACAATGATGTGTAAGGCAGATGTAACTGGATCGTTTGTTCCCACTGTGGCAAAGCAGATACAATCGGTAGACCCTGTTGGACACACAAGGGGATGTTGTATTAGAAACACCTCGGTAGCAACATCAAAAAGAAGATTTTGCCCTAGTGTTAAATTATTGTTAGATCCAAGATAAATCCATGAACTGAATGAATCCTGTGATCTTCACTCATTTTCAGGGATTATTCACAGCTGTACAGGTGGAAAACTACAAACATGTTTCATTTTTAGCTATTTCATGTGTTTCAGCTTGGAACGCCTGGTTGAATCCATTCCAGTGAATATCGGTCATCTTTTTTTGCTTTTTTTCCATCTACAGAAAAGGCATAAAATGTTGCAATAAAAATATTATCCTGCTGATAAAAGATATTCAACCACCACTTTTTAACAATCATTGTGATCACTGTTCCCTCTCCGCTGCGCACTGCTTGCACATTCTCAGCGCACCACAAAAACCAATATAAACTGTAAATCAATTAGACCAGTGCTTTTCCTGCAACACTAAACTCAATATATTAAAAAAACCTAACAAATAAGGATAATGTGTAAGTTAATTTTTTTTTAGCATTTTATCACAAATTACCTCAGCCTGCTGGATCTATTCTTCAATTCCAGTTTCATATATCACCATCAAATCAGCTTTATAATGAAAATTTAAGAGTTGGATTTGGATTGATATTTTTAATAAAACGTTTTTGTCCTTTAAAAAAAGTTCATCAAATTCAGCGCATCAAAGATCGCAACATGCATAAACAATCCAGCAAATAATTTTCCAGAACAATAAAACACTCTGGTTCCTTACAGCCCTGCTACCCAAAATCCACACAGTTTAAAGCATTCCTATTCATCGTGCAGCGCGATGCCCTGTGTGACTTTTTCTGCTAATTTCAAACAAATGATGAAGCATAAATGCAAACAGGGGTCAATCGGCACATTCTCAGTTATGGTGGCAGCAGCACTTAGATGTGAAGAGCTAAAGGAGATCTCACAGCTGGATATCTGTGCTACATTTCAGCATCCGGTGCTGATTGTGAAAGAAGATTTAGTTTAATTAATCTTATATAAACAGCATCCAGAAAGCTCTTAAAGAGGCCTATTTGGACAATTATTGGAGAAACAACGAGGGCAGATGTGAGAAATTGATCAAATGTAAATCATATTTATTTATATTCTAGTGACATTTATTAAGATATTTTATTTTTTATTGTAGAAATGCTAAAAAACTATAATAAAAAAATGTAGAGTAAAAGAGTTACTAAAACTCACCTTTCACTGACCTCACCTATAAATTGTTCTGTGGTTTTTGTTGTGGCTGTATTTTATATATTTTTTTTACCTTAGTTTCCATCATTTATTGTATAAAAAAACCTGTTCTGTTTTAAGGGCATCGTGCGTAGCTTGGTCATGATTTGGGAAACTGGTGCAGCTCTGCTTTATTCGCTTTAAGGAAAGGCCTCTGTAAATATATTTTATTTTATTTATTTTACCCAGGTCACTGCTTCGGAAGGGCAAATATGCGTACTTTCCTGCACAGATTAGGACATATATTCTGATGCAATTTTGATGAATTATAAATTTTGAGGTCTCTGGGTGACATGTTTGGGAAACCCTGCTTTATGTAGAAATCATTTAAAAGTTAAACTGATGTTTGACATTTATTTACCCAACAGATGCTCCAACCAATCCAATTTTCTATCTCTTCAAAATCACTTTCTTAAACATTTATCATATTTTCTGGATTATAAGGCACTCCAGACCAAAAGACGTGCCATCCATAAAATTCAAAATAAAACGGAAAAGACATATATAAGGGAAATTTATTTGATAAAATCCAACACCAAGAACAGAAATGTCATCTTGAAAGGCAATTTAAAATAAAAATAGAAAAGAGACAACAACAGGCTGAATAATTGTACAGTATTCTAACATTACATGACACAAACAATGAACTAGAATGTGTCTGGTATGTTAAAATAACATATTAAAGAGTTATTCAGCCAACTATAGCATAAATAACATGCTAACAACTTTGTCAAACTATCCATGTCACTCCAAATTACTAAATCCAAGGAAATCTTCGTCCTTGGTGTCACTTTTAAACAACTCTGCTAACTCCAAACTTTTTTCTGCTGCTCGATTACCATTTTCAGCGGCATATTTTTCTATTTGCAGCTTGTAATCTGCAGAAAATTATTTTCTTTTCGGTGGTATTTTGGTTAAGCCCTAAGTTTAAACATTTTTATAAGTGTCATCTTGTGGTTTAGTGTGAAAATAACATGAAATTATATAATATGTTAATAATTTCACATATAAGTCACTCCAGAGTCGCACCCCCTGCCCAAACTATGAAAAAAACTGTGACTTATAGTCCGGAAAATACGGTAATGTCTTTACGGTGCCTTAAAAAATTGTTCACATGTAAATGAATGTTTCATTTACACGTTCTGTTAATAAAATGGTGCAAATTCTGAATCTACTTCAATTCTAGTTTGTGAAGCTACAAAACTTAAGAAATGAGTGTAGATTTTTTCTGTTTTTTAAGGCAGTGTAGACTCATCCCAAACAGTATTGTAAACCTCTTCTTTGAAATGATTTTGTAATCAAACACTTTGTTTATGAAGGCTGCAGAAAATCTCTCTTCTGCTAAGTTTTAGAGATAATGTGGACTAAATTTGGTTTACCTGAGCAGCCATTAATCTGTGGACAGTATAAGTAGGACTGCAAGTTAAAAAATAAAACATGCAATACATACTAATGGATATGCATTTATAGATAGGAACAAAGTCAGTGGAGGAAAAATTAGAATCTGTCTTTTTTTAATTCCCACCCCTTCTAGAAAACAAGCTGCATTCTTTCCTCCTTTTTTCTCTCGTGCATATAGCTTTCAAAACATACATAAATATGGGACTAGTTCTGTTTAACATGCTTTCCGTGCCTCCCTTATTTTTTTCAAATCTTCTGTTTAATCTTCCTATTTTTTTTTTTTAAACCACAAATAAGATCTGTCACAAAAGCTGTGGTGATCAACCGAATGAAGAATTTTTCAGGACCACAACCAAGAAAAGCAAATGTAGCCGAATGATTTCATTAGGCGCAGGCAAAGAGACGTAGCAGTCATTAAGTATACTAATCGGATACCTTGGGGCCCTGGGCTATCATCAGCACTCTTCAGCCAACAAATGAAGGAGAAGAGGCATTCCCCGCCTTGTGAGAAATGTTGAGTTTGATATTAAATCTTTCAACTTGAGAGGTAATAAGACTCCATCGCTCTGTGAGTGGGCTCACAGAAGCATGACAGGGCGATCAGGCCTGTCATTCGGAGACGGACACACAGATGAGTATGAAGATCAGCTCCCTTTCTAGCCTCTTTAGGCTTTCTATGAATATCACTTATCTGGCCTTTGCTTCCTCTTCTCTGAGCTTCATAATCACATCTGAACACTTTGAAATTGCTCCTGACAGCTCTGCTACGCTTGCCTTTTTTTGGGGGGGCTGATTGTATAAAAGCAGTGACATGCTGCGATTTGAATCCTCTAAAGCTGCTCTGTACAAGCCAGCTTCCATGCAAATGTTGAACAACGTTCAGCCCTCAGACGCTTTGTTTTATTCCCCTTAAGTTTCTCGGGCGCAGTCATCTGTTTGCATGTTGGAAAAACCAAAACCCATCACAAAGCATATCCTCATCTTAACAGCTTCAGTTTTTAATGTCTCTCAAGTAACATCATCTCATCATTTCAAAAATTTTTTTTTAGCTCTTTCACAACAAAGGCTCTCATATGATGTTTTTGCTGTATGAATGTATAGATAATCAATTTCATGGCTACACTTGTGCTTAAAACTTATGAAACAGACCGCTTACACACTTAAAAATTTATATAACCTAATTTTACTGTGCTGTAATTTACTAATTATTTTTTTTCAGTTTTGATGCTTTAATTTTTAATTATTTATTGTTCATGAAATTCTGTCTTTAAGCACTTTACAATACAAACCAGTGCTTTTTTTTTCAAATGTCAGGCAAACCAATGCAATACAGACTAGCAAATAAAACAAAACATTAAAGATACCATTAGGGCTGGGTTAGTGTTAACGATTGTTTTGTTAATCGATTAAGCTGTCATTTATTTTTCCGATTAATAATCAGATGTCAAAAGGTTCCTTTAAAGAAGTTTTGTTTACAGAATTAAACCAGCTGAAAACTACCACTTGAGGAGTTCTGGATAGAGCATACTGACAGACGAAAAAGATTGATCTTAAAGGCACAGTGCAGACTTTGTCACCTAAAGAGTTCATGCATATGAGTTATATGATTCAAAGCAAAATACAGGCAGAGAAAGATAGCAGGCTACAAACAAAAGCAACTAGGGGCACCAGACAAAGCATATAGATTAACGGGGGAGAGTTGGCCTAGTGGTTAGAGCAGTACCCTTGTGCTCTCAGAAGGTTGCAAGTATCCGGTTCAATCCCCACAGACTGCACTCTGGGTCCCAGAGCAAAACCCTTAACCCCATACTGCTCCCCAAAGGGGATGGGTTAAATTCAGAAAGTAAATTTCTCCATTGTCAGATCAATAAAGTTCAAATTCTATCCCATTGATTTCTAGACAGGAAACTTTCAGGTCTAGTACCCCTAGTGGCCAAAAGTTAGATGGTTTGCCTTTAAATGCAAAATATTTATCTATATATTTTTTTTATTCTTGGTATAATTACTCCTCTAATTGGGTATCTCTATCAGCTAAAGCAATTTTTTAGGGTCTCTATATTCCAGGTAATGATTAAAGTACTACTAAATTAGTAGATGATTATTTCAAAAATCAATTAAACAGGATTAACACGATTACAGGTGCTGGTCATAAAATTAGAATATCATGAAAAAGTAGATTGATTTTAGTAATTCCATTTAAAAAGTGAAACTTGTATATTATATTCATACATTACATACAAACTCATATATTTCAGATGTTTATTTTGTTTAATTTTGATGATTACAAATGACAACAAATGAAAATCTCAAATTCAGCATATCAGAAAATTAGAATATTGTGAAAAGGTTCAAAATTGATGGCCCCTGGTGCCACACTCTAATCAGCTAATTAACTCAAACCACCTGCAAAAGCCTTTAAATGGTCTTTCAGTCTAGTTCTATAGGCTACACAATCATGGGGAAGACTGCTGACTTGACAGTTGTCCAAAAGACGACCATCGACACCTTGCACAAGGAGGGCAAGACACAAAAGGTCATCGCTAAAGAGGCTGGCTGTTCACAGAGCTCAGTGTCCAAGCACATTAATAGAGAGGCGAAGGGAAGGAAAAGATGTGGTCGAAAAAAGTGTACAAGCAAGAGAGATAACCGCACCCTGGAGAGGATTGTGAAACAAAACCCATTCAAAAATGTGGGGGAGATTCACAAAGAGTGGACTGCAGCTGGAGTGAGTGCTTCAAGAACCACCACACACAGACGTATGAAAGACATGGGTTTCTGCTGTCGCATTCCTTGTGTCAAGCCACTCTTGAACCACAGACAGCGTCAGAAGCGTCTTGCCTGGGCTAAAGAGAAACAGGACTGGACTGCTGGTGAGTGGTCCAAAGTCATGTTCTCTGATGAAAGTAAATTTTGCATTTCCTTTGGAAATCAAGGTCCCAGAGTCTGGAGGAAAAGAAGAGAGGCACTTCATCCACGTTGCTTGAAGTCCAGTGTAAAGTTTCCACAGTCAGTGATGGTTTGGGGTGCCATGTCATCTGCTGGTGTTGGTCCATTGTGTTTTCTGAGGTCCAGGGTCAACGCAGCCACATACCAGGAAGTTTTAGAGCACTTCATGCTTCCTGCAGCTGACCAACTTTTTGGAGATGCAGATTTCATTTTCCAACAGGACTTGGCACCTGCACACAGTGCCAAAGCTACCAGCACCTGGTTGAAGGACCATGGTATCCCTGTTCTTAATTGGCCAGCAAACTCTCCTGACCTTAACCCCATAGAAAATCTATGGGGTATTGTGAAGAAGAAGATGCAATACACCAGACCCAACAATTCAGAAGAGCTAAAAGCCACTATTAGAGCAACCTGGGCTATCATAACACCTGAGCAGTGCCACAGACTGATCGACTCCATGCCACGCCGCATTGCTGCAGTAATACAGGCCAAAGGAGGCCCAACTAAATACTGAGTGCTGTACATGCTCATACTTTTCATGTTCATACTTTTCAGTTGGCCAACATTTCTATAAATCCTTTGTTTTTATTGGTCTTCAGTAATATTCTAATTTTCTGATATGATGAATTTGAGATTTTCATTTGTTGTCATTTGTAATCATCAAAATTAAACAAAATAAACATCTGAAATATATGAGTTTGTATGTAATGTATGAATATAATATACAAGTTTCACTTTTTAAATGGAATTACTGAAATCAATCTACTTTTTCATGATATTCTAATTTTATGACCAGCACCTGTAATTGTTTTCATTATGCTATATTTGAAAATATATTAACAATAAGACCTCCTGAGGATTTTTTTCACCTTTTGCGCAGCAAAATTCCTCTTAGATAAGGCAGATGGCCTTTAACAAAACTCTCCTCCTTAAGTCTTCCTCTGAACAAGCTGTTTTGGCTTTACATGCCCCTGTCCTCCCGCGGGCTGTGCCCCCACAACCCGCAACCATGACAACTATTCAGATTTTCAGTTTCAGGACACATACTGTATGACTGTTACTTTTTTTTAAATAAAATGAATCTTGAATCAAATGGGACCTATTAAAAAAACAGTTCAAACCAACTTGAAAGCAGCAAGTGATTCTTCACAACATTTTTCTAAAAATTGTAAAAGAAAAACCCGCTAACCAGAAGAAATGACACAGTGTTTTTAAGATAAATAAAAAAACAAGGCACAAATAAAAAAACAAATGCTATTCTCGAAGAGCTACACAATCTAACACCAGTCCAGCTGTGCTTTTTCTGGGTAAGAAAGGCAATAAACTATGAGAGTAGCTGTAGCTTCAGTACAAAATTAACACAAAGCATAATATGCTTTGTGTTAATTTTGTTAGAAAAATGTATATTATACATTTTTCTCATTCTAGAATCTGTTTTTCAACAGATTCAACAGAAAGACTGAAGATAAAGTTACCAGCATTAATAGTTGCAGTGATGCAGTAATGGACAGTGGCATGAGAAAAAAAACAAACAGATAGGAGCAAATAAAGTCTCTCAGCAGCCTGGGCTTCTGATGGCGTAACTATAGATATAGCTCTGGAAAATCTAAGTCAAATAAACTAGAAGATGATTTTTTTGTGTGCTTTCTTTTAAATGTTATTTTCCAGAACTTCAGACAAAAGCAATGATGTGTTTCCCCAGAACAGCCTCATAATCGAAAGATTTGATTTCCATTGTAGTTTTAGAGTCACCAAACCTGCAGTCTGAATACAAGGTGCTATAAAACTCTGTTGATTGTAAATTAACAAATACAAAACAAACTATAGCATGAGCAAAAGAAACAAAAAAGCTCTGTGTGTCTTAAGAGTGGAAAAAATTATTAACTTTGGGGACCAAAAATATTAGAAGTATTACAGGTGTTCTTTTTTATTATTAAGAAAATGTTTTTCTGGGGGGAAAAAATGCTTAGTTCAGGGAAGGATTTACCTTTTAGCGTAACTTTTGGTGTAAAACTAGATTTGTTCTTATTTTCTTAACTGATATAAAACAATGCTCTGAGCTTAAAAGATTGAAGAAATGTTTGGCTGTTGATTTTTTTGTTGTTGTTTTTTTTGTTTTTATCTTTCACCGCAACTTGACATTCCAGTAAAAAAATTTGAGCATTTTCTGAAATATTACAGGAAGTTCTAATGATTAATATAGCACAACAGATATATTTTTTTAATCTGCTCATTAGAATCAGTTTATCTCCATTACATTCAGATTTCATTTCATTTTGTAGCAAGCTGCTTGATTTTTATCAGCTAAAAAGAAATAAAACCTCTGACATATTGATTCAACAGTGTTTTTAAAACAAACTAGCTAAACAGAATCATCTTTATCCAGATGAATCATTAACTGTCTCACCACCCCTTTTTAAAAACAAGGCGGCCACCGACATCAAGCTGAGCTCAGGATATCCTCACGCTGGTCTTCACACGTCCTATTTCCATCCCGCTGAAATGTACAGTGATTTTAAAAATGTCACGCAGCATGTTCCCAATCATGCCACTTAGGAGTGATTGACCTCTTTGGGGATCATAGAGGCACCCTGGCCTGTTGCCATGGAGATTATCTTACATAACTAAGCACCCTGGGAGCATAAAGTCCTGAAAGTGTAACAATTAAAAGTAGATAAATCATTTACACTTTCTGTAGAAAACTTCAATCTCCTACTTTTGCATCTCTTCCATGCAAATGACTTAACCGTCACTTTTATTAGTGACTTTTGGAAAACACCTGAAGACCCTGATTAGACTTTAAGCATTCAGCTAAGTGATATATCATGACTGCACAGGACAAAAAAGGAAGCGATTTCTCCCTAGAGAGTAAGGGAATGTTGTATCTTTAAGGCATGCTATAATACTTCAGTCAGGATAACATGATTTACAAAGGCAGCGGCTGCGGGGGAAATATGTAAGGTGGTTGTATAATTTAATGTAAACCTAAGGCGGTAGCTTTGTGAAAAGACCTTGGAGAAGAGCCCATTTCATTTTTTTTGACAAAATGGAGGAACCTACAGAATCTCAAAACTCTCACAAAAACTGGACAGTAAAATATTAGAAACTCTTTTCCTTACCCAAAAAGTCACATTTTAAACTGAGACAATCTAAAGGTTGGGTTGTAATCTGAAAGCAACATGATGGCATGGATCTATCCTGCCTGGCATCAACATCTCAGGCTGCTGGGGAATAAAGAACTTTATTGATCTCAAATTGGACAAATTCAATTCTGCGTTTAACCCATCCAACCACTGTGTGGCGCCAAGGGAGCCATCTGAGTTTAAGGTTCTTGCTCTTTGACCCAAAGTGCCAGTCTGTGGGATTTAAATTCAGAACCTCCGGGACTTTACTTTTCTATTAACATTGCAACATTTAAGCACTACCATTGTTGACCAGCTTCACCCAGTTATCAGCCCATAATCAGCCCTTTGAGGGCCGCTGCCCTGCAGGTTTTAGAGGTTTGCTTCCTTCAGCACAGCTCATTCTGATGGGTGCAGTTCAGCAAAAGCCTCTTAATCAGCTATCAATGAAAATGAGCTGTGCTGAAGTAGGGAAACCTCTAAAACCTGTAGGACAGCGGCCCTCAAAGGGCCCAACTTTGGGTATGCCTGCTTTAAAGTGTAATTCCAGCAGAGCATTACAGCATGACCCTAAGCTCTAAACATCTCAAACCAGTTTCTTTCACATGATGATTAGTTCACTAAACTCCAATGGTCTTCACTGTCACCAGATCTCTATCTGATGCTGCAGTATGATGCATATTTTCATCACAGTTGTGGTTATGTGACGCAGTCAAATTAACCTAGACAAACTTGCTTTGTTCTGGAGAATTTTGAGGGCAAGTGGTACATTTTACATCCATTTTCACAGATGGAGGTGAAATGTTTGCTTGTGGGTAAGATTTTATTTAAGCAAACCATTAGAAATGCATAAAAATGCATTTTTTTGTTGTTTTGAAAGCATGGTAGCCATATTGGATATACCGTATTTTCACGACCATAAGGCGCACCGTACTAAAAGGCGCACTCTCAGTTATGTGTCCCATTTCTGTATTTAACACACACATAAGGCGCACCGGACTATAGGGCGCGTTTTTTATATACAGGTACATCTCCTCTACTACCTTTAAATACCTCTACTGCGTATTTAAAAATACAGCGGGGGCAAAACTGAGTATGACTGTGCTTTATTCATGTATTTATTACAAACTATTAATCAAACCTGGCAGCTGGCCGTGAGACAGACACATCGCAGATGACACAGCGCTGTGATCACTCCTAAATTAACTTAAAATCCTGAAACCTGCCGACGGAATATGTTCGCTTTTATTGCCGGTATCCTGGTGCCTGCAGTTTAAATTATTTAGATGAAAAACACCTGCCAGCAGCCGCGGTGAACCTGGAGGCTGCCCGGCCTAGAGGCTGCTGATGAACGGATTTCTGCTGTCGGTGCACCGCTGGTATGTGGGGGTCTGAGCGCCTCTGACAGAAATAGATAATCTGGATGAACTGACTGCAATTATTAAGTTTTCAGGTGGCCTTTCTCACTTAAAAACATATTAAAACTACTTTATTCCCACTGATCACAGCAAATATAGCTGCAAGATTTAGATTATTTCGATGAAAAAACACCTGCCAGCCACCGCTGTGAAGAGGAGGAGACCCGCCCAGAGGCTGCTGTTGAATTAAGTTTTCAGGTAGAAAAATAGAGCGGGAGCAAAACTGAGTATGTTTGTGCTTTATTCATGTATTTATTACAAAGTATTAATCAAACCCATCAAAGTCATCATCCTCTGTTTCTGAATTAAACAGCTGCGCTAAATCAGTAACTTGCGTAACTTGCCCGGCGCTGCCTTCCACTTATCCTGAAACTGTGGTCTCCGTCGGTCATCCATCGCTCCCACGCCGCTCGCAGCCTTACTTTGAACGGCCGCTTCACACCGATGTCGAGCGGTTGAAGTTCCTTTGTCAGACCCCCCGGGATAACGGCGAGCACAGCGTTCATTTGATTCACCTTTTTTTTCACATCGGCTGTGAGATGGGCACAGCCACGCTTTCATCATCTCCTCATCCATCCAGCCTTTTTCATTTGCGTTAATATCATATGTCATCAGAGCGCTGTGTCTGTCTCGCTGTCAGCTCCCAGATCAGCTTCTCTGATTGGTTGATGCGGCGCGTCCAGCAGCAAAACTTCAATTTTTCCATCTCGAGCAGCAGCAGCGCGTTGGCGGTGCGTCAGATGCTTAAACGCTTCCCGACGTGCTGCACCTGCTGCTCAAAACGCGCTGCGGGACCTTTTGCTGCACCTATACGCGCGTCAACCATTGACTTTGCATGTAAACTCGCTGCTTCTGCTGCACCTGCTGGGTCCGGTTCACACCGATGTCGAGCGGTTGAACAGCGAGCACAGCGTTAATTTGTTTCCACATGTTTTTCACATCAGCTGTGAGATGGGCACGCATGGAGTTACATATTAACAGCGATGGTGATGAGTGGAAAAAAAACACCTGGTCTCCTTACATTCAGCCACTCTTTCATCATCTCCTCAATGAGGTGGTCTCAAAAGTCGCAGTTACAACACACATAGGGCGCACCGCACCATAGGGCGCACCGGAAAAAAAAGACGTTTAAGTGCGCCTTATAGTCGTGAAAATACGGTATTTTAAATAACCGGTTAGTGTCAAACAAGTTCTCAGGGTCTTCCTGTTTATTTCCCCAGCTTTAACCATAGAAATATTACTTAAAAAGTGAAGATTTAAAGGATTTCTGATTGTTTTGTGACAAAACTCAACCCTTCCACTAACATATAAAAGAACAATCAAAAATCAAAGAGTTCTTATTCCAAAAAATGTTTGCATGTAAAAGGATTCCAGAGCCTACCTGCAGGAATGATGCCTATACGTAAAGGGCATGGCACCAACTCCGCATCCGGTTGGTTCTGGTCGATGTTGTGATCAGTCTGGATCCTGGTAACCAGCCCATGAAGGATCTCACTGAACATCCCATCTCCGCCCACACACACCACCCTGGAGAGAACAAGACAAACCAGCAACTTGAAACCATCCTTTAGTCTTCCCAACGCACTCCTGCGAACAGGTCATGTAGTATCCTGGCAGGTTGCTGTGTAATGAGTTGAATTATATCTACATGTGTTCAGAGTCAAAGTACATAATCAGGAGGAAAATAGCTGCACAGCAAGAAAACCTTGACAATAATGGAACAGGGCAACTGTTAAACCTTACAATAAATAAGAATATCACGCTGTGCCACCCGGCATTACAGCTTCTTAGGTCTAACTCGAAAGCAACTGAAATGCATCTATAAATTATGTGAGCTGCAGAATAAAAAGCATAATGGGTTCTAACCCTGCTTCCACTGTTACGAATGAAAGATGAATAGCTGAAAGGACGGGGTGCCTGGCAGGATAGAAAGGGCCCTTTCGGTGCACTTTTTACCCTTGGCTTCTCGCTTTAGCTCGCATAATTTACAGCTTATAACCTTGATGTATGTCAGTGATTTGTGGTTTTTGATGATTTGTGGTTATTGTAAGAACTGCTGAAAGGCAGATAGAGCTGTAAAAAAGCAGCAATATGAACATTTGAATTCAGAAACATTACATTCATGGACTGTATTGTTACAGATCTGTTTTTTTATTGAATTTAAATGTTTTTAAAATAAGATTATCATTATTATTATTATTTTTTTTTTTTTGCATTTTGCTCACTTTAACTGAAATCAGTATTGACACAAATTTGGTTAAAATACCTTCACACAGAAAACACATTTCTACACAGAATGCCTGCGAAATTTAAGGGCTAGATCAGGATTACTTGGATAACTTTATAATTAGACCTTATTGGTAATTAATAGCTTTCCTTTTCACAACAATCACACTAATTTAGTAACTGAATAATTCTTAACTACATAATACAGACTTAAATATTTAATTTGCAAAACAATAACCCACTCAGTTCTGTAATAAAGTCAAAAAGTTTAGGAAACACTGCATTGTAGATTTCCACTGTAGGAGGAAATTAATTAAACTGTTGCTCAGGGGTCCAGAGTCCTCTTTCAAAAGGTACATTTGAAATTTTAAATAAATCAAGGAGGGAGGGAAGAATTGGTCTATTATGACTGAGTCCAAAGTTGGTGCAGCCATCTAACAGGGGATTTTAGCACACTTCCTTCTTCTGACAAACTTTATTGGGATGTATACTTCATTTATAACCACACTTCACACCTGCCCACATTGCCAAAAGTACTAATACTAATGCTTTGATACCCATGATATCACAATGTTTGATTGGACTGCAAACGCACCTTATCTAAACCATGTAAAGGAAAGCTTTAAATTTACCTTTAAGCTTTCTCTACCTGATTCTTTCCTGAGAAGAAATAATTTGGAGCAATTTAAATAAGACTTCATAATGTATATGTCTTAAATGACTATGAGACGTGACAGCAGATTTGACAGAAATTTTTATGTTAATCAGACCAGAGAAATGACTCGGGTGACAAATGACAGCACTTATCACCCGGTTTTGCTTCTTCAAGAAGTCTCAGAATAGCAGTGATAGAATAATTTTATAAATACAGCCTGCCACATCATCACACCGTGACATCATAGACATGTTTGTAAAATGTGGAGCATTACTGGCTCCTGCCATATCAAAATATATCAATTCTCTCATAAGTATAAAACTTTGTCCGTATTGTCCTAATTAGATAAACTGCGTGGGAAAATACATGAATCATAATAATAATACTAACAAACCCATAAATTAAACTGCTAAATAAAGAGCAGGCAAGAAGAAGATGACAGACAACCTGAACTAGCGATGCTGAAGAACTAAATGCATCTGATAACGCACGCCATGCTTTTTTAGCTCAGAAAAACCACAGCTGATCACCTTCATGCTATGGTGCATTTATGCATAATTACTGACCGTGCTGACTACATATACTGTACATGGACATACATTACTGTCTTCTGCAGTTCCTGCAGTAAGAAGTATTTAATTTTTTTTTTTTTTTTATCTCATTCATGAGACCAAAGTTTTCATTAGATGTAAGCCATAGGACAGAACTTAAAACACACCAATAGAGGAGAATTATTCTGCCTACATCTACAAAAACTAGCTGAAGAAACCCCCAGAAGTTACAACAATGTTTCATTATCCCTATGGAAATATTAGAGTAATTCTCAATTTAAAGGTACACTATGCAACCGGTGTTGATTTTCCAGCGAGGCTCCCCCCAGAGGGCGAAAGTAAAAGTGCACTGTCGTAAATATGCTCAGCTGTTCTCCTGGTTTCTCCGTCAAGCCAGGCGCGGTTGTTTTGAGCTTAGCAGCGAATGACTAATGCTGCGTTCACACTGGACGTAGCTGGCGCGACAGAAGCAGCGAGTTTACATGCAAAGTCAATGGTTGACGCGCGTCAAGGCGCAGCAAAAGGTCCCGCGGCTCGTTTTGAGCACCAGGCGCAGCACGTCTGAGCAGCTGAAGCAGCGCGTCGGGTGCGCAGGGAGAGAGACACAGCGCTGATGATCACTCCTCTTAAACAGTTTATTGACGCCTAAATTAACTAAAAATGCAGAAATCTGCCGGCAGAATATGCAGTTTGGATTATTTGGACCTACCAGCTGCCGCGGTGAACCGCTGCTGATGAAGGGATCCATACTGTCGGCGCCCCGCTGGTATGTGGGGGTCTGAGCGGCTCCGACAGAAAAAATATTGAAGGCAGGATAATAATCTGAATGAACTGACTGCACTGATTACGTTTTCAGGTGTATTTTCTCACTTAAACACATATTAAAACTACTTTATTCCCACTGATCACAGTAAATATAGCTGCAAGGCAGAGAAAGGTTAGTGAAGCTCCGCCCAATGCGCCTCAGACACACTTTTGCACCGCGCAGCCAGAGCAGCAAAGCTGCTTCAGCCACGCGTCAGAACTAACTGGTACAAGCAGCAAAAAGGAATCAGCAGACGCGATTTTGCTGCTTTTGCTGCGTGAACGTAGCATAACTGCACAAAGATTGCCACTGTGCTAGCAACGAGAATGCTTTTAACTGGGGGGTGTAGCAGTTCTTGCCGTAAAGCAAGACTGACTCTCACGAGACTTCTGAGCCTGTGGGTGCGGGTCGGTGCTCCTGCAATTGCAAGTGCAGTATTTCCCCCACAGACCACCAGGGCGGCCGAGAATACCTTTGTTCAACCTGAAATTACTCATTTAATCATCCATAACGTTATGGAACACATTAATTAACTGAAAAATGTTGCATAGTGTGCCTTTAATTACATTTTTAGACCAAAAACTAAACCGTGAATTATGTAACTTTAAGTGTCTTTAAATTTTGAATTCCGTAGAAATGAAGCATTACGGAAGGTCAGGAGGGACGAGATTAGATAAATAGATATATCATCAAATAAACAAATGCTAATGTACCATTAAATAATTGAATATACTGTTAAATTATTGTTTAATTGTTTCCATGCAGCAAACTAATTATTAAATTATTCATACTGTCAACTTTATCCAAGAAACTCAAGCGGGACCAACCTAACCAATGATTGGCTGCTTCACATAAGCCAAGACAACTTCTTAAAAAGATGCTGTAGCCTAGACTAATGTCTTTTTTTGAAAATGTTGGAATAACTTCAGTAACAGTAAGAGATTATTGCAATCTATTCACCATAATCTCTAGTTGAGCAACTCTATCCTCTATATCCTTAGTTTGATCCGAAATGTTTCTCATTGAGGTCCTGCTTGGAGGACACGGCATCAGACTTCAGCCAGTATCAGCATTAGCCCCGCCCACTAGCAAACGCTGGCAAAAACAATCCATTTAATTATCTAATTGAACTGATTTGACATTATTGGCCTATTTATTGGGACAATTTACTATGAAACTCTGCATCTTATAATTTAATGGGACATTTAATGGTATGTTTTATTATTTTATGGTGCATTTAATTTGGTCCCTTTTAACCCTCCATGGTGTGTTAGTTTGGAAATGATGTCTTACATTTGCAATGCTAGAATTTCAACGGCCTAACCAGAAATTCTATTTTTTCCACCATATGCAAAATTAATGAATTCTGAATTATTTTTTGCTTAAAGCTGTAAATATTTTTATGGCAGAGCAAAGTAATAGTGTTACCAAAATATATGTTTACTGGTATATTACCATATCTTGTTTCATAGGGATGAAGGTTTAATGCTAACTTGAGTTCAGTTTATTTATATAGCGCCAATTCACAACACGTCATCTCAAGGCACTTTACAGTTCACCAGATCATACAGTCAAATTGATTCAAAGTTTTCTATCTAAGGAAAACCAGTTGATTGCATCAACTTCACACTCAGCATGCTTGTAGCGACAGTGGAGAGGAAAAACTACCTTTTAACAGGAAGAAACCTCCAGCAGAACCAGGCTCAGTGTGAGCGGCCATCTGCCAGGTCCAAAAAGGTTCAAAATGCTAAATAGCTGAATGAATTAGGCTAAGTTGTGCTTTCATCCTCTCAAGCATTCGGCATGCAAAGGTGAGTGAATCTTCAATAACCAACAGAGGTGGTATTATCATATGATAAGGTAATGCAAATATTAGTGGAATGCGTTAATATTTAAGTAAGTTTAAGATACTTTAAACACCAGCATTAACCCTTATTGTGTCTAATGGTTGCAAAACTCATGAATCAAATGTTCGTTAGGTGTCCCATGGTAGTTGGAGATGTCTTAAATGAAGTAAAAGCAGATGCTTGGAAAAGCCTTAAAAATGTCCACAATTTAGCCAAAGCAGCATGTATTCAAGTAAAATACTGTACCATGTTTTGATCTAATGAAAAATGGAAAAATGAACATTGCTTTTGTTGCTATTCAAATTCATAAAGATATATTTGCTTCTTAGATGGTGAAGACGACTTTTTATGAATATTTTCAGTTTGTAAAAGAAGAAGCTGTAGATTGTTGTTTGCAGCACGTCGAAATTATGCAAAAAGTGCATTGTGAAAATGAATAATTCAGCTCCTTGCAGATCACCCAATAACAGAGTTTTAATGAGGGCCTCAGCGGTTTTATCAAAATATGAGTAGAGAGACAAGGGAATCAACATAAATGCCATAAGCAAAAATCTGTGTCTCAAAAGCTCGAAGGCAGCAGTAGCTACCTCATTGAAGTACTCACCCATCATAATCGTCTAGATTGGCCTCTGTTTTCAAGTGGTCTCTGGCATGATTAGCCCGCTCTGTAACTGTGGAAACCAATTAAATGGCAAACGTTAGTGCAAGTGCAATAAAAGAAATGCACCGACTAAATAAGTGGCGGAGCAGCCATTTAAAAACAAAAAAACACAGCACTTTGGATGCATTCGCTGAAACCCACTGAACAGATTAATGTTTAGAAAAGAAGCAAGGCACAAAGGCACAAACAGTCTAATTCAGCTATTGTACTGTGTATTAACAAAATGAGCCCAGAGGTAGAAAAAAAAAACAGTAAATCTGTTTACCAGGCATATAATCCCAGCACAAAAAAATCATGCCGCTCATAGCAGCTATAGGAAGCCCAGAGTGAATGGTTTTCACTCTGATGGACCATCAGTACTGAAGAAAATGCACTGTAGCAAACACTTATTGAATAATAGATGTGTTTGGATATCCAAGATTATCAAGTATCACATCATCCATTCAGGTGGTTTAACGATTAATGCCGCCATAAACCAAAATCATATCCTACTGAGGCTACCTTGGCCCTGTGAGAGGGCCACAGTGGCAGCAGAGATATATATCGTGGCCTTTGAGACTCATTTTTTATTTAAATGTTGTGGAGCTCAATTGATAAGTACCCACCAATCACATCTGTAAAGATACCGGCCCGCCTTAACACCGGAGCCACCTTCTGCTCGTAAATGTGCTTCCCGCGTCGCTTCCCCCCATACGGATTGATGTACACCAAGAGGTTCTTCGGTCGGTTGGCTGCAAAGTGAAGGATAGCGGTTGAAAATGCTTGACTTTTTTATTTGACAACACCCTGATTGGGGCTTTCATTAACTAGAGATCTTCTTAAAATAATGATCAGAATGTGCTGTTTGAAAAATAAATGACACGTCGACCAGCTGTGAAAGGAGTGCGAGGCAACTTGGAGGCACTGCATCATCTGGTGATGAACTTCTAAAGTGATGTGGCAGAGAATAGTTAATGGCTTATTTGGGGCGGCTGTGGAAAAATAAAGTACGGTGGCAGCTCAAACTAAAAGAGATTTGAATGGGATCAAGTGTTAAATGAGCACCAAGAAAAAAAAACTCCATATCATTTAGCAATAACACAAAAATTCCATTAGATTACATAAATGGGCTTGTCTGTGGGTGATGTAAAGGTGCAATGTGGAGGAGACAAACACTATTAAAGATGTACAGACTTCATCTTCACAATGAATGTGGTTAATATGACAGAATTGGTTCATCTTGGTTAGAAAAACGGCATCAAGATGACATTGTACTTTCACTACATCACCTTACAATCATGATTCCAGATATTTAAGATGCATCTTCTTTCAGATCTATTAGCCAAAGAGTGTGGCACATCATTTTGTACTCAATTATCGCTATAACAATGTTATAGATAGTTTTAGAACTTGAATCGTGATTCATCTTCTTTGACCTTTTGAGATGAGGGATGGGTCATGATTGATTCAGACCTACATGGCAAGTTGTAATGAAGCCAAAAGTGCTGGTGTGCTACCACACCAATCCATAAAGCATGTCAAATGTGTAGTGGTTGTGTAAAAATAGCAGTTATAGATAAAAGTTATTAAAAATACTACTTTTTAGGGGACTGTGTACTGATCTTTAAAGAGCAACTAAGATCCAAATGTTTTTTTCCCCATATTACTTGTATAAATTGGGCCTTAAGGGTGCTATATTTATGTTGCAGTGCAAAACTGGACATTTCCACAAACACTAAAAATTCTGAAATGTTTTCCTTAAAACCGTCTTATTGCTGCCCTCTATGGGTTAAAATGCAATAAGGACAGTTTCATTTTCCTAATGGGTAAACTGGTGCATGTCAACATAGAAGCCCAGTGTTTTGGGAGTAATTATATGTTCAATTTACCTGGAAACTTGGAACTCGGAAGTCGCCTTGATGTAATCTCCAAGGTGATACCATCCATTTTACATGTGAGGATAATAGTATTCTTCATAGTTCATATATGCCCTCTACGGCCACAGATACAACCATGAAAAATGACAAAAACACTGTTCTATGCAATGTTCCAGTTTTAAAGAATAAACTGAACCATCTCACTTAGACACACATCATCCTGGCTAGTTAGGAGTTGGATTTGTGAGCTTTGATCGATGTTGTTTTTCACGTCAAAATTTTATTACTTAATTTTTATTTTATTGACGGTACTTTGATTATTTAATCATATCAAATTATATGTCACTCCCACTTGTCCTTGACCACCATCTCCACACTTTATTGAGAGTTTGTATGAGGGCGGAGTTATGCTTTTATATCGGGTTTAGTTGCACTTTAAAAACCAGATGCTGCTAATTTAAAAAAAAAAAAGGTCCCCAGAGAATAAAACTTTGTAAAGAAATACGTTATTATGATTTACATTATGTCTCACTGAAAAGGTTATAATACATCTAATATTGACAAAATGTAAACATAAGTTTTTAGTTAAATTCTGGTTCTATGCAATAAAAAATTTAGTTTTTTTGCAGATATATCAAAGATTTTGAAATATGTTAATCTGAGTTTAATCAATCAGTTTAAATTTAAAAACTTTAATTAATACAACAATTTAGGTTAACTTTTTTATGTTATTTGAGTTTGCAAAACAATATGTGAAAGTTAAAGAGAAGGGTTTAACCCACTTCGAATCTTCCTGTTTGTTTAATTTTTTGGACATGCAGTGTCCAGATCTATAATCTTAAAAGTCTATAGCTTTAAGGTCTTAGACTTTAAGATCTGTAATGTGACAGACTGTCATTAAGGAGGCAATCTAATCAAAGTTTCTTCAAAATAACCCTCATCTTTCATTCTAACTCTAACCCTACAGAAGGGAAATTAACTGTGCAGCTAATTACTTTAGGTAAAAAAAGAGAGAAAATCAGGTTTAGACCATGCTTCCATTTATTAAAGGGTTTGATTTTTCAGATCAAAGTCTGCCCCTTCATGTGGGTCTGTAGTTCACTGGGTCAAACTTCTGCTCCCATGTCCTGGAAAAATCCCAACATTCTGTTTAGTTTGTTAGGTTAATCAACAGCAGTGTGTGTGAAATCACCTTTACACCTAAACGCGTTCTGCTACAGTTAATAAGCTCTTATCTGTGCTGAAAGTAACTTTACAACCAGATTCAAAGATAAGTGCTTCCTTGATGATAGATTGATCTGGAGTGAACATTCAGACAGTCCTGAGTGCATAGAGTGAAGGAGCACCTACTGAGTAATGACAGCTGCTCATTTGTAACTTGGATC
Organism: Cyprinodon tularosa; assembly: GCF_016077235.1. Lineage (NCBI taxonomy): Eukaryota > Metazoa > Chordata > Actinopteri > Cyprinodontiformes > Cyprinodontidae > Cyprinodon > Cyprinodon tularosa. Next base: position 551,503 of record NW_024039696.1, read on the forward strand.
CACTGGTCACAGATCTGCTGGTCGGCACAGTGGAAGGTGACATCGCTGCAACGCCACAGGTGCTGCTGGGTTCTCCTCACATAAGCAACTGCAAAGAAAACAATACTTTTTTCCATAGAACGCAGAAAACATTATATACACAATGAAATGTCCCTCTCTTATGCTAGAAGTGCCATAGGAATCAGAGAAACATCCATCATAGCTCCTGAGCCGAGGTTCCTGGAGTATTCTTAGAATTTTCCCCCAGTTTATGTTTTCTCTCTAATCATTAGTCCAAGTTTTGCTGCAATGCAGACTTGCCCTGCCAATGAACCCTTGCTTTATCCTAATCAACTTGGTCCGTCACAGAATGTGGGGAATGAGTAAGATAAGAAGGTGTGCGGGAAATGAGGAGGAAGTCAGCTGAGTAAGGCTTGGTTGCACAGAAAAAAGACAGATGAATAAATAGAATTTTTCTAAGATGGAGCAGGAATTTACTCACGAAGAACTTTGGGAGTAGATGAACTCACTAAGCATCTTCACACTGAATATTTCCTCTCATCAGATAGAGGAGTCACTCTTTTAAGGAAAAGCCTTTAGTTCAATCGACTCGCAGATCATACAAGTGGTGAAAATGTCAGAGAGTGTGAAAAATTTTCTCTAACATATTAATAGAAACAGAGTATGAGTTATAGAACATGCCATTAATGTTTCAGCATAGTGTGCCAACCCAGCTTTGTGAAGCTGTACATTTTAAAGCCTGCATTACTGGGCATATGCCATATTGAATGATATAAACTAAATTTTGTATGAATTTATTCCCGATAGCTCCAAGATAGAAATCAACAGAAGAAAAGTTTTAAAGGATTCATGCATTAAAAGGTTTTATAACTTTGGCAGTATGGACCTGATCATTGAAATTACACATATCCTAAACTTCAATATGCCTCCGAAATTATCAGCAAGCAGAGAAAGAATGCAGGATTCCATAAAGCATTAAACTTTTTTCTACAATCTTTTTGCTGCTGTAAACAACACAATTGTCCCATTGTGGGACAATAAAGGGATTTTCTCTCCTATTCTAATCTATATAAAATCTGTGCATTTGTATTCTGTATTCTTTGCTCAAATAGCCCTGAATAAAACCAAGGGAAGCCAACCAGAAGACACTTAACTCATGAGGGAAGATGTGGAAAGGGTGCTCTAGTCAGATGACACCAAAATTAAGATTTGAGTCTTAGGTGAAAATTGCACATTACCCTTAATGTTTAATAAAAAAATCTGAGCCAAATTTCTAAATGACGTACATTGAAGTTTATGGTTGAAAGATGACCACCTTTTGGAGCTTTTTATAGTTATAAAAGATTTACTTTTCACTAGAAGGAAAATGTGTACCTGTGAATGCATAGGGATACTGCTGGGAATGCTGCTTTATTCTCTTCGGATGCTTCCTGGTCTGAGTTTCAGCTTCATCTTCTGCTTTGTGGATTGCCACGATTTCACACACTTTAATTTCATGGCCTTGATCTGCAAAGACATCAAATCCACTGTTTAGTCCAGTTCACTTCACAGTGACCACAGCTTGATGGTGAGAGCCAGTAACACCTGATGCCCATCTAAAATTTGCATGTACAAAGACCCAAAATGATAAAAAAAACAAAAAAAAACATCAAATTTTTTTATATTAATGCATTTATTTTGGTAAGTGAAAAAAAAAAACTCCCAAGTTCTTTGTTAAATTTCAAACTAAATCTAGTGCATGGACAACTTTGGTGTCCAAGAAACGCTGTAAACCAACTGTGTAAAACAGTATAATGAAAATATCAATAAATATCAAGCTGCATTGTATTTAATAATCTAACTCTGATTCACAACAAATTTCTCAAGGCACATGAAATGCCAACAGATCCAGTTTATATTAAGGAATATTCCATTCCATTCCATTTTCCTTCACCCTTATCCCTGCTGGGGTTGTGGGGTGCGCTGGTGCCTATCTCCAGCTGCCTACGGGCAAAAGGCGGGGTACACCCTGGACAGAATGCCAGTCCATTGCAGGGCAAAACAGAGACAAACAGGACAAACAACCATTCACATACATTCACACCTAAGGAGAATTTAGAGAAGCCAATTAACCTAAAAGTCATGTTTTTGGACTGTGGGAGGAAGCCGGAGTACACGGAGAGAACCGCTACCCACTGTGTAGCAGACATGCAGGAATATAGTTGATTTAATTCAAGAGGAAAAGTCAAATACACATACTAAATTGAATAAATATAAGAGTAACTCAGTTTGCTTATAATGCCAAGTTTTAAAAAAGTTTTTTATTTAAGTAAAAATAACAACTTAAATCATTTCATTGAGTCATTGAATTTGCAGCAATTCCTCCTCTTGAATAAGCATCAAGCAAAAGTTGATTTCATCATCTTTGCATCAATCCCCCATATTAAGAGTGATTATGGCATGTTTAAATGGTAAATGGCCTGTACTTATATAGCGCTTTTTCAAGTCAGGCATTACACTACATTCAGTCATTCACACACACTCACACACTGATGATGGGAAACTGCACTGTAGCCACAGCTGCCCTGGGGTTCACTGACAGTAGTGCGGTTGCCGTAAACTGGTGCCACTGGGGACTCTAACATCATCAGTATACAATGCGTGTGAGGTGTCTTGCCCAAAGACACAACAACACTGTAAGCGGGAACCGGGGCTTAAACCATCAACCCTTTGATTTCAGGGTAAACTCTTACATCCGACCCCACTGTTACCCTGTATATGTTCCAATTATAAGAAAGTTCTCAAACTGAATTTAGGGCCCATCAAGGCAGATCTGGGTTTTGGAGTACCCCATACTTCTTAACCAGATAGTGAGTTCTGTCCAGACCTTATCTACATAACCGGCAAATCACTGACGTGCTCGTCCATGTCAGCAAATGTAGACCACAACAATCTAAACATGCGTGTGCTGACACAAAAGACAACAATAGCAGACTTGAGAGTTGTGGTTGAATTTCAGAATGTATTCAAATAATTGCAGTTTGTTATAAATGGCTCTAACCATGCAAAAATTTCTTTACTGTTTCTATTTCCTTCTCTTCTCCCCCTTCTTCACTTCTGTGTCAGTGTTACAGTGCCACTTACTGCTGTGGCATAGGTATGCTATATAAAAACACTTATTACAAGTGCTACAGTGTTAAGTGGTTACAATCCTTTGGCTAAAAATATTTTCTGTGCAGATACCTTAGTCAGCTTAATTTAGATGGACTGGGAGATACTTAGAACCTTTTGCAAGAATTGAACTAAATAGAAATAGTCCCAAGAGATCTCCACTGTGCTTAAATGCTTCTTTCCCATGAAAATGGAAGTCAGGTGCTGGTTTAAATGTCCTTATGTCTGAATGGGTTGGTCAGTAATAGAATTTACGGGTCAGTGCGTGACCTGGCACCTCCTGGTATAGGCTGGGAATGGCAGATCAGTCGGATTTAAGGTCTATTATGTAACATCACAGGCTCTTTTCCATTTGTTGCCAGGCAGGAGTTAAGGCAAGGTAAATGGAAATAAATTTGTAACTGTCAAGTCTTTCCATGCATGTAAGCCACAGGAAAATTGGTTCAACATTAGAAAAGAAGAAAAACAGAAAAAGTTGAACAAAAACAAAGTAATGTTGAATAGTTTTTTAGTAAAAAAAGCTGCAAGATATGCTTCTAAACAACTGCTGTCAAAACAGAGGCATCCAAACTATCCAGTCATAAGAGAACAAATTCAAAAATGCACTTTAATACGAGTTCATTTTACCACCTTCAGGCTTACTGACCTCTTCAACCGCATCGCATATACAGGGCCTTCCAGCCTCTTACAAATTTATTCAGCAGATATGATGAAATGAATGGGAGAGAGGCATGGCATATTATTCCTCTCCAGGGAGACCCTGAGAATGGGATTTCATTTCTTTCTCAAATAAAGGTGATACCCAATGCAGGCATGAATAACTTTATGGCCGTCGATATTCACATTTTGACAAAATAGGTGTAAGACAAATGGGCATGCAGGGTGATGGCTTTATTTGGAGGAAAAAAAAGAGAAAAACTACTTTTATTCCAACAACAGGTAAGATGATGTTTAAGCTCTGATCTATGCAGATGGAAAAATGTTAGGCAAAATTATTTAAAACATGTGAAACATATTTAGCGGAAGAGCAATATTTCCAATTACATATATCTTCATCGAGGATACAGAGGCAGAGACCATTGCATCAAACATCCAATCAAACGACCCACTTAACATATCTTGGTGAACATCTATTAATGGAAGAAGTCATTGCATCTCAGTCTATAAGTGAACAGGGAAGTAAGTAGAAACAATGGATATTCTAAGAACATAAAAATGCACCAATAAGTCAACCGCACATAATCTTTTCCACACACAGCCAGGCAATGCACAGACCAAAAAACAAACTGCAGTTTTCAGCTGAGGTTAGTCCCTCAGCTACATGCTAAGCCCCTGGCTGTACAAGTCAGATCCTCTCTGCTTGGCTTTGACATTCTCTTCTTAGTGGCTGTAAAGAATCTGAGGACTGGCAGTGAGCCAGTGGAGGCTGCCTAGTCATGCTGCCGGGCTCAGAGTGGTAGCAGGAGCCCGTAGGGGTCTTTTTATCAGTAAAAAAATCTGCTTTTCAGGAAGTTAGGGGGAGAAAGGCAGTAGCTCTGAAAGTCAAAAATGATTGAAAAGCATTAGAAATGACAGCTTTATTTGCCTTTACTCTTTCTCACAGGTGGAACTAAAAAGCTGAGTTACTGTAACATCTAATTTCCCTTTCGGGTCAATAAAGTATTTATTTTTTTTTACTAATTTGAATTGGTGTCACTTAAAAAAGAAAATTACCTCCAATTTATATAGGTCTAAACATTTCTACAATTGGAGTTGGAAATAAATACATATAAGGTATGCCATAAACACATACAGTATTTACAAAAAAACACTAAATAAAACATTATTATTAGGTGCAGGGTAAATTGTGCTTGACTTTTTTCTTTTTTTATTGCATGTTTATGTCCTTCATATAGTCTGATATCCCAAAATAAAATTTAGTGCAAAGGCTGCCTTAGGGATTTGCTTAACAACTTAAAAGACATAGGACACATTGAAAAGAAGAACTGGTCAGATGAGGTTAACACTGAAGAGCTACGTGCATAATAGATGCATCATCCCTAAAGTGACATGATCGTACCAGCAACTGACTCTGGGGATGCCTCTTCTCAGCTCAGAGCTGATGAACGCACAGAGACACCTTGAACCTGTGCAAAAGTTTCCTCTTTATTATGATAATGATACAAAATATCCAGACAAAGCTGGGATGGAAAGATCTTAATCAAAGCATATATTTTAGTATTAAAATATGGTTTGCTCTCAAAAGCTCTAAGACTGATGCTCCTAGATTCTCTCCATCTAATCTGATTGAGAATGACATACCATATATATCAAAATACAATGGGTAAAAGTTTCAGTCTCAAGATCTGAAAAACTATTAAAGAAAAACCTGGAAAGACTTTTGCAAGGTTTTCTGTGCATCATAAGTTAAGATGGACAAACAAGCATTTACTGAAACTAATTTCTTATCTTTCAAAGAATAATAATAATTTTAGAAATCCTTTTCTTTTACACATAATATTACTGTCAGCATTTTTTATGTAAATTCCAACAAACAAATTTGTTAAGAATTGTTAAGAATTGTTCCCCTTGATCCGACTCTTACTTTCTAGTAATAATGGGTTAAGTTTGACTTCATCCTCTGGGTTAAACACAGGTTTCAAAATAAAACTGACTTCCTAACATCTCAGTCAAGTCAAGCAGATGTATATTAATCTGTTTAGGTCCGAAATCTTTATAAAGAATAATCTTTATAAGAATAAATCACTCAACTTAAAGATTAACTTAATGTCTAAATAGAATCATCATGATTAGGTTGAAACATCAGACTCTTGCAGATCAAAGTGTGCCCCCATGATACTGAATTTTGCTTAATGTGCTGTACCTGTAGACTTCTCCACCTGTGGTATTTCTGTGGGAAATATTAAACAGAAAGACAGTCAACTTTGCATTTTTTATGTCTACTTTAGTTCCTGTATCAGGTTTCATGCTGAGGCTTGTGTTAACCTTCTCTGAAATTAGGTCAAACACACAGTATTTGTATCACAGGTTGCTGATACAAAACCTAAGATCAGATATTCCAGAAATGTATGTTTGTGACAACCAACAATTGTTTTGCAAATCTATTAATCCGTCAATTGCTTTTTAGATTATTCGAATAATAATCGGATAGCAAAATATATATTTTTTATAGAGTTTAAACCAGGTGAAACTAAAACTTTTCCACTTGTGGAGTTCTGGATAGAGCATATTGACAGACAAACAAGTTATTGATTTATTTTTTCTTCAATGTAAATGCAATACAATGCAATATATATATATATATATATATATTTTTTTTTTTTTACAGTTTAGGTACAGTTACTGCTTTAAGTGGGTTGCCCTGTCAGCTAAATGCATGCTTTAGTCTTTATACTCCAGTTAACGATAAATTGATTAGTAAATTAGTTAATGATTTTCTAAATAACCACGATTAATTGTTCCCGGAACTAGTGACAACCCATTCAATAAGCTAATGAAAACTTCTCGAATCTTGACCATAATTTAAAAACTACCATAATACAGAAAAGTAGATATATCTTCGCATAATGACCGAGAATCATCAATGATGTAGAGACTGTTAGAGAGACATTTGCAAAAGATAGCCTAAATTACAGATTATATATGTCATTATTAATAGAATAAAGCATTACATTTTTGGTGACCGGGCCTCTCTGCTACACAAAAAGACTGGGAATACAACTTCTAGACACTGGCCTACAGGCAGTAATTATTTCCTTGAATAAAGGAGTACTGAGCTTTGTGTTAATGTAATAAGGCTTAGTAGGTCACCTAGATTCATGCGCTTTGAGCAGAAATACTATCTGTCCTCTAATTCACGCTCTTGGCTGCAGAGGAGGGAAACTTAGAACAAGGATGTTGTTTGGTTGCACCTTTTTAAGTTTGACCCAAATTCCTTCAAGCTACCATAGCATTATGAGGATTGGACATCAAAGTATTTTATTTCTCCCGTGATATTTCTCACACTACGAAAAAATGCCATTGAGTGCTGAAACATCATCTTCAGGTACTATTTCTTGCTGCTTAAAATCTGCATAGACATATTATCTCTTAATGAAAAATGGAAAATGTCCTAATATTTACTGAAACCTTCAAAGATAGGTTCAGGACATTAAATATATAACTGTATATAAACGATACAATCAGTACGTTAACTTTGACTTATTAAATCGTCATGCATGGAACCACTTTTTGGATCTTTGTGGTTCCAGACCGTTTCCCAGACAACACTAGACATTTGGTTGAATTATGCGAGCCAAATAACACTGCTCTCTGACATTTTATGGACAAAACGCTCAATCAAGAACATAATGAGTACATTAATCGATAAGTGAAAATAATTGTCGGGGGCAACCCCACACAAAACAAATGACTTATGACAGCTCATGCGGGGATCACCTGAAGATCATTTGTGAAAAGTCTGCTTGTTAGTGGGAGAGGAACAAAATTTCATCTCCAACTTACAGCAATAAACTTCTTTAATAGAGGCGGTAAAAGTAAAACAAACAAATTAAATATTGTCCTGCATCTTCTAATATTCATCACGAGCTGGGAAAAGTGTAAATCATTTCAACTGCATGAGCTGTCAGCAGAGATTAGAAGAACCTTGGAGGAGATATGGTTTATTGGCAGGAGAGATGACTTGTCAAATGCTGAGAAGCAAATTCAGCTGATAAGACCAACCGAGGCCAGGGTGTATGGAATGTGGTGTGCCTGGACACAAAGCATAGGTAATAAAACCATAGAACCAACCTAAAAGAAATAATCAACAATGCCACGGGATTTCCAGCTGAAGTAGACAAGTAAACATTCATTATGTACACAAACAAAAAGGTAAGTGGACATGTACACCTACCAGTAAACAGCCATTTATATTTTTTAAACAGGCTCCTTAGACAATATGTGAATCTAGCTAACAAGTGCTGGATCTACTTAAAACCTACATCTTGATTCTTTGGATGGTACCTACTATTGGCCTTAAGAACAAATGGTTACCATAGAGACTGAATCAGTCTGGAGGATATATATTGCTAATCAGGCAAATTATTTAGGTAAGTCATTACTGCTTCTTTGACATCAAGATATATAATGACAGATGTTACCCTAGGGCTGGGCGATATGACCTCAAAATAATATCACGATAATTTGGGCAGTTTTACATCTATAACGATAAATGCACAATAAATGCTCCAGCTGCTCTATCATAAAGGCATGTGCAGGAAATAAAACTAAAATAAATAAAGGAAATAAATCTATTTATAATTTATTTATTTGATAAATAACATTTTATATTACTTTCAATTGAATATTAAAGTCTTCAAGTTTAAACATTCAACAATGTCTCAGTGAACAGGAGAAAAATTTTACCTCTCTTGGAAAAATTTTTTTTGCAAAGGTAATGGAGCCTTTTTCTGTCAAATTTTTCATTTCATATTTTTTTTCCTTAACATCTAAGGCGTAACTTTAATGCCGCCGAACTGAGTGTGCACTGAGAACAATGTGCATCGTTTGAACTTGCACACCTTCACTCAAAACGGTCTGCTGCACGTTTATCGCTAGCGGCGTGCTCTCGAAGTCTTCTCTGCGTGCTCGCACTGGAAAAATGAAAAGCTTTGCTGCTCCATACCCAACAGACCCTAATTGCCTTTCTATTTCAATTTGTAGAACACCATCTAAGTCTGTCTTTCTTTCTGGAAGGAATTCCCAAAGGGAAAGAGAGTTGGCTTGATGATGATGCCCTACAATCTAGGGCCTAGATTAATGTGATCAAAACACTGCATGAAAAACAGCATACATTTCCCCTGACTTAATAAACATAACAGCACCAGGTTTAGTTAGGGCTACCCTGATGAGAACCTGTGGGATCAGTGACTGCAAGGCAACTCTTACAACTCTTACAAGCAAGTGGCTGTGCAAGTGCCAGTTTTCTGCTTATTATCCTGCTTGTCCTGTTTTCCCCAAAACAAGGCGGTATCCTACCTGACAGGATTCCAATGACTTTGCATCACATTCGCGTAAGAACTGAAATCCTTGTCTAACAAGTGAAGGCCCAATGAGACATTCTCTCGTCATCCCAAAAGAAAAAATGAGGCATGCATGAAAGATTTACGTCAGACACATTGATTTCAATCTTAACACTTACCTGTAGGATTTACGTGTTAGTGCAAGTGATTTTCTGTTTACATTTGTGCATATGATTATTATTTTTATGACAACAGGCTCCCCAGGCCTCACCTTCTCACAGCAACAAGCTGTCATATTCACATTCTGCTCTTGTTCTCGCCATCCCTCCCAGTACACATCGGATCAGTGTGTAATCCCTTTATTGTTACTGTGGTTTCCCACTGACAATGTGTGAGAGGACAAGCTGTGGCAAGCTTAAGGAAACGTTCGCTTTTGTAGGTGTTTGCATAGCCTGATGTCACTCCTGCTCCTCGTTTGCATCTTGAACTCCGAGTGCGACGGACGAGATAAGATATTACTTAGGGTGCAAAACTAATAAAAATGTTTATGTGGTTGCGGGAAAAATAAAACATCAAGGGCTTTAAAAAAGTCTCTCCTTGAGGCAGATTAAAGTTTCAGAATTACACAACATACAACAAATTCACGCAAGTTTAATTAGCTTCAGAGGTCATACTCCTATAGCCATAGTCTTGGGTAAATAGTTGCAATCAATGCCACTGGGGATCCCTTAATGCTGCCAGTGATGCGGCATAAACCTTCACAGTTTACCCCATCTCCAGCTGTCATTTCCTGGCACTGTTTATTTCTCTGTATCCTTCTCTCTCCTTCCCTCTGCAGCGATCTCTCAGCACACAGACAGGCCTGTGCATTGAGCACCAGCTTTAGATTACAAAGCACAGATCTGCCTGGGTACACATGGCAGTGAGCTGTCAAACAAGACATGCGGATTTCTCCCAGGCACAATGGTGTTTGTTGAGCCAACGCTTAGGCAAACAGACGGAGAAGAAAGGACAACCAAGGAGGAAGGTATAGCAGGAGAAAAGTCACTAGTGGTACAATGAAACTTCAAGTTCACTCTTTGAAAAGTTCTAGTCAGAATAAGTTATGCATTTCTATATATTCCTAAACTTACAGTCATAAGTTGACCGCTGACCTAACCTTAAGCCAAGGCTAAAGTCTTAATCTTTTAATCTTTTCATGAATTTTTGAACTAACAGACAATAATCCCCAACAGTTAATTTACATCTTGTTGACTTTTGTCGATCTCACAGGATCAACATCATAAGTATCACTTCAACTCAACCCTAGAAAATAACCACACCTGTCATCAAAGATTGCAGTAAAAACTAAAACATTAGCGTTTTAACTTAAGTATTTGATATGCAACAATATGTGATGTGACAATTTTATGTTGACCATTGAAGGAACCTCTTTTTTTACCCTGAGGTACAAAATATAGCGTAACACACGGGTTCATATGTCTTTCTTCAAAATGGGAAACCTCAAAGAGTATGCAATTCTGCACAAGCAAATCAGTGCCGATCTGAAGTCGGAAAACGGTAATAAAAAAGCCAGAGCAACAATTAAAACTTTTGAAATAGCCAGCACTAAGAGAAGCTAGAGTTTTGCATTCACCTTTTCCAGGGGTACCAATAATTACACTAAAATAAGATTGATAGAAGCACCATTAGTATACTCGAGAAGTATTGGAGCAATGGCTTTTACGGGGCATTATGGCTCAGCTTAAAGCTATTAAGTCCCAGTTTTTAATTTATAATTATATTGCCACAAATACATAACATAAAGGCCAAAAGCGATCTTGTCAGACATTCTGAGAAATATTCCTGAGGTAAGACAATTCATAAAAAGCTGCAATCCAGGCTATGTTTAGACCCCTGCACAGCCTGTTTCCTCTCTAATTTTTAGCGTAGCTTAAAGCTTTATGCTTCCAATGGAATATGAGAAGGTAAAAGAGCCATCTCTTTATTCTGTAAAGCAGCACATCAGTCTGGACATGAAGAAGTCGCTAATTTATCGACGAAAACGGGTTTGAAAAGGAAGCAACTTTATCCAGTCATTCCTGCTCACCTGCTTAACACCATTGTTTTAACCATAAAACTAGTGCAGTCAGAACAAGCTTGAGGAAAGAGGATGGACAGGATTAAGGATGAAGTAGGAGGAAAAGAGTATTTTATATGAAAGTTACCCAGGGGATTGAAGAGGTGAAGGAGGATAATAAATCAAATAGATAAAACATTAAAATAAGGAGGTACTAAAGGACTCGTTGATATACTTAATCATAATTTTTTACATTTTTATTTAGACTAAGACAGATTTCAAGTTAAGCAGCGAAAGAATAAATGCATTTGCTTTTCTATAAATATCTAAAAGGCACGTTGTGCATTTTTAATCAGACTCTCTTTTCTCTGATACCCCAGATTAAGCTCCAGTGGAACTAAAATACCTTCAAAATATTAAGGGGAGGCAGCACACATGAGGAGAATGGTGCTTTGTTTAGCTAAGACCGAAAAAAAGAACCGAATTAGAAGATTAAAAGAAACTCTGACAACTTTCTCTGAGTCAGTTCTTTACAGTTATTTAGGGCTTTCAGAATATAGAAGGCAGAATGGAAATTAAATTAGTTCCCACTACAAGATGCTGCAACCACCATGTTCTGCTATGGTGTTTACTGTGATGAGCCATGTTGCATTTCATTTAAGGGTTACAGAGAAGAAGTGGAAGAAAAACCCGATTAATAAGAAACTAGAAGTCTCTAATTGCAAAAAGGAATCAAAATTGCAGAGTACTAAATGGACTTTTTAATTCAGAAGCCATAACATCTTTTATGCGTGCACAATCCATGCAGGATGTCCAAGTGCTCTTCCATACTAAATTATCTCAGCAAATATAACCATCTATAACCACCACTGTTCCCAACATCCTCAATAAGTTGTTACATTCATGCTGATTTTGCAGATTTTCTACCTTAGTCAGTTAAATAACATGCTGCTGTTATTTCAGCACATCTCTGTCATGCTGCTATTTTTCTCACACATCCATTACTGTAAAAATGTCCACATCTGTTTACTGATTATTTATTCTCCAGATGCACAGTAGTTATTTTGTAAAAAACATGGTACAGCACCATATTTTATTTGTTGATTTTCTTAACTCTGTCACTTATTATGTTATTTTTATACACTTTTTTTATGTGTGTTACCCCTTTTGCTATAATAAATTGCTGTTGTAACACCATAATTTCCACAGTATTCCACTCTATGTCTCTTATACAGATCTGCTTAAATATCGAACAGCAGCATTCAGTCGTGCAGCCAAAGACAAACTATGAATGTATAAATTCCATTAAGTGTTAATGTTGTATCAGTGGGGGAAATATTAAAAATAAATCTCTGATAAAATCTGTTTCTAATTTCCCTCTGTTTTTCTTTCCTATAGCAACTTCCCTGGTTGGTCTTTTAATATCAACACTTTTACATACAGTTTTAATATCCATTTTACAGTAGATGTAAAAGTAAATTATAATTATATATATATATATATATATATATATATATATATATATATATATATATATATATATATATATATATATATATATATATATATATATATATATATATATATATATATATATATATATATCATAATTTAAAAGTAATCTTTGTGCCATTTAATTGAAAAAAGAAAAGAAGAAAAAGAAAAAAAAAGAAAATATATATGTATAATTTTCATTTTTCAATTAAATGGCACAAAGATTACTTGAAAATGATGATGCAGGGGACACTGGTTAAAGTTTACAACTTTGAGGCAGGTGTAAACACAGGAACAAAAAGCTCTGCAGACATAAGGAAGAGTGGAAAGTTTTTAAAGCTCATTAATCTATTTAACGCTGAAACCAAGCCTTTCTTGTTTGGGTAGGTTCCAAGGGATCAATAGAAAACTCCACCTGTCACCACTCTCATTTTTTCTGCAAAGTTAACTAACAACAAATACAACAACTATGTGAATCGTTAGCCATTTCAATTTGAATAAATGATATAAAACTGTTTGTAACACTTAACGTTTTATGAATTTTCTACTAGCTGCAAAGGCACCAATGTTGGATCTTTAATTCTGGTGTAATCTAACCATCTCTTGTCCCTGCAATCACTGGCAGAATTTGATGAAGTCACGTCGAACACTGACTCAATAAATGGAAGTCTTTATGGCAGGTTATTATAGGGCGCTTGATACCACTTTGTGGAAGGTCAATGGCTGGGTTCGAACTAAAGCGTGCAGCTCCAGCTGTAATCACTCCACTCGATATGCTACAGTAATTGCCGAGCAGGGAAGCCGTCTAGGTGAGCAAACATTAGCCTCAGGGGGATATAGGCAGGGCCCCAAATACGTAGAAGTTGTCTGATAGAAATGACAGAAACATTTGGGGGCTGTTTGCTAACCCCATTAAAAGTAAAGAGAAACTAGTGGATCAGACCATTAAACCAGTGCATGCTGGGAGCTTAGTTAGGCTGCCAAACAACAGTTTGCTATCAAGACAATACTGTCTGGGTATTTACCTGATGAAGGGGAAAAAAACAAAGCTTCAAAATCTTTTTTTTTTTTTAACATCTTTAGATACATTTTTCGCTTTAATCTATCAGATTAATTTGTCATTTATAGAACAAAATACATTTATTAGTTTAGTTTTTTTAGTTATAAAATGTTCAGATTTCAAGATAAACCTCTACAAGAAAAAAACAAGGAAGTGACTATTATGTCATGACATAAGGCATGGGGAAGTGGCTCAGTGCTATCGACTTCTTTTAAAATTTAATTTGTTTTCCAGAAATGAGAAGCTGGATTATTTTGTTTCTTCTGCTTTCTGACCTGCAAAACACCACTTTTTTTTTTGTTTTTTTATGTATTTACAACACTGTGTACTAACTCTATTATTTGATATCTCCAGTACTAAAGTCCACATTGAAATGATCAAAACTCAAGTCATAGCTGATCTCTGATTGGATTAAATGCACAGCAGTTTGATAACAGATTAGTGGGTGATTAAAACTTTTAGCTTTGACATCTAAGAAGGGCAGATAGAATACAAGATGTGTTACATTAAGAAAAGATTACAAATAGCTGAACCCAAACTTGATAGAAATTATTTCCACATTTAAATACATATCTAATAAATTATTGAAATAATAATGTAGTTACCTCTTTTGAGCTGGTCTTTTGGCCTGTTAGCTTATTCAATTCAATTCAATTCAGTTTATTTCTATAGTGCCAATTCACAACACGTCATCTCAAGGCATTTTACAATAAACCAGATCATCCAGTCAAATTGATTCAGTTTTCTATCTAAGGAAAACCAGTTGAATGCAATCCCTCACACTAAGCATGCTTTTAGCGAAGGTGGAGAGGAAAAACTCCCTTTTAACAGGAAGAAACCTCCAGCAGAACCAGGCTCAGTGTGAGCAGCGGTAAGCAGAGACAGCAGTTGCTTACGGGCCCACAACCTCTTAGGGGCCCCATCTCTGATAGCTGGTGGGCCCCCTACGCAAATCTAGACTAGGACGTCTCTTTGCAAATGTAATGGTGAAAAAATTTCCTCTTAAACCCACCTGATACTGAAGTGACTGACTGCACCGCACCATATTTATACCGCAACACATGCCAGATTTCAACATGATGGTGAGCCGTTTAAACACGACACCAATAGCAAAGCAGACAGAGGTACTTTTAGATTAGATTAGATTAAACTTTATTGCCATTACACAGGTACAGGTACAAGGCAACGAAATGCAGTTTAGGTGTAACCAGAAGTGCGATAGCAGCAAGTGCAGGATAAATAATGGTTCTATAAATACAGGACATGGGTATTTCTACTGAATAAATATAGAGATGAATACCATTATAAACAGAATATTACTAATAGATTTGTCCTATAAATATAATATATAGATAACTATAGTTACTATTTTAATAACTGTGTAAAGTTCATTAAATGGTTGGTAAAAAATACACTCATATAATATGTTTCAAACCGCAATAAAGATCTTAAAAGAACAATGAGCGTAGATTAAAGAACCTAGAACGTATAGTAAAACCATAACCGTTACATATGTGTTAGATACCAAAAAGATAAGCATCTCCCTGAAATTAGTTTTTGGAACTTGGGAAGTCTGCAACATGTAGTGGTGCGCCAATGAATTGTTATATGTGATCATATACTACTGAAAATTGCATAACTGTATTTTCTTGGCCGATTTATGGAACTGTAGCCGTATCCTGAGCCTTTTTCACGCCTATTGTTGTGTCGTTATGCCATTCCTTCCACTGGAGGATTAAGTGGCACAGCAATCATAGGAGTGGGTTGATTGTTAATGCCAGGACAAAGTCTAAAAGCAGTTATTTGGTGAGATAAATAAATAAATAAATAAAAAAGATTTTGTGCTATCCTTGGAGAGATGCATGCCTCCTTTTCAGTGAGATAATCCAAACATACCCTGAGCAGGAATAATGTTGGTATAAACTTTCTGTTGGCCTGAATAATGTATTTATAGCCTTGTGTTAGAACTGAAAAGTGCATAAAAACTCAACATTATTTCCTTTGTGGAGCATTTTTTTAATGACGTTTATCTTTTAATGGCTGATTATGTGCCCCCCTGGAAGGATTCTTGATGCCAAATAGAAATAATAATCATTTAAAAGTGCAGATTGCAGCAGGAACCCCACTTTATACGTTCTGAATGAGTTAATGAATGACCTCCTGTCTGAGGGGGCATATGAAACCT
Source organism: Cyprinodon tularosa (assembly GCF_016077235.1). Lineage (NCBI taxonomy): Eukaryota > Metazoa > Chordata > Actinopteri > Cyprinodontiformes > Cyprinodontidae > Cyprinodon > Cyprinodon tularosa. Next base: position 567,453 of record NW_024039696.1, read on the forward strand.
GTTGGTCTTGGCAGTGAACAGACCCTCACTACAACAGCAACATGACCTGACTGTTTCTCCATGCATCAACATGTGTGTGACCTAGATAGGCAGCAGAAAGAGAAGACAGCTGCTTCATACTTTTTTCTTTTTTAGGATGAACAGTAGTTACAGTGAAGGTCAACCAAGTGGAGGAAATACAGCCTCTAAAAGAGCATTTCTCGTTTAGAATGAGGGGGGAAAAGTAGTTTAATTTCACAGAACAAATACAAGTTATGATCTTTATATTTCCTCAAGAAGTGTCCTTGTGTTTGACTTACCTGCTTCAGATGCGCCAGAGCTCCGCTTTCTGCTTTTCTCAATTTCCTTCCAGGTGAGAAGAGCAGGATAGAGGGCAACTTCTACCTTCCTGTGCTTCTGAAAAAGCTCAGAGCAAATGATCTGGGTTTGGTTCTCCATGGTGTCACTAGCTGTCCTTGTAAAAACAGGTTCATTCCAACTTTGTTACGACCTGCGCAACGAGACGCGTCCAGCGCCTGTTTGTCTTTTAGCGACTCCGGCTGCGTCCTCACCTACAGGCTGAGAGACGTCAACAAAGATCGTAGCAGAGAGATGACTCACTTCGCTGTGTCAAAATAAAACGAGTTACTTTCGGTTCTGATAACCTCTCTCACACACAGCCAGAGGCGTAGCCAGAATTTGTTTTATAAGGGTGGCCAGGCAATTAGTAGATAGGCACCAAAACCTGTTCCAACAGGAAAATTAACAAGCAAAACATCCATATTTTCTAAATAAAGACAAAACTATACTTTACCACAGTCTTTGTTAACAAATAGACGAATATATTTATAAATCGGTGCTTTATAGGTATAGTGGATAAAATTCTTTCAGGTTTATGTTTTGGGCGAACATCTTTTCCATTGCCATTACTTACCTACTTTTATCAATAATCATTCTGCATAAAAATCATATTTACAAGTACTGATATCTACATAAATCGATTATTTAATAAGTTTTTATTAGAATATTTATTTATCTATGATTTCACTGAAGACTCCTTGATGACTTGAAGAGACACATTATTTTCTCTTTACCCCATAAAACAAAAAATGTATTTCTGCTTGAATTCTGTACTTATCATTATTAATGTTAGTATATTGATGTGTATAATCAACCACAGTGTTATTGTTGTCAGGTCATTGTTAATATATGAAAAATTAAAATATTTTAAATGATCCACTTGAGGTTATTACTGTTCCCACCATCTATATTAGAGGGAAATAAATGGTAGGGGCCAACGATTGACTAAGGGTGGCCATGGCCACCCATGGCCCCCCATCTAGCTCCGCCCCTGCACACAGCACTCCCTACTGAACCCCTTATCCACATATTCTAATTTCTCTAATGAATAATTTAAAATGTACTATGAATATGAATTAAAACAATGAAAAGAAAAATGTTTTCAGAAGTCACCTGACCTTACATGATTTAATCTCCTGCAGTTGTGTGTAAAGAGAAGTTTATAACAAACTTTTAATGATCACTATCGCAAAGACCAAAGAATAAACAAGTTAAGAAATGTTCATTTATGAAACAATATTGTACACTTTAACGGGAAAAAATCACGTAAGTAAGAGGTTCTGTCTGGATTTTTCCATTAGCCAAAGCAGGGGACACAGCAAACATGTGGAAGAAGGTGTTCCTGTCAGATTTTTTAAAGCGTCTAATGTACATCTTCCTGAATACTGCAGCTTTTCTTACTACTGGACAGGACCCACTGAGTTTATACCCTGCCAAAAAACAAAAAAGCACAACAGGTGTTGCTATTTTGACACAAGTAGCCTGGGATAGCCCCAGGAATTATAGAATTTGATATTAGCAAAGTATACAGAAGGGTTAAACATAGAATGATTTCTTGTTTTATTTTTCTAATGCAAAGAGTGGTCAGCAATACTGTTATTAATAATTCTGATGAGTTAAATGATAAAAAGGTTTTTCATTTTTGCAATATTTACTTTTTTTCGGTATGAGTGTGTTTTTTATTTTGTTGTACATGTTGTGGTAAATAATGGAGGCGGGCCTGGATGATAGTGGGGAGAGCAGGAGATGGGGATGACCACTGGGATAAATAGTGTAATAATCATTTCTGTGCACTTTTCAACAGATCTGTAATTTAAAAAAAAAAGGGGGGGGGGGGGGTAGGATATTGAAACAAAATCACATTTAAGCATAAATTGAATTTAAGCTTCAATTTAAGCCTTCATTATTTCTCTTTTTTTAATCTATTTGTCTGTTGTGTATAAAATTGCTACATAATTTAATCCATCTATAGTCCTTGGGGTCAATTTGACCGCATTCAATGTTTGTCATTCCAAAAATAGTTCAGCTTTCCTAATTTGATGGGGACAACGGATAAAGCATAAAGTTTTTGTACTGATATTCTGATACTGTGCTGATATATACTCTATGTGATGAGTGCATACTGCATGCAGTTTTTATTCTCAGGGGTCAATTTGACCCCAAGCTGTTTTAGCTGTTAATGTATTTACTATTTTACTGTTTTAAATTCATCACACCAAGCAAGAAATTAAAGGTGTATTTAAGCAATTATTACTTTCAAGTCATCTTAACTTCAGCCTAGCTTTGGGAAGTGTTTAAATGGAAAACAACTGTCCTGTTAATTAGAATAAATAAAAAACAGCTGTGTTCCAGGTTTAGAAAAACATTAAAAAAATTAGCAGAACTTCTGTTAAAAAGTTCTCTCTAAACGGAAGACCTAGTACTATCTGATAGAATGATGAATATTGAATAAATGATTGTACAAAAAGTACACAATTTACAAATTTGACATCATGCTTAATAGTTCAATTTCAATATTGCATAGAAATTGTTATATTTAAATCCCTGAAATATAAGGCTTATTTCCTTTAAAGAGCTGTAACAAGATGTTTGGTGTAACATCAAAAACCACAACATGCTGTTTAGGTGCTACAGAGATTTTATTCTGGATATAAATTTGGTATATGATATAAGAAGACTGTTATTTAAAAGTTGTTGAACAAGCACAATATCATCTTCTAACCAGTTCTTATAATAAAGTTATTTATTCTTATAAAGAATATTTCCATTGTTCCGAATCTAACATGTTATTTGGGGGATATTATGCTTGTAGGCAAGTTTCCAGGCCTGGAGAGCTTGTTGATAAAACTTCAATCTGTAGCTTTTCAATTTTGTAGTCTTATTTTAGTAAGATTTAGAGTCCATCCATCTGATTAAAATGATTAACAATATAGTTGGGGTAAATGTTTCAAAACGTATTATCTCCCTTTAATAATTCAGTTAACCAATTAAATTTAAAAGAATTGTCTAGCATTTCAAATTTCGGATTTGGACCACCATACATTGTAATACAGAGAATGTCTCTTTTTAAGTAATGACATTTATGTTTCCATATAAAATCAAATAGAATAATGTATAACGTTTTGCACACTTCCTTTGGCATTTCTAAAGATAATTAAGTGTATATAGCTCTGGAGATTTCTCTCAGCTTTTGAGAGTAAAATCCTTCCGTTTGCCTGTGGGTGGTCTCAGTTTTTGTAATGGCCAAATAACCCATTCATTGTTGTAATCCAAGGCTATTTTTGTGATGAACTTCATTGAAAAAAAAAAGTCCAAACAAACATTATTAAAGGAAACAGACAGGTGCTCAGGTTAATAAGAAAAAAAAAAAAGACAGATCTGCATTACTCTAAAAAGATGCAGCACATCCAGCAATGTTTATGAGAGATTTTTTTTCAAAGTTAAGTAGTGTTAGGGATATCATGCACCCTCTACACTCATATAAGAAACATATAAAGCTGCGAGAAGTTTTGGAATATTTACATAGAGAATGAAAAGGTTTCTAATCAAAGTAACGCTAATATCTATGGAAGCCCGTTTCCGCCACTCTGTAAAAAAAAAAAAAAAAAAACTATATTGAGTTACTATCTCAATATAATGAGATAGTATCTCATTATAATGAGATACTATCTCATTATAATGAGATACTATCTCATTATAATGAGATAGTTTTTTTTTTTTTTTTTTTTACCAATTTTTTAAGTTAAAATTGAGTATTTTTGGTCAATAGCTCCCAGGTCATGTGACCTATTGATGCAAAATCAGTGTGAAATTGTTCTACTAGTCTCTGTAGATGGGGCACACTCATTTGTTTTTCATTTTAACTCTTTTTTTATTTTTTAGCAATTTTTTAAGTTAAAATTGAGTATTTTTGGTCAATAGCTCCCAGATCATGTGACCTATTGACGCAAAATCACTTGGAAATTGTTCTACTAGTCTCTGTAGATGGGGCACACTCATTTGATTTTCATTTTAACTCTTTTTTTTATTTTTTTACCAATTTTTTAAGTTAAAATTGAGTATTTTTGGTCAATAGCTCCCAGGTCATGTGACCTATTGATGCAAAATCAGTGTGAAATTGTTCTACTAGTCTCTGTAGATGGGGCACACTCATTTGTTTTTCATTTTAACTCTTTTTTTATTTTTTAGCAATTTTTTAAGTTAAAATTTAGTATTTTTGGTCAATAGCTCCCAGGTCATGTGACCTATTGATGCAAAATCAGTGTGAAATTGTTCTACTAGTCTCTGTAGATGGGGCACACTCATTTGTTTTTCATTTTAACTCTTTTTTTATTTTTTAGCAATTTTTTAAGTTAAAATTGAGTATTTTTGGTCAATAGCTCCCAGATCATGTGACCTATTGACGCAAAATCACTTGGAAATTGTTCTACTAGTCTCTGTAGATGGGGCACACTCATTTGATTTTCATTTTAACTCTTTTTTTTATTTTTTTACCAATTTTTTAAGTTAAAATTGAGTATTTTTGGTCAATAGCTCCCAGGTCATGTGACCTATTGATGCAAAATCAGTGTGAAATTGTTCTACTAGTCTCTGTAGATGGGGCACACTCATTTGTTTTTCATTTTAACTCTTTTTTTATTTTTTAGCAATTTTTTAAGTTAAAATTTAGTATTTTTGGTCAATAGCTCCCAGGTCATGTGACCTATTGATGCAAAATCAGTGTGAAATTGTTCTACTAGTCTCTGTAGATGGGGCACACTCATTTGTTTTTCATTTTAACTCTTTTTTTATTTTTTAGCAATTTTTTAAGTTAAAATTGAGTATTTTTGGTCAATAGCTCCCAGATCATGTGACCTATTGACGCAAAATCACTTGGAAATTGTTCTACTAGTCTCTGTAGATGGGGCACACTCATTTGATTTTCATTTTAACTCTTTTTTTTATTTTTTACCAATTTTTTTAGTTAAAATTTAGTATTTTTGGTCAATAGCTCCCAGGTCATGTGACCTATTGACCCAAAATCAGTGTGAAATTGTTCTACTAGTCTCTGTAGATGGGGCACACTCATTTGTTTTTCATTTTAACTCTTTTTTTATTTTTTTTTTACCAACTTTTTAAGTTAAAATTGAGTATTTTTCGTCAATAGCTCCCAGGTCATGTGACCTATTGACCCAAAATCAGTGTGAAATTGTTCTACTAGTCTCTGTAGATGGGGCACACTCATTTGTTTTTCATTTTAACTCTTTTTTTATTTTTTTTTTACCAACTTTTTAAGTTAAAATTGAGTGTTTTTGGTCAATAGCTCCCAGGTCATGTGACCTATTGACCCAAAATCAGTGTGAAATTGTTCTACTAGTCTCTGTAGATGGGTCACACTCATTTGTCTTGCATTTTAACTCTTTTTTATTTTTTACCACATATGGACACCCTTATGCTTGAACATGGTGTTCGTTATGGACAATCCATGACGAGCACAGAAGTCCAACAACAGAACACCACTCGAGTTCAGATCGGGGCGACCATTCCTCCCAACCATGCCCCTCCAGGTCTCACTGTCATTGCTCACGTGAGCGTTGAAGTCTCCCAGCAGAACAAGGGAGTCCCCAGGAGAGGCACCCTCCAGTTCTCCCTCTAAGGACTCCAAGAAGGGTGGGTAATCTGAACTGTTGTTCGGCCCGTTAGCACAGACAACAGTCAGAACCCGTCCCCCCACCCTTAGGCGGAGCCCTCTCGTTCACCGGGATGAACCCCAACGTACAGGCGCCGAGATGGGGGGCAACAAGTATGCCCACTCCTGCCCAGCGCCTCTCACTGTGGGCAACTCCAGAGTGGAAGTATGTCCAGCCCCTCTATAGGAGACTGGTTCCAGAACCAGAACCATACGTCGAGGTGAGACAGACTATTTCTAGCCGGAACCTCTCAGCCTCACACACTAGCTCCGGTCCCTTCCCACCAGCGAGGTGACATTCCACATCCCAAGAGCCAGCTTCTGCAGCCGAAGATCGGACCACCAGGGTCCCCTCCCCCGGCCAACACACATTGCATACGACCCTTATGGCCCCTCTCACGGGTGGTGGGCCCATGTAAGGGAGGACCCAACAATTCACACTGATTTTGGGTCAATAGGTCACATGACCTGGGAGCTATTGACCAAAAATACTCAATTTTAACTTAAAAAATTGGTAAAAAATAAAAAAAAGAGTTAAAATGAAAGACAAATGAGTGTGCCCCATCTACAGAGACTAGTAGAAAAATTTTACACTGATTTTGGGTCAATAGGTCACATGACCTGGGAGCTATTGAAGAAAAATACTCAATTTTAACTTAAAAAATTGCTAAAAAATAAAAAAACAGTTAAAATGAAAAACAAATAAGTGTGCCCCATCTACAGAGACTAGTGGAACCATTTCACACTGGTTTTGGGTCAATAGGTCACATGACCTGGGAGCTATTGACGAAAAATACTCAATTTTAACTAAAAAAATTGGTAAAAAAATAAAAAAAGAGTTAAAATGCAAAACAAATGAGTGTGCCCCATCACAAGAGACTAGTAGAACAATTTCACACTGATTTTGCATCAATAGGTCACATGACCTGGGAGCTATTGACCAAAAATACTCAATTTTAACTTAAAAATTGGTAAAAAAAAAAAAAAAATTATCTCAATATAATGAGATAGTAACTCAATATAATGAGATAGTATCTCATTATAATGAGATAGTAACTCAATATAATGAGATAGTATCTCATTATAATGAGATAGTAACTCAATATAATGAGTTACTATCTCATTATAATGAGATAGTATCTCATTATAATGAGATACTATCTCATTATATTGAGATAGTTTTTTTTTTTTTTTTTTTACAGAGTGGCGGAAACGGGCTTCCATAAATATCTGTCTGTGGGTGTTTTTTTTTTTTTTTTTTTATTTACATATAAACAATGAAATGTATGTGCAGTGTTTACTGTAAATAAGCCATTCATATTTCTAATGTTCCTCAGTAACAGTTGTATTGACAAATCTCACATCAATCAAAAATTAGCTAAGAGAAAAAAGAAAGAAAAAAAGGAAAATAAACAACTAAAAAGCAAAGGGAATGGGATTTGGGGTGTAGGATGGAAAGGTGAGATCTAAGATAAAAATGTATTGAGATGGAGAGTAGTTTGGAGAGTGGTGGGAGGTGATTTGAGCAATTATGGGAGTAATTAAAATTTCTAAAATATGTCTACGATAGATTGAGTTTTTTATTGTTAAATTGATTTGCTGATTGTCTCAAGAACCAGATTAGTGGAGGAGTTTAAATATCTTGGGGTCTTGTTCATTAATGAGGGGAAGATGGTGAGGCGGATTGGTGCAGCGCCTGTTGTAAAGCGGGTTTACCAGTCCATTGTGGTGAACAGAGAGCTGAGCCAAAAGGCTAAGCTCTCGAGGTACCTGTCGATCTACGTTCTTACACTAATCTATGGTCATTAGCTTTGAATCATGACCTGAAGAACGAGATCCCGGATACAAGCGGCCGAAATGAGTTTTCTCACTAGTGTGTCTGGGCTCTCCCTTAGAGATAGGGTGAGGAGCTCAGTCATCCAGGGAAGACTATTTCCAATGTGATCTAGTAAGTTAGAAACAGTGATGATATTCTTATTAACCCAGGTTGGAACAAAGACAGATTTTTTCCCTTTTAATATATAATAATTATTCCATAAAATAAACATATATGGGGAGAAATTGTTAAGACGGCATACTTCCCATGCAGTAAGAGCCTGTTAATGAAAATAGGAAAGCTTAATTGGTAGATTGCTGATTTTATAATTGCATTTCAAAAGAAATTGCAAGCCACCTAATTTTCAGGAAATAAAATTAGGAATGAAGTGCCAGATAGAGTTAGATTTTTTTTTATGGATTCTTGATTCCATTTGATTTTGAAGATATTGTTCATATCTATAAAGTCGAGGATTTCAATCCATCGTCGCTTCTTGTTCCTGTGAGTAAATTAGATTCCAGATAGAGTCATTTTTCTTTGGGTGGCCTCTCATCTGTAGTTTTAGTAAACATGACGACAGCAGCCCATTGGGATCCTTAAAAGAACGAACTCACTTCTGATTGGCTCCCCAAAAGGAAGCGTCACTCCAGCCAATCACCTTCGCGTTTACTCACCGATGCGGTAGTACCAACATGGCAGCCCTCTGAGTTTTGGAGGAGGGGAGCTGGTGTAAATACAGGCAAATTAAGCGTTTCTGAGACAAGGACAACATCAGGGAGCTTAAGCTGGGGACTTATTGGACTGTTGCGTAAAATGTCGAGCGACGGGAACAAGAAACAGTTCTGGAAAAGAAACGCAGCCAAGGTTCCTGGCAGGTAAGTGACGTGTTCCCCTTCTGTTGGCTAGCTTAGCCACCTAGCTTCTCCTAGTGAAGCTTCAAACGCAGCTTTCACTTCAGCTGCGGGGCTTTTATTAGAGTTTATTAGTTTGGATGAAACTGATGTTGAACTTCTGCTGTTACGCTCGTGCATTCTGCACAGTTTACAACTTCCTGCTTAAGGCTGTCAGAGTGCTGCGATGCTAACAACGGCTAGCACCTGTTAAATCTACCATATAAATATATTGCAAAGTTGAAATATGTTTCTAAAAACACCAACAGAAGCCCAAGAGGATAGATTATTTCATAATATACACATTAATAGTTTAAAATGTATTGCATTGCATTTAGGTAGCATGTTTAGCTTCTGCGGATGAGTCCATTCATTTCCTCCTCTCTGCTTTACTTCCTTAGTATTCAGCATGTGTATGGGGCACAGCATCCACCTTTCGACCCCCTTCTCCATGCCAAGTAAGTTCAGTGTTTCATCATTTTATAAAAAAAAAAGCACTTTGGAGTTGTTTGGGAACTTTATAAACTTTGCCATCTTCTCTGTTCCACTTGTAAAACCAGGCCTTTCAAGCACATTAGTAGCTCTGATCATTTTAAGTTAAGATTATTAAGTTAAGAGTATATTTCCATTATAATAAAGTCTCTGGAAATGACAGAAGGGGATGCTTAAGTTACATTTAGCATTGAAGATTGAGCTATAAAAAGTTATAAAACATTTAGTGCTCAGTTTAAAAAAACAAAACACTCACCCATATTTCATATCTAAAAATCTTAATAGAGTTGAACATCTTTCATTTTTAGCTCTCTGTGTTGTATGATTGCTGAAATCAAATTAAGATTACAAACATTTGATCATCACATACCTATTGCTTAATTGTTAAGTCACCGTCTGAGAGGCACTGAATGAGAATATCCAGGTTATTATCTCTGATCAGGTTTCTACAGTTCAGTAATTTTCACTTTAAATTTTCCTAATAGTATTTTCACCACTTCACACATTGGGACATGCATTGCAAGCTAAACTACTTCAGTGATCACAACAAACATGCAGACTTTAGGGTGCCTTGACTTCATATTTATATTGATGGAGTAATTCATAAGGATAGACATTTGATCACTTTGAAAACTTATAATCATGAATTCCCCATCAGATTTGTCAACTCTCTTTTTTTATATAGCAGCAATTCACATACCATGTACTTTATAGACAAATGTCAAAGAATTCAGAGTGGTTAAAAGTATTCTTTCTAAGGAAACCCTACAGCAATCTCTCACACTAAACATGCATGCAGCAACAGTGGAGAAAAATAACTTTAAAAGAGTGAACTGTCCTGTGCTAAATCCAGCCATTAATGTTTTACGGTAAGGTGCAGCTTCTACTTTACCATTTATATAAATTTGTAAAACACAATGTTTTTCAGAAAAACTTTAATTCTATCTATACCAGGTTTCTCAGCACTACCATTTAAAACCCATAAGCAATCCATGTCTTGCCTTTGTACATAATTGACTAGTGTAACTATTGTGGTGAATTATGGAATTAAATCATCTTAAATATACTTAAACTTGAAGTACAGTTGCATTTATTTGTTATCTGAATGTTTTCAGTAGATTATATTTCAATCTCTTCCCATTGATTGTGTTTCTGATCTTCAGCATTTATGAAATATAGCAAACGATATACCCTATATAAAACCAATGGATCTCATAGTCACCTCATGCTGGTACTAAGGATCAAAGTTTCATTACCACATGTACTTCCACTGAACAGTCAGTTAGATCATGTATAATTACTCAGGTTTTAATGTTAAGACCAAAAAAAAATCTCATTGGCTGTTTATCAACCGCTGCCTGAAATGCGGCACAAGATCTGGGCAAAGGCAAATTTCCCTGATCTCATTAAATGCAACCATTTGAACTGCTTGATGGCTTAGTTAAAGTTACTAATGCATGCCCAAAAAGGGCTTTTGTCACGCCTAACGTTGGAATGTTGAATGATTTGTTGTGCCAGTCAGCAGTGGATGTAAACAAAAGTGTTGAAGTTGTTGGTTAGGAATGTCGCATCTCTGGTTTTGCAGTACTATTTTAGTCAGACCTGGTTCTGGAATCTCCCAGAAACTGAGTCTAGAGGAAAATTTTTTCTTTGAAAAACATAGGTGGAAAGATTCAACAGTACTGTGGACGTACTGCAGATTGTCCTTCCAGGTCCAAGATCATGGATTTATGAGAGTAGCTGAATTTAGACGAAAAGCGTTGCAGAACTTGACATCGTGAAAAATATAAATCAGGTTTCATCCTTGAATCATGAAGGCATGTCTATACTTTTATGCCTAACACTTTGAAATACAGATTTTTTTTCTGATACAAAACCCTGTGCAGTTTTGTTTTAGAACCTAAGCAAGCATCACGTTAAATACTTTCTTGATAAACGCTAGCTATCTAACAGCTTTTCCGCTCTTTGCTCTTCTTCTGCAAAACAGCTCAAACTCAGAATGAAAATAATTTGCTTTCAACCATTAAAATACGTCTGCAGCTGTATTACCATTGCTATATCGGCTTCGATCCATTGTCCTCAACAAATGGAAAAATGTGTTTTTCCAATATGACAAAAAGTAGCCTATGAGGACAGGTGGTGAGTTTTCTGTAAGCAGGGGTAGTTATGCTTTTGGAGGTTTAAAGCATCACACCTTTCTGCCCCTAAATTCACAGTAATGAAGCTGCTGCTATAGGGTAGGAGTATCCCGTTTGGAGTAATGAGCCACATTCTGGTTACCCTGAACCCAGCATCTCTCTCTCTTTTTTTTTCTTTTTCTTTTTTCTCACACTGAACGATTATGTGTCTTGTGTTGTTAATGAGCCTTTGTTTTTCATTACATAAATTAAATGAGCAATGTTAAACAGAAAATGGGGGAATTGCTTTGAATTTGTTTTTCACCATTACAAAAAAAAAAAACAATTAAAAAAAAGTTTTTTTTGTAATTCTACTTGATTGACAGACTATTCCCCACCTCTACATACAAACCCACACCCAACAGTGATAAAGTAAAAACAGTCCATTATTCACTAATTATAATTTCCCTCCTTCTTGTTGTTTAATCATCTAGATTTCCACAGAGGGGTGGACTTTAATTTCCCTGCTTTTTTCTGTGTCATTGTGTAGATTCTCACTTTTTCTTTTCCCTCCAGTCACGATGAAAGCGAGCTAATGCGGCTGCATCTCTTTGTTCTTTATTCTAATGTTTGTCTTTGTAAGAAATCACAGAACCTTCTTCCCTCCACACCTCCCCATGCCACTCACTGCACAGTTAAGAAAAGGTTTGGTTTAATTAAATCTTATATAGAACAAAGAATTTAATTCATTTGAATTTTTGTTTTAATCGTTGTGAAATATTCAGTGCTTGTAATTCATTTTTAGTTTCAGTATTTTAGACTTGGGTAGAATTAAGAGTAAAGGAGAAAAAATTTGATTGCTAAGCATCTTCACTATATTATCACAGAATAACTAATCTGATTGTAATGTGTTGGAATTGAGACAGTTTTAGTTTCACAGGTTGACGTCATAGGATTTCTTTTTAAAAGCAAGTATTTGAAATACTTTTCAGGTTAAAAAACTTTTAAACTAAAATAAAAAGAATGTAGCAGGATATGCGACTGTTGATGAGCCAAATAAAAAATAATAATACTTATACTTAATAATAAATACTTAATAATAAAAAAGTTATTGTTGGGAGAAAAGGTTGTACCAATACCAGTTTCCTTCAGAGAAATAATGCTTCTCAGATCTATAAATGACTGAAATGAATTTATTTTTGTTTTCATAATATTTTTTTTTAAATCATATGTTGGTATGTATTATAAACGGTAGCCATCTTTTTATCTTTTTTTTCTTTTGCTTTCTAGTCCAATGTAAATTAGCTTTGGAGGGTGGGCATTATAAGCTTCTTGCTTCTGCCAATACACCCATTTTCAGACTGTTTTCATTTATGTTATGTGGACATATACGGTCTTTATTATATATTTGTATGTCTGAAATAAATAAATGGATAAATACATTTGTACAGCATTGTTGATGCTGCTTTTTTCTTTCTTCTTCTTTTCCTTAATCAGATAAATTCCTGTTAGAGAAGAAGCCATTGTTTGGTGTTTCATGTCTAATTCCAGCTGAAATTTTGTTTTCTCTTTTGTGGGGTTTCACTAAAATACCCTCACCTTTTTGCTCAGCTTGTAAATAAGCAGTGACTTCTGTGGCCTGCAGGCCTGAATGGGTGAACTAAACAGCTCTTAAAACTTTTTTTGAAGAAGTGATTCTTCAAAATATCAGCAAACTCTGCAGATAATGCCGCTGCCATTTAAGGAACTGAAACCTTAGGACAGCCTCTTATCCATGTATGCAAGAGGGTTGAAATGCACACCACAAAGTGCAAACTGAAAAGCAGTCCAACTATATATGAGAGACAACAGCTTTTTTTAAAAATGGGGTGAAGGGAATAATATTTGCAACATATTCCAAAAATCCCAAAACAATATACATCTTTATATTCAGAATCAAACTGTGCTAAATTAACCTTTACTCAGTTTTGAATAACTGTTCAAATTGTCTCTCTTCTCCACAAATTGACTTGTATTTACCTACCCAGAATGTCGCTAAAATCTGTATAGAATTTGGGCATCAAAGGCCATGAAAGGCCTCGGCAGATGGCCGCTCACACTGAGCATGGTTATGCTGGAGGTTCCTTCCTGTTATAAGGGAGTTTTTCCTCTCCACTGTCACTACATGCATGCTTAGTGTGAGGGATTACATTCAAGTCAATGAGTCGATGCAATCAACTGGTTTTCCTTAGATAGAAAACCTTGAATCAATTTGACTGGATGATCTGGTGAATTGAAAGTGCCTCGAGATGGTGTGTGTTGTGATTTGGCGCTATATAAAATGAATTGAATTGAAAGTTCATCTAGTTGATGAAATGTAATATTTGCTCTTGTAGTGCTGCCAGATCTACATGGGTCTAAATCGAGCCTTTCACCCGGTTATTCCAATGAAGGTGGTGTTGATGTTGTTTTTTCAGCTTTACAGGTGATGGAACAAGTTTCTTTGTTTCTGTCACCGTCCCACGGAGAAGTCTTTTTATTTTTGTTTTCAGGGGCTACTAGAAAGAAAGTTAAACTAAACATGATATTATAACTTTTGCAGTTCTTCAGGATTAGAACGTTTATTAGAATCAGGAACCTAACTGTAAACAGGAAGTAGTTGATTTTACTCTGAATGTTTTATGAAACTGCCAAAGAAAATTAGCTCATGAAATATAGATTTCTGAATTTCTTTACTCTCCCTTCAGTCCTCAGTATCCTCAGTCCATGAATCATCCTTATGTCAATCCAACTTGGTGTTCACCCCCTTCATCTCCTCCGCCGACCTTGTATCTCAGTTGTTTTAACCCCAGCCTCTCCCACATGTCCGCTCTGTGTCTTGCAGCCTGATGAAAGCAGGCAACAAACCCCCTCCCACCACGCCTGGCAAGCCCAAGAAAGCTACCACCTTCCAGGAGTTTGAGAGCATCACCAGTGATGCCTGGGACGTCGGGGATGACGACGACGAGCTGCTGGCCATGGCTGCACAGAACCTAAATATCGAGGTTGTCATGGAGACGGCAAATAAGGTAAAATGCAGGATGGAGTAGTTTACTATAAATCAAACACTCTGGATTCAGCTTGATGCTGTTGGTAATAGTTAGTATTTCAAAGGAATTGAAGAAAAGCAGTTCTTGTAGATAAGAGAGTCCAAATAAGGCTGCCACCTCTTTAGGCAGAAAGAAAGATCTGTTTTAGGTTTCTTCAGGCTTGGACTTTAACATTTCCATTGTGTAAAAACCCAAGACTCATCATTATTTCTGGTTGGTTTACTGTTATCTTCACAGGTGATTGAGAATCACAGCAAGCAGCAGGAGAGGCAGAGGCTAGATGACACAGCAGAGTCGGGTCAGGTAGAGGAAGATGCACAGGAGGAGGTGTTCGCTGAGGAGGAAGAGGAGGAAGAAGAAGAAGAGGAGTATCTCAGAGTGGAGGAAGTAGACGCAATCAGTCCAGATGCGTCGTTTGCCTCTCAGAGCAGCCCTTATAGCGAGAGCCGTCTGGTGAAATCCCACAGCGAAGCTCCGATCGGGTCACCTAAAGGTCAGTACTGTAGATTTCAGCTCCAAAAAATATAATTGTTTTATTTGGACAAATCTGTGTAAGAAAAAGTGAAATACACCCAGAGGTTTTTGATTTAAAAAAAAGAAAACAACGTTCACTATAATCTTAATAAATGCAATACACCCTATGTTTTTAAAGCTGGTGGATCTAGAAGTAACACCAACTTGGAGTATTTTTGAGTTTTTTAGAACGGAAAAAATCTGCCCTTCATTAAAGTATCAATACAACCATCTTAAGACAAACCTGCTCCGTTCTGAGCAGACTGAAAAGACTCTACTGTTCCCTAATCATTACACCTCCTCCATTGTGTTTTATAGCCACTATCAAACCTTTTTGCGTTCTGTATTTTATTGCCTTTAAATCCTGGATTAAAAAGCATATTCAGATTACATTTTTCAAAATTAAACCAGGCTGAACTTTTACCTCTGAAACACTTTTTTCCTTTAAACTGATACCCTTTTTTTAATTGCAGTTTTATCTTATTGGTAAAGCTGTAAACCTCCTTCTTGATCAAGAACCTGGAAATTATGCAGAGAAGTTATCTTTATCTTATTTACCCGTAGACCCTTAGAAATGTTTTCCCTGTTCAAACATAAAGTGATAGGACTCATATTGTCCTGCTTGTGAACATTACACCCTTCTCTTTCCAAAAGGAGCTCTCTAACATCCCTTAGAGTAACTGAGAGTTGGTTTATTTGGTAGCTTTGTTAAATATGTATCCTGAAGTAACTCCAGTATTGAGATCTTCCCTCATATTAACAATTTCATTTAATTTTTTTATGAGAAATTAATGGAATAAAATGAGAAAAGCTCCGCATTTAATCAGCAATCATTAGGTATTTGGTGAATCTGGACGTCTTTCATTAAGCTTATGTTTTGACTTTATAAGTTTGATTAAAAACTACAATTTACCAGGTTAACTTAAACCTATTTTTTTGGCTGTTTTCAGACTGTTTCTGTGTTCAGATGAAGCCCTTTGGCTTCCAGTAGTTTCTCTCCTAATACGGCATTATTTCCTTCTGTGTCTCATGGCAAACGTCCACATATTGTGTGTACTCATTTGATCTGTTCACAAATATATACACAGACTTCCCATAACAGACGATTGTTTTTCTTCCTCAGTTAATTGAAATAATTATTATAGAGCACTGCGACAACATGTAAGCACCACCTACCTCCTCTGTTGGTTTCTTTCATTGAATTGAATGTTTAAGAGACTGTTTAAAGTGCCTCGTTGTTAAATGGACTCCCTAAGTTATAGAGAAACTGCCGCCTGCTTTAATGATCTTTTTTTAATTTTTGTAAGTGCAAATAAAGCACTTGAGAACAGATTTGTAGCCTTTTATTTGTTCCTGTAAAAAGAGAATAAGATATTAAAAGCAGCAAGCTGCCAGTTCTCCTAATTGCCATGATGTGTTTGTGTAACTCTGCCGGCAGTAGAAATGTTGGAGCTTTTGTTCCAACTGTTGGCAGGATGCCTGCCTGAACTTTATCCTGGCAGGAGGAGGATCGCCGCTAATGTTAAAGTCTAAAAACATCTGGATTTGTTGTGACTCTTTGTTCCACCTCTGTTTGAACATGTGACGCCTAAGAGACAGAACTGATTGAAATGTAAATATTAAAAGTTAGCACTGCTGTTCATTTACTCAGGGTTATTGTCGAAACGACAAAGTTGGCTAGGTAACAGTTTCTGAAGCTAATTTGTTGACGGTGCATTAACACTTGAACCTTTCAACGTTTTACTGTTAGATCAACACAGAGTAACACGTTTATCATACTCTGTCTCCCTGTATTTGGTCTAAACCAGTATTGCAAATATAAAGACTGAAATCTGTTTTCCTACCTAAAAAAACCTTAAGCTAACACTGGATAAGATCTCTGAACAACAAGTGTTGGCCTGGATTCCCTTTTTGATTTGGCTCCAAGCCTTGATTTGGCCATTCGAACACTAAAGCGTGATTTCATCTAAACCTAGAGAATTATAAGCTACATGATGCTCAGGTAAAACTAGTGTAGATATTTAATCGCACCTCTGGAAAATGTTTATTTGTTTATGGTTAAATTTACGAAAAAATATAAATAAAAACTCAAACTTTAAAAATTAGATTAAAAAAAAATTTAATTTATTAATTCAATATTTATAGAAAATGAGCATCTAAAGGAAAGATGATTTTAACTAAAATAAACTAAATACCGTAATAGAAAAATACTTTTTCCAATGTTTAAAAGCCACTATGGTGTCCCTAAAGGTCCAGATGTGGCACTGAAGCCTCAGATTGCTAATCTAAGCTTTTCCCTTTTAGCTCTTAAACCTTTGTGGTGTTTGTCCTTTTGGTTGGTGACCTGTAGCTCCAAGTTTTTTGCAGCCTGCATTCGGTTTTCCTTCATAATTCTCCTCCATTGATCACAGAGAAGCCTCCACACTATGCATTATAACTGTGAACTGAAAAAAAGAATGCATCCATTTTTGGCATTTAGTTAATCATATTTATTTACTTTAACACAATTTTTTTCATGTTAGCAGGCTAGGACATAAAACAATTGTGTTAAAGTAACTAAATATGATTAAGTAAATGACGAAAATGGTTGCATTCTTTTTTTTCAGTGAAAGGATGCTGCATTCTGAGCTATGTGCAGCATTCGTCTTCACACTAAAGCTGTCTTCACTTCATGAAGACCTTTTAGGGGTATAAATCCATTTAATCAAGTTACTATTTAAAGAGCTGTTGATTTCACTCAGGTTCCTCTCACAACGAAGGGCAGCTGGCAAACGTGTGTGCTGTTTAAAATGGCTTGGCGTTTATGTAACCTGTCTCTTTATCTCGTCTCCATCCTTCAACCAGATGCAGCAGGCCTCCACAGACAGAGGTCTCTGCCCCACCGGCCGCCCGTCATCCCATTAGTGGCTCGCATGGCTGACCAGAACACATCTGGCACCCCGGCCATGACGGAGAGGGAAGCGTCCCGCCTGGATAAGTTCAAACAGTTGCTGGCGGGGCCCAACACAGATCTGGGTAAGCGATACTGTGCCAGCAGCCTCCACTTATCTGGCAGAGGCTGTGTCACAAGGCCTTTGGTCGCCCTTCTGAATATCCCTTTATTCCTCACTAATTGTCTAGCTTCATCCTTTTCTTTACCTTTTAAAGCTCTCTCACTTCCTTATTTTCTTGCGCTCCTCTGCTTCTCACTTTGTCTGCCAGCTGTGCTGAGCTGTTAACGATGTAGTGTGTTTGGGGGGGGGAGTCATCCCGCCATCTGGACATGCAGATTAGAAACACCAGCAACAACAAAAGCAAATGACAGGCCTTTGTTCTAACCAAACGACAGGCCTTTATTGTTTATCTAGCCCCGGAGACTTTTCTACCCTAGTGGCCTGGAAACACCTCTGGACCTTTTTCTTTTTCCACTTTGTGTCCTTTGAAGCAAACTTCAGGCAACTTGATCAGGAACTTGTTGCATGTGTTTCATGAAGTTGATGAGCTAATTTAGGTCTGTCATCCAGATTCAAGTTTAAAGATCAAAATATTGAGTTAATTTGTTAAAAAGATAATACCACAGTAAATTCCACAGTGTTAAATATGCAGTGTCAAAGTACACTCCCTAGAGTTCTAATTTAACACTAATTCAGAATGGGACCAAATGCACTCTTAAAGTGCTACTTTAACACTGCAAAATTTACTTTGTAAGAACAGATATTGAGACGCTCCATATTGAGTTACTGTAGAGTTTTGGTTTAAATAGGTTTTTTAAGCTCTAGAAAGTAAAGATTTACATTAGAAATTTCTTGCCGATTTGCAAGTTTTGTAAAGCTCTGGCATGTAAATGCAGAATTTTGACCAATCCTCTTTCTCTTTAGAAGCTATAGTATATTCTAAGTCCCTCAATAAAATTCTATTAAGATGTCTTTAGTATTTTCTGCTTGAGATTGGTATGATTGAGTTTCCTAAAAGGCTGCCAACATTGAAAAATATCCAGTGCTCCACAACAGATGGAGATAAAAAGAACTTAAAAATAAAAAGGGGCAACTTTGCTGCATTGAGTCAAGCCTTTCTGTTACCTGTTTGATTTCTTGCTCTCTCTCCCTCTTACAGTGTGAATGAATATTAGGCTGCAAGTTGATAATGTGCTCCATTTTTTTTCCTAAATTATTATTTTTAATTATTAAAGCAATGTTAAAGCTGAAAAACGCAACTTTGTGATCCTTTAACTAAGCTTTCTTTCTGAGAAAAGTTTAATACGGGCACAATCGGGACCCATAAAGCTACAAGTAGTCAGGACCATATCACTAGCCACAAAAAAGTAGATTTCTTTCAAGAAATCTACTTTTTTTTTTTTTAACAGTAATTAGACAGGAATTAGGGATGGAGAGAAGAGGAAAACATGTAACAAAGGTCAGGAGTTGAACCTCAGACAGGTGCATTGAGGATTAAATTGCCGTCGTCTGTGGATTGCCATTTTGCATATACAAATCTCCTGTTTGCTTACTGAGTGGCCCAACATACTGCCTGCAAAGAAAGCAACAATTTACTGGAGAATGTGCTATGTGCCTGTCTATGAAGCTCAAATATAGAGTAGATGGCAAGCATTAGATTTTTATTTTTGTAGTATGTCTAAATGTAATTTTAATACACAAATTTCTGCTTTTGTTTTTGGATAAGCGTAAGATGTATTTTTTGTGTCTTAAAACACAATCATTGAGAATAAATTTTTAAAGGTGATAAGCAGATATAAAGAACATAAAAACAGATGTAGGGATTAATTGTCTGAACTGAAGTGTAAGCACCTAAAAAGGTGCAAGGGGCACGTTTGCTACAGCCGTCCTGTGGTTTATTTTCCCTCGGCAGGCATTTTGGATTTAATGACTTCATAATTAGCTTTTCTGGAAGGTTTACCTTATGAAATATTCATAAAGCACCCTGACTGATTTTTACTATCATTGATAGTTGATGACCCAAAGAAACGTGATATCAGAATATTAGAAAATCTTTTTTCTTTCTTCCTGAATTTAACGTGTTATCAGTTTGCTGTGGAATAATGTATTGGAGTACTGCAACAGGAATGCCGCTCATTTGTTTGTCCATCCCTTTATCTGTTTGATTATTTTTTCATCCATGCTTCATTGTTCACCCTACTATCTGTCCATTCATCCCCTTTTTTTTTTAAATACTTTTTTCTGTTAAATTTGATTGTTTGTCCTACCATCCGTCCAGCCTTGCACCCTTCTGTCCCATCAGTTTGTAGGCCATAGTTTAGGTCCTCTACCCATTAGTCAATACCTCCTTCCTCCTTATAACTGATGTTTGCACTTTTGACCTTTATTAGAATACCTACGGTAGATTTATAAATAAGTTTTGGAATCATTTATTTTTCCTGCTGACCAAGATTGGCTTGAAAACTCTGTTAATATGAGAAAAATTAAGAAAAATACAGAATAGGGACGTAGAAAATGTATGAGGACATTAAGAGTTAGCTGTCAGCTAGGTAAACTGTCGTTTTTCTCTATAATGATGTAGCAGTGAATATTTGACTGCCATACATCCGACGATTTGTCTGTTTACACCACTATCACTCTTCTGTACCTTCCTCCACTCTGTTTTGCAGTTCATTAGTGAACTGTGGCTTTTTACTGAGGGAACATGTGTTATTGCTGTGTTGAGTCAACTCTACAAGTCTGCGTTCAGAGTCATAAACCCACTTGCTTTTACTTCATTGTTGCCAGGGCTCCAGTGCCCACATAATGTAAATTTATATTAAATTGAATAATAAACAATAAGTAGAGATTTGGAAATTTTATCTGCCCAGTTTTTTTTAAATCCAGTGTAGGCTGGTTTGATGGAAATCAGGCAGGAAATTTAGTTGCTTTTATGCTTTTCATTGTAGGATGTTAAAAAGGTGGAACTGGTTTTCATGGTAGCAGTTCTTAATTTTCTACATTAGTTGTTTTTAATTAGCTGCTATCGAGCAGATTGAATTATAAATACAAAAATGTTGCCTTTAGTTCGTGCGGAATGGATGAATTGATAAGTGTATGGTCCAGTGGTTGGAAGGATTGATAGATAAACTAATGATTGAATAAATCGTTGGATTAATAGGGCGGCTGATGGACCAATATGTAATAGGAATAAGTAGTTGAGCTGGAAGTGATGGGCAAGCCAATATGCCCATTTCATCCCTCTGACTGACGTCTGGGCTTGCTAACCCAAGGTTCTGTCTAACGAATTTCAGCACAATTTCCTGAATTTTTTCGAAAATAAGACAATTAGACCAATACGCTGAGTTTTAATGAGCGTTACGCCTTTGGAAACTGTTTTTAAACACGTTTGCTGCCTTATTTGCACATATAACTGAGAAACCTGAACCCATGCCTTCCTGCCCCAACAGCAGACTGAGGGAGCAACATTTGAAAACAGGCGTAGAGTATTTAGGTTTTGAGGGAGTCAAAATTTTGTTCTACATTCATAAACTAATCATGGTGGGAACCCTGATAAGAAGACCGATGGAAGAGCAGAAGGATGCACGGATGGAGGAATGACTACGTACGGAGAATCTGGACATTCAGATATTTTCTTTGTGATCAGGACCTGAAGAATAAGCAAATTTGAAGCTTTTCCAGTGATTAGATGAAACTTTACAAATGGATATTAAATGTGGGTTTGAAATAAACCCCTTTCATTTAGTTTGATCAGAGCTTATGCTCCGCTCATATCTAAACTTTAGCTGCTAAGTTCAGAACCTGAAATGCAAAGTTTGAGTTTTTATTCCAGATTGGACGGTCTTCCTCTGCCCCCCTGCTTCAATGAACCCTGCAATCAACACAAACAGGTTTGCTAATCCTCAGCGTTAGTCAGCAGCGGCTCTGGCCGGTTCAAACGGAGTGCATCTTGTACATCAGCGGACCGTCTTGAGACGTCAGCATTCATTAGGGTCTGCCAGGCTTCACATGCTGACTGTCTAATTTTAGTTTGTCTCTATGCCATGATTAGATGGCCCAGAACAGGCGAGCCAGGCAGCCGGGCTGCTGGCAGCATGAAGGATGAACTTCATTCAGGGGACATAATTAAGTGAAGGATCGGAGGAGGGTGGCGCTGCCATGTGACCGGTTAGGAGGGAGAAGGATGGGCCAGATGAGATAAGATGGAATGAAACTTTAATGATCCCTTTGGGGAAATTGGGTCACTGTGAGACCAAAGATTGGGTCAAAGACTTGATACAGTCCAGAAAATGATAATGCAAACGCTCACAACAGTAATATTTGGATGATGAAGGTAAACCCAACCACTGCTTGCTTTGGTAGTAATTTCAAAGGGTGCATTATCGGTCACATTTAAGCATCTGTGAACGCTGCTCTCTGCTCACTACAACTCCTCCAAACACATCAGCAGACCTCAGCAGGCACCGTCCTTGATCTCAAAACGTCGAAGGCTGGAATGATCCGTTTCCTGGAAAGGTGCAATTAATCACACACGGGGGTGACGTTTCTTTGGACCAAACGCCGTCTCTGAACCCCTCTTTCAGATCCATATCAGCGGCTGTCAGTTTTCCTTCCCCTCTCCTTTTTTTCTGACACCACCATTCTTGTCTCTGCATCGAGCCTTGCGACAGGTTGTGACAGCAGTCTGTTTAGCATGTAAGGTCATTTAAAAAGGTGACGACCACAGCGCGTGTGAGAGGAGGGTGATTGATGTTAGGTTGATCTCTGCTAATTATTCGTGATATCCTGAGGCGAGCGTGTCTGTTAAATGAAGCTGAAAGGGTCACGTGCTAAATGGGACCATACCGGACTTTAGACTTAAGGTTATTGGGTTTTCCTTACCTTAATAAGCCTGGATAGATGGGTGTAAATATTCTAGAGATGCAAACCTTACAAATTGCTTTGTATTTCATAGGAATGTTATCTGATTCACCAACACAAAAGTAAGAAAAATGAAAGGAAGTCTGACCAGCTTTCCTGTCCCAGCAGAAGACAATCCTATAAACATCTAGGCCAAGCTGTTTGGTTCTAGTTTTCTCTAACCAGACAGAGCATCTACTTCCTCATGCTCTGTGTTTCCTGCACAGCTTGTGGCATGCTGCTAAACAAACGCTTGTGGAGCACATTGGCTGACAGATTTTCCTTCCTGGGCTGTGTCTTACCATGGGCCTTTTACCTTCTTTTCATAAGCTACTCCTTTTTCGATGCATTTTATAGCCTATAATATAATTTTTCTGACGGTACAGAAAAGGTGACTTTTACTTGCTTATCAGCACCTATGCAGTTGTAAAGTTTTCTACAGAAGATATTCTGTTACCTCTGCTTGCTTCACCTAATAACAGCTTTGTGTCTGACTTTACAAAGCTCGTGCATCTGTTTTCCTTTTTTTTTTTCAAATAGATTTAAAGAACACGAGCTGCTATGTGACATCAAGCCGTTACGGCTGGATGGCAGAGATGCTGCAGTTGCCATAGCAATGGTCCGTTCCCCTCTTTTCTTTTCCCGGCAATTTATTTTCTCCCTCTCTCTTACACTTTGCCCTTTTCATCAGTTTGTCTCGTTTTAATCTCCGTTTCTTTTTTTTCTACATTGTGTCGGCCCCAATTGGTTCCCCCACGTGAGGGAGGGACCACCTCGCACACGCATGTGCTCCCACACACGTTTACAAACGCCTACTGAGCATCTTTGGACCTATAGCGCCTCTGATAACAAATAAGTAGATGAAGAACACACAAAAAAAAAAAACAACTACAACTTTCTTTTGTTTATGTTGAAAGGAACTTCCCTTCCGGCGTCTTTGCTGGCTGTCAGTGCACCTCCACCCACTGTTGGGGGTGCTGCAGCTCTTTGTTAGCCCTGCAGCCGCCCGGCGAGCTGCTCCCCCGACTGCCCAGCTTAGGAGGCCTTCTGCTCGCTGCCACCGCTCTGCTCCGCTGCCATCTGCAGTCCTCACTCGCAGCCGTGAGGACTGCCATATGATAGGCTTACCGTCGGCGCCGTTTGCAAAGTTATTAGACGACATCAAAGTGTGAAGCGGTGGTGTAATTCAATTAACTCTGTCCTAATGGCTGGCCTTAAAGCCACGTCCATGTGTGACAGTTTCACCGGCGCGTGTCCTGGGTCTTAGCATGAAACGCTCCAGCTGTATTAGAGGAAGTAGATGAATCAGAAAAAGAGGGGGTCTCTCTGCGAATTGGGGGAGCGTTTGATCAATGCAACAAAAAAAGAAAGCCAAAATGCCTTGTAGCTTCTCTGCTATCTGATGGGTATATCCTTTAGAGCAAAAACAGAGATAACAGCGAGTCATTATTTTCCTTTCTTGTCTTAAACTGCGCTCTGTGTGCTCCTGCTATAATAACCATGCACGCATCTTCATGATTGGAGCGATGTGTGGGTGCTTGTTGCCTCCAAGCGCATCCCCAGGCGTAACACCTGACATAATAAGGTTGGTCCGACCACCAGCTGCCTCCTCCCAGACTGTCTGGCTGGGTTTATTCATATGGTACACCATGTGGTCTTCTGAGAAATGTTTTTTAATCCTTTTCCTCTTTAATCAGCTTTACCAAACACAACTCCGTGGTTAAAAGGAGAAGTTATGAGGTCAATGTCGGAGTATGTTTAATTGCATTATTTTTATTTTTTTTCCAACACTAAATTAAGTGGTTTTCTGACTACAACTTTGGCAACAAATTTTTGTACCTTTGAACCTTTTTACTACCTAATTGGTTCTCAGGTTATGATTAATAGGTTTTCCTTTAAACACTCGATTGTCCTTCTGCCTGACTATAATATAAATGTATATAATTTATCTATGTATAGAGTTTAGTAAAGTAGGTTTATGTCCCTAAATAAAGTCATATGGTGTCTGTTTAATACAAAAAATCCAGTATATTTACACAGAAATAATAAATCCTGTTTTCTATTTAAAATGGGAAGGTAACATTTATCCTCACTTTTTCAGTTACAAGATATTTCTTTTAGTTTTGACAATATTCAGGATGTGTTTATTTTGATGGCAAAATTCTAACTTAAAATCTTTTAAAGTCTAAAAAGAAATTTAAAGTACATCAAAAAATAGTTTAAGGTGCAGTTTTTAGTTTTAGCAAATGGATGAATTTAAGATTTTTAATTTGATTAAGTTAAAGATTTTTAATTTTGTTTCTTATAGGGATATGCATTTTGGACGTGCCAAATAAAAAAAAAAAATTTGTTTTTGTTATTTTTGTAATATGATGTTCTTTATAGGTTTTCTGCTTGTAAAGACACCCTACTGCTTGTTGTTGGAAACGTATTTATATGCTATAAGTTATTTTCAATAGCTTTCATCTGCTACATTATTGGTTTATTCTGTGTATTTTGGCTTTTAATGTAGTGGTTTTACTGAAATTTTTTTCTCCTTTTTGTTTGAATACACAGCTTTAGTTGGAATTATCTGCCACACTGAGACGTCTTAAGTTTTTATGAGCTGAATCCAAAAACATTAAAGTGACATAAGCTTAAGAACAGACGCATGTCAGAATTTTTGGTGTTAAACTGTCCTCTCTGTATTTGTATCAACATCTGACCTTTTTTGTTTTGTTTTGTTTAATCTTAAGTTATTCAAAATCCAGCTTTAAATAATTGATTCTCCACATGATTGTTGCATTCTGATAAAAAGACATATACATAGCTGCACACTCAGTAGCATTGATAGACCCATACCCTCATCTGTGTCCGGTGTCCTCCATCCGCCATCTGGGTCGTCCATCAGGCCTCCTGAGGAGGTGTAATCCAGGGAGTGAGTGTTTTTTTGTTTTTGTTTTTCCTCACATGAGTCTCATTAGTTTACAAGCTATCTTCTCCCCGGTGCTTCAGCTTTGTCCTTTAGATGAGCCGGACCTTTCCGGATGCTTATAAAGCATTCAAGGTTTATTGGATGGAGGCTGAACTTTTTAATTCACGGTCTGATAAAGGTGTCATCCTTATTGTATTGTTTTTTTGACTTTGATAGTAAAATATAAGGGGGTGACTGTGGATCAGTGTCACAAAAAGGCAACATTTATGACCTATTTAATGGTTTAAATAAAGCCTGGATCGCTTTAGACTTTTTAAATTGTTAAGTTTGTTTCGACAGACACAGACTCCTCTAACTGTACCTGGATCAGCTTAGGAAGTTCTAGCTACTCAACATGCCTCTTTTGCAGGTGTGTGTGGCGTTCAAATGCGTAAATGTGTGTGTTGCAGCACGCCGTGTGCTGTTTTGCCCCAGTAGTCGCGCTCCGTATGAATGATGCTTGAATAGTGAATGGCTCCAGCCTGCCAACCGTCTTCCTGTATGCTCCTGTCAACTTCCTGCTCAGGCAGCACTGACTGACAGCACTTTCCCGCCATTTCTCCCAGTCTTCCTGTCTTCTTACTGGCCTTCACAGGACTGAGCACACATGTGTGCAGGTTGACTGACTGACAGGTAGACACTCTCTGACCTGTGCTCTTACAGTCACACTGCTACACACTGCTCAGTTTGATTTGATTTATATTCTGATATTCTAATTCTGGTGCAGCTACTCAGCTGTATGCCACCTTTTGATTTTTGATAAAGCTATATTTTTGGTTGAACAAAAAACAAAAAATGTAGAAATGGCCTGCATCAAGTGAAAGGCAAAATTGCTAACTTGTAATAAAACTCTTTAGACTTGCTTTCCAGATTTAAAGTATTTCTTGAAGTTATCTGTGAGTAAAGAAGCAGGACTTGATTCATCACTGTGCAAAAAGTGATTCAGTTTAATGCTAAAACGCAACAATTATTCCTAAAATAACTTAAAGGGATGGATGTTTCCTCCTTAGTTTACATGAATTATTGCGTTTTATATAAATCCTTTCCAGACATCCAAGGATTAAATCCTGTGAGCAAGGATTAAGCAGTCTTTCAACTCGTGGCACTTTTTTCAACATACTTTAACTATAAAAACAGTATTTTGTAACAGAAATTAGAGATAGACATTGCTGATAATATATTTTTCCTTTTTCATTGGATGCCCCGTGATCATGCAAAGCGCAAATTGCTGCTCCCTCCATTTGCTCTCTATGGTCAGTTTTCTTTGATTTTGGCAATAAATAATTCTTCTTTGTTCTAATTTAAATTTGTGTTACATTTTTTTATCTTTCTAAATGGATGGAAGAAAACAAAAACAATATCAGCTTCCAGAACCGTCCCCAAAAATCACTAGAACAAAAGCATCAGCCTTTAGATCTAGAAAGATCTTTTCCTGCCTTTTCCCAGTTATCTATTGTTTTTATAGATTGTTCCGATGTTAATTGAGGTCGTCGTTATCGTGGAAACGCATAATAAAATGCCTTTAATAATGTGTAACGTGGTCCCAGGTGGGTTTGAATTTGCATGGTTTTGAGAATCTATGCTAGAGACGTTCAAGAGAAGGTCTAGGTCTATCGTAGCTATAGCTACAGTTTGTTTTTTTTCTTCCTTCATCCATCTTCATCTTTATCGACACTGCTTCAGGCAAACAAAGCTAAATTCATCAACTCCTTGAGCTTCGCTTTGGTCACTCTTCTCTATTACATTTGCTTTCCTCCTCTAGCTGTATCGAGGTGTACAAAGGTCTTAAGGTATTATGGCTTTATTACCGCAGGTGATTCTGTTGTACTTTTCTAACAGCTTTTACCTCTTTTAAGACGATGTTAGAGAAAGTGCTGGAGTGAACCTTTTCTTTGGTTAAATATATCCCAGCCCTACCCTCCTCCCTCCCTCTGATCCAACGGCTGGCGCAGTTTCCCTGTCAGTCAGAGTTTGATCTCAAACATGTCTGAAAACCACTCTGCAGACATTTTCCTGACTGCAAAGCTGCGGCCGTAACCGTCTCCTTCCGTCACGGGAGAGAGTTTAAAGAAGATCCAAATCTTAGGAGAAAATCTTGAATGTTCGACTCAAAAACAAATACTTGTTTTTTTTTTTTGCCCCCTCCCCTGAATCGTGTCATTGAGCGTCCGTTCGGTCGGTCAGATGCTCCCACCTCAGAGCAGCTGTTGTTAGTGTTCAACACAAGGTACACGGTGTACTAATCACCCCCCTGTGGTCCTCAGCTTAGCTCCAGCCAAGACAAAGGGCACCCCTGTATGGTCATGCATAATGGAATACAGTCAGGAGAGCAGAGCGAGCAGCAGCTGCCCTTGAGTTGCACATTAATGCTGTTACAGGTGTTTTTTTTTTTCATGCCAACAAGGGGGAGAAAGCCTTCTGCAAGGTTCAGACTTTCTCCTCCGGTTAATTCCCCTGAACTCGGCTCCTAGCAGCTTGATCCACACCCACAATACTTATCATAATCATTTCCAAAGAACACACATAATAATAATATGACTCTTTACTGGCCCCCATGGGAACACCGTACATTCGCCTGCCCCCGCACACATTACTTTGTGTTTTGACATAATTGCCTGATGAGTAGATCGACTCCAAATTGAGTTTTAGTTTTAATGAGTTGGCTTGTATTGTTTTTATAGAGGCAGGATTTCAATTAGGAGATGTTATATTTTTGTATGATTACAATGTACAGAGAGGTGACAGATGTGTCAGTGGAAAATGGCTTGTTTGCGTCGTTAACTGCAGGTCTCTGAAGGGGACGAGAGCAGCTAGTCCTCCCCGTCACCTCTGGGACAAGAAACTTTTTTTTTTTCTTCTTCTTCTTTCTTTTCGCCCACATTGTGACAAGCACCCGCTGAGCCAAAAACAACAGATTAATTTTCCAAATGTCACAAAATGCCTTTAATTCATTCCAGTGGAGTCGGGGCTTGGCTGTCTCATTTATAATGCACAAGAGATTACCCCAGAGAGTCAGATATGTTTTCAGAGAGATGAGCAAGTCTCGCACTAATGAAACGACATCTGCAATTTAGCCTGTACGTCAGCCGGGCTCATGTGGGAAAGGGAGTTATTTCTCATAAATGTTAGCAATCAGAGAGGTGTAAGATTTACAGAATGGGAAATATTATCTAGAAAGGTGCTTTTCAAACTTCCTCCAAGTTCCCAGAACTAGAGACTTTAAACTTTACACAGTTCCACTTTGTAATGCATTTTTCTTTACATTTAAATCATTTTAATTTACTTTTTTTAAGAATTGTATACATGTAACTAAGAGTTTTTTTTTTTTATACAGATATAAAAGCAAATCCTGATTGTTTTACAACTAGAAAGGCTTATGAGGATGTTTTTGTCCATATTTGTTGTATAATTTGTATTATTATTTTTCCAGACTTCCAAAATGAGGCATTTGTATCTCAAATGTTTTGCATTTAAAGCATTTGAAGGATTATAGAAAAGCAGTTGGTTTTATTTAGAAGGATCTCTCAAAAATTTGATGGTCAAGATAAAGTTGTAGATTTCTTTAAAAGTTGAAATAAAAAGTAGAACATGAATACTTTAGCATGAGCCCAGTTTGAAGGACGATAATAGAGTGATTATGATACAGGAATTTTTGTAGACTATTAAATTTGAAACCCTTTGGTTAAAAAAACTGGGTCCCTCTGCAGGATATACACTGGAAAAACGATCTCAGGGTTTCTGCGGGTCATTAAAAGTCATTAAATTGTTATTTTTTAAATTAAGGCCTTAATAGGCATTCAAATTCATTAAATGTGTTTATTGTGGCATAAAAAAAACAAAACAAAACAAAACTTATAAAAACTATTTCGTCAGACATATTATATCACGATATATTTGCATGTAACTGCTTCCAGTTGACCACAAAGACGTATGTTCGGAAAAGAAGCTTGAGTCGGAGAAAACGCCAGTGAATGGGGAACAATGCCAATTTCAACAAAAGTGGTTGGAAAACGAGGAATTCGGGGCATGGCTGCAGCCCGTTTACGGGTACCTGTTGTTGGCATTAAAATTTCTTCTAAGAGCATTAAAAGAGCATTAAAAAGCATTAAATTAGAGTTATTCATTCCTGTATAAACCCTGTATCTAGAAGTAAGTAAAATTTTCTTAAATTAAGTGTATTTACCCTTAATTTGAGTAGGTAAATGAGATAGTTTCTCAATGTAGTGAGTATTTTTACTATTAAAACAAGATAGATAATATGCACTTGAAATAAGACAATACAATTGTGTTTTCTTATTTTAATGTAAATTGTCTTGTTCCCTTGGCAAAATGTCTCTTTACCTCCTCAATCCAAGAACAAATGCATCTATATTTAGATTTTTTTCCAGTGTAGATCCAAACTACTTTAGTTCATAAAAAACTATTAAAATGTAGCAGTGGTCCAGTCAAAGTTCATACCTCAACCTGACTGACACCCTGTAGCAGGAAAGTAGACGAGTTTTCAAAGCTAATGAAAGTTGAAGGTAAATAGAGGTCAGAAAAAGCTATTATCTATTGAGTTAGGTTTCTACACTAAATCTACTTTGGTTTGATTATTAGATAATGACATCCACTATAATGTGGTCATTACCTCATTTTATGAGCTATTAAGCATCTAATGATTAACAGCGGTAGGCAGTTTAGTTTTTTTGTCAACAGGTGTTTATATTCTGAATATCCTCTAGCAGACTGCCCCTACAACCATTCTCCTAACAGAGCAGTAGATTAATGAGGTGAAATTAGAAAAGCTTATAGTTTGAATGCAGTTTTCCAATCTATTAATATAGCAGTAGGTTGCATCACCGCTCAGACAGCCGAGCTGTCGGCCTGTAAGGAAGCAGATCTTATGTTTGGCTGACTCTGCAGTGATCTGGATCTGCTTAAGAGAGTTTGGAAGACATCAGAGAGCAGGATTAGACCTTTTTTTGCAGCTGCTCAGGTGCTGCTAGTTAAATTCTCCCAATCATGTATGTAGCCTCCCTGAGTGGTTTCTACATTCAGGATGTAAAGAGCAGTGGCCATCTATTACCTCTATACCTCTTCTCCTCGCTTTGCCTCTTTTGGTGAGATTAATGTTAGGTAGGTGAAATATAATGCAGTTTAATTAAGCCCAAGCCACCAAGATTCATGAACTAATTTCTTTGTCTGACAGTACAAATGAAGGTTCAAAGGGTATAAGGAAAGAGAGGAGGGATCTTTGATGAGGTGTTGGGGGAAGTAGGAGGGGGAGTTTGCACACGGTGACTTTAAAGTCGTCTTCAAAACTTTGGTCCAGTTAAAAGTAGATGCAGTTGTGAGTTATACAGGTTGCAAAATCTATTACTATTTAGGAAGTTTTTAGACTAAGTTTTCTTTAGAAGATCTTGTGGCTCTATGAACTTTCTCTACAGCATTCAGACAGGAAACAGGAAGTGAAAAGGGGGAAGACATGCAAATAAGATGGCAGGTCTGGAATCTGCAAAACAGCTAATTTAGTCTTTATCAGCTCCTTGTTGGAAAAGCATCAGCACACCATGATACTGCTATGATGCATTCGTGTATGTTTAGCAGTGCAACACATATTAACCAAATAAAGGGAGTTTAAGCTTATTAATTCAAAAGAAGTCTCTTAAGGGGGAAAAATAACCTCTTAAAATGTCTACATGTCAGTGAAGCTACAAATTCAGAGAGAAAAACATACATGTAGCAGTTTATCTAAAATCGAAGCTTTTAAAACAAAAACCCCATTCTCTGCTTTTACTTGCAAACCCTTTTAAGATGTCAAAAGCTAAAGTGGAACAAAAAGAAGGCAATTTGAAAGCGTTCAGGGTTTCTTTCCTGTCTAACGCCGCTTTTCCTCAATATTTTTATTTCCTTTTTTTTCCAAATACTGCTGCTGCAAAGGTAGCCTTGAGAT
Organism: Cyprinodon tularosa; assembly: GCF_016077235.1. Taxonomy (NCBI): domain Eukaryota; kingdom Metazoa; phylum Chordata; class Actinopteri; order Cyprinodontiformes; family Cyprinodontidae; genus Cyprinodon; species Cyprinodon tularosa. The sequence continues at coordinate 599,076 of NW_024039696.1, forward strand.
AATCGAAACCTTCCCACACTGTGGAGCACTGACTCCTCTGAACTAACACAGCCATGCTGTGCACTAGATCACTGTATTGGATTTCTATATAATTAAAGCCAGCGGGGGACAAGGTAAGGTAGAAATTTTAAGTGGAAGATGTGCAGGAACTATAGTGAATAAATAGCCGCCCTCATCAGGTGAACAAGCTCTAATGTGTTTCACTCAATTTAGCCAATGGAGTTAGCCCATTGCTATTTCCTATTATGTTATCTGTCACTGGCCCTACATTGCATTTGCCTTGAAGAACAGGCAAGGCAGAGTCATTTGGCAGCGCTAATCAATACTGTTCACTCTGCGCGAAGGCCGTATCAATTTCCAGGCACTGCCTTGAATAAGAGGTGAGAAGGAATTTGGCTTATTCATTACCTGCATTTCAGATTTTTATTTTTTTGTATTTGAACTCTGAAAAGTGTTTTCAGGCAGCTGCAATTAATTTCCTAGTAAATCAGTTTGCCCTCCGCCATCGCTCCAAGAATGCTGCTAAATTGTTAGCTGTGCAATCACAAGCAAAGAGATTTCATTCCTTTTTTTTTCATGGTTGTCTCAGTTTTGCCCTGGCAGCTTGTCTTGTTGAATAATAAAGGTTTGAATGCAGAGGGAGGCCTGTCGGTGAATAATAAACGATTCAGTGTTAGCACAAGCTCATATAGGAACCCTCTTGCCTTCATGATATACTGCCAGAATGCATCTAGTCTGTTTTGGATACACTAAACTCTCAGGACACTCTGCTTAAAGCGGTGGCCGGGATGCAGCTCTCTCATTCTTTATCTCTGACCTGGTCAAGGGAGCATCCATCCATCATGATGCTGCTCCCTCTGTGAAGACAAATTTGCCTTTCCTTCTTTGCAGTTACAATTCAGTCTCATTTGACCAGAGGACTGTC